>NC_050098.1:150967581-151639456 GCF_902167145.1 Zea mays
CCAGCTACCCTCTCCCTCTCCACACACACTCAACACCCTCAGCCAAGGCAAACGCCCACCCACTCAGTTACTCCGCTCTACCGGCTACACGCATAGTATCGCTTCGCCTCCAGTCCACCCTCCTGGTAAGCACCTCCGCTCCACCACCAGTAATATCTCAACACCACATGACACAGATTCTACTCAAGACTCTACCCATCCATATATCTCTATTCTGACCACTATACTAAATATTTGTTGGTATACTTGCTTGTTTGTATGTTTGCTTGTTCATGTTGCATAGTTATCGGAGCGTTCGTACTGTCTCGTGGAGGCCAGATCTACAAGTCTACGCCAGGAGCCAGAAGCCAGTTCCGCGAGCTCTTCTTCCCCCTTCGCCGGATAAGCACGGCAAGCTCACTGGATCCCTTTGATGCATAAATTACCTATGCTTTTACAACCACAACCCTCAGCCTGTTATTTTATGCATGATATGATTTTGAGACAAGTTATTATGGCCACCCAGCCGCTTGCCGCAACCAATACTTGATATATTTGTTACAAATGATTTGAGAAAAGGTGTGAGTTTTCAAAAGAAAATGCTTTTCAAAATGTGTATGATGAAGGGTTTTCACCCTTATCACCTTGTGAGTGGGATAATCAGGGACTCCCTGGTTTAGGGGAGGGCCTAAGGTGATGGCTCAGCTGGTTTAGGCGTGAGCAGAATGATTGTCCCCTCATATAAGGACCGGTTTGTCATCTTTCACTACCTGTACTCATGATAAGTACAACCACTCGAGACTGTGTGGGCAGTCACTCAATCTGAACTCGTACGGTCCAACCCCAGAGTTATGAAGGCTGGGGAGCACCGGGAGGATAAGGAGGGGGAAAGTTTTGTCCGGTTTGGACATGGTGGTGGCCTGACTCCTTCCGGATAACCGTTAAGGTTAGGACGTGCGGGGAAAGAAAGAGATTCGGATTCGGGTCTCACTAGCTATGAGATCGCAGAGCCGGACTAGTGGGTAAAGTGTACACCTCTGCGCAGAGTTTGAAAACCTATTCGAATAGTCTGTATCCACAGGAATGGACGAGTCTGGTATGGTATGGCAATTAATGTTTTGTTTTCCAAAAATAGGGGTGCGTTTGAGAAAAGTGGTTTTTAAAAGGTCCGGCGGTTGAGCCGTGAGTTATGGTGGACGGGAAGTCCAGTAGCTATTTTTGAAAATGAAAACCAGTGGGAAACTGCTGAGATACCTGGATGGTTTAATCCAGGGGATTTTGTTCTATATTGAAAAACTTCCTGCTCCTTTGGGAGAGGATGCGCTTTGCAAAATACAAAATGTTTTACAAAACAACCCTGCATAAAATATTGCTGTTTTTGCAAAATATCTTGAGCTCCACATATTCCATGCATTATATCTGATTTCCCCATTCCGTGGGTGAAGGTGGGCTGCTGAGTACGTTTGTACTCACCCTTTCTTATTTACTTTTTTTCAGAAAAAGGAGACCGGGTAAGAGTTACGACTGTTCCCAACCTTGCCTGTGGCTGTTGGACCACTGATTTGCTTCACTGCGTATATCGGGCTGCTTCAGCCCCACTCTGATGATATGTCCCGAGTTGTGGACAAACTCTTAAAGTTGTTCGCCACCTTTATAGATTTGTCGTTTAAGCAGATCTGTAATCATCTGATGTATAAATGTGTTTACTAGCCTCCTGGGACTAGTAATTGTATCACATTTGAGTCCCAGAGGATTGGGGCGCTTCAGGTGGTATCAGAGCTGTTAGGTTGGCCGCAGGACGTAACCCTTAGCCTGAGCAAAAGTTTTTGAGTCAAAACTATTTTCTTAAAAAAATCTTGCTCTCATCCCTTCATTTCAAAAATGCTTTCCCCCTTTCCTTCTCTCAGAAGTCAGATGGAGGTCCGCTGCCAAACCAGCTTTTGCCAGAATGAAGATGGTTTCCCCAAGTTGCTGAGAACATGCACAGTTCGCCTCGGAATCAGGAGCCAGCCAGAGTATGATGGTCGTGAATTCGTCGAGCATGGCACAGAGAAATGTGTCGTGACTGTGTACATTGGATCCAGTCCACACCATGTGGAATGGAGTGTCACTGCTGCTGGGCACATATTCAAAGACACCTGTCAAGTCGTCGCTCGCAAGGCATTGAGGGCCCTATGTCAGATCTATGAAGAAGAAGTGGCCGACACACCACTTAGATTCTTTCCGCCCTTTTAGAGAGACCGTCCACTTTGGATGGCCAGGATGCGTGCATTGGAAGAGCAGCAGCTGCTTAAGGATGACCCCACAGTCGTGTACCTCACTGCATACCTGCTCACCATGGATGCACAGTATGATTTCTTGGCTCGGCACCACCGTCAGATGATTGCCCGAGCAGAAGATGCAGAGAAGCTCAACCGTAAGCTCCATGTGGACCTCACCACAGCTCAAGCCCATGCAACTGCCTTGGAGAGTCGTGAAGTCATTGCTGTTGAAACCCTGAAGCAAGCCAAGGATGAGCACGTCCAGAAGTTGATGGAGGCCTACATGGTCACCCATAACCAACGTAGAGCCCTGCGAATCCAAGAGCCCGCTTCATCCAACCTAGTTCAACCCATAAGAGCTAAAGACCCCCAGATTTTTGAAGGTCACCCGGTCTCTATCAGAGGAGAGAAGAAGGCTTGGGAACTACCGGAAGGAGCCATAGTCTTGGAAGGAATTCCAGTCTTCCCTCAGGCTATGGATAAGCAAGAGCACCCTGAATCCTCCCAAGATCCCCCGCCGGAGTTGTTTGAGCCCCTCAGCATGAAGAAGATTCCAGCACCGTCCCGTGAGATCAAAGAAGAAGCTGCAAGCACCCTGCCAGCACCGCCGCCCTCTAAGGAGCTACAAGAGCCAGTCCCGCTTGAAGAAGAGTTCGACCCCGTGCTGCCATCTCAGTCGCTGCCAGAAGAAGTCATCAACATCAGCTCCCTGTTGACCCATCCAGGAGATGTCTTAGATTGAAGTTGTGAGCCAGCCTTGCTAGAAGAGAAGCTGCCAGATCTGAGTTAGTATGCCCAGTCCTCTGCATGCATTGGGTAGTGAAGTTTTTCTTCACTTTGGCTAGAGCCCTGCATGTATGAGAAGTAATCGTGTAGAATCGTGTTTTGCAAAACTCTAATTGTGTGGCCCCTAGGGCATTTCAAAATGAATTTCGCTTGATGTTTTCTCCCCTTTTGAGTGCATATGTGATGCTTAACGTTAGTGCTCATAAGTCCTGGTTAGCATAGTTCTCAATTCAGGAGCCGAGCAATAGTAGTTATGCTTAGCCCCCGAATCTGAGTAGTCCGTGCTTTGGAAAAACTCTATTCTTTCCTTATTCAAAAACATTTGATTTGTTTGTGCTTATCATTGCTGAGCTTGTGTGTTTTCTTTCTTTTTAAGAAAGGTTTTCTCTAAAAACATAGATCACAAATTAGATCTAATCCTCACCTTATGCTTCCATTCTCATCTTAACCCATCTCAAGAGAAAAGTGTCTTACCCAAGAAGATACCGGGAAGCTTACCCTTGAAGCCTGGAATAAGCTACAGAAGAAACCTATCCAGCCGCTCAGTCAAAAGGACCAGCCGTGAGAATCAAAGTGCTGCCCCTGAGTCAAAGTAAACAGGAAAAGAGGACAGAAGAAGTTATTACCATATAGAGAGGCAAATATTCTTGGAACCAGAGACCACAAACATCAGGGTCATTGACCCCACCACTCACTCGTGCCCCCCGCACGCGTGCCCGCCTCCATGCGCACTACTACCACCCCACGCCCCCTTTGCAGCGCACTACCGCCGCCCATGCCCCCTTTGCAGCGCACCCACCGCCACCATCACCGCCAGCAACACCATTCCCCCATCGCACTTGTTGCCTTGTGTCACCTACTCCATCACCGCCACTCCGCACCCGAGCACCCACACTCGCCTATAAAACCCCCCCACCAGCTCCCTCAGTTCCCATCCCAAGCAAAACACTCCAGATAAAACCCCCTCTGCCAAATCGCAAGCAACTCCATTTTCCACTCCCTCGCCCCTAAGATCACAATGCTTGGTGATTCTTGGGTTGAAGACTGTTGTACATGGTTCAACATCTTCGGTTTCCTCCTCTATATGATGGTAATACTCTTTGATAGAATCCTCCAGTGGGAAGAGCAAAGAGAAAGAAAGAGGCAGTGAGAAGAGAAAAGAAGATAGCGAAGAGAAGATAAGAAGAAGGTTCTCCCAGAATCAACCCTGTGTCAGTCATTTCTTCGCAGCCTGCTCAAGCAGCAATAGCAGAAGAGGCCCTGTAACACCCTTGTTATGAGGTACTTCAAGGATTTCAAATCCCCAAGATTCAAAAGATCTACCCTCATTCTTTTTAAGTGGGGTAGTGTTCCAATAGGGTTCCTGCTATGGAGAAAAAGAAGAAGGCCTGTAGCAAGCTTGTGGAGGACCAGATCATCAAACCATATAAGTTCCTGGATGAGAAGTGGTCACCCAAGTTTTGTTGATGAAGCACCAGAAGACTAATCAAGGAAGGAATCCATGTGGGAGTTCATAAGAGAAAGGTTTGTGTGTTGGCATCAATGCTTCCTCAATAAGCTAGCTACCAAGCGAAAGTTGAAGCCTGAAGATGATCTTTGAGTAGCCAGAATCAACGTTTGTGAAAGGATCACGATGCCCAAGAGGGGGGGTGAATTGGGCTTTTCTAAAAAATCAACACTAATTAAAACCTAAGCAAGAGCTAAACAAGAGCCCAACTTCACCCCAACAACTAGCACTAGGAATATAATACTAGAAATGTAACAAAGCTAAGATAATACTTCAAATACTTGCTAAACAAAAACACAATGTAAAGTGCTTGAATTAAGTGCGGAATGTAAAGCAAAGTTTAGAAGACTCCTCCAATTTTTCCTGAGGTATCGAAGAGTCGGCACTCTCCACTAGTCCTCGTTGGAGCACCCTCGCAAGGGTATCGCTCCCCCTTGGTCCTCGCAAGAACCAAGTGCTCACTACGAGATGATCCTTTGCCACTCCGGCGCGGTGGATCCCTCGAGACCGCTTACAAACTTGAGTCGGGTCACCAACAAGATCTTCACGGTGATCACCGAGCTCCCAACGCCACCAAGCCGTCTAGGTGATGCCGATCACCAAGAGTAACAAGCCGTAGACTTTCGCTTGACCAAGAGAAGCCTAATGCAAGTGGTGTGTGCTCTAGGTGGCTCTCACTAGCGCTAATGAGGAACAAGCGCGGATTATGATTCTCTAATCTCCTCACTAGGCTTTTGGTGCTTGCAATGCTCTACCAATGTGCTGGAATAAATGTGGAGTGCAAGACATTGAATATGGTGGGTGGAGGGGGTATAAATAGCCCTCACCCACCAACTAGCCGTTACAGGCATTTACTGCGCGATGGCGCATCGGACAGTCCGGTGCGCCACCGGTGCGCCAACGGTGCGCCACCGGTGCGCCAACGGTCACTTCCAACGGCTAGTTCTGACAGCTAGCCGTTGGACTCATGGCGCACCGGACAGTGAACAGTTCACTGTCCGGTGCACACCGGACAGTCCGGTGCGGTGTCCGGTGTGCCACTAAAATTCATTTCCGAAGGCTGCGCTCTCGGGTTTCTGCGACGGGGAAAACTCTGCCGAGGACCAGCTTGGCCCCACCTGGCAGAGGGTGCACCGGACAGTCCGGTGCCCCTAAGCCAGAAACACTAAGTCTTGTTTTTCAGCTGATTTTCAAGTCGGTTTTCGCTCTAACTTGTGTGTGAGTTCTAGAGTGACACCTAGCACTGTATATGAGTGTGATTGTGCACCAACACTACACTAGAACTCTCTTGGTCAAACTACTCATCGACAACCCCTCTTTATAGTACGGCTAAAAGAGAATAAAAGACCTAACTAAATCGCGAGTGTCCACATCTCCTTGACACTCGGACTCCGTAGACCTTCACCTTTTGTTCCGTCGTTTTAGCCGTCGCTTCGAGTTCTTATCTTCAGGATTGTTTTCACCGTTGTAGTACTTCTACCTGTCATGCGACCTAACTTACCATTTGTCTCTGCAAAACACACGTTAGTCACATATAATATTACGTTGTCATTAATCACTAAAACCAACCAGGGGCCTAGATGCTTTCAATCTCCCCCTTTTTGGTGATTGATGACAACCCTACAAGTTTTGTGAGAGTAGTTTGTTTTGAAGATTCTGTCAATAGAAAGAATGGTTAGTTATACTCAGTAATCTTTGACAGAAAGAATGTGTACCATAATAATAAGAGTGAGCGTATACACATCACAAGATTCTTGTTCATATAAAAGAGAAGGTAAATTAATGAAACAAGAGCTAGAAGACTGGTGATATGATATAAGGTGAAAACATAATACACACAGTCAGTCATACGCAACGAGAGTATATGACGAGTTTGTGAGCCAAAAACATCAAGCTAGTACAGAGAGTAGCAGGCACATATATTACATCAAAATGACTCTGACTCTCTACTAACTCTCTAACTCCCCCTAGCTCTCACAACTCATATCTCTCCCCCTTTGGCGTCAAACACCAAAAGGGACCTGAACCTAAACACCTGAAGCAGGAGGAGGCGGCGGGGGCGCATCCGGTCGAGGTCGAGGTAGCAGAGCGAACGCCGGCGGAGGGTCAGAGTCAGTCTCGGATCCAGGATCTGCGGTAGAAGCTGGAGTTGGTACTGACTCGGACGGAGGCCGCGCTGCAGAAGCTACCAGAACAGGAGCGGTCACAGATACTGCCACAGCGGTAGTGGTAACAGCAGATGCTGGTGGCACTGGCGGCTGCGGACAGACAGAGCTGAGAACCGGAGAGGTGAACGCCAAAGTGACCGGCCGGAGCGGAGAGGTACCAACAGGGGGTTCAGACAAAATCGATGGCACCACTGGAGCGTGAAGCGGAGGAGGCGGAGCTGACTGAACTGGAGGTGCTGAGATACTAGAATGCTGAAGCATGAGAGCCATGAATGCCCTATTCTCTGCCCTATCCTGAATAAGCTGCTGCTGAAGTGCATCCTGCCTGTCCTGCATGCTCTAAAACATCGAGAGCATCGTCTCGGATAACCGGGCCTGCTCGGCTGCCAGGTTGGCCAGAATCACCGCAAGAGCAGGGTCCATAGCCGGAGGAGGAGCAGGGGCAGCACGAGAACTCCCAGCCTCATGATCATGGGAGCGAGGAGGCATAGGAGGCGGAGGCGGAGGAGGAACCCCAAAATCATCATCATCATCATCATCATCAGCGGCTGTACCCTGAGTGTCAAACTGTCGAAGAGCTGCATCCTCGGCCTGAGTGTCAAACACAGAAGCAGAAGCTGGCACTGGAATCTCAGGAGCAGGGCGGTAAGATCCAAATACAAGGTGTGAGGCCTCAAGAGTGCTCTGAAATCGAGGTGGCTGAATCAGCTGCGCAAAGATGTGGCACAAGTAGTGAGCATAAGGTAGCTGCCGACGAGCACGAATCCCATCCAGAACGGTGTCCTCGATCTCACAGATCAGAAAGTCCACAACATCAAACTCAGAGTGGGATACCAGGGCACCGAGGAGCCAAAGCTGAATATGAGTGGTAGCCTCCCTGTATCCCATCCTCGGCAGGAGTGTCCGTCTGATAAGCTCATATAGGTACTTCGCTGCTGTAGTAAAGTCTGCTGGAGAACGTCGCGACCCATCTGTGAAAGGCGGGCGGAACAGAGCCGCGACGTGAGCTGTCCCTGGAGCCACACCACCGTGAGGGCGACGAGGAGGATCAGAAGTGCCGTAGCAGAGGCTGTGAAGGCGAGTCGTCGACTCAGGGAATCCAAATAGCTGACGGATCTGACTGGCAGTGATCGTGACATCCTCGCGCTCAAAGCGGAACCTCATCCAATGATGATCCGGGTCAATCCAAACAGAGGTGTAGAAGACGCGGTCCCACTCCTCAACATATCTGCCGCTGATAGTCAGAAGAGTCAGGAGGCCAGGCAGATAGGTGAGATGCGCCTCAGACTCAGCACCGGCTGCTAGCAAAAAGGCTGGAAGATCCAATAGGCGGTGCACTCGCAGCGCAATCTGAGCAGACATCTGAGCCCAGAAGAATGACTCCTGAATCCGTGTGCTGAATAGAACACCTGCTGCTGGGTCTCTCTGAGCTGGTAGCCAGGACTCCACGGGTACGTACCTGAACCGACGTACCCGTGCTGCAGTAGCGCGCTGAAGATCAAACAGACGAGGATCCGAAGCCAGAGGACGGACCTCAGTCTCATCACGCTCCCGGAAGCGAGGTGGAGGGACAGGAGGAGCTGAAGCGGGAGCGGGGGCAGGGGAAGCAGTGGAAGCTGGCGTAGTGCTGGTAGTGGGTATGGCGATGGAGGTGGATGGAGCAATAGGAGTGACTGGAGCAGGCAGAGTGGGTGGCGGAGTGGAAGCGGAGGTGTGAGTGGAGGAGCGAGGCCGGGAGACGAGACGACGAGCACGGAATGCAATCTGATCGGAAGGAACATGCGGCTGATCTCCAAGTGCGGCCTGCGCAGCGGCTGCTGCAGCTGCTGCCGCTGCACGGGCCTCTCTGTCCGTACGCCGCTTCTTGCGGCCTTCCTGCTGCTCCAAATAGACAGTCTTGCCCTTCACCTGCCTGAAGGGGCGACGAGGGTCCTCGTCATCGCCACCCCCTGACGCCGACGCATTCTTCGTGCGCGGCATCCTGAACTAAAGTTTGCAAATGAGATAGAGAGACTAAGCACAGAGCAAAAGTGACCGATAGATTTAGCAAAGAGTGAGATGTCTACCTGGAAAGCTCACACGAGAGGTGACGATCCAGGCAGGACGGGAGACGGCACACGATCACACACGGTCACTGAAATGACAGAAGAGGTGAGCACGTATTAGTCACATAGTCATAAGCATATGAAATGTGAATAAATACATACACAGAGAGATATGGCACGAGACGGGACGATCAAGAAGTCAAACGACGTGAGAACGACGTTTGACAGACAAATAGTGACATAGGAGGTTTGGAATTTGAAATGAGGCACGAAATGATATGGAATTGAGCCGATACTTCACGAATAGGTTTATATAGGTGAATATGAGTGAAGTGTGTGCTTGGTTTGAATTTAGGCGAAGAAAAAGGAATTAGGGCACTCGGCTCGGAAACGATCGCTCAAAACGGGAATTTTGGTGAAATTTAAGCCTGGGATCTTGGATTGGCGTGAAATTTGGCAGGTAGGTTACTGGAAGTGTGGTGAAGGTGCCTGAAAAATTTGGGTTCAATTGGAGCAAGTTTGGGTGGTTTGGGCATTTCACCGAACACGTGAAGGGCGAAGAATTAGGGTTTTAGGGAAAAGGCCATTTGAGGTGGGAATGCCCTCCCGAAGGAGCTAAAAGTTTGCAGGGATACATAATAGGGATAATGCAATGCATTCCATCAGCAGGATTCACAAAATTTCACAAGGATTTGAAGAAATTGCACAAAGGGAAGAGGTGGGAGGCTCTGCTCACCAGAACAGAGAAGAACTGAGGGAGTGAGAGAGCAAGAGCTGCTCACCGAGGAGGGGAGAGGAGGGAGACGAGGTCGCCGGAGATGGTGGCCGGAGATGATGGCCGCCGGTGAGGGGTGGAATCGCCAAGAACAGAGGAGAACTGGCGGCTGGCTGGGAAAAAGAAACCTCTGGCTCGGCTTTGCGGGCTGGAGGCATTTTTAAAAACGCGATATGGGCACACCGGACAGTCTACATTGCCTGTCCGGTGCACACCGGACAGCGCACAGTAACTGTCCGGTGAACCACCGGACAGCGCACAGGAGAATTGGATTTTAGCGCGCGGCTGCCGGTGCACCGGACATTGCACAGTGCAGTGTCCGGTGCACACCGGACTGTCCGGTGAGCCCAGACAGAGGGGAGTTTGGAAAATTTTGAATTTTTCTATCTAACTCCTAACCAAACCAAATCCCAACTTATAATCACACAAAATAGCACTTGTTGGGACAGGTATTGGCACCCTCATATACTTTTCAAAATATTTTGCCATAGGCTAGATAATTTTTAGAGAAAATAGGCAAATGGTGAAATTTGCATTTTGGCTTGCACTAGGGGTTTTCAAGAATGATTTGAGTTTTGAATACTCCCCCTAAGTGCTGTACCTCATGCATATTTCAAGAACCAATAATTGCATGAAAAGTAAGAATTTAAGTGCTAAAAGCTTAAAAACTAAGACTTGTCAGGTTTGACCCGAGTTAAGCTTTTTCACTCGCTTTGTTGGCGGTTATCTCAACTAGGTTAGACAAGTCCTAGATGCAATACAAGAATTTTAAATATGCAATGCAAGCTTGACAACACCATTTGACATTTCACATAAAATTTCTGAGATCAAGAATATTTAGTTCATTTCTCAACATGCAAAAGCGGGTCTTATCAAGTGGCTTAGTGAAAATATCCGCTAATTGATCTTCCGACCTCACTCCTTCTAAAATGATATCTCCTTTAGCAACATGATCTCTAAGGAAGTGATGACGGATATCAATGTGCTTGGTGCGAGAGTGTTGTACATGATTATTAGCAATTTTAACAGCACTCTCATTATCACACAACAAAGGTACTTTTTCTAGAACTACGCCATAGTCTAGAAGAGTTTGTTTCATATATAAAATCT
Source organism: Zea mays (assembly GCF_902167145.1). NCBI lineage: Eukaryota > Viridiplantae > Streptophyta > Magnoliopsida > Poales > Poaceae > Zea > Zea mays. Next base: position 150,978,213 of record NC_050098.1, read on the forward strand.
GTGTGCAACAAGCACCTGCGGCAATGTATTCCGCTTCGGCAGTTGACAAGGCAACACTATTTTGCTTTTTGGATGTCCATGAAACTAGTGATCTACCAAGCAGATGGCATCCCCCAGAAGTACTTTTCCTATCAATTTTGCAACCGGCATAATCCGAATCGGAATAGCCAATTAAATCAAAAGTAGCTCCTTTGGGATACCACAGACCAACGCTTGAGGTGTGCTTGAGATACCTAAGAATTCTCTTAACGGCGCGAAGATGAGCTTTCTTAGGATTAGATTGAAATCTAGCACACATGCAGACACTAAACATAATATCGGGCCTAGATGCGGTAAGGTATAATAAACTACCAATCATAGAACGGTAGAGAGTTTGATTAACCGGGTTACCTCCCTCATCTAAGTCGAGATGTCCATTTGTAGGCATGGGGGTCTTGATTGGTTTGCACTTCTCCATGTTGAATCTTTTCAACAAGTCTTTGGTATACTTCTCTTGTGAGAGAAAGTTACCATCTTTCATTTGCTTGACTTGAAAGCCGAGGAAGTATGTTAGCTCACCAATCATTGACATCTCGAACTCCTTCGACATCAAGTCACCAAATTCCTTGCAATGATAGTCATTTGTCGAGCCAAAGATTATATCATCAACATATACTTGACAAATGAAAATATCACCGTTATGTTTCTTTGTGAAGAGAGTTGTGTCGACGGTCCCGATTTTGAAGCCCTTTTCGATGAGGAAGTCGCGAAGACGCTCATACCAAGCCCTTGGAGCTTGCTTTAGCCCATAAAGCGCCTTGGACAACCTGTAAGCATGGTTAGGATATCTAGGGTCTTCAAATCCAGGCGGTTGCTCAACATATACAAGTTCATTTATGAAGCCATTTAAAAATGCACTTTTTACATCCATTTGATAAAGTTTTATATCATAACATGATGCATATGCAAGTAGGATACGGATGGCTTCCAGTCGAGCAACCAGTGCAAAGGTCTCTCCAAAATCTAAGCCTTCAACTTGAGAGAATCCCTTTGCGACAAGTCTTGCCTTGTTTCTTACAATCACACCTTGATCATCTTGTTTGTTTCTGAACACCCACTTTGTTCCAATGATTCTTGCATCTTGTGGGGGCTTCTCCAGGGTCCAAACTTCGTTACGGGTGAAGTTGTTAAGTTCTTCATGCATGGCATTCACCCAGTCCGGATCCTGTAGCGCCTCATCTATACAAGTAGGCTCAACACAAGAAACAAAAGAGTGATGTTCAATAAAATTAGCATGTCTATGTGATCGAGTAATAACCCCTTGTGAAGGACTCCCGATGATTTGGTTTTGAGGATGAGCTTGAAGTAGTGATGAGTTTCTCCTGTCAACCACTTGGGAAGAAGATCCTGGAGCATCAACATCTTCGGCTTGTACCCTTGCTTGTTCATGAGAGACAAATGTATCTTCATTTGCATGCCTCTCATCTTTTTCATCATCTTGTGGTACATTTGATGAAGAAGGCCTGTCAATGATTTGCACCTCTTCTTCATCTTCTTTTGGTTTGATGGCTCCAATAGGCATGTTCTTCATTGCTTCCCTAAGTGGCTCATCACCTACATCATCAAGATTTTCAAGTGCTCCTTGGGAGCCATTAGTCTCATCAAATTCCACATCATATGTTTCTTCTACCACGCCAGTGGCATGGTTGAATACTCGATATGCTTTGGACTTTAATGAATAACCCAAAAGAAAACCAATATCACAACGTCTTTGAAACTTCCCTAGATGATGGCGTTTTTTGTAGATGTAGCATTTGCACCCAAACACCCGGAAGAAAGAGACGTCTGGCTTTTTCCCATTTAGCAGTTCATAAGGAGTCTTCGCAAGTAGCCGGTGAGGAAATAGCATGTTTGATGCATAGCAAGCAGTGTTGACAGCTTCGGCCCAAAACCTCTCCGGTGTGTTATACTCATCAATCATTGTTCTTGCAAGAGTGATCAAGGTCCTATTTTTCCTTTCAACAACTCCATTTTGTTGAGGTGTATATGTGGCAGATACTTCATGCTTGATCCCAATTTCATCACAGTACTCATGAATGTTGGTGTTGTCAAATTCTTTGCCATTGTCACTTCTAATCTTCTTAATCTTGCAATCAAATTCATTTTGTGCTTTCTTGGCAAACTTCTTGAATATAGATGCAACTTCAAATTTGTCATGGAGAAAGAACACCCAAGTGTATCTTGAGAAGTCATCAACAATCACTAGACAGTAGAGGTTGCCACCGACACTGACATAATTTGTAGGTCCAAATAAATCCATATGAAGTAGTTCCAGTGGCCTTGATGTTGACATGAAAGCTTTAGTGGGATGTGTATTAGCAACCTGCTTTCCAGCTTGACATGCACTGCATGGCTTGTCTTTTTCAAATACCACATCCTTTAATCCTCTAACCATATCTTTCTTTAATACCTTCTTGAGTGTGCTCATCCCAACATGTGCAAGCCTCCTATGCCAAAGCCATCCAAGAGAAGCTTTGGTGAAGAGGCAAGTTCTTAAGTCTGCATCTTCTGAAGTGAAATCCACTAAGTAGAGGTTGTTGTATCTAAATCCCTTGAATACCATTGATTCATCATCCATTTTTGTTACAATAACCTCTGATGGAGTGAATAGGCATTGAAGTCCAAGATCACAGAGTTGTCCCACTGATAATAAATTGAAGCTCAAGGGTGCAACTAAGAGAACATTTGATATTGATAAGTCATTTGAGATTGCCACCTTGCCAAGTCCTTGCACTTTTCCTTTTGAGTTGTCTCCAAATGTGATTTTATCTTGACCATCAACATTCTCATCTAATGAGGTGAACATCCGTGGGTTGCCTGTCATATGTTGTGTGCATCCACTGTCAATAACCCAATGGCTCCCACCGGTCTTGTAGTTCACCTACATTCACAGACAATTCAAGCTTGAGTTTTGAGGGCCCTATATTGCATAGGACCAGTGACTCTCTCAATTAAGGACTTTGCCACCCAGATTTGTCTAGGTCTACTCTTATTTGGTGGACCTAGGAATGTAACCTTAATCTTTCCATTTGCAACCTTTCTTAGAACATAGTGAGCATTGAAAGCAAATGGTCTTGAGTGCTTAGGCAAGGGAGTTGGTGGTTTAGCTTTGCAGTTGTGGGCAAAATGACCTTCATTTCCACACTCAAAGCATTTGATAGGCTTGTGAGTCTGCTTTGGCTTGTATTGAGTGATAGCTTTCTTTTGCACAAAAGCATTGTATCCAATACCACTCTTGTTATTTTTCATAACAGTGTTCATAAGCAGCTCATTTTGGAGGTATTGACCCTTGTTGAACTTTTGCACACTTGTTGCAAGATGTTCATTTTCACTTTTTAGTTTCTTGACCTCATTCTTAAGCCTTTGATTATCCACTGCCAACTCATTGTTGAAGTCATTGTTCTCAATAGCAACTTTTCCTCTAGTAGTTGCATCAGTCAAGTAATTCTTCAATTTTTGGTTGTCTAAAGTCAGGACTTCAACTTTTTCAGTCAATTCAGCATGTAGACTAGTTTGCTCTTCTTGAATCAAATCATCACATGAGGTTGCTACATCAAGCTTAACAACAGGGTTAATAGCCTCATGTGTTTTGCAAGATAAAAGTTCATTTTCAACAAGAAGATTGTCATGATCAAACTTAATTTGAGTATAGTCTTCCTTGATCTTTACTAGTCTATTTTGCAACTCCCTATTAGCTTCATTTAGTTTGTCATATTTTTCCTTAGCATCTTTTAGGGAGTTTGTGAGCTCATTTATAGTTGATGACATAGTTTTATTTTCTTCTTTTATTTCATCACTAGCCTTTATAACTATGTCATACTTGGCATTTAAAGATTCATTTTCATTTTTCAACCTATCACATTTAGCTTTTGACTTTCTAATGATTTGAGTATATTCTTTAAGTAAGTCAGCTAACTCATCATATGAAGGTGAAGCAAATTCTTCATCACTATCACTATCACTATCATCATCAATATTAATATCATTTTGTACCTTCCGTTCACCCCTAGCCATGAGGCATAGGTGAGAAGTGGATGATGGCGATGGTGGTGAAGAGAAGTCCCCGGCGATGGCGGCAACTTTTTCATCATTCTCTTCTTCACTTGAAGAAGACCCACTTGATGATTCGATGTCGGTGAGCCAGTCGCCAACAATATATGCCTTTCCATTCTTCTTCTTGTGGAACCTCTTTTGCTTCCCATCCTTTCTCTTGAAGAATTTCTTTTCCTTCTTTTCATCATCGCTGTCATCTTCTTTCTTGCCCTTGAACTTGTTCTTCTTGGGCTTGTTGCATTGATGAGCAAGATGACCAAGCTCACCACAGTTGTAGCAGTCCATCTCGGAAATGGGCTTTCTTTTGTTGGAAAAGAACTTCTTCTTCCTTGAATCAAATTTGATGCCTTCTCTATTTAGCTTCTTCAACATCTTGGTGGTCTTCCTTACCATCAAGGCAATGTTTGCATCAAGGTCATCATCACTTGAGGATTCTTCCTCAACTTGTATTTTTGCTTTTCCTTTTCTTTCATGATTTGCTTTGAGAGCCAAATCCTTTCTTTTGGAAGATGATTCTTCTTTGTTGTTGATGTGCATGTACATTTCATGGGCATTGATCTTTCCCAAAATTTGTGTAGGTGTGGTAACCGAAAGATCCATTTGATGTAGCACAGTGACAATGTGTCCATATTTGTCTATTGGGAGGACACTGAGAATCTTCCTCACAACATCCGGTTGTGAGATTTGAGTAAGCCCCAATCCATTGACTTCCTCTACAAGAATATTAAGTCGTGAGTACATAGCATTTGCATTTTCATTAGTAAGCATTTCAAAAGTATTTAACTTTCGCATGGCTATGTGATATCTTTCCTCACGTTCACTTCTAGTTCCTTCGTGTAGAGCACAAATGTCCATCCACAAATCATGAGCATTTTTATGATTCCTTACTCTATTGAACACATCTTTGCAAAGGCCTCTAAAAAGGGTGTTTTTGGCCTTAGCATTCCATTTCTCATAATTGAACTCATCACCTACAAGATTTGTGGCGTCTCTAGGTTCGGGGAACCCTTGTGTGGCGGCTTTATAGACACCGATGTCTATAGCCTCTAAGTATGCTTCCATACGAATTTTCCAATAAGGAAAATCGTCACCATCAAAAACGGGAGGAGGTCCATCCCCACCGGACATCGTAACTCTAGCGGTTAAGCTAATCTATGAGCAACAAGGCTCCGATACCAATTGAAAGGATCACGATGCCCAAGAGGGGGGGTGAATTGGGCTTTTCTAAAAAATCAACACTAATTAAAACCTAAGCAAGAGCTAAACAAGAGCCCAACTTCACCCCAACAACTAGCACTAGGAATATAATACTAGAAATGTAACAAAGCTAAGATAATACTTCAAATACTTGCTAAACAAAAACACAATGTAAAGTGCTTGAATTAAGTGCGGAATGTAAAGCAAAGTTTAGAAGACTCCTCCAATTTTTCCCGAGGTATCGAAGAGTCGGCACTCTCCACTAGTCCTCGTTGGAGCACCCGCGCAAGGGTATCGCTCCCCCTTGGTCCTCGCAAGAACCAAGTGCTCACTACGAGATGATCCTTTGCCACTCCGGCGCGGTGGATCCCTCGAGACCGCTTACAAACTTGAGTCGGGTCACCAACAAGATCTTCACGGTGATCACCGAGCTCCCAGCGCCACCAAGCCGTCTAGGTGATGCCGATCACCAAGAGTAACAAGCCGTAGACTTTCGCTTGAACAAGAGAAGTCTAATGCAAGTGGTGTGTGCTCTAGGTGGCTCTCACTAGCGCTAATGAGGAACAAGCGCGGATTATGATTCTCTAATCTCCTCACTAGGCTTTTGGTGCTTGCAATGCTCTACCAATGTGCTGGAATAAATGTGGAGTGCAAGACATTGAATATGGTGGGTGGAGGGGGTATAAATAGCCCTCACCCACCAACTAGCCGTTACAGGCATTTACTGCGCGATGGCGCACCGGACAGTCCGGTGCGCCACCGGTGCGCCAACGGTGCGCCACCGGTGCGCCAACGGTGCGCCACCGGTGCGCCAACGGTCACTTCCAACGGCTAGTTCTGACAGCTAGCCGTTGGACTCATGGCGCACCAGACAGTGAACAGTTCACTGTCCGGTGCACACCGGACAGTCCGGTGCGGTGTCCGGTGTGCCACTAAAATTCATTTCCGAAGGCTGTGCTCTCGGGTTTCTGCGACGGGGAAAACTCTACCGAGGACCAGCTTGGCCCCACCTGGCAGAGGGTGCACCGGACAGTCCGGTGCCCCTAAGCCAGAAACACTAAGTCTTGTTTTTCAGCTGATTTTCAAGTCGGTTTTCGCTCTAACTTGTGTGTGAGTTCTAGAGTGACACCTAGCACTGTATATGAGTGTGATTGTGCACCAACACTACACTAGAACTCTCTTGGTCAAACTACTCATCGACAACCCCTCTTTATAGTACGGCTAAAAGAGAATAAAAGACCTAACTAAATCACGAGTGTCCACATCTCCTTGACACTCGGACTCCGTAGACCTTCACCTTTTGTTCCGTCGTTTTAGCCGTCGCTTCGAGTTCTTATCTTCGGGATTGTTTTCACCGTTGTAGTACTTCTACCTGTCATGCGACCTAACTTACCATTTGTCTCTGCAAAACACACGTTAGTCACATATAATATTACGTTGTCATTAATCACTAAAACCAACCAGGGGCCTAGATGCTTTCAGTTTGCAATCGGCAACCAGATGCCCCTCAAAGGCCAGATTTTGTTGAAGCTCTATCTCCTCGAAGAGTTGCAAAGTGAAGATATGTAGCTGAAGTAAAGCTATACCCATAACCCTTCTAAGCCGAATCTCGAGGACGAGATTCCTTTTAAGTGGGGTAGATTTGTAGCATCCCAAAAATTCAAATCCTGAAATTTTCTCAAACTTGCTCTAAATTCAAAATGAATTTCAAATTTCATTTCAAAATGTTTGTTTGCGAGTTGATATCAACAAATAAAATATAGTGGTCTATATTCTCTCTAAAATCCTCCTCAAAATATTTCCCCAGTGATCACCCTCAAACTCTTCCAGAAATACTGCCCAAATATTCCACCGATATATGTCCAAGTATTTTCTTCCTGAGAAATACCTTCCGAATCATTTTTCAAGTCCCTACAAATATTTTCTTCATAACTTTTCTCATGCTCATACGTATACGTATGCCTCCGGTGTCATACGGTGAGCTCTACAAGCTAATTACACTCATATAAGACAAATCCATGCTAATCTCCCACTAATCCTCTCATCCTCCCACTAATCCTCTCATCCCTCCCCCTAATCCCCCCCACCATGGCTATAAATAGAGGGGCAAGGGCCTCCTCTCATCCCACCCCAAGCCATTTCATGGCAACTCTCTCCCCCCCACACACACCCACTCCATGTTCCACACAAGCACACACTAGCACAAGGATCGTTCGGTCGTTCTTCGATCGTTCGTCCCCCTGTTCTTAGTTTGTTCGTTCGTTCGTCCGATCGTTCGATCGTTCGTCCGATCGTTCATGGTTCGTTCGTCCGTTCGTCCGATCGTTCGATCGTTCGTCCGTTCGTTCGTCCAAATAATCTTTTTCCTGCCGTTATGCTGCCGAAATTCCGATCGTTCGTTCGTCCGATCGTTTGATCGTTCGTCCGATCGTTCATGGTTCGTTCGTCCGATCGTTCGATCGTTCGTTCGTTCGTCCAAATAATCTTTTTCCTGCCGTTATGCTGTCGAAATTCCGATCGTTCGTTCGTTCGATCATTCGATCGTTCATCGTTCGTTCATACGAACTATTCACCATCACTATTTACTGTTACTATTTACCGTTACTTTTACCGTTACTATTTACCGTTACTATTTACCGTTACTTTTTACCGTTACTTTTTACCGTTACTATTTACCGTTACTTTTTACCGTTACTTTTTACCGTTACTTTTTACCGTTACTATTTACCGTTATTATTTACCGTTACTATTTACCGTTACTATTTACCATTACTTTTTACCGTTACTATTTACCGTTACTATTCATCGATCATCCGATCACCCCAAATTTCAACTACTCATCCATCATGCTGTCCAGTCCACCTAAGACCAGCCAGACCCATATCCCAGTTATACAAACTCCGGTGACTGTGATTTTCCTTCTAGTGGGAACTTCCCATCTGGTCACCCATCCTAGGTTTCTCCAAGTTGAGCACGCTTAACTTGAGATTCCTTCGAACCAGGCTTCCAAACTCAGATTCCAATAATTCTCGTTTCTAAATTCTTATCGAATTATTCCCTATCCAACCATGGCATCCCATAAGCATGGTTCATAATCCAGAAAACTCCTAAAATACTCGTATCCCATATTCTGCCTATAATCTCTCTGTTCACAATAAGTCAGACAATTCATTCGTCACTATTCTCACCAACAGTGAACTTCACTATGCTACACCACATACACCCAACTATAAATACACCCAGCTACCCTCTCCCTCTCCACACACACTCAACACCCTCAGCCAAGGCAAACGCCCACCCACTCAGTTACTCCGCTCTACCGGCTACACGCATAGTGTCGCTTCGCCTCCAGTCCACCCTCCTGGTAAGCACCTCCGCTCCACCACCAGTAATATCTCAACACCACATGACATAGATTCTACTCAAGACACTACCCATCCATATATCTCTATTCTGGCCACTATACTAAATATTTGTTGGTATACTTGCTTGTTTGTATGTTTGCTTGTTCATGTTGCATAGTTATCGGAGCGTTCGTACTGTCTCGTGGAGGCCAGATCTACAAGTCTACGCCAGGAGCCAGAAGCCAGTTCCGCGAGCTCTTCTTCCCCCTTCGCCGGATAAGCATGGCAAGCTCACTGGATCCCTTTGATGCATAAATTACCTATGCTTTTACAACCACAACCCTCAGCCTGTTATTTTATGCATGATATGATTTTGAGACAAGTTATTATGGCCACCCAGCCGCTTGCCGCAACCAATACTTGATATATTTGTTACAAATGATTTGAGAAAAGGTGTGAGTTTTCAAAAGAAAATGCTTTTCAAAATGTGTATGATGAAGGGTTTTCACCCTTATCACCTTGTGAGTGGGATAATCAGGGACTCCCTGGTTTAGGGGAGGGCCTAAGGTGATGGCTCAGCTGGTTTAGGCGTGAGCAGAAGGATTGTCCCCTCATATAAGGACCGGTTTGTCATCTTTCACTACCTGTACTCATGATAAGTACAACCACTCGAGACTGTGTGGGCAGTCACTCAATCTGAACTCGTACGGTCCAACCCCAGGGTTATGAAGGCTGGGGAGCACCGGGAGGATAAGGAGGGGGAAAGTTTTGTCCGGTTTGGACATGGTGGTGGCCTGACTCCTTCTGGATAACCGTTAAGGTTAGGACGTGCGGGGAAAGAAAGAGATTCGGATTCGGGTCTCACTAGCTATGAGATCGCAGAGCCGGACTAGTGGGTAAAGTGTACACCTCTGCGCAGAGTTTGAAAACCTATTCGAATAGTCTATATCCACAGGAATGGACGAGTCTGGTATGGTATGGCAATTAATGTTTTGTTTTCCAAAAATAGGGGTGCGTTTGAGAAAAGTGGTTTTTAAAAGGTCCGGCGGTTGAGCCGTGAGTTATGGTGGACGGGAAGTCCAGTAGCTATTTTTGAAAATGAAAACCAGTGGGAAACTGCTGAGATACCTAGATGGTTTAGTCCAGGGGATTTTGTTCTATATTGAAAAACTTCCTGCTCCTTTGGGAGAGGATGCGCTTTGCAAAATACAAAATGTTTTACAAAACAACCCTGCATAAAATATTGCTGTTTTTGCAAAATATCTTGAGCTCCACATATTCCATGCATTATATCTGATTTCCCCATTCCGTGGGTGAAGGTGGGCTGCTGAGTACGTTTGTACTCACCCTTTCTTATTTACTTTTTTTCAGAAAAAGGAGATCGGGTAAGAGTTACGACTGTTCCCAACCTTGCATGTGGCTGTTGGACCGCTGATTTGCTTCACTGCGTATATCGGGCTGCTTCAGCCCCACTCTGATGATATGTCCCGAGTTGTGGACAAACTCTTAAAGTTGTTCGCCACCTTTATAGGTTTGTCGTTTAAGCAGATCTGTAATCATCTGATGTAAAAATGTGTTTACTAGCCTCCTGGGACTAGTAATTGTATCACATTTGAGTCCCAGAGGATTGGGGCGCTTCACTGTTGCTCTATGTTGCGGCTTCACCACATGCGATCAGCGCAGCACTGGTTCAAGAGCAAACCGTAGAGGGCATGATCATGCAGTGTCCAGTTTATTACGTCTATGATGTGCTCACACCATCAAAATGTAATATGACGGAACTGGAAAAGATTGCCTATGCAGTTGTTATGGCTTCGCGCAAATTGCGCCACTATTTCGAGGCATTCAAGGTCCGGGTCACCTCAGATAGGGGACTCGGCGAACTGTTTAGAAACCCGGAGGCATCAGTCCGTGTAACACCCCAGGTGTTACCATGGCTAGAGCACACCTTGGCACTGAGGACTATGATCACATGTGGAAGAACTTAAGGAGAAAAAGTATAAGGGCTTTGGAAACTAGGTTTTAACCAAGGGATGTGAATGACCAAGGGCATTACCCTAATTGAGTTCAACTATCACCTTGGACAAGGGGGGAGAGAACCCTAGACCTCTCTTAAACCCCATCTCCCAAAACCATGGATAAGAGGGGAAAGAGAGTGAGCAAAGGTGCAAAACATGAGTAATATTTACCCAAACCTTAAGTAACCTTATAACCAGCAATTAGGGGAAGGAAATATTGCAAAAAGACCCCTGGAGAAACCCCAAATCAAATCTCCAAGTGGAGAGAGAGCTAGAGCTCTCTATTTCTCTCTAAGTTAAAAACTACACCTACACTAAAGATCAGTCGTGTTCACCTCGAAGCTGGCACCAAATCTACCTATGTTCTATACCAAAAATGTGGCATACCACCCAAGGCACCCACTGGAAAAAGCTGAGCCCGAGACTCTGACGTTTGACATGCCTTGGCATGGCTTTTGTCGCGAGGTGGGCAGTGTGACACACCCGATTTGGCGACCAGAGATCTCCCTACCTAGGCCATATCTGCCATGGCAGCTCACGGATGAGAGACAGCCCTAGGTGCCAAGAAAAGACTCGCGCCGGATTTTTGCCAAGATTCGCACGTTTGCGACTTGGGTGAGCTGTGGAACACGGGCAGAAGGAAAGCTCCACGTGTTCGACGCGCTCTGCGTGCGCCAGAGCATGCCCGTGCGCGCCCCGCGTCGCGCCAACGGCTAGCCGACGCCCTGGCCCGCGTCCGCGCCTATAAAGCCCGCTCAGGCGTCGACTGCACTCTTCCGCGCACCCTCAAGCCTCACCGGAGCTCAGTTCACCGCCGTTTGCCCGTGCGCGGCGTGTCCGCGGCCACCCGAGCCACTGCCGCCGTAGACCGGCCAGCCCAGCCTTTCCCAACCCTGTCCAACCCTCTGAAACGAGTGTACACGCCCCAGTGAAGCTCCCCGAGCGAGGAATCGAAGCCTGCTTCGCCGGAGAGGCCAGTCCACGGTCGCCGGAGTTCCCAACCCCGCCGGAGTGCGTGGACCGGGTAAATCACTGAGCCATTTCTCGATTCACTGCACAGATAGCCTCTACAGCACTCCAGGAAGCTCACCGTGCCGTTGGATTGGACTAGGTCGCCGTGGTTTAGCCGGCACACTCGCCGCCGACGAGAACACCCGCCTGCGCATGAGGACCAAGCTATTCCGGCCATCCCCGCCGTCAAGCCGCACCTCGCTGTGACCGCCAGAGCCTCCCCGAGCCAACCCTGCCCTTCGCCGGACCTATCTCGCTGCCGGTAAGCCGCGCCACCTTTTTCTTTCCCGCGGGTACTGTTTACATTGGGGGAAGGACTGCGGGTGAGAGGAAGAGAAGGTCAGGGGGCTTTTTGAACTGTCAGCGACCCAGAGGAATAGTGGCGCAAGGGTAGAACTGCGAAGATTGATTTAGCTTTAGCCCAGGGGCCTCGGTGTAAACTGTTTTTCCAGGAAACTCTTGTTAAATCTTTTTTTAAATTGAACAGAAGCTTTAAAAATTCATAACTTCTGTTTAGTTCATCCAAATTTGGTCAAACCAATTTTGTCAGACTCTAAATAATGTAACCTACTTAAGAAAAATACAAAACCCCTATGTACTGTAGAAAACTGTAGGGTTCTGATTTAAGTATAGTTTTGGCCAAAAACTCAATAATAGAAAGAAAAATAGTTGTATTATTTGGCTAGGGTTAGAAAAATTTGGAGAAGTTTATATACACCTACTGACCTAGTTAAAAATGATAAACCTCTCTGTCCACCCCATTAAGTTAGTTTTTACCCTTTATTTTATATTATGCTTAAGTTTAAGAAAAATACAAAATGTGAATTAAATAATGAACCAGAGAGCATCCCTATTTTTGTTAGGATACATATTCAATATAGTTCACTGGAAAAATCTATCATTCCCTGGTTTAGTATAAAATAAGTGGGATACCTTTTAATTGAATAAAACAAGGAAAACTTAGAAAAAACCTACAAAAATAACCCCCGGGTGAAAACACCCCCACCCTTGGGATAGTTAATGTTTTGTTATTAAGAACTTAGGAAAAATATGAAATCTGCTGTTTGACATTTTTCAAATAACAATATAGTAGAAAGTGCCTTTTTGATATTAAACTTTAGAAAATCATAACTAAATAACCACCTCTTAGCTTTCTGTGATTTTTGGCACAGAAGCCTATTATTATTGTTAGATGCCAACAAAAATAACCTTTAGGCAGAACCCACCTCTAATTAAGAGTTGTAGTACAAAGTGGCCCCTTTACCCAACTTTTATTATTTTTGTCTAAAACATAGCCTATTTATTTTGAACCTCAACTTCCAGAAGGGGCTATAGTGACCAATGGCAACCCACTGTAATTTTTACATAATTTTTGGAGAAGATTAAACTACTATTGTAGCTCAAACCCCCAATAGATTTCATAAATAGAAATTAAAGAAAGAAAAATGAATAATGGAAATTAGAGTCACCCTAAAACCCTTGTAAATTGTCCACTGAAATATACAAAGGCCATACCAATCCACTATGTTTATCCTCAACAAAAATCTAAACCTAGGAGTGATAAGCATAAACCACTAAAAGCCCCGTATGACCAAGAAAACCCTAAGTTGCTTCTTCACTTAGTTTCTTTTTAGCATAATGTTATTAAATCCTGCATAATCATGACATACATGTTCATTGCATTCGATAGACTGTAACCTTGCTGACGGAGAGTACGTCCTCGTGCCGGAGCAAGGAGCTGCTCAGGAGGTAGCCCCAGATCCAGCCCCAGAGTCTGCATCAGAGGATCTGCCTGCCACTGCTTTGGAAGGCAAGCCCCAGTTTATGCATAACCTGTTATTTATGCTATTTTACTACACTTATTGATTGTAGGATTGAATGTGCACTTAAGTGTAGGAGTTGTTTGAAACCCTAGTTGCATGATCTCAGGAATCCCATTGAGATGAATACTAGTATGCTAAGTTGAGTAGCTGCTTTATTAATTAGGATCTCGGTAGAAGTCGAGTGATTTTTCTAGCACTCGCGCGAGGTCAGGAAATTGATTGTATCCACTTTCTTATCACATTGATGCTGGTTGTGGACAACAATCCATGGGGATTGGTTGTCCACGGGATAAAAATTGGAATAAGGATTAAGGTGTGGTACCGTGAGTCAAGCGTTTGAACGTACTAAACACATACCGAGAAATATGGTAAATCGGTAAGCCTAGTACCTGAGTGAACCCTGCCCGCAGACATATCCCCTCACGCGACATGAGACGAGGTCTCCCATTCCGGTTATGGTGGGTACAAGTGCGGTCACTGCACGACGGCAGTCGGGGTCAGTGAGGCATTGTACGCCAAGGCGGTGAGCCCTGATCTGTTGCCAGGGAATCGATGGGGACGGTTGATGTGTGGGGACGGAGTGCCCCTACATGTCGTGTGTTTAGGTTTACCTTGCAAGGTTTAAAAAACTCGATTCGAATCGTCTGCTTCTCGCAGCTAATGAGACTGCTTGATCCATGCTGCTACATTGAGTAACAAGTGGAAATATGATGAGTTGAGATAAGATGTTGATTGCTAATAATGTTTGCTACTATGTATGAGTAGATAGTACACTTTTAGCCTTAAGAGAGTCACACTTAAACATGACAAAGTAAAACTTGATTTAGAAACTCAGCTAGTGCTTTTGGCAACCAAACCCCACAGCCAAACAGCTGCATGTCTAGAGGTAGAGGAGTAGACTCCTCACACCGGGTAAGTCTAGCTGAGTATTAGTATACTCAGCCTTGCTTGTGGCATAATTTTACAGGTTCTCTGGAGGACATGGTTGCTGGAGTGACTTGGTCGTCCACCTTACCACCGGGTTGGACTCTCGAGTGGGACCCTACCTCGGCTGAGGAGGAGCATGAGGAGTGATGGGACAGGCTTCCCCATCTCTCTGTTTAATTACCGTTAGTTTTATTCCGCTGCACTTCGAACAATGATGACTACTTTTGCAAAACTCCTACGATGATGTAATAATTTAATACTCTTTCATGCATGGTTTTATGCTTTATTGTATTTGCTCTGTGACTCACCATCGAGTGAGATTGTGGTACTTGATCCTGTCAGTGGCCGTGTCGGACTAGATCCGAGGGATTGACGGGTTATTCCCATTTAAGTGTGGTCTAGCCTCTGGGGCGGGACTTAGGCACTTAAGTTGGAATAATTCGGACAGTTCCGCCACAGCTGGTATCGGAGCTTGTACCACCACAGAGGAATCAATAAAATGTAGATACCATCATTTTCCAAAATAAAATTTGATAGAAACAATGTTGGATAGATAGTAGGACGAGTAGGATAGACCTAGGACGTGAAGTCTTAGGGTGACAGAAGGGTAGCTAGGTGGTTATGTAATTAGGCCCTATAGGCCACCTTAAGGGATGGGAGTTCTTCCCTATCCCCTTATATTGGTGAGGTCATTCAGGACGAGCATGCATGCATTACTATATTAAACAAATGGATATTTGAGTAAAGACCTAAAAACAAGACGATACCCCACTAAGTCACCAGTACCATTTTATTTAACTAGAGAAAGGCTGAGTTTATTTTTCTGGTTCTTTTTATAATTCTTTTTCTTTACTTACGCTTAACCGTACACAGATGACCTCCCCCGGATCCTCAGAGGACGGAAATGCACTATCCCACACTGACGGGCTTGCACGAGAGGGCTTTCCCCGCATTCTGTGGGAGGTACTTCAGGGGGCCGGATACGCGACACCCCCTCAGTACGCGGTGCAGCAGTTCGAGAAGCACCGAGTGCCCCGCTGTAGGGTGAGGATGACCTTGGAGCCTCATCCCCTGCAGCCAGGCTGGCGCTCTTTGGACTCCGAGTCTTTTGGATACCGAGCTGAGGACACGATCGAGGCGATCGCTCTGCACGGGTTGACCACTTTCTGCGGATTCCATCCTTTGGAGCTGGCTACCCACCCCATTGGCTTGTTCCCCGCCGAAAAGGAGGACGACCCAATGTGGAAGGATAGGGTGGAGCATGCCAAGGATATCTGGGCCATCTACCCAGGACAGACTGCGCACTTGACCGTACGGTGCATGAATGCTCGGTACCGTCTGCAAGTGATGCGCGGTGAGGCGATGTCCCATCTGATGGCACTATTGGAGGCAACAAAGATTACTTTGGACAACAGGGAGGAGCTCGTGGTTGATTTGTCCACTAAAATGGTGGAAAAGGACTTGCAGGTGGAACAGCTATCCACTGATATCCAAGAGCTGGAGGAACTAGTGGGCACCAGGGAGAACACCATCGAGGTTCTCGAGGATCAACTCATTAACACTCAGCAGCAGCTTGCTGAGGCTAACGAGCACCTGGATATGCATCACCAGGAGATCCAGGACATGGAGGCCAACGAGGACGTCGACGTTGAGGGAGGAGAGGAGCCTGCCTTTAGTGTGGACACTGCTGGCTCAGGGAGACCACCTTCCCCCGAGTCGAGTGTTGCCTCGTTCTCTCACTAGGTGTTCAGGACAGAGTTAGAAGTCGGATGGTAGGACTCCTCGCAGCTAGCTTAGCTTTTGCACCCTTGGGGTACTAGGCTAGATAGAGTTGAGTCTTTTTGGGACAATTGATGTAATCGTGATAAACTCTCTTGGAAGCATGTTTGATGGATGCTGTTATCAGTTTAAATTTGGAAGGAAAAATTTATGTCTTTTTAAATCTTTTTGTTGAAGTTGGAGTCTATCCTTTTGCATTTGACTCTTTTCGCCGTGATTAAATCTTGAACTTGGAGATATGGTGTTAAGTATGTATGTGGTTTTTCAGATGGCCGAGAGGCAGCGTCGTGGCCAGAATGAGCGCGTTCCTCCACCGCCGCCACCGCCTCCCACTCTGCAGGAGCTAATGGCTCAGCAGAATGAGATCTTGAGGCAGCTAGCTCAGCGTCAGCCACCACCTCAGCATTATGGTGGTGGAGACCATCAGCGTCACCCCGCGGCAGCTACCTACCAGGAGTTCCTCAGCACCCAGCCACCATTGTTCACAAGGGCAGAGGATCCACTTGATGCAGATGTGTGGTTGCGAGTAGTGGAATCCAAATTCCCGCTACTCCATGGAGCTTGCTCAGAGGTCACTAAAGTCAGGTTCGCCACCCAGCAGCTTCGCGGACCCGCAAGGACTTGGTGGGACCATTTTCTTGCCATGCAGCCAGAGGATCGAGAGGTGGAATGGAGGGAGTTCAAGGCAGCTTTCAGGGGACACCACATACCAGCCGGAATTATGGACCGAAAGCTCAACGAGTTTCTGGCACTCACTCAGGGCAACAGGACAGTGTTGCAGTATGCCCAGGCTTTTAATGACTTGTGCCAGTATGCTGGATATCATGCAGATACAGATGAGAAGAAGAGAGACAGGTTCCGGAGGGGGCTCAGCACTAAGCTCCGTGATCGTCTCAACACCGTCAGGGCCAACAGCTACAATGAGTTGGTCAACATGGCTATCTCCCAGGAGGACTGCATTACCGCTCGACAGGCAGAAAAGAAGAGGAAGACCCCTGTGGCAGGACCCTCAGTTCAGCCACAGCGCTTCAGGATTGTGTCCGACACTCAGAGCAGGGGACCCCAGCAGCAGCAAGGGAGATGGGTGATCCGACCACAGCAGCAGCAGCAGGCACCCAACCGCACCCAGTTTCCAGCTCAGAGGAACAGTCAGCAGCAGCGGCAGTACCGCCAGGCAAATGACAACAGGTGTTTCACATGTGGCAACACCGGGCACTATGCCAAGAATTGCCCCAGGAACCAACAGGGGCAGGGGCAGAATGTTAATCAGAATCAAGGCAAGAGGCAGAAGGTGCAAGTGAGGCAAGGCAGGCTGAACTTCACCACCATGGCTGACATTCCCGAGGGAGCACCCGTCATGACCGGTATCTTTACAGTTTTAAATTATCCTACCATTATTCTTTTTGATTCTGGTGCGTCGCATAGCTTTATCAGTGCCAAATTTAGTGCCAAGTGCCAATTACCTTTTGACCACACCAATGGGGGTATCACAATTTCAACACCAGGAGGCAGGGTTGCCACTTACCAAATTAACAAGAATGTGCCTATAAAGTTTGGTAGTCTGATAATTAAAACCAACCTCCTCATTTTGGGTTTGGAGAGTGTGGATATCATATTGGGAACCGACTGGTTGACCAAACATCAGGCTGTGATTGATATTGCAGCTAGGGCCATTGAGGTGCACTCACCAACTTGTGGTGAAACTACACTATATCTGCCTGACCAGGGATGCACCCGTTCTTGTGCCTTTGTTATGATAGAATTCCCAGTGGAAAAGATCCCAGTGGTCCGTGACTACCCGGATGTGTTTCCGGATGAGTTGCCAGGGATGCCACCTGACCGAGACATTGAGTTCGCAATCGAGTTACAACCCGTGACTGCTCCTATCTCCAAGAGACCCTATAGGATGCCTCCCGCAGAGTTGGCAGAACTGAAGAAGCAATTGCAAGAGTTGTTGGATAAGGGGTTCATTCGCCCAAGTACTTCACCATGGGGATGTCCTGCCTTATTCGTGAAGAAAAAGGATGAGAGTTTGAGGATGTGTGTTGACTATCGCCCTCTCAATGCGGTGACTATCAAGAACAAATACCCACTGCCCCGTATTGATGTTCTGTTTGATCAGTTAGTAGGAGCCAAAGTGTTCTCCAAGATAGATCTTCGCTCAGGTTACCATCAGATCAAGATCCGTGCCAGCGATATTCCCAAGACGGCTTTCTCTACCAGATATGGGATGTATGAGTTTTTGATGATGTCTTTTGGGCTGACCAATGCCCCAGCTTATTTCATGTACCTGATGAACTCAGTATTTATGCCGGAGTTAGACAAGTTCGTGGTCGTTTTCATTGATGATATTCTGGTCTATTCCAAGAATGAAGCCGAGCACACCAAACATTTGCATACTGTACTTCAGAGACTGCGTGACCATCAGTTGTATGCCAAGTTGACTAAATGTGAATTATGGCTGAAGGAGATTAAATTCTTGGGTCACACAATTTCTCAGGATGGGATATCAGTTGATCCTGAGAAGGTGCAGGAGGTGATGGATTGGAAACCCCCGACTACAGTGAAGCAAATTCGGAGTTTTCTGGGATTGGCAGGGTATTATCGACGATTTATTCCGGATTTCTCCAGGATTGCCAAACCAATGACTGAACTATTAAAGAAGGGAGTCAAGTATGATTGGAGCCAAAAGTGTGAGGATGCCTTTCATACCTTGAGGCAGCATTTGACAACAGCCCCAGTGCTGGCTCAACCTGACAACACCAAGCCATTTGAAGTTTATTGTGATGCTTCTGGTACGGGATTGGGATGTGTCTTGATGCAAGAGAACAGAGTTATTGCTTATGCTTCCCGAGCACTCAGACCCCATGAGCAGAACTACCCTACTCATGATCTGGAATTGGCAGCTGTGGTTCATGCTCTTAAGATATGGAGACACTACTTGATGGGAGCCCACTGTAACATCTACACTGATCACAAGAGTCTCAAATACATCTTCACTCAGGCAGATCTGAACATGAGGCAGAGGAGATGGTTGGAGTTAATTAAGGACTATGATTTGGAGGTGCACTACCATCCGGGCAAAGCAAATGTTGTGGCAGATGCCTTGAGCAGAAAGGCCCAGTGCAATTGTATGAGCATGGATGCGAGAGTTACCACCCTGTGTGATGAATTGTGCAAGCTGAACCTGGATGTTGTTCCTTCCGGTGAATTAAGTTATATCTCGGTGGAGCCCACATTGCAAGAGCAAATAGTCAGGGCACAGATTGAGGATAAGGGTGTTCAAATGATTAAGGAAATGATCAAGCAAAAGGCAGAAAAATACAAGTGTTTCCATCAGGACAGCAAGGGAATTTTATGGTTTGGAGATCGATTGGTTGTTCCCAAGGACCCTGAGCTCAGAAAGAAGATACTCGATGAAGCTCACCTTTCCAAATTCTCCATGCACCCTGGTAGCAACAAGATGTACCATGATCTCAGATCTTTGTATTGGTGGACCAGAATGAAGAGGGAAATTGCCAAGTACATATCCGAGTGTGATACCTGCCAGAGAATCAAAGCCAGTCATTTGAAGGCAGCAGGCCCTTTGCAACCCCTTACCATCCCATCTTGGAAATGGGAGGACATTTGCATGGACTTTATAGTGGGATTGCCCAATACATCCAGGCACCATGATTCTATTTGGGTTATTATGGACAGGTTGACTAAGACTGCTCATTTCTTACCAGTGCACACCACCCACAGGACAGAGAAGTATGCAGAGATCTACATTGACCAAATAGTTCGTCTGCATGGGATACCAAGGACTATAGTCTCGGACAGAGGAGCACCATTTGTGGCACGATTTTGGGAGCAATTGCAGGAATCACTTGGGACCCAAGTAATACGAAGCTTAGCCTATCATCCCCAAACGGATGGTCAGACAGAAAGGGTGAATCAGATTTTGGAAGACATGTTGCGAGCATGTGCACTACACTACGGGAAGGATGTGTCTTTCCTTGGCAGAGTTTTCTTACAATAACAGCTATCAGTCCAGTCTGAAGATGGCACCTTTTGAGGCATTATATGGGAGAAGGTGTAGGACCCCACTAAATTGGTCTCAAGCAGGAGAGAGGGAAATTTTTGGGCCAGATTTAGTACTTGAAGCAGAGGCAAAGGTCAGGATCATCAAGAAGAACCTAGAAGCTGCTCAGGCCAGGCAAAAGAGTTATCATGATAAGAGGCGGAAGCCTCTACAGTTTGAGGTGGGAGATCATGTTTATCTTAAGGTATCACCCACCAAGGGTGTCCAGAGATTTGGGATCAAGGGCAAGTTAGCTCCTCGCTACATTGGACCCTACGAGATCAAGGAAGCTTGTGGACCCGTAGCCTACCAAGTGGAATTGCCACCTCGCATGTCAGCAGTTCACAATGTGTTCCATGTATCTCAGCTGCGGAAATGTGTTCGCCTACCCACTGAAGTGCTGCCAGAACCAGATATTGAGATAGAACCGGACTTATCTTACCAGGAGTACCCCGTCAAGGTATTGGATCAGAAGGAGAGATCAACTCGGGCAAGATCAGTCAGAATGTATAAGGTTCAGTGGAGTCACCATTCAACGGAGGAAGCTACATGGGAGACTGAGGATTTTCTACGCTCTCGCTTCCCCGACTTTCTGCCCAAAGGAGTCGGTACGTAACCCCAGAACACCACCCCCACCTACCCTTTGAATTCAATTATAAGAAAAACTTAGATAACAAGGATAGTCTAAGTTGTGGATTTAACTTAAAAGGGGCTTCCTTCTGAAGTTGCAAAGAGAATGACATTCGAAGAGCAGTTAACAAGAGAAACTTGAATATAAAGAAAGAGTAGCACCAACACACCTTCAAGCACCCCTCCAAAGGACTCTACCTAAAATCTCGGGACGAGATTCCTTTAAGGGGGGAGGGCTGTAACACCCCAGGTGTTACCATGGCTAGAGCACACCTTGGCACTAAGGACTATGATCACATGTGGAAGAACTTAAGGAGCAAAAGTATAAGGGCTTTGGAAACTAGGTTTTAACCAAGGGATGTGAATGACCAAGGGCATTACCCTAATTGAGTGCAACTATCACCTTGGACAAGGGGGGAGAGAACCCTAGACCTCTCTTAAACCCCATCTCCCAAAACCATGGATAAGAGGGGAAAGAGAGTGAGCAAAGGTGCAAAACATGAGTAATCTTTACCCAAACCTTAAGTAACCTTATAACCAGCAATTAGGGGAAGGAAATATTGCAAAAAGACCCCTGTAGAAACCCCAAATCAAATCTCCAAGTGGAGAGAGAGCTAGAGCTCTCTATTTCTCTCTAAGTTAAAAACTACACCTACACTAAAGATCAGTCGTGTTCACCTCGAAGCTGGCACCAAATCTACCTATGTTCTATACCAAAAATGTGGCATACCACCCAAGGCACCCACTGGAAAAAGCTGAGCCCGAGACTCTGACGTTTGACATGCCTTGGCATGGCTTTTGTCGCGAGGTGGGCAGTGTGACACACCCGATTTGGCGACCAGAGATCTCCCTACCTAGGCCATATCTGCCATGGCAGCTCACGGATGAGAGACAGCCCTAGGTGCCAGGAAAAGACTCGCGCCGGATTTTTGCCAAGATTCGCACGTTTGCGACTTGGGTGAGCTGTGGAACACGGGCAGAAGGAAAGCTCCACGTGTTCGACGCGCTCTGCATGCGCCAGAGCACGCCCGCGCGTGCCCCGCGTCGCGCCAACGGCCAGCCGACGCCCTGGCCCGCGTCCGCGCCTATAAAGCCCACTCAGGCGTCGACTGCACTCTTCCGCGCACCCTCAAGCCTCACCGGAGCTCAGTTCACCGTCGTTTGCCTGTGCGCGGCGTGTCCGCGGCCACCTGAGCCACTGCCGCCGTAGACCGGCTAGCCCAGCCTTTCCCAACCCTGTCCAACCCTCTGAAACGAGTGTACACGCCCCAGTGAAGCTCCCCGAGCGAGGAATCGAAGCCTGCTTCGCCGGAGAGGCCAGTCCACGGTCGCCGGAGTTCCCAACCCCGCCGGAGTGCGTGGAGCAGGTAAATCACTGAGCCATTTCTCGATTCACTGCACAGATAGCCTCTACAGCACCCCAGGAAGCTCACCGTGCCGTTGGATTGGACTAGGTCGTCGTGGTTTAGCCGACACACTCACCGCCGACGAGAACACCCGCCTGCGCACGAGGACCAAGCTATTCTGGCCATCCCCGCCGTCAAGCCGCACCTCGCTGTGACCGCCAGAGCCTCCCCGAGCCAACCCTGCCCTTCGCCGGACCTATCTCGCCGCCGGTAAGCCGCGCCACCCTTTTCTTTCCTACGGGTACTGTTTACATTGGGGGAAGGACTGCGGGTGAGAGGAAGAGAAGGTCAGGGGGCTTTTTGAACTGTCAGCGACCCAGAGGAATAGTGGCGCAAGGGTAGAACTGCGAAGATTGATTTAGCTTTAGCCCAGGGGTCTCGGTGTAAACTGTTTTTCCAGGAAACTCTTGTTAAATCTTTTTTAAAATTGAACAGAAGCTTTAAAAATTCATAACTTTTGTTTAGTTCATCCAAATTTGATCAAACCAATTTTGTCAGACTCTAAATAATGTAACCTACTTAAAAAAAATACAAAACCCCTATGTACTGTAGAAAACTATAGGGTTCTGATTTAAGTATAGTTTTGGCCAAAAACTCAATAATATAAAGAAAAATAGT
This sequence comes from Zea mays, assembly GCF_902167145.1. Taxonomy (NCBI): domain Eukaryota; kingdom Viridiplantae; phylum Streptophyta; class Magnoliopsida; order Poales; family Poaceae; genus Zea; species Zea mays. The sequence continues at coordinate 151,001,121 of NC_050098.1, forward strand.
TGTATTATTTGGCTAGGGTTATAAAAATTTGGAGAAGTTTATATCCACCTACTGACCTAGTTAAAAATGATAAACCTCTCTGTCCACCCCATTAAGTTAGTTTTTACCCTTTATTTACATTATGCTTAAGTTTAAGAAAAATAGAAAATGTGAATTAAATAATGAACCAGAGAGCACCCCTATTTTTGTTAGGATACTTATTCAATATAGTTCACTGGAAAAATCTATCATCCCCTGGTTTAGTATAAAATAAGTGGGATACCGTTTAATTGAATAAAACAAGGAAAACTTAGAAAAACCCTACAAAAATAACCCCCAGGTGAAAACACCCCCACCCTTGGGATAGTTAATGTTTTGTTATTAAGAACTTAGGAAAAATATGAAATCTGTTGTTTGACATTTTTCAAATAACAATGTAGTAGAAAGTGCCTTTTTGATATTAAACTTTAGAAAATCATAACTAAATAACCATCCCTTAGCTCTTTGTGATTTTTGGCACAGAAGCCTATTATTACTGTTAGATGCCAACAAAAATAATCTTTAGGCAGAACCCACCTCTAATTAAGAGTTGTAGTACAAAGTGGCCCCTTTACCCAACTTTTATTATTTTTGTCTAAAACATAGCCTATTTATTTTGAACCTCAACTTCCAGAAGGGGCTATAGTGACCAATGGCAACCCACTGTAATTTTTACAGAATTTTTGGAGAAGATTAAACTACTGTTGTAGCTCAAACCCCCAATAGATTTCATAAATAGAAATTAAAGAAAGAAAAATGAATAATGGAAATTAGAGTCACCCTAAAACCCTTGTAAATTGTCCACTGAAATATACAAAGGCCATACCAATACACTATGTTTATCCTCAACAAAAATCTAAACCTAGGAGTGATAAGCATAAACCACTAAAGGCCCCGTATAACCAAGAAAACCCTAAGTTGCTTCTTGACTTAGTTTCTTTTTAGCATAATGTTATTAAATCCTGCATAATCATGACATACATGTTCATTGCATTCGATAGACTGTAACCTTGCCGACAGAGAGTACGTCCTCGTGCCGGAGCAAGGAGCTGCTCAGGAGGTAGCCCCAGATCTAGCCCCAGAGTCTGCATCAGAGGATCTGCCTGCCACTGCTTTGGAAGGCAAGCCCCGGTTTATGCATAACCTGTTATTTATGCTATTTTACTACACTTATTGATTGTAGGATTGAATGTGCACTTAAGTGTAGGAGTTGTTTGAAACCCTAGTTGCATGATCTCAGGAATCCCATTGAGATGAATACTAGTATGCTAAGTCGAGTAGCTGCTTTATTAATTAGGATCTCGGTAGAAGTCGAGTGATTTTTCTAGCACTCGCGCGAGGTCAGGAAATTGATTGTATCAACTTTCTTATCACATTGATGCTGGTTGTGGACAACAATCCATGGGGATTGGTTGTCCACGGGATAAAAATTGGAATAAGGATTAAGGTGTGGTACCGTGAGTCAAGCGTTTGAACGTACTAAACACATACCGAGAAATATGGTAAATCGGTAAGCCTAGTACCTGAGTGAACCTGCCCGCAGACATATCCCCTCACGCGACCTGAGACGAGGTCTCCCATTCCGGTTATGGTGGGTACAAGTGCGGTCACTGCACGACGGCAGTCGGGGTCAGTGAGGCATTGTACGCCAAGGCGGTGAGCCCTGATCTGTTGCCAGGGAATCGATGGGGACGGTTGATGTGTGTGGGGACGGAGTGCCCCTACATGTCGTGTGTTTAGGTTTACCTTGCAAGGTTTAAAAAACTCGATTCGAATCGTCTGCTTCTCGCAGCTAATGAGACTGCTTGATCCATGCTGCTACATTGAGTAACAAGTGGAAATATGATGAGTTGAGATAAGATGTTGATTGCCAATAATGTTTGCTACTATGTATGAGTAGATAGTACACTTTAGCCTTAAGAGAGTCACACTTAAACATGACAAAGTAAAACTTGATTTAGAAACTCAGCTAGTGCTTTTGGCAACCAAACCCCACAGCCAAACAGCTGCATGTCTAGAGGTAGAGGAGTAGACTCCTCACACCGGGTAAGTCTAGCTGAGTACTAGTATACTCAGCCTTGCTTGTGGCATAATTTTACAGGTTCTCTGGAGGACATGGTTGCTGGAGTGACTTGGCCGTCCACCTTACCACCGGGTTGGAGTCTCGAGTGGGACCCTACCTCGGCTGAGGAGGAGCATGAGGAGTGATGGGACAGGCTTCCCCATCTCTCTGTTTAATTACCGTTAGTTTTATTCCGCTGCACTTCGAACAATGATGACTACTTTTGCAAAACTCCTACGATGATGTAATAATTTAATACTCTTTCATGCATGGTTTTATGCTTTATTGTATTTGCTCTGTGACTCACCATCGAGTGAGATTGTTGTACTTGATCCTGTCAGTGGTCGTGTCGGACTAGATCCGAGGGATTGACGGGTTATTCCCATTTAAGTGTGGTCTAGCCTCTGGGGCGAGACTTAGGCACTTAAGTTGGAATAATTCGGGCAGTTCCGCCACAGTCCGGATCGCCAAATGGGCAGCCGAACTTTCCGGCTACCACATCACATTTGAACCCAGGACAGCCATCAAGTCGCAAGTCCTGGTAGACTTCGTTGTCGACTGGACTGGGCCAACAACACAGCCAGACCCGTCGACAGAAAAAGTATGGACAATCCATTGCGACGGCGCATGGTGCCATGTGGGGGCAGGTGCCGCTGCAGTCATTACTTCACCCACAGGGGTCAAGCACAGATACGCAGCACGCCTCAGCTTTGCTTTGGAGTCTTACAGATGCACTAACAACATAGAAGAATATGAAGTTGTCATCCTCGGTCTTCGCAAGTTAAGGCCCCTCGGTGTCACCACCTGCATCATCAGAACGGACTCCAAGGTAGTCGCCGGCCAAGTCGAGAAAGACTACGCAGCAAAGGACCCCACACTTATGCAGTACCTCGCAGCTATCCGCAGCCTCGAGAGACAATTCAAAGGTTTCACCTTACAACACGTGGACCGTGCCAAGAATGAGGAGGCTGATGCGTTGGCCAAGGCAGCCGCCCGAGGTGAGGCCCTGCCCTCCGATGTATTCTACCATGTCATCGGCACGCCAGTCGTCCGCAGCCCAGAAGGGCTCCAAATAACCAATGACAGCGAGGGCCACCGCATAGTCAACCTTATCATGACCGAAGACTGGCGGGCACCAATAACCCTGTTCCTGCAGGGGTACTATCATCCAACCGACATCAATGAGGCCAAGCGCCTCAAACACCGAAGCCGGGACTTCGCACTAATTGAAGGACAGCTTTACAAGAAGGGGTCAGTCAACCCATGCTTAAATGTGTCACCGAGACCGAAGGCGTCCAAATTTTGCGCGAAGTCCACAGCGGGACTTGCGGCTCTCATGCAGGGCCCAGGGCACTAGCCGCAAAGGTAATCTGACAGGGTTTCTACTGGCCCGCCATGATTTGCGCCGCAAATCGGGTCACAAGGTCCTGCGAAGCCTGCCAGAAATTTTCTCCACGATCGGGAAGCCCTTCGCAGTTCACAAAGCTAATCGCCCACACATGGCCTCTTCAGCGCTGGGGCCTGGACATCGTCGGGCCCTTACCCACAGCCCAGGGGAACCTCAAGTTCACCTTCGTCGCTGTCGAATATTTTACCAAATGGATCGAGGCGAGGGCTGTATCCACAATAACATCGAAGACTGCCCAGAAATTCTTCTGGCAAAATATTGTTTGCCGCTTCGGAGTCCCGTCCGAACTCACAGTTGATAATGGCAAGCAATTTGACAGCCAAGACTTCAAAGATTTCTGCTTCTCCATTGGCACCAAGCTGGCCTTCGCCTCAGTATACCACCCACAATCCAACGGAGTTGTGGAACGCGCAAATGGAAAAATTTTCACAGCTGTCAAGAAGATGCTCCTCGACGATAAAAAGGGCAAGTGGGCCGATTTGTTACCTGAAGCGGTCTGGGCATTGAACACGACCGAGTGCAGGGCAACTGGGTTCACCCCTTTCCGCCTTCTATACGGATCGGAGGCCATGACCCCGCAAGAAATAAAACACGGGTCCCCACGTACAGTCCCGTCAGTTGTCCCCGACGTGGACGAGCCCACTTCGAAGGACCTCATCGATGGAGACCGCGTCTTTGCCCTACAGGCTCTAAACAAATACCAAGCCCAAACTAAAGCATGGTGTGACCACGCAGTCATCCCGAGGGAATTCAGCGAAGGAGACCTCGTACTCGTCCGGACAGCTCGGATAGAGTCCCGGGGCAAGCTGGAGCCCAAGTGGGAGGGCCCTTTTATCGTCAAGACGAAGGCGTCCCCCAGCGCGTACAGGCTCGCAACGCCAGCCGGCGAAGACTTGGAGCATTCTTGGAACATTGATAATCTCCGCAAATTTTTTGTTTGACTCCTCAGGGCCAGCTCGCCCTTGTAATTCGCAAAACAATTTTATTCTGGCCCGCACTCTTTTCCTCCCGGGGGTGAGGTTTTTAACGAGGCGGAGCCATGTAATATACAAGCGAAAAATCCCTCGCAAAAATCTACGTCGAAACAAGACCGCGTCGACGGTCTTCGACATTCGACCAATACAAAGTCACCGCGAGGGGCAGCGCTAGCTACCCTCGCGTGCAACACTCCGCGCAAAAGTCGCCTAAGGGTGCAGCCGGACTAGCACAACACGTGCGCAAAATTGAAGTCTTCTGCGAAAGACTATCCGTGCAAAAGTCGCCTAAGGGTGCAGCCGGACTAGCACAACACGTGCGCAAAATCGAAGTCTTCTGCGAAAGACTATCCGTGCAAAAGTCGCCTAAGGGTGCAGCCGGACTAGCACAACACGTGCGCAAACTGAAGTCTTCTTCAAAAGACTATCCGTGCAAAAGTCGCCTAAGGGTGCAGCCGGACTAATTTAACAAGCGCGCCAAAACGCAAGCGCATTATATTCATGCACAACTCTACACCAAGAAACTATCCACGCACAGACCAACTACAGGCGCAACCAGACCAACATGATAAATGCGCCAGACCAAGCGCGCAACGCCCCTATAGACATAGCCGGATGCGCGAAGGCACATGGCTTCATCATACAAACTATAGTAACATACTTACAACGAGGGCATCACAACTTACATCGGTTCAACCTTCGTAATGATTCCCATCTCCCTATAGTTAAACAGCATTATCCTAAGCTCCTCACCCTCAAAAAGACTTCGCAACTCCCCCTCACCTACACTCGCCCCAGCCGGCGAGGACAACAATTCCTGCTTGCCAGCCCTGCACACACGAAGCCGACCGCCATTCACCTCACTCAATCTACGCTTCGCCACCGCCCTTCGCCGCCTACGCCCAGCACTCGGACCAAGCACAACTTCAGCTTCTGCAACACGCGAAGAAGCCTCCGCCGCTGCCACATCCAAGACCGCAAAGTAATCCAAGTCCTCATCCGAAGACTCTTCCGTCCACTCAACCGAACTCCCAGAGTCACCAAAATCAGAAAACTTAGAAGCAGACTCATCCGATTTATTCCCAGCATCCACGGTCGAAGCCGCCACAAATTTAGCAGTAGCGGTTGCGTGCGCAGGCCCAAAATCTTGAACCTGCGCAGCAACCAAGGTTCAGCAACATAGGCAAAATTCTCTAACTACCCCACACCCACTAAGCCACCTGCGAAGACCCAGCCGCCGCCGTGGGATCCTCCACCGCCGGCTCCGTCGCCGTCTTCGGGGGATCTTCCACCCTCGGCACAGCGGTTGGCGACAAGCCTCCGCTGGACGTGGCAGCCGCAGGAGTAGCGAGGGAGCCTTCACCAGTTTCCGGGGGCGGCGCCGGGTCGACCTCAGCCTCGGCCACCACCGGGTTGGCCTCCGCTTCGGGCCGCACGCTGTTCAGGGGTCCGAAGTCCTCCACGACCTCGGCACGCGCCGCCTACAACACAGCACACCAATTCAGCAAGCCCACACATACCCCACATTAAACAAACACTAAACAAAAGACAAAACTTTACCTGATCCCTCGCCCGGTCGGACCGCTCCCTCACCACCTCCCGACCGTGGGGGCCCCACATCCGGTCAAAGAGGGCACCGGCAGAGTCCTTCACCACAGGGTCTTCGACCTTGAAAATCTCGCGCCCAAAATCTTCATCACATCGGTCGAAGACCTCATAGTGACTGCACCCCTCGCGGGACAGCGCGTTCATCGCCCCTTCGCAGGTGATGAGGGAGGCAAAGGACATAAATCCCTCCACAATGGTCGGGAGCGCCAAAAGTTCCTCCTGCAGCCACTCGAGGAAGCGAAGGCCCGCCTCCCGGTCGGGCACTTCGAAGTCAGCAGTCCGCGCGCCCAGCTCGCGATATGAGTCCACGAGCTGTTTGCGCGTCCGCTCAACTTCCAAGCACGTAGAGGCCTCGGCCCTCTCCATGCGGGCCTGCAGAGCGTTGTACCGCTCCTCCCATTCCTCGGCGCGCTGGTTGGCGAGACTACCCTCCACCCACGCCAAATTGGCCTCCGCCTGCGCCGCCTGCGCCTTGGCGATGGCCTAGTTAGCCTCCCTCCTCTCCTCCAACAGCTGGCGCCGGAGGTCCGTCCTCTCGCCCTCCACGGTGGCCACCTTCTCTGCCAGCTTGCGGCACTTGCTGTCCGCGGCCGACTTTTCCTGGACGGCGCCAGCATGCTGCGCCCGAAGTCTCTCGACTTCGGCAGACACACCTGCCGTAAGGGCCCCCAACGCCACACGGTCGGCGAAGTCGGCCGCCTAACAGACACACATGAGATCACAATCCACATGGAAGCGGTAAATAACGAAGTCCAGATCAACTTACTTGACTCAACCGCTGGGACGCCTCCCTCAGCCGGCGGGACACAGTGCCCGCTTCGTCCTTGACGGCAGTGACCGCCGAAATCTCATCACCAGCGCTGAGTGCACCACCCTTCGCCCCAGGCACCGCGGCAGACACCGTGGTCGCCACCACAGGCGGAACAACAGCAAGTTGCCCCTCGCCCGATCCTGCAGCGTATCACCAGTTAAAAAAACAAGAAAAAACTTAAAAACTTACCAACGAGATAATCGTCGACACTAATATTGGTGCCGAAGTCGGGAACATGCTTCCCCGGCGAAGGCAATTCCCGGACCTTCACAGCTCCGGCCGAGGCAGACTTGGTGTCGCCGGCTCCGGCCGCCTTCGCGCCCTCTGGCACCTTGCTAGGCCCAGGGGCGGCTGGCTTCGCCGCCAGCGTCGGCTGGCTACCGCCGGGGGCGGTAGCCTTCGCAGTCCCCCGAGCCCTCTTCGTCCTAGCCTCGGGAAGCCTGATGACCGTCCGGCACTTCTGTGCAGCTTCCTGGCGATCCTTGTTCATCACTACCGATACAACAACAGCAATATTCCGTCCGTAAGGAAATACTCTCAGGTCACGAGCCATGCGAGATGTAAAAGAGTCTTCATCGGCCGCGCGGGGGATAGGAACGTTCTTAGGCCACCGACCCCCGGTAACCTCCAGCATCCGCGCCGAAGACTCCCGGAGTTCAGGCGAAGACATCCTTCTCCCGGGGGCCGCGCATGTCCCCATCAACTCCATAGCAAAACTATCGGAGACCCCCAGTCTTCCCATCATAGTACCTAGCTTCCTCTTCTTAGTGGATGGGGCGGCTGCCGGCGCGGGGTCGTCTTCAGTCTCAGCCGCCGGTTTTTTCCCGCGGAGGTCGACAAAATCTTGCCCGGGATAACCGCCATACGGCAAACGGTTCAACTCGAAGACCCTATTCAAGCGGTCGTTGGATCCGCGTATATCCCAACTCTGCTGGGCCTCCGTCTTTGGCACGTAGCGACCAACAATCTGCACCGCCCCATCCTCCGCCTCACGCACGAATGCGGCGGGATCCCGACCATGCAAATCCAGTGCGAAGGCAGGACTCCACACTAGCATCCCACCGAGGGAAGGCATCTAGCGAGGGCATACTTCGCCCACCGCCCAGCCACGCGCCAAAGGCCATACTCCATACCCGACAAACTCCTCCACCAGATCGCGTCCGCTACTCATGCGGGCCGCGCACCGAAGGGCCTCCTCATTTTCATCCTCCTCTGCTACCTCAAATTGCGGGTACGCCGAGTAATAATGCGAACACATCTCGGCCACGGGGAGCCCCGGATGGTCTTCGACTGTGCCTTCGGCAACGTAGAACCAAAATTCCCACCATTTGCCCCATTTATTGTGGGCGCAGGGAACCAACTCAACAACTTCCATCGAAGTCTTGTCGGTCTTCGGCGTAAATGTGCAAGACCCAAATTGTGCAATCTTATTTCTGATTTCCTTTTCTGCCAAAGCAGACAATAATGCTTCGCGAAGACTTCGACCGAGGGCTGCCCGTCGTACGAAGTTGTTGCCCAGACATATTTTGCCAAGGCCACCACGGCATTCGGCGTCAGCTGGTGGACCTGGACGTCGAATCTACGCAGAACTTCTTCCACAAATCGATGCGCGGGCAGACGAAGGCCAGCGGCGAAAAAAGCCTCGAAGACGACCAACTCGCCTTCCGGCTCGAGGACCTCCTCTGTCCCCGGGACACGTGCCACTCCGCCGCCGAAATACCCAAGCTGTTGCATGTCTTGCACACGGACCGAGGACATCCGCGACACGCCGAACTCCACCGTGTCGCCGGCGCGCAACTCCTCCGCCGCCACATTGCTCAGCGTCTCCTCGGACGCCGGCCGGCCGGCGGTGTATCGGCAACAGAAGAGGAAGAGGACGACATCGCTACGTACCGTCGGCGGCGGCGGGCGGTCTGCTTCACACGGGCCAGATCTCCGACGAGCAAGAGCAAGGAGGGCAGACGAGCAGCGGGCGGTTTGAGAAGGAAACTAGGGTTTTCGCGAGCGCGGAAAGATAAAGTTCAAAACGCGCCGCCCCCCGCCCCCTTTTATACACAGGGCGCGACGCTTCGGGAAACCCGCAATTCTACAGTACGGCGTCAATCAACGGTCATGTCAAAAACCCCCGCGGAACCACTTCGAGCGAGGGCAGCGTCTCCACCATCTAGCGACGTCTTCGGCACCAGATGACTTAGTCGAACTGGTCCCTCGGAGGGCAAATGTTGGGGCGAAGGCGAAGACGCCACCCTTCGCTCGATGCCTTCGTCGACCTCGCTGCACCAACGGAGACAAGACGACTGGCAGATTTACCCTTCGGCCTACGCGTCCCCGGGCGAAGACCTTCGATGAGGTCGTTTCATCTTGCGGCCTCGTCCAACCTGGAGGCCCACGTGTGATTCAGCCCATTGTAACAGGCCCTGCGCGGCCGCTGCGCATTACAGGCCTAGGTTGTAAAGGTCTCACTGTAATTACAGTCTATAACCCCGCTTTATGGGAATATTCCGGGGAAAACCTAGGCGCCTGAGGGCACATGCGTCCTTAACACTGGATGCTGGGCACTCAGATACCTATAAATACCCCCGCACAGTGCCCATGAGAGGCTAGATTAACAGAGCTATTGCCATCTCGAGCAAAAACCCTGTTTACACTGCTTCACTCCCCTATTGGATCAACTTGCCCTAGAGAGCAAGTTCCAACAACTACAACTTTGCTGCAGAGCATTGGTCATGTTGTCATATGAATTTGGGAGAAAATCGAGCTCAAAGATGGTCTGTCAGGTCAACTGAATACACTCCACGATGGTACAGTGTCTGGATTAGGCCGCCAGCTTAGAATCTCGCTGCCGGCGGTCCGCGCGACCGGATTTGTGCTGGTCGCCGGGATTCGTGCTGCGGGCGTGTGGATTTCGCTCACCATGAAAAGATCTCGTCGCGGATGTGTATGAGCTACTGTGGTCTTGCTGTACCCTACCTTTTGCAACGGCGACGTGGCCTTATGGCCGTCACTGAAGTTGTCGTGCTTCACAGTGACTGTGCCACACTCCGAGCCTTTCACCATGTCGTCACTAGCCGCACCAGCTCACCGATAACCGCCATAGCTCCTCAACCGGTGAGTGCCACGGTAAATCGCGCCGGTGACTCAACCCTTCCTTCGACCGCCGCGCGTCACCACTGCAATTCTCGTCGACCGCTGTTGCGCTCTATAAATTGAAGCCACTGCAAGCTCCATAGGGTAGTCAAGTACCACGACACCCAGTATTGCCCTCAGTTGATCGCCAGCGAGCTCGAATTTCACAGTTCCCCCAATTTGGTTTTCCGCCATCGTGAAAACGACCTCACCGCGGCCAGCAAAATTTCGGTCAGTTCATCCTCTCTGCTTTCTCGTTTGAGTACTCTCATGAACCCGTGATGCTCGTCGACCCACCCGATTGAACTGGACCGCCATAAATCGCCGGGAACACATTGTTCTTTGGGTTGTGTGCGCTGTCACCGTGGCCAGAGACATTAGGATAGCCGTTTATGAAATTTAATGAGGGGAAACGCTCCTCATGGCTAGAATTAGGTTTAAACCAGAGATTAGCACTGGTCCTGAAGCGAGTCGGCCGGAACGCGAGCTCGCCGGAGCTCTGCCGCGCTCGTCGTCGTCGGGGACCTCGACTTGGAAGGGAATAGAACGTGGGGGGCTTTCTTGCAAACTGTCAGCGACTCAGTGCAACAGTAAAAGAACCCACTTCGGGTTATCCAGAACGCCGAGGGCTTTTTCGCAAAGCTGCCAGCGCGGGCGCGGGCGCGCGCGCTTTCCGCCTGGGCTTGGGCCGCTTGGTTTGAATTCAGCCCAGCACTGTTTAAGCTTTTCCCTTTTCTTTTTCAGTGAAACTTTGGAAATCTGTAGAAAATTGTAGAAAAATCCTAAAAATGTCAAACCAATTTTCCTAGATTCCTAATTTCCCATAGTATTTATTAAAAATAGTTTCATGATTTTTAGGTCAAATAAGGAATTTTGGAGCATTTAAAATAGCCTAAAACATTGTTTCTGGATTTTTATAAAATCAATTATAATTCCAAAAATCCCCAAACTTTTTATTTGAACTCTAAACATCATTTAGAAGCCTTGGGTAGAGTTTGGATTAATTTGGACCTTGTTTGATGCTTAGAACCCAAAACCCTACCCCTTGCCCTTTGAATTCCTTTACTGACTCCGAAAAACCCTAGTTTCCAGAAAACCATGAAGGAAAGTTGTATTCAAGACCTTAGAAATAAACTTCTACTATTCTTGCACTCTCATGAGCATTACATGGGCATTCATTCTTATATATATATATATGGTTATATCTAGAAAACGAGGAAGAAGTTGAAGTAGAAGAAGAGAAGACTTCACCGCCACCACCTGCGGAACATCAGGCAGGAAATTGTTTTTACTTTGACATCTGTGGATCCGAGCCTGACTCACCTATAAACGAAGGCAAGCCCCGGTGCATTTGCCACCTCCTTGTGTTTTAAAAATCTTTTCCACTTGCTTGATGCATTAGGTGATAGGAGTTGATTGCTAAAACAATTCCTGCATTACCTTCCTTGGATTTGATTACCTTCCTTGAAATCCCTGTTTTACAAAAAGATTTTTGATGCTTAGCCTTGCTTTAGAAAAACAAAATGTTTTGTTTTTACAAAAGATGATGTGGCAAAAGTGGGTGGGATGTTTTCGAAAATAAAACTTGATGGTGGATCTATCATGGCCATGATGGGTTCAACATCAGAAAAGATGTACCTCTGCCAGGTACCAAACTTTGGGTTTGAAATGATTAAGTTGAGACCGAGCGGGTGACTTGCACGAGAAAGGAGTCTCGGTGTAGTGTCTCCGTCTGAGTCGATTAAGGACCGTCTCGATGTAGGCTTGCTGACCGAGGACCCTTTAACTGGTCACATGCCTTGTCATGGGTAAGCTTTGCCTCAGGCAGACTAAGGCCAGAATAAGATAACATGCAATGGGAGTGGAGCGATGGCAAGAGTAGCGTGTACCCTCTGTGGGCAAGAGGCTGGACGGTGGTGTATCTGTGCTCTCGGTTGACGTGAACCTGATATGGTCTTAAGAACCCCGGTGGCGGGTTGACATATGCAAGGGTTAAGTGCTACATATGTCGTGTGATTGGAGATCCTCAGCTGAGTATAATCGATTCGGATCGCCGTACCTTCGCGGTTATGAAGACTTAGTCACTGCCCTATACGTAGAACTCCAGTAAAGATGAAGGGATTGTTAAGAAATTGGCTAGTGCAGGTCAAGTGATTGATCTAGGTTAGAAAGAACTCTAGTTATAGATAATTTTACTTAATTGGACAAGTAAAACTAGATTTTTAAGGATCCCCTTTAGTAAGCATTTCTGCAAAACAGAGTCTTTGATCATTGAGAAACCTTACCTTGACTCCCTTATAACCAGCATACCCTTGAGAGTCTTTTCTTTAGTCGGGTAAGACTTGCTGAGTAATTCCATACTCAGGGTTTTATTCCCCGTTGTTTTTAGGTGAGGAAGCAACCAACTTTTGTTGCTTATGTTCTAAGGTGGTACCGAAGGAAGAACACCAGGAGTAAAGCTGTGGGAGGAAGGGTTCCTCTATAAAAACTTTTGTTTAAAACTTATGGGAGGGGTTTTTGCCTCCCTTGATGTGTAATAATATTACTCTGCACTCATAGGTTATATCCTGGTCTATAATATATAACTTTGTCTTACTTTTAAAATAAAGGTAAGTTTATGTAATCGCTTCCGCATTTTCGTATCTCCGATGATTTGTAATGTCTGCGTGACGGGTGAAACGCTCTTGGGAAAGGTGAGAAAAGCAGATACCGAACTTGTCAAGTGATTCAGGGGCACCTACAGGGTTGTCTGAGGCCCGTTGGACAAGGACAACTGTAGGTGGGCCTAATGACTTGGGAGGTTCCGTCACACCAGAGCCAACCCATGTTAGTCTTAGCAATTAAGCAAGTGTCGAGTTCAGCTCTATTAAAATCAACTAAGTATAGCTGACCCTCTAACACTCTCTTAAATGCTACTGAATCATCACTTCTTCTAAAGACAATAACACATAAATCTGTAAAAAGACAGTTGTAGCCCATCTTACATAATTGAGAAACAGAAAGCAAATTGTAATCTAAAGAGTCTACAAGAAAAACATTGGAAATAAAATGGTCAGGATATATAGCAATTTTACCCAGTCCTTTGACCAAACCTTGATTTCCATCCCCGAATGTGATAGGTCGTTGGGGATCATGGTTTTTCTCATAGGAGGAGAACATCCTTTTCTCCACAGTCATGTGGTTTGTGCACCCGCTATCAATTATCCAACTTGAGCCCCCAGATGCATAAACCTACAAAACAAATTTAGGCCTTGTTCTTAGGTACCCAAACGGTCTTGGGTCCTTTGATGTTAGAAACAAGCACCTTGGGTATCCAAACACAAGTCTTTGACCCCTTGTGTTTGCCCCCAACATATTTGGCAACTATTTTGCCTGATTTGTTAGTTAAAACATATGATGCATCAAAAGTCTTAAATGAAATGTTAGGTTCATTTGATGCAATGGGAGTTTTCTTCTTAGGCAATTTAGCATGAGTTGATTTCCTAGAACTAGATGCCTCACTCTTATACATAAAAGCATGATGAAAGCCAGAGTGAGACTTCCTAGAGTGAATTCTCCTAATTTTGTGTTCGGGATAACCGACAGGGTATAAAATGTAACCCTCGTTATCCTGAACCATGGGAGTTTTGCCTTTAACAAAGTTGGACAATTTCTTAGGAGCATTAAGCTTGACATTGTCTCCCTGTTGGAAGCCAATGCCATCCTTAATGCCAGGGCGTCTCCCACTATAGAGCTTGCTTTTAGCAAATTTAAAATTTTCATTTTCCAAGTCATGCTCATTAATTTTGGCACTAAGTTGAGCTATGTGATCATTTTGTTTCTTAATTAAAGCTAGGTGATCATGAATAGCATCAACATTAATGTCTCTACATCTAGTGCAAGTAGTAACATGCTCAACGGTAGATGTAGAGGGTTTGCAAGCATTTAATTCAACAATCTTAGCATGTAAAATAGTATTCTCATCTCTAAGATTGGAAATAGAAACATTACAAACATTTAAGTTTTTAGCCTTAGCAATTAATTTTTCATTTTCATTTTTAAGGCTAGGGAGGGATGCATTCAACTTATCAATCTTAGCAATTAAATTAGCATTATCATTCCTAAGGTTGACAAGAGAATCATCACTAACATTTAATTTCTCAACCTTAGCAACCAATTTGTCATTTTCAAATCTAAGGTTGGAAATAGTGTCATGGCAAGTGCTTAGCTCACTAGTTAATTTTTCACATTTTTCTATCTCTTGAGCATAAGCATTTTTAACTTTAACATGCTTTTTATTTTCCTTAATAAGGAAGTCCTCTTGGGTGTCCAAGAGTTCATCCTTGTCATGAATAGCACTAATCAATTCATTTAATTTTTTTGTTGCATGTTTAAGTTGGCAAAAAGGGTGAACAAATCATCCTCATTATTACTAGAGCTAGCCTCATCACTAGAAGTTGCATACTTAGTGGAAGCTCTAGATTTTACCTTCTTCTTTTTGCCGTCTTTTGCCATAAGGCACTTGTGACCGACGTTGGGGAAGAGAAGGCCTTTAGTGATGGCGATGTTTGTGGCATCCTCGTCGAAGGAGGAGTCGGTGGAGCTCTCGTCAGAGTCCCACTCCCGGCAAACATGGGCGTCGCCGCCCTTCTTCTTGTAGTACCTCTTCTTTTCTCTTCTCTTTCCCTTCTTGTCGTCGCCCCTGTCACTATCACTTGATAATGGACATTTTGCAATAAAATGACCGAGCTTACCACATTTGTAGCAAACCTTCTTAGAGTGAGGTTTGTAATCCTTCCCCCTCCTTTGCTTGAGGATTTGGCGAAAGCTTTTGATGATTAAAGTCATCTCCTCGTTGTCGAGCTTGGAGGCATCGATGGGAAGCCTACTTGGTGTAGACTCTTCCTTCTCCTCCGTCGCTTTGAAGGCAATGGGTTGCACCTCGGGTGTGGAGGTGGCGCCTCATTAGCTCAAAGCTCACAAACTAGACATTAGTTTATATCTTGGATCACCACAAATTAATTGAACTTGTGTAGGGTTAAGAAAAACAAGTGATCTAAGAATAACCTTGACCATTTCATGGTCATCCCATTTGGTTCTCCCGAGGTTGCGCACTTGGTTCACCAAGGTTTTGAGTCGGTTGTACATGGCTTGTGGCTCCTCTCCTTGGTGAAGCATGAAGCTACCGAGCTCCCCGTCAATCGTTTCCCGCTTGGTGATCTTGGTCACCTCATCTCCTTCGTGTGTGGTCTTGAGCACGTCCCAAATCTCTTTTGCACTCTTCAACCCTTGCACCTTATTATACTCCTCTCGACTTAGAGAGGCGAGGAGTATAGTGGTGGCTTGGGAGTTGAAGTGTTGGATTTGTTCGACCTCCTCCGAATCATAATCCTTGTCCCCCTTCTTTGGTACCTGCGCTCCATACTCAACAATATCCCATATGCTTTTGTGGAGTGAGGTTAGGTGATGCCTCATTTTATCACTCCACATAGAATAATCTTCTCCTTCAAACATAGGTGGTTTGCCTAATGGGACGGAAAGTAATGGAGTGCATTTTGAAATACGAGGATAGCGAAGGGGCATCTTACTATACTTCTTGCGCTCATGGCGTTTAGAAGTGGCAGATGCCGATTCCGAGCCGGAGGTGGAGGGTGACGAAGAGTCGGTCTCGTAGTAGACCACCTTCTTCATTTTCTTCTTCTTGTCACCCTTCTGTTGGGACTTGATGGAGGAAGAGGATTCCTCCTTGTGCTTGTGGGCGGACTCCCTTGAGTGTGTTCTCCCCGAGCTTGCGAACTTGTCGCCAGTCCCGACTTCCCTCATGGCGGATGCTCCCGACATCACTTCGAGCGGTTAGGCTCTAATGAAGTACTGGGCTCCGATACCAATTGAAAGTCGCCTAGAGGGGGGTGAATAGGTAAATCTGAATTTTATACTTTAAGCACAACTACAAGCTGGGGTTAGCGTTAGAAATATAATTCAGTCTGAAAGAGAGGGAAAAACAAATCAACAAAGAAATAAAGCGGATGAACACGGTGATTTGGTTTACCGAGGTTCGGTTCTTGCAAACCTACTCCCCGTTGAGGTGGTCACAAAGACCGGGTCTTTTTCAACCCTTTCCCTCTCTCAAACGGTCACTTAGATCGAGTGAGCCTTTCTCTTCAATCAAATGGGACACTTAGTCCACTACAAGGACCACCACAACTTGGTGTCTCTTGTATTGATTACAAGTGTGTTGGAAACAAGAATGGAGGAAGAATAAAAAGCGATCCAAGCGCAAGAGCTCAAAAGAACACAAAAGTCTTTCTCTCTAGTCACTAATTTGTTTGGAGTGATTCCGAACTTGGGAGAGGATTTGATCTCTTTGTTTGTGTCTTGGAATGAAGTCTAGAGCTCTTGTATGAGGTTTGATGGCTGAAAACTTGGATACATTGAAGTGTGGTGGTTGGGGGGTATTTATAGCCCCAACCACCAAAATGACCGTTGGTGAAGGTTCTGTCGTATGGCGCACCGGACAGTCCAGTGCGCCACCGGACACTATTCGTTGCGCCAGCCACGTCACCAGGCCGTTGGGTTCTGACCATTGGAGCTTCTGACAACGGGGCCACCGGACAGTCCGGTGGTGCACCGGATAGGTCCTATTCACTGTCCGGTGTGCCATCTGCGCCTGCTCTGACTTCTGCGCGTGCAGTCGACACTGTTCACTGTTCTCTGTCTATTGCAGACGACCGTTGGCGCGAGTAACCGTTGCTCCGCTTGGCACGCCGGACAGTCCGATGGTGCACCAGACAGTCCGGTGAATTATAGCGGAGCGGCCTCCCCGAATTCCCGAAGGTGGAAAGTTTGGAGTTGGACAGTCCGGTGAATTATAGAGTTGTAGTGGAAGCCTTGCCTTTGCCGAATACTCCATTTTCCTTTCAATCTAAGACTAAGGATAAAAATACACTTGGAGACACATTAGTCTTAGCTTTGGCACAAGAAGAATAAAAAATATGCATTTGTACCAAATGAAAGAGACATGATCAAAGGTATATAAATGAGCAATGCGTGCAAGATTTCAATCAAAGTTCCGAGAATCTAAGATGTTTAGCTCATTCCTAAGCTTGCTAAAAGTCTTTTAATCGAGGGGCTTGGTGAAGATATCGGCTAACTGGTTGTGTGTGCTAACATAAGAAATTTCGATAACCCCCTTTTGTTGGTGATCTATCAAAAAGTGATACCAGATGTCTATGTGCTTAGTGCGGCTGTGTTCAACGGGATTATCCGCCATGCGGATTGCACTTCATTGTCACATAGAAGAGAGACTTTGATCAACTTGTAGCCATAGTCCCTAAGGGTTTGCCTCATCTAGAGTAATTATGCACAACAATGTCCTACAGCAATATACTCTGCTTCGGCGGTGGATAGAGCTACTGAGTTTTGTTTCTTTGAAGCCCAAGACAAAAAGGACCTACCTAGAAACTGACAAGTCCTTGATGTGCTCTTCCTGTCAATTTTACATCCGACATAATCAGCATCGGAATACCCAATTAAATCAAAGATAGATCCCTTGGGGTACCAAAGCCCAAACTTAGGAGTGTAAACTAAATATCTCATGATTGTTTTCACGGTCGTAAGGTGAATTTCCTTAGGATTTGCCTAGAACCTTGCACACATGCATATTGAAAGCATAATGTCCTGTCGAGAAGCACATAAATAGATTAAAGAGCCTATCATCGACCGGTATACCTTTTGATCTACGGATTTACCTCCCGTGTCGAGGTCGAGATGCCCATTTGTTCCCATGGGTGTCTTGATGGGTTTTGGCATTCTTCATTCCAAACTTCTTGAGTATGTCTTGAATGTACTTAGTTTGGCAGATGAAGGGCCCGTTTGGCAAAGCTCCAACTCCTGCTTCTTTAGCTCCAGATCCTAATCCTCGTGAGGAGCTGATCCTCCTGATTCTCCTAGAAAATTAGAATCATTTTCAAAACCGTTTGGCAAGTAAATTGATTCTTGTCTTCTGAGAGTTGGTGGTCTGTGGCGATTGTCTGTTTTATCCTTTGCAGTTCAACTTTGTTACAAACCAATAAGTAGGATGCATATACGGAAAAAAATGAAACAATAACATATAAAATATTCCCATCATAGTAGTGCATAAAATGGTCTCAAATGTTTAATCCATAAATTGGCTCGTTATGTTTTTGTCCAATGGCAATTGCGGGTAATTTCGATCAAACTTTAAGGGGAGGTCCATATTTGGTTGGTTGAGGAGCTGTTTTAAGGGAGGGTGGAGCAGGTTTTTTTAGATCTCACCTTTCTTCACAAAAACGACTCCCGATCTTTCGGCTCCACA
The DNA here is from genome assembly GCF_902167145.1 of Zea mays. Taxonomy (NCBI): domain Eukaryota; kingdom Viridiplantae; phylum Streptophyta; class Magnoliopsida; order Poales; family Poaceae; genus Zea; species Zea mays. Next base: position 151,019,442 of record NC_050098.1, read on the forward strand.
CGAGAATCAGTTTTAAAAAATACCCGTTTGGCACGGCTCCTCCAGATCCTCGCTTAGAATCAGGAGCCGGAGCTGTGCCAAACAGGCCCGAAGTGTCCTCTTGGAGTATCTTGATTTGGAATCCAAGGAAATACTTCAACTCTCCCATCATAGGCATCTCGAATTTCTGTATCATAATCCTACTAAACTCTTCACAAGATGACTTGTTAGTAGACCCAGATATAATATCATCAACATAAATTTAGCATATGAACAAGTATTTAGAAATTGTTTTAGTGAAGAGAATAGGGTCAGGTTTTCCAACTTTGAAGCCATTAGTAATAAGAAAGTCTCTCAGGCATTCATACCATGTTCTTGGGGCTTGCTTGAGCCCATAAAGCGCCTTTGAGAGCTTATACACATGTGAAGGATACTCACTATCTTCAAAGCCAGGAGGTTGCTCAACATATACCTCTTCCTTGATAGGGCCATTGAGGAAGGCACTCTTCACGTCCATTTGATATAACTTAAAGCCATGGTAAGTAGCATACACAAGTTATATACAAATTGACTCAAGCCTATCTACGGGTACATAGATTTCATCAAAATCCAAACCTTCAACTTGTGAATATCCCTTGGCAATAAGTCGGGCTTTGTTTCTAGTCACCACACCATGCTCATCTTGTTTGTTGTGGAATACCCACTTGGTACCTACAACATTTTGGTTATGACGTGGAACTAAATGTCATACCTCATTCCTCTGAAGTTGTTGAGCTCCTCTTGCATTGCCACCACCCAGTCCGGATCTCTTAGTGTGTCCTTTATCATGTATGGATCAATAGAAGACACAAAAGAGTAATGTTCACAGAAATGAGCAACTCGAGATCTAGTGGTTACCCCCTTGTGAATGTCACCAAGAATGGAGTTGACGGGGTGATCTCTTTGAATTGCTTGGTGGACTCTTGGGTGTGGTGGTCTTTGATCCTGGATCTCTTGATCATCTTCCTTGTCTTGATCATCTTCATCTCCCCCTTGATCAATGTCCTCCTCTTGAGGTGACTCATCGTCTTGACCTTGATCCTCATCCTCTTGAGCCATTTGCTCATCTTGAGTTGGTGGAGATGCTTGTATGGAAGATGATGGTTGATCTTGTGCTTGTGGAGGCTCTTTGAATTCTTTTGAACACACATCTCCAACGGACATGTTCCTCAGCGCAACGCATGGAGTCTCTTCATCATCTAATTCATCAAGATCAAATTGCTCTACTTGAGAGCCATTAGTCTCATCATACACAATGTCACAAGAAACTTCAACTAATCCAGTGGACTTGTTGAAGACTCTATATGCCCTTGTGTTTGAGTCATAACTAGGTAAAAAGCCTTCTACTACTTTAGGAGCAAATTTAGAATTTCTATCTCTTTTAATAAGAATGAAGCATTTGCTCCCAAAGACTCTAAAATAAGAAACATTGGGCTTTTTACGAGTGAGGAGTTCAGATGATGTTTTCTTGAGGATTCGGTGAAGGTAGAGTTGGTTGATGGAGTAGCAAGCGGTGTTAATTGCCTCCGCCCAAAACTAATCTGGTGTCTAGTACTCATCAAGAATGGTCCTTGCCATATTAAAAAGAGTTCTATTCTTTCTCTCCACAACACCATATTGTTGGGGTGTGTATGGAGAAGAAAATTCATGCTTGATCCCCTCCTCCTCAAGAAATCCTTCAATTTGAGAGTTCTTGAACTCCGTTCCATTGTCGCTTATAATCTTTTTGATTCTCAGTTCAAACCCATTTTGTGTCCGTCTCAAGAATCTCTTCAAGGTCTCTTGGGTTTGAGATTTTTCCTGCAAAAAGAATACCCAAGTGAAGCGAGAATAATCATCCATAATAACAATACAATACTTACTCCCGCTGATTCTTATGTAAGCAATCAAGCCTAATAGATCCATGTGGAGTAGCTCAAGCGGCCTCTCGGTCTTCATGATGTTCTTGTGTGGATGATGAGCTCCAACCCGCCTCCCTGCTTGACATGCGCTACAAATCCTATCTTTTTCAAAATGAACATATGTTAGTCCTAAAATATGCTCTCCCTTTAAAAGCTTGTGAAGATTCTTCATCCCAACATGAGCAAGTCGGCGATGCCAGAGCCAGCCCATATTAGTCTTAGTAATTAAGTAAGTGTCCAGTTCAGCATTGTTATCATTAAAATCAACTAAATATAACTGACCATCTAACACTCCCTTAAAAGCTACTGAATCATCACTTCTTATAAAGACAACAACATCAATATCAGTAAAAAGACAGTTGTAACCCACTTTACATAATTGAGAAATTGAAAGCAAATTGTAATCTAAAGAATCTACAAGAAAACATTAATAATGGAATGATCAGGAGATATAGCAATTTTACCCAAACCTTTGACCAAACCTTGATTTCCATCCTCGAATGTAATCGCTTTTTCAGGATCATTATTTTTCTCATATGAGGAGAACATTCTTTTCTCCCCTGTCATGTGGTTTGTGCACCCACTATCGATTATTCAACTTGTCCCGCCGGATGCATAAACCTACAAAACAAATTTAGGCCTTGTTCTTAGGTACCAAAACGGTCTTGGGTCCTTTGACATTAGAAACAAGCACCTTGGGTACCCAAACACAAGTCTTAGGACTCTTGTGTTTGCTCCCAACATATTTGGTAACTACCTTGCCTCATTTGTTAGTTAGCACAAAAGATGCATCAAAAGTCTTAAATGAAATGATATGTTTATTTGATGCATTGACAATTTTTTAGGCATTTTGATATGAGTTGAATGCCTAGAGCTAGAAGCCTCATTACTATATATAAAAGCATAATGAGAAACAGAATGAGGTTTCATAGCATGAACTCTTCTAATTTTGTGCTCATGATAGTTCTCAGGATACAATATGTAACCCTCTCTATCCTGAACCATGGGAGCCTTGCCCTTTACAAAGTTAGAAAGTCTGTTCTTGGGGACATTAAGCTTGATGTTGCTTTGGCTCTCTTGTTGGAAGCCAATGTCATCCTTAATGCCAGGGCGTCTCCCATTATACAACATACTACGAGCAAATTTAAATTTTTCATTATCAAGCTAATGCTCAATAATTTTAGCATTTAATTTAGCTATGTGATCATTTTGTGTTTTAATCATGGCATGGTGATCATTCGTAGCATCAATATTAACATCTCTACATCGAGTGCAAATAGTGACATGCTCAATAGTAGATGTAGAAATATTTCAAGCATTCAATTTTTCAATCTTAGCAAATAAACTAGCACTTTCAGTTATAAGACAATAAATTGAATCATTGCAAACACTAAGCTCTTTAGACAAGTTTTCACATTTTTCTACTTCAAGAGCATAAGCATCTTTTAGCTTAACAAACTTCTTACTTTCCTTAACGAGCAAGTCCTCTTGGCATTCCAAGATATCATCATTCTCAATAATGGTTTCTATTAATTCAATTATTTTCTTCTTTTGATCTTTGGTAAGGTTTGCAAAAAGAGCAGTTAAATCATCATTATCATCACTAGAGGTACCCTCATCATCGGAAGTAGTATATTTTGGGGTATCTCTAGAATGTACCTTCTTCTTTTTTTCTCCTTAGCCATGAGGCATTTGTGGCCAACGTTGGGGAAGAGAAGCCCTTTGTTGACGACGATGTTGGCGGCGTCCTCGTCGTCGGAGGATCGGTGGAGCTCTCGTCGGAGTCCCATTCCCGCCCCATGTGCGCCTTGCCACCCTTCTTCTTGTTGTAATATCTTTTATTTTCCATCTTCTTCTTCTCTTTCTTGTCGTCGTCCCTGTCACCGTCACTTGTATGTGGACATTTTGCAATAAAGTGACCGGACTTACCACACTTGTAGCAAACCCTCTTGGAGCGGGGTTTGTAATCCTTCCCCTTCCTTTGTTTGAGGATTTTCTGAACGCTCTTGATGATAAGAGCCATCTCCTTGTTGTCAAGCTTGGAGGCATCGATTGGGAGTCTACTTGGTGTAGACTCTTCCTTCTTTTCTTTTGTTGCTTTGAATGCAACGGGTTGCACCTCAGGTGTGGAGGTGGCACCTTGCTCCAAGTTGATAATGTGTTTGGAGTCTTTGATCATAAGTTCAAAGCTCACAAACTTGCCAATGACTTCCTCGGGAGACAGCTGTTTATATCTAGGATCTCCATAGATTAGTTGCACTTAAGTGGGATTAAAAAAACAAGAGATCTTGGAATAACCTTTACCATTTCATGGTCATCCCACTTGGTGCTCCCGAGGTTGCGGACTTGGTTGACCATTGTTTTGAGTCGGTTGTACATTGCTTGTGGCTCCTCTCCTTTGTCGAGGACGAATCGGCCGAGTTCTCCATCGATTGTTTCGCGCTTGGTGATTTTGGTCACCTCGTCCCCTTCATGCGCTGTTTTGAGGACGTCCCAAATTTCTTTGGCGCTCTTTAACCCTTCCACCGTGTTGTACTCCTCTCGACACAAGGAGGCGAGGAGTATAGAGGTGGCTTGGGAGTTGAAGTGCCTTATTTCGACGGCCTCATCGGAGTCGTAGTCCTCGTCGCCCACCTGTGGTGCCTGCGCTCCAAACTCAATAATATCCCATATGCTTTCGTGAAGTGAGGTTAGATGATGCCTCATTTTATCACTCCACATACAATAATCTTCACCATCAAAATATGGTGGTTTGCGTAGGGGTACCGAAAGTAAAGGAGCGCGTTTAGGAATTCGAGGATAGAGAAGAGACATCTTACTATACTTCTTACACTCTTGGCGCTTCGAATATGTAGACTCGGCGCCGGAGGTGGAATGTGATGAAGAGTCGGTCTCGTAGTAGACCACCTTCTTCATTTTCTTTTTCTTCTTGTCACCCTTCCTATGTGACTTGATGGAACCGGTGGATTCTTCCTTGTGCTTGTCGCCGGCCTCCTTCGATGGAGTCCTTTCATCGTTCTTCTTTCCCAAGGCTTCGGGCTTTTCACCGGTGACCATCTCCCTTTTGGTGTGTTCTCCCGACATCACTTCGAGTTGTTAAACTCTAATGAAGCATTGGGCTCCGATATCAATTGAAAGTCGCCTAGAGGGGGAGGTGAATAGGTGAATAGGTGAAACCTGAAAATTATAAACTTTGAACATGCACGACACTTGGGGTTAAGGTTAGAAATAAATTCAGAGTGCGGAAGATCGTTTCACTTGCTATGAGTTGCTCATTCAATGCAGATAACTTTGGGAGCAAACTCAAATCAATATGAGCAAGGGAACTTTAGAGAGAGGAGAGGGAGAAACAAATAGAGTGAAGATCAACACAAGTGAACACATTAGTTTGTTTCCCAAGGTTCGGTTCCAAATAACCTAGTCCTCGTTGAGGAGGCCACAAAGGCTGGGTCTATTACGACCCTTTCCCTCTCTCAGTCGGCCACTTAAACCGGTTGAGTGCTTCTTCTTAATCTCTCGGGTCATTAAGACCCGCAAGGATCACCACACAATTATGTGTCTCTTGCTAGCTTTACAAAACACTTAAGAAGATTAGAGTGAGAAGAAGAAAGCAATCCAAGCAACAAGAGCAACAAAAGAAACACAAAACACCCTCTTTCTCAAGTCTCTAAACACTTTATTTGATTTTGGAGCTTGAAGGGGATTGAATGCTTTGATTGTGTCTTTGGAGTGTATTCTTTGCTCTAGTATTGAATGTGAAGGTTGGAAGGCTTGAATGGCTTGAATGGAGGTGGTTGAGGGGTATTTATAGTCTCTAACCACTTCCTAGCCGTTGGCTGACTTTGCTGTCGATGGGCACACTAGACAGTCCGATGGTGCACCGAACACATCACTGTTCACTGTCCGGTGCGTGCCACGTCAGCCGACCGTTGGGGTTTGGAGCTGTTGACCGTCGAAGTCCTTTGTCCTCTTACAGCACCGGACAGTCCGGTGTGTTCTGACTTTGCAGTTCTTACTTCTGACTTCTGCTATGTCCATTGTTCCTTCGTCAGCGTAGTCGACCGTTGGACGAAGTTGACCGTTGTTCCGTTGGCTCACCGGACAGTCTAGTGACACACTGGTCAGTCCGATGAATTTTAGTGGAGTGGCTCTCAGAAAACCCGAGACGACCAGTTCACGAGGTTCTCGGGCCTGGCAACCAGACAGTGTCCGGTGCACCACTGACTGCACCAATTCTTGTGTGCTCCAAACTTTGTAGAATTTTTTCAATTCTTTTTCTTTTTATGTTAATGTTGAACTTTATGCACCTGATAAAAATAGCAACTAGACAAACTAGTTAGTCCATTTGGTTTGTGATGAATGTCAAACACCAAAATCGATTATAGAAAATGGTTAAGCTCATTTACCTTTTAAAGACCACTCCACGTCAGCTAACGTTGCTGACAGAGTGTTTTTAAAGGTGAGATTTAATCTAGGTTACTCTTTTGGAGGGGTTAAATAAAAAATGTTTGGGGTTATCCAAACAACCTCAATAGGTAGAGGGAGTAAAATGGATTTTTTTTTCTTTTTTCAGCGTTTGAAAATTGAAATTTGTTGGCTGAACGTTGTGTACAATGTCATTTTCAAGCGATCGAAAGGTAGCCATGGAGATTTCCGTATCACAGGCCAATTTTTTTGTCTAAAAAAATGTCAACTCACTACGTCACCGAGGATGGTGAAAGCGCGGCAAATGGATGAGCACACGAGCAGCATGTCAAGACACTATGAGCACCTCCAACAATATCCTAAGGCCCTATTCGGGTTTTAGGGATTAGAGACCCGAATTAATTTGTAGCTGGATTACTTCTCTAATTTATATAGATTTTAATGAGCTGTAACGAATTCTAGTTTATTCTTGTACAACCGAACGGGCCCTAAAGGGGATTTTATTTTGAAATATAGGACTTTAACAGCAAAAACATATTCTAACTAGAGATGTTAATGGGCCCCGAAACTCGATTACCCGTGGGGAATTTCTCTATTAGGGTTAGGGTATGAGTTAAAATTGATCCCTATAGATATAGATTTGGGAGAAATCATTTCCCCATCGGCTATGACGGGTACGGGTTTGGGAGGGCTAAACCTGTCGGCGTTTCGACCCTGGGGGTCCCTGGACCGACGAGTAAATTGTCGATGCGTGTCCCAGCCCAGATAGGTCGGCGCGAGACGGAACACAAAGGGGGGAAAGACAGCAAAGGGGAACCCGCGGCCTTCGTGTTGTCCTGCGCCCAGGGCGGACGCGCTTGCAGTAGGGGGTTACAAGCGTTCGCGAGGGAGAGAGAGAGAGATAGACTGTCCGCCAGCCCGTTCTCCCGCGCGGCCAACCCTCTCGTACGAGAGCCCTGGACCTTCCTTTTATAGGCGTAAGGAGAGGGCCCAGGTGTACAATGGGGTTGTAGCAGTGTGCTAACGTGTCTAGCAGAGAGGAGCCAGAGCCCTAAGTACATGTCGTCGTGGCAGTCGGAGAGGTTTTGGCGCCCTGTTCATGTGATGTCGTGGCCGTCGGAGGAGTGCTTGAGCCCTGTGGAAGTACAGCTGTCGGAGGTGTTGGATCCTTGCTGACATCTCCTTGCTTCCGTAAGGGGCTGAGAGCCGCCGTCGTCATGGAGCACGCGGGGTGCCATCATTACTTGTTTACCGGGGCGAGCCAGATGGGACGCCGGTCTTGTTCCCCGTAGCCTGAGCTATCTAGGAGTAGGGTAATGATGGCCCCCCTGTGACGTGGTCGGTCCGAGCCCGAGGTCGGGCAAGGCGGAGGCTCCTCTGAGGTCGAGGTCGAGTCCGAGCCCTGGGGTCGGGCGAGGCGTTGTCCGTCTTCCGAGGTCGAGGTCGAGTCCGAGCCCTAGGGTCGGGCGAGGCGGAGTCCATCTTCCGAGGTCGAGGTTGAGTCCGAGCCCTGGGGTCGGGCGAGGCGGAGTCCGTCTTCCGAGGTCGAGGTTGAGTCCGAGCCCTGAGGTCGGGCGAGGCGGAGTCCGTCTTCCGAGGTCGAGGTTGAGTCCGAACCCTGGGGTCGGGCGAGGCGGAGTCCGTCGTCCGGCGTCGAGGTTGAGCCCGAGCTCTGGGGTCGGGCGAGGCGGAAATTCCTATGGCGTCCGAGGCTGGACTTAGCTGCTGTCAGCCTCACTCTGTCGAGTGGCACAGCAGTCGGAGCGGGGCAGGCGGCGTTGTTTTCCTGTCAGGTCGGTCAGTGGAGCGGCGAAGTGACTGCGGTCACTTCGGCCCTGTCGACTGAGGAGCGCGCGTCAGGATAAGGTGTCAGGCGATCCTTGCATTAAATGCTCCTGCGATACGGTCGGTTGGCGTGGCGATCTGGCCAAGGTTGCTTCTCCGCGAAGCCTGGGCCTCGGGCGAGCCGAAGGTGCGTCCGTTGCTTGAGGGGACCTTCGGGCGATACGTGAATCCTCCTGGGTCGGCTGCCTTTGCCCGAGGCTGGGCTCGGGCGAGGCGGGATCGTGTCCCTTGAGTGGACGGAGCCTTGACCTAAATCGCGCCCATCAGGCCTTTGCAGCTTTGTGCTGATGGGGGTTACCAGCTGAGATTAGGAGTCTTGGGGGTACCCCTAATTATGGTCCCAGACAGTAGCCCCCGAGCCTCGAAGGGAGTGTTGGTACTCGCTTGGAGGCTTTTGTCGCACTTTTTTGCAAGGGGACCGGCCTTTCTCGGTTGCGTTTCGTTCCGGTGGGTGCGCGCGAGCGCACCCGCCGGGTGTAGCCCCCGAGGCCTCAGAGGAGTGGTTTGACTCCTTCGAGGTCTTAGCGCGTTTCATGATGCTTCACCGGTCTGGTTGTTCTCTCATGCGAACTGGTCGTAGCCCGGGTGCATAGTCAGGTTCCAAGTTCTCGGGCTGGTATGTTGACGCTGTCAACGGTTTGGCCGGAGCCGGGTTTGCGAGAGCAGCCCCCGAGCCTCCGCACAGAGCGAGAGGACGGTCAAGGACAGAGTCGACTTTTTTCATACGCCCCTGCGTCGCCTTTCCGCAAGGAGAAGGGGGGGAAAGCGCCATGTTGCCCTCGGAGGGCGCCGAACATGGTGTCTCCAATGAGTTGCTAACGGGTGATCCGAGTGGACGCCCGTGCCCCGTTCGATAAGGGTCGGCTAGTGGCCCAGAGGCGCGCTCCAAAAGTACCTGCAGGTGATTTGCTGGACCCGGTCCCGTTTGATAGGGTCCGAGGGCTCGATGCCTCCCTCTGATGGGATTTTGTTACAGAATCGCTCCCGCTGGTCTCGGAAATGTCCTAGGGTACCTCGGGAGCGTAGCCCGAGCCTCGGCCATGTATCGGACGTACCCAGAGTCATCCCTCGCTCTGTGTGCTCTGAGGCGGCTGTCGAACCCTTCGGGGGCCAGCCTACGAACACCTGATCAGTAGTGGGCGCGGAGCCCGAGTGGTCTGAGGCGGCTGTCGAACCCCTCCGAGGGGCCAGCCTTCGAACCTTTGACCAGTAGTGGGCGCGGAGCCCGAGTGCTCTGAGGCGGCTGTCGAACCCTTCCGAGGGGCCAGCCTTCGAACCTCTGATCAGTAGGGGGCTCGGGGCCCGTTTCCTTCATGGAGAAGGATCCCTTTCGGAGTATCCCCTTTCCCGGTCCCTGTAGCAAGAGAGAGAAAGGGGAAGAGAAAAAGGGATATGAATTCGAACGACGTGGCGTACCTTTTTGACGCGGTCATCATGGCAGAGGTGAAGCGTTGCCTGCTTCGCCTGCCAAAGGTACCGCCTGTCCTACCGCAGAGTTAATGCGACGGGACGAGTGGTTCGCGGGGCTGCCGTTGTGCGTGCGCGAGTCGTTCGAGGAACGGGCATTTCGCCTTGGAGTTTTGAATTTCGCGGCGGGTTTGGGCGAAGTGTTGAACGGGTCTCGCCTAGGCCTTTATATATTCGGGAGAGGGGCCGGTGACGGTTCTTTACTATGCTGCTCGTCTCCCGCTTAGGTTTCCGCAACCTAAGGGAATAGCCAGAGAAAGGAAACCACACACCTTGTCCGCTCTGCCGCCACCTCCTTTGCTTGGTGATGGCCGACCGGGTGGTTGTTATTCTGCTGCGCGAGCCGTGGCCTTTCTGTACCATCACGGTGGACGATTTGGGGGGCCTTATTGCCGATGGCTTGCTCCGTCCCCTCTCTGGTGACCCGCAACCGGAGTGGATTGCTCCGCCTAGCGGAGCCACCCCATCCACGCTGCCAGGGTATGTGCTGAGTTTCGTCTCTTTCCACGAGCGGGGGTTTGGAGTGCCGGCGAGTCGTTTCATGCGGGCGATCCTGCATTTCTACGGGGTGGAGCTGCACAATCTCAGCCCCAACTCCATCGCGCAAGCAGCCATCTTCGCGACGGTTTGCGAAGGGATTTTGGGGATTGACCCCCACTGGGATCTGTGGACCCATCTCTTCTCCGTGGAGCCTTTTGCCTTGGTGACGGGGGAGAGGAGAGTTCGCATGGCGGTGCGGGCCGGTGGCTGCATCCTCCAGTTGAGGCAGGTGCGTGCGCAACAGTATATCCCCGCCATCCTTGCCTCTTCGAACAAGGGGTGGCAGCGCCGATGGTTTTACCTTCGGAACGACGATGGGAGGCTCCCATCGTTTTCTCAACGAGTGGTGACCACCGCCGGCACTAACTGGCGCTATGGGGCCCCGCGCGAGAGACAGAAGAATCTCCAGCCCCTTCTGGAGGCCTTGCAGGTGCTGCGAGATGGGGGGCTCACCGCCGCGGGGGTGGTTGCCGCCATCCATCGTCGGAGGGTGCTCCCCTTGACGGAGAGGCGACTGCCGCTTTCAAAGATGATGCCGGGGGTCGACCTGGGGGTCCGCAGATGTCCTCGGTCCCCCTCCCCGCCGATGACCTCCACAGGCGGGTAGCCGCCACGGTAGGAAAGCTGGACGCCGGTGCTCTTACCCAGCCCTCGATGCGCCCCGAGCGCGGGTGCATATCCCTGGTGAGTGTCCGCTCCTTCTTCCTTCTTGTGTAAGATTGCCCCTGGGTTCTCAAAGCTGAGATTTCCGTCCGTCCCCAAGAGGTGGGGTTTCACAAGCCTTTTCTGCCACCGATCCTAGAGGACGCGGTGGACCGAGCCGCGAGGAGGGTCGCTGCGGAGAAGAAGAAGAAGAAGAAGGACGCAGAAAAGGCTTGGGCCCGCGAGTGGACAAGGGCTCGGGATGCCTTGGAGAGGCGTCGTCGGCGGCAGGAGAGGGACGGGCTCCCGAGGGAGCCGTCGCCGGAGACGCCTGACGATGACGACGACGACGATGATGACGATGATGAAGACGATGACATGGCTGCCCGCCTTGGCCTCAGCCCGGATCTGAGGCTGGGTCAGGGGTCGTCGAGCCAGCCCCCGAGTGGACTGGCGCCGCCGGTATCCGGGGCTGGGACATCAGGGTCCCGGTCCGAAGAACAGGGGCAGGCCGAGGGGGTACTTGACCCCTCGGCTGAGGTAGTTGAGGTGACCCCGGGGAGTCAGGCCGACCCGCCTGTTCCCCAAGAGTTGTTGCCCGTGCCGACTGCACACGAGGATGATCCTCGGGTCGTCGTGGCTGCGCCTGGGCAGTCCGTCCCTCTGGTGCCTCGGGCGCCCGAGGCAAGGATGGTGCCGAAGCTGACAGCGGGGCTAACCCCGGTGGTACCCTCAGGGACCGAGGCTCGAGGGGCCTCCCCGTAGGCACGATTGGTCGTGGCCCGGAGTGGGTAAGTATCTTAGGATACCTTCGTCCCAGCTCCTCCTTCGTGTGTCCTGATCCTGCTCTTCCCTTTCTTCCCAGCAAACGGAGGCACGGTTCGACCAGTCTGGCTCCCCGGAAGGTCCTCAAGACGGTGTCGGCTTCTGCAGCCAGCGTCGCGTCGGGCCTCGCCGGCCGGCTGGCCTCTTCACAAGATGCCCCCAAGCGGGGGGCTCAGGCGGCACAAGTTTCCGTGGGGCGAGTTCACGAGGCTGAGCCTTCCGTCGAGGCGGCCGTCGTGCCGAGGGAGGCTGCTGGCGCGGCCGCGGCCTCGAGTCCACCGGGCGGGTTGCCGGTGCTGGCCGTGGAGCCACCCGTTGCCGCCGATGTTGAGATGGCCGAGGCGCCGCCACTCGAGGTCGGCGATCGGGAACCTGCCCCCTTGATCGAAGAAGTATCCGATGCGCCGACTGCAGGAGGTGCCGGCGCCTCGGAGCAGGGGGGCGCAGAACCGTGGCCCGTCCTGGGGAGCGGCGATCCTATCCTCGCGCGGCGAGGTCCCAACGAGCAGCGTGGGGAGAGGCTCCGGTTCTGGACCCGTGGTGCTTCGGAACCCCTCCTCGTTCTTGACGATGAGCGAGAGGAGCAGACCTGGGACGAGCTTCGCGAGTGCGCCGAGGCGACGATGGGGTCGCTTCGGTCGACCCTGGAGGCCCTTTCCAGGGACGTTCCCAGGATCCTCCAGGTAAGGATTTCAGGCATACCTTTCATGTGATCAAGGCATTCTTTGTAACGTCCCGCTTTCCCTCCTCAGGATCTGACGGATCTGAGCGCCGCCAAGTCGTCGTTCATCCGCCGCGAGGCCGATGTCTGGGGTTCGCTGCGGTTCCTGAGGACCGCGCTTGCCGAGACCACCGAGCGCCTCTCCCAACGGAGCGCCGAGGCGGTGGACCTTCGGTTGCTCTGCGACGAGCTGGGGGCAGAGGCAGCGGCGGCGCGCGCAGAGGCACAGCGGCGGCAGTCGGAGCTTGGCCAGGTCATCGGCGAACGGGACCAATCTCGGGGCCGGGCCGCCGAGGCTGAGAGTCGGGCTAAGGCCCTTGGAGGCCAGCTAGCCGAGGCGTCTGCCCGGGCCGGAGCCCTTGCGGCGGACCTGGCCGTGGCCGTCGGGTCTGCCCAGTCCGCCCAAGCCACAGTCTCGGAGCAGCATGCCCGGGCCGAAGGTATGTCTTGGTTGTTTCGAGATTTCGATTCAGCTTCATTCTTCAACTTGCGTTTGAAGACTTCTGCTTTAGCTGTTTGCAGGGCTCGAGTCTGCCCTCAACGAGTGTGCCAAGGCACTTGCCCAGGCGGCCGAGTAGAGGGAGGCCGACCACGTGGCCATGTCCGAGGCTATCTCGGCCTTCTGCCAGGTCTTTGGTCTCGACGACGTTCCCTCGGGGAGCTCCCCTCAGAGTCGCCTGCAGGCCTTGGGTGACCATGCGCGCGGCAGACTCCACGAGGCGCTGCATCACGGCGTCAGGCGGGCCTTCGCCGTGCTCGCTTCCCATTACGACGTGGATCTGGAGCGGGTCAGCGAGGGGTACTGCCTTCCCGACAAAGATGAAGCTGCCCTGGCCGAAGTTCAGAGGCTCGACGCGGTCGCCGTGGGCCCAAGCGCGGTGCTGGCGTCCACCTTCGAGGCGGAGATCCTTCCTCTTGCGCTACTGTCCGAGGGCGGGGCGGATCTCGCCGAGGGTGGAAACGAAGCCGAGGGTGCAGCTCCTTCCCCGGGCAATGCCTGACTCTGCCGGGGCAGTTTATTTTGAATATGTATGTGTCATTTGTGGCCGCCGAGGCCTGAACACTTTGTCGTCGTGATATAATGTTGTGTCTCTTTTCCTCTTGTTTCGTGTATCCGGACTCGTTCGTCAGTAGCAGAATTGCTTACCCAAGTAAGAGTTATTTTTCGCGGTAGGTGACGAGTGAGGTATCCGTATCCCGGAGGCGTAGGAATCCCTCGGCTCGGTCGACCTTGCCACTTACATACACTCTTATTCGTTTCTCAAGGTTCTGTTACTGATATAGCCGGGAAACACGAAAGTCATTTTGGTGGAAGACTTTTTTCGAGGAAAATTTTGACGCAGAGGGGGTTCGCCCCTTCTAGCCCCTGAGGGAGGGTCGGGCTTTGCCGAGGCAAGGCTGACCCTTCCTTGATGGTTATACTTCATATGTGAGCGAGATATATGAACGACTTGAAAACAACTTAAGGGTAGAAGCAACGTAGCTGTCGGATGTTCCAAGCGTTGCTGTAGACCTCGCCTTGACTGTTGGCCAGCTTGTATGTTCCGGGCTTCAAAATCTTGGCGATGATGAATGACCCTTCCCAGGGAGGCGTGAGCTTGTAACGCCCTCGGGCGTCTTGTCGTAGCTGAAGCACCAAGTCGCCCACCTGGAGGTCTCGGGACCGAACCCCTCGGGCGTGGTAGCGTCGTAGGGACTGCTGATACCGCGCCGAGTGTAGTAAGGCCATGTCCCGAGCCTCTTCCAGCTGGTCCAGTGAGTCTTCTCGGTTGGTTTGATTGCTTCGGTCGTCGTACGCCCTCGTCCTCGGGGAACCGTATTCTAAGTCTGTGGGCAAGATGGCCTCGGCCCCATAGACTAGAAAGAACGACGTGAAGCCTGTGGCTCGGCTCGGCATTGTCCTCAGACTCCAGACCACCGAGGGGAGTTCCTTCATCCATCGCCTGCTGAACTTGTTGAGGTCGTTGTAGATCCGCGGCTTGAGTCCTTGCAGAATCATGTCGTTGGCACGCTCTACTTGCCCATTTGTCATGGGGTGAGCTACGACGGCCCAGTCCACCCGGATGTGGCGATCCTCGCAGAAGTCCAGGAACTTTCTGCCGGTGAACTGGGTGCCGTTGTCGGTGATGATGGAGTTCGGGACCCCAAAGCGATGGATGATGTTGGTGAAGAACGCTACCGCCTGTTCGGACCTGATGCTGTTTAGGGGTCTGACTTTGATCCACTTGGAGAATTTGTCGATGGCGACCAGCAGGTGCGTGTAGCCCTCGGGTGCCTTCTGCAAGGGACCGACAAGGTCTAGACCCCACACAGCGAACGACCAGGTGATGGGTATTGTCTGCAGAGCCTGAGCGGGCAGGTGGGTCTGCCTTGCGTAGAATTAACACCCTTGGCAGGTGCGTACAATCCTAGTGGCGTCGGCCACCGCGGTTGGCCAGTAGAAACCTTGTCGGAAGGCGTTTCCAACAAGGGCTCGAGGCGCTGCGTGATGACCGCAAGCCCCCGAGTGTATTTCTTGTAATAGTTCCTGACCTTCGGCGATGGATATGCATCGCTGGAGGATGCCTGAGGGGCTGCGGTGGTAGAGCTCCTTCCCGTCACCCAGCAAGACGAACGACTTGGCGCGCCGCGCCAGTCGCCGAGCTTCGGCTCTGTCGAGGGGTAGCTCTCCTTGGTGGAGATATTGCAGGTACGGGGTCTGCCAATTTCGATTAGGCACAACCCCATTCCGCTCTTCCTCGACGCGCAGTGCCTCACCCTCGGGAGCCGAGGGCGCCTCGGGCTGGGCCGAGACCTCCTCGGGCTCGGGCGTGTCGTCGGTCTTGACTGAGGGTTGATGTAGGTCTTGGGAGAAGACGTTCGGAGGGACCGTTGTCCGCCCCGAGGCTATCTTAGCCAGCTCGTCCGCAGTCTCATTGTATCGTTGGGCGATGTGGTTGAGCTCAAGCCCGTAGAACTTGTCCTCCAGGCGCCGAACCTCATCGCAGTATGCTTCCATCTTCGGGTCGCGGCAATGGGAGTTCTTCATGACTTGGTCGCTGACAAGCTGCGAGTCGCCACGAGCGTCGAGGCGTCGGACCCCTAGCTTGATGGCGATACGCAACCCGTTAACCAGAGCCTCGTACTCGGCCGCGTTGTTGGACGTCGGGAAATGGAGGCGCAGCACGTAGCGGAGGTGCTTCCCGAGGGGTGAGATGAAGAGCAGGCCCGCGCCCGCTCCTGTGTTCATCAACGACCCGTCGAAAAACATGGTCCAGAGTTCCGGTTGGATCGGAGCTGCTGGAAGCTGGGTATCGACCCATTCAGCCACAAAGTCTGTCAAGACTTGGGACTTGATGGCCTTCCGAGGGGTGAACGAGATAGTCTCGCCCATGATCTCTACCACCCACTTTGCAATCCTACCCGAGGCCTCTCGGCACCTGATGATGTCTCCCAGGGGGAAGGATGACACCACAGTCACCGGATGAGACTCGAAGTAGTGTCGCAACTTTCGCCGCGTCAGAATTACCATGTATAGTAGCTTCTGGATTTGCGGGTAGCGGATTTTGGTCTTGAACAGTACTTCACTGATGAAGTAGACCGGCCTCTGGACGGGCAATGCGTGCCCCTCTTCTCGTCTCTTGACCACGATCGCGGCGCTGACCACCTGAGTGGTAGCGACGACGTAGATCAAGAGGGCTTCTCCGGCAGCAGGGGGCACCAAGATGGGCGCGCTTGTGAGGAGCGCCTTCAGGTTCCCAAGGGCTTCCTCGGCCTCGGGGGTCCAAGTGAAGCGCTCGGTCTTCCTTAAGAGGCGGTACAAAGGTAGGCCTCTTTCGCCGAGGCGTGAGATGAAACGGCTCAGAGCCGCAAGGCATCCCATGACCCTCTGTACTCCTTTTAAGTCCTTGATGGGGCCCATGTTGGTGATGGCCGCGATTTTCTCCGGGTTGGCCTCGATGCCCCGCTCGGAGACGATGAACCCCAGGAGCATGCCTCGGGGGACTCCGAAGACACACTTCTCGGGATTGAGTTTTACACCTTTCGCCTTGAGACACCAGAATGTCGTTTCAAGGTCGAAGAGAAGGTCGGAGACTTTCCTCGTCTTGACTACGATGTCATCGACGTAAGCCTCGACCGTTCAACCAATGTGCTCTCCGAACACGTGATTCATGCACCTTTGGTATGTCGCACCCGCATTCCTCAAACCGAATGGCATAGTAATGTAGCAGTACATGCCAAAGGGTGTGATGAAAGAAGTCGCGAGCTGGTCCGACTCTTTCATCCTGATTTGGTGATACCCTGAGTAGGCATCGAGGAAAGACAGGGTTTCGCACCCAACAGTGGAATCCACGATTTGATCGATGCGAGGTAGAGGGTAGGGAACCTTCGGACATGCTTTGTTTAGACCAGTGTAGTCTACACACATCCGCCATTTCCCTCCTTTCTTTCTCACAAGCACAGGGTTGGCAAGCCATTCGGGATGGAATACCTCTTTGATGAACCCTGCAGCCATCAGCTTGTGGATCTCCTCGCCTATGGCTCTGCGCTTTTCTTCGTCGAATCGGCGCAGAGGTTGCTTCACGGGTCGGGCTCCAACTCGGATGTCCAGCGAGTGCTCGGCGACATCCCTCGGTATGCCAGGCATGTCCGAGGGACTCCACGCAAAAACTTCGGTGTTCGCGCGGAGAAAGTCGACGAGCACTGCTTCCTATTTGGGGTCGAGCTCGGAGCCGATCCGGATCTGCTTGGAGGCGTCGTTGCTGGGGTCGAGAGGGACGGACTTGACCGTCTCAGCTGACTCAAAGTTGCCGGCGTGGCGCTTCGCATCTGGCGCCTCCTTGGAGAGGCTCTCCAGGTCGGTGATGAGGGCCTCGGATTCGGCGAGGGCCTCGGCGTACTGCACGCACTCCACGTCGCATTCGTACGCGTGTCGGTACGTGGAGCCGACGGTGATGACCCCGTTGGGGCCCGACATCTTGAGCTTGAGGTAGGTGTAGTTGGGGACGGCCATGAACTTGGCGTAGCACGGTCTCCCCAGCACTGCGTGGTAGGTTCCTCGGAACCCGACCACCTCAAACGTGAGGGTTTCCTTTCGGAAGTTGGAGGGAGTCCCGAAGCAGACGGGCAGATCGAGTTGCCCGAGGGGTTGGACGCGTTTCCCGGGGATGATCCCGTGAAAGGGCGCCGCGCCAGCCTGGATCGAGGACAGATCGATCTGCAGGAGCCCGATGGTCTCGGCGTAGATGATGTTGAGGCTGCTGCCTCCGTCCATGAGGACCTTGGTGAGCCTGATGTTGCCGATGACGGGATCGACAACGAGCGGGTACTTTCTTGGGCTCGGCACGCGGTCGGGGTGGTCTCCCTGGTCGAAGGTGATGGGCTTGTCGGACCAGTCTAGGTAGACTGGCACCGCCACCTTTACCGAGCAGACCTCCCAGTGCTCTTGCTTGCGGTGCCGAGCCGAGGCGTTCGCCACTTGCCCACCGTAGATCATGAAGCAGTCGTGGACCTCGGGGAACTCCTCTGCCTTGTGATCCTCCTTGTCGTTGTTGTGGGCTCTGCCACCTTCCGCCGGTGGCCCAGCCTTGTCGAAGTAGCGCCGAAGCATGACGCATTCCTCAAGGGTGTGCTTGACGGGACCCTGATGATAGGGGCACGACTCCTTGAGCATCTTGTCGAACAGGTTGGCGCCTCCGGGAGGCTTCCGAGGGTTCCTGTGCTCGGCGGCGGCGACAAGGTCCGCGTTGGCGGCGTCGCGTTTAGCTTGCGACTTCTTCTTGCCCTTCTTCCTCGCGCCGCGCTGAGCGGACGCCTCGGGGACGTCTTCCGGCTGGCGCCCCTGAGGCTGCTTGTCCTTCCGAAAGATGGCCTCGACCGCTTCCTGACCAGAGGCGAACTTGGTGGCGATGTCCATCAGCTCGCTCACCCTGGTGGGAGTCTTGCGACCCAGCTTGCTCACCAGGTCGCGGCAAGTGGTGCCGGCGAGGAATGCGCCGATGACATCCGAGTCGGTGATGTTGGGCAGCTCGGTGCGCTGCTTCGAAAATCGTCGGATGTAGTCCCGGAGGGATTCTCCCGGCTGCTGGTGGTAGCTTCGGAGATCCCATGAGTTTCTAGGGTGCACGTATGTGCCCTGGAAGTTGCCGGCGAAGGCTTTGACTAGGTCGTCCCAGTTGGAGATCTGCGCAGGAGGCAGATGCTCCAGCCAGGCTCGGGCGGCGTCGGAGAGGAACAAGGGAAGGTTGCGGATGATGAGGTTGTCATCGTCCGTCCCACCCAGCTGGCAGGCCAGCAGGTAATCCGCGAGCCACAGTTCCGGTTTTGACTCCCCCGGGTACTTGGTGATGGTAGTCGGGGTTCGGAACCGGGTCGGGAACGGCGCCCGTCGTATGGCCCGGCTGAAAGCTCGTGGACCGGGTGGTTCGGGCGAGGGGCTCCGATCCTCCGCGCTGTCGTAGTGTCCCCCAAGCCTGGGGTGGTAGCCTCGGCGCACCTTCTCGTCGAGGTGGGCTCGACGGTCGCGGCGGTGGTGCTCGTTGTTGAGGCGACCCGGGGCCGCAGGCGCTGTGTTCCGCGTGCGTCCGGTGTGGACCGAGGCTTCCCGCATGAATCGGGAAGTCGTGGCGCGATGCTCCGAGGGGTACCTCTGCCTTCGGGAGGCAGAGCTCTCGGCTCGTCGGACCGTGGCATCTTCCAGGAGATTCTTGAGCTCTCCCTGGATACGCCGCCCCTCGGTGGTGGATGGTTTCGGCATCGCTCGGAGTAGTATCGCCGCTGCAGCCAGGTTCTAGCCGACCCCACTGGAAGCCGGGGGTAGCCTCGCCCTGGCATCGTCGGCGATGCGGTGCTAGACGTTCTGGACCAGATGACGCGCTTCTCCGGCCGGTGCTCGGCCTGCCCACTCCTGCCCGATATTTTGCCGAAGCTGCACAAATTGTCCTGCTTCCTCGTCGAGCCTAGCCTGTACCTCGCGGATTTGCTCGAACTGTGCGTCCTGACCCTCCGCAGGGACTGGGACCACAGCTAGCTCCCGAAGGATGTCAACGCGAGGCGCAGGCCTAGGGGGATCACCGTCCTCTGGCATACCAAGATGGTTGCCTTCGTCGGGACCCCCTAGATCGACGTGGAAGCATTCGCGAATTGGTCCACAGTCCTCGTCGCCGAGGCTGTGGCTGCTATCGGAGCAATCGGAGAGGCAGTAGTCACATGCGGTCATGAAGTCCCGCATGGCACTGGGGTTATCGAGCCCGGAGAAATCCCAACCAGAGTCGGGCTCGTCATCTTCCTCGAAACCCAGGGGCCCGTAGGTCGAGACGACCGTCAGCCGGTCCCAGGGTGACCGCATATGATACCCCGGAGGGTTTGGACATGCCTTTATGAAAGCGTCCACCGAAGCGGGGTCGCTTGGTGGATCATGGCTGAATCTAAAAGGCATGAAACGGGAAACTGACGGTACCTCTTGATCGACGGGCGGCGACGAAGTCGCGTCGGGGATGGACTGCACCGTTGTCTCAGGTAAGAGGCTGACGCCCAGCAAGTCCTTCGCGAGCGTGCTGGCGTCATCCGTCTGCTTGGAGTTGGCGTGTTGCGGGGAAACGACGCTCGTCTTCGTCTCAGACGCGAGGTCGACGCCCGACGTGTCCCCCGTTGGGGCGCCGGCGCCGTCGACTCGCTCGACGGCCGACGAGGTGCCGCCTCCTGCTTGGCCATGCCTGCCCTGCCTCCTCCTCCGTCGGCGGGGAAGGTGACGGGACAGACCCGGATGTTGCTCTTCCGCCACGTGGGGAAGACGTCATGGATTCCGCCGCCGGCGGGCGGGCTGACGGCCGCCATTGTCGTTGTCGAGCGGCGGAGGAAGGAGCATCATGTCGTAGCTGCCGTCGAGGGACATGAACTCAAGACTCCCGAAACGGAGCATCGTCCCGGGTTGAAGAGGTTGCTGGAGACTACCCATCTGGAGCTTGACGGGAAGCTGTTCGTCAACACGCAGCAGGCCCCTACCTGGCGCGCCAACTGTCGGCGTTTCGACCCCGGGGGGTCCCTGGACCGACGAGTAAATTGTCGCTGCGTGTCCCAGCCCAGATGGGTCAGCGCGAGACAGAACACAAAGGGGGGAAAGACAGCAAAGGGGAACCCGTGGCCTTCGTGTTGTCCTGCGCCCAGGGCGGATGCGCTTGCAGTAGGGGGTTACAAGCGTTCATGAGGGAGAGAGAGATAGACTGTCCGCCAGCCCGTTCTCCCGCGCGGCCAACCCTCTCGTACGAGAGCCCTGAACCTTCCTTTTATAGGCGTAAGGAGAGGGCTCAGGTGTACAATGGGGGGTGTAGCAGTGTGCTAACGTGTCTAGCAGAGAGGAGCCAGAGCCCTAAGTACATGCCGTCGTGGCAGTCGGAGAGGTTTTGGCGCCCTGTTCATGTGATGTCGTGGCCGTCGGAGGAGTGCTTGAGCCCTGTGGAAGTACAGCTGTCGGAGCTATTGGATCCTTGCTGACGTCTCCTTGCTTCCGTAAGGGGCTGAGAGTTGCTGTCGTCATGGAGCACGCGGGGTGCCATCATTACTTGTTTACCGGGGCGAGCCAGATGGGACGCCGGTCTTGTTCCCCGTAGCCTGAGCTAGCTAGGAGTAGGGTAATGATGGCCCCCCTGTGACGTGGTCGGTCCGAGCCCGAGGTCGGGCGAGGCGGAGGCTCCTCCAAGGTCGAGGTCGAGTCCGAGCCCTGGGGTCGGGCGAGGCGGAGTCCGTCTTCCGAGGTCGAGGTCGAGTCCGAGCCCTGGGGTCGGGCGAGGCGGAGTCCGTCTTCCGAGGTCGAGGTTGAGTCCGAGCCCTAGGGTCGGGCGAGGCGGAGTCCGTCTTCCGAGGTCGAGGTTGAGTCCGAGCCCTGAGGTCGGGCGAGGCGGAGTCCGTCTTCCGAGGTCGAGGTTGAGTCCGAGCCCTGGGGTCGGGCGAGGCGGAGTCCGTCGTCCGGCATTGAGGTTGAGCCCGAGCTCTGGGGTCGGGCGAGGCGGAGCTTCCTATGGCGCCCGAGGCTGGACTTAGCTGCTGTCAGCCTCACTCTGTCGAGTGGCACAACAGTCGGAGCGGGGCAGGCGGCGCTGTTTTCCTGGTAGGTCGGTCAGTGGAGCGGCGAAGTGACTGCGGTTACTTCGGCCCTGTCGACTGAGGAGCGCGCGTCAGGATAAGCTGCAGGCGATCCTTGCATTAAATGCTCCTGCGATACGGTCGGTTGGCGTGGCGATCTGGCCAAGGTTGCTTCTCCGCGAAGCCTGGGCCTCGGGCGAGACGTGAATCCTCCTGGGTCGGCTGCCTTTGCCCGAGGCTAGGCTCGGGCGAGGCGGGATCGTGTCCCTTGAGTGGACGGAGCCTTGACCTGAATCGCGCCCATCAGGCCTTTGCAGCTTTGTGCTGATGGGGGTTACCAGCTGAGATTAGAAGTCTTGGGGTACCCCTAATTATGGTCCCCGACAAAACCCGAACCCGATTACACATGGGACTGTTTTACCCCATTTACTACAGCACCCAGGCTTAAATGATAAAACATGTACTAAGAGATATTTTTATTTACTCTTTGACCATATTTGTGATATGCGGACACGTGGTTACTAGAAGACACTATTTATTTTGCATGAGAATGTTGATGAAACTACAAAATATGCAGGCTGAAATGCTGAATTGTGTTGTGTTGTGTCGGGTACGGGTCCCCATGGGTATTTGGTACCCGGTCGGGATGGGTATGGGAAGATTTTCGTGCCCGAGATCGGGTTCGGGTTCAGGGATGGGGGCGGGTCTGTGTTCATGGGTACGGGTTTGGGGAGTTAATCCCCGGTGGGGAATTCTCCATGGACTCTAGCTCTAACGGATGTCATGTTTTACAAAAATTCATCAAACGATTATAGAACTAGATCTCTCAGGTCCTAAATATAGTATCTATATAACAAAGCCCTATCCTCGTTCTGTACATTATTCCTAACCATTTATTTTCTAAATAACATGATATATTTTCTAATAATATGATATATAGATTAACTATCGGGTTGCAAACATTTTTATGGTATTAAACATTTTAAACGAGGTATTATTTTAATTTTGAGGACTCAAATATATGACTGCAGACGACTCCGATAGTCCCAGTAGACGACTGAGCACAGCCACGTGATCACGCCATGGACGCCGCTGTCGCGCCGCTCCTCGCAGTCGCCGTCCTTCTCTTCCTGGGCCTCCGGCGGCGCGGGGGCCACCGCAACCACTGCCCCTACCCGAACCCCGTGCTCGGCAACGTGGTGCCCCTGGTCCGCAACCTGCACCGCTTCCTCGACTGGGCCACCGACCAGCTCACGGCCGCCCCGTCCTCCACCATAGAGGTGCGCGGCGCGCTCGGCCTCGGCCGCGGCGTCGCCACGGCGGACCCGGGCGTCGTCAACCACATGCTGCGGGCGAGGTTTCCCAACTACGTTAAGGGCGCGCGCTTCGCGGGGCCCTTCGGCGACCTCCTCGGCAGCGGCATCTTCCTCGCGGACGGCCGCCTGTGGAGCCTCCAGCGCAAGCTCGCGTCCTACTCCTTCTCGTCCCGCTCGCTGCGCCGCTTTTCGGGGCGCGTCCTCCGGGGCCACCTGCACCGCCGGCTCCTTCCTCTTCTCGCGAGTGCGGCTGACTCCGGCGAGGCCGTTGACCTGCAGGACGTGCTCAAGCGCTTCGCCTTCGACAACATCTGCGGCGTCGCGTTCGGAGTCGAGGGCTCGACGCTGCTCGAGCTCGAGGAGGCCGGCGGCCGGGGCAGGGGACGACCCCGCCGGCACGACACGTTCTTCGAGGCGTTCGACGCCGCCGTCGAGATCTCCTTCGCGCGCATGCTCCACCCGACCGCCGTCGTGTGGAAGGCGATGCAGCTCGCTGGCGTCGGAAGCGAGAGGCGGCTCCGCGAGGCCATCCGCATCGTCGACGAGCACGTCGCGGCGATCATGGAGTCGGAGGAGCGGTCGCGCGGCGTCGGCGACGGAGGCGGCTGCGACGAGCAGCACCTTCTGTCGCGGTTCGCGGCGGCGATGGAGGAAGAGGAGGGGAGCGAACTCGGCGCCATGTTCCGGTCGCCGGAGGCGAAGCGGCGGTTCCTGCGGGACATCGTCGTCAGCTTCGTGCTCGCCGGGAAGGACTCCACGTCCTCCGCGCTCACATGGTTCTTCTGGCTCCTCGCCGCCAACCCGCGCTGCGAGCGGCGCGTGTACGAGGAGGTGGCGTCGCTCTCGCTCCACAGATATGGCGTCGACGACGAAGGCGGCTACGACGAGCTCAGGGGGCTGCACTACCTGCACGCGGCGCTCACCGAGGCGATGCGGCTGTATCCGCCGGTGCCCATCAACTCGAGGGTGGCGGCCGCGGGGGACGTGCTGCCGGATGGCACGACGGTGCGCGCCGGCTGGTTCGCGGACTACTGCGCGTACGCGATGGGGAGGATGCCGCAGCTGTGGGGCGACGACTGCCGCGAGTTCCGCCCCGAGCGGTGGCTCGATGGCGGAGGCGAGTTCGTGGCGGTGGACGCGGCGAGGTACCCGGTGTTCCACGCCGGCCCGAGGGCGTGCCTCGGTAAGGAGATGGCGTATGTGCAGATGAAGGCCGTTGTGGCCGCCGTGGTCAGGAGGTTCGCCGTGGAGACGGTGCGGGCGGCAAGCATGGAGGCGCCTCCGCCGTACGAGATGACGGTGACGCTGAGGATGAAGGGCGGGCTGCCTGTGCGGATAAGGAGGCGGGAGAGCGACGCAGGCCGGCACTGATGATGACAGGAAGCCGAAGCAGAAAAGGCCGGCTATCATGATTCATGAGAGGTTGGTGTACACAGTGCACATATTTAATCGTAATTACCTATCATAAATCTAACATTCCTCGATGTTCTATATATTTTGCGAATAACATCTTTCACTACTTTATCCTGCTCTATGCAGGAAGACAGAGAGATGGAGTATGCAAGCAACAAAGCAACACACATCGCAATGGTCAGCCGAGGAATCGGAGATTTAAAAGAGACATTTTTCCTGAAAATTACTGTAAAATATTCCCCCCATCTATCCAAAACAATGATGTAATTCTTACCTCTCAAGAAGCCAAAGTTTTTAAATTTAAAATATGGAAAAAGCTAACATTTACGATAATAAATATTAGATTAATTACAGAAAATATATTTTTAGAATATTTATTTGTAGACATCAATGATATTTTCAATGAAAATTAAGAAAGTTTGGCTTAATTCAAATCTAGAAACATGAAATTGCTCTACAGAGCTCCGATCAAAACAGGTAATACTATCAC
Source organism: Zea mays (assembly GCF_902167145.1). Classification (NCBI taxonomy): domain Eukaryota; kingdom Viridiplantae; phylum Streptophyta; class Magnoliopsida; order Poales; family Poaceae; genus Zea; species Zea mays. The sequence continues at coordinate 151,044,105 of NC_050098.1, forward strand.
TGCTTGCCAATGAGAGACATACATACTGAAAGTTCAGCTAAGATTTGGCGTTACCTTATTGCAAATTATAGCATCCGGGGGTACAGTCAGAACCATTACTGAAAATCACTGCGTGGCAATGATGGGCAGGTAAAAGTGAAAGAACGCAGTTGCATACATAGATCATAGATGGGGCGCACTCTTATCACATCAACACTCGCCCGAATGTCCTCCGGCTACGTTTGGCGAGTTGCTTAAACATCCTCAAGAAAAGCCGGATTGATACGCCTGCCACCCCTCCATGCGATACTGTCTCGCGGTCTCTACAGGGTTACTGGCCTTTATAATCCCTCGTCCGACTATAATTATATCACTACCTCTGTCGTTGATGACCTGTTTATCACAGCGTTTCAAGTCAGAAAAGCTCATAGAAACATGGAACGCATTGAAAGAAAAAACTAATATCCCGTTTGGATGTAGATATTGGAGCATAGAATTGGAAATTGGGAATTGGAATCAGCTTTCTTAAATTATGTTGTTTGGTTGCACATGGAATTGAAATTTGGAACCAGAGGTCCACTAGAAACCCCCTCTCAATACAAAGCCTCGCCCCCCTCGGTATTGCGTGGAATTACACCACACAATTCCTAACTCTAATTCAATGATATCCAAACAATAGAATTGGAATTACATGCTTGATTTGGTATTCAACCAATTCAATTCCAACGAAAATTAGTTTGTATCTAAATTATGGTTATTAGAATGGAATTCAATACCAACGAAACAAACGAGGCCTAAGAAGACTTCCGGCCTCTACACAACTAGGGTGTACACAGCCACGAAAAAATAAAAGAAAAGACATAACAACATCTATCATGTCACAGTAAACGACACCACACAACTTAGTCTTCAAAACCAACCACTAAACACAACTTAGTCTTGAAAACTTGATATTATAATGCTTATAGCCAACAATTATCTAAATGTACTTTCATGCTATCAAACTAATACCAAGTTTTCGAGAACTGGCACCAGTGTATAAGGTATAAGTAACCTAACCTACCAACTTCCAAGATACATAGCAACTTTGAAGGATTAAAAATAAACACCACAGCAGTGAGCAGTCACGCGAGAATCAAATGGCAAAAGCACACTCACAGAAAAGGGAGTGTTATATTGTTGCCCAAGGGCATCTCCTCCAGCAGCTATCTGAACCCCAGGAGTGGCATGGATAAATGCTGGGCTTGACGGTGCTGGTGACCAAGATGCAGGATTCACTGATATAAATCCTATTACAAAGTCAGGATGTTGCTCGGCAATCTTTACAGCCGCAGCAGTGTAGTCTCCATAAGCAAGGTTGCCAGCTGAGCTCATTTCAGCAAGCAAAAGTAGGCCCCTTCCTTTAGGCAAACCCTTCAATGCCAGAAGACAACAGTGACTGTGAGCAACGCAATGCATGAGCTATTAGCAGCTGCAAATTAACTATTATCTTTAACTCAGTAATTGTGTAAGACCTATGCATATATGTCATGAAATACCTTGAGCTTCAAGCCATCTACAATCCCAGGTCCAGGAACTATATGCGCATTAATAATATCCGCCCAGTCTAAGATGCGGAATATACCTCTGAACCGAAGTAAAGAAAATGCCAACTATGTCACACAAATGTATGTATAAGAAGGAAAATAAATTAAATAGTTATAGTTCCTTTTTCTCACCCTTCAGATTGCATAGTTACTGTGTTCCCAATGTCAGCAAACTTGCGGTCTTCAAAGATCAGAAAGTTGTGCTTCCCAGCAATCTTCAATTGAAAGTTAAGAATCAGCACAATACTGAATCAGCTATGCGGTAACCAGATGCAGAGTATAACTTCAGCAATCGGAACAGGAATACACAAAACGCCTCTAGTAATGAATAAAATAAAATCAAGCTAAAAGAACCAAGTAAATTGGCCTGGTATAGGGATTTTGCCTTTCATTTATGGACAACCCATTCCGATTACACATAATGATACTGTGTATACATGATAATGAAAGCACCGACATCTGATTTGAAACAAAGTACAACTTCAGGACTCTAACTGGGCGATTATGGACACTGACATCCTTATGATCAGTAACACTACAACAAAAAGATAAGGAAACTGCTGTCAGAAGAGAACATACTGTGCGAAGGTTGGCCCCAAAATCTGGTGTAAAATCAGACAAGATATCAACATGTGTTTTCAGCATACAAATCTCTGGACCAACCTAAACAAGTGGGGCAAACAAATCAAAACAATGTTAGCAAATAGTAGGAGAGCATCGCAAATACACAATAACTAGTAGCATATATATGTGTGTATACATACCTTGTCAGCAAGCTCAAGTAGCTCCTTGGCTGTCCCAACATCAGCCGCGACACACAAGTTGCTCTGCTTCGCCTCCATCACCTCGAACAACCTCCTCCCCATGGGGTTCGTGGCCAACCCCGCCCTCTCCGCAAACGACTTCCTCCGAGCAGTAGCCGACGGCTTGGGTGGCCCAGCAGGCACCCCGGGCACCGCCACCTTCCTGTTGGCTTGGAGGAACCGCCTGACCTCCGCGATCTTCTCCTCGCCGACCTTCCCGTGCCTCGCCAGCACGGCGAGCATCTCCGTGAGGGTCATGAGCGAGTGCAGCGCGACCCCGCTAGCGGCGAGGTTCTCGCGCCCACCTTGCTCGCGGTCGATGACGACGACGGCGTCGGCGACCACGAGCCCCTCGGCGCGGAGCGGGGCGACGGTCTCGAGCACGGAGGCGCCGCTGGTAACGAGGTCCTCGACGATGAGCACGGTCTGGGCGGCGCGGAAGGCGCCCTCGACGCGCTTGGTGTCGTAGCGGCTGAGCAGCATGGGCACGGAGGCGGCGACGGAGAGCGCGGCCGCGAAGGGCAGCGCTGTGTAGGGCACGCCGCAGAGAAGGTCGTAGGGGCGCGTGGCCGGGAGCGCGCCGAGGAGGGACGCGACGGAGGCGAGCAGGCGCGGGTGGGAGACGAGCACGCGCAGGTCCAGGTAGATCGGGGAGGTGATCCCGGACTTGAGCACGAAGGTGCCCAGCTTCACGGCCTCCACCGCGTGCAGGTCCAGGATCAGCGCCTCCTTCGCGGCGGCGTCCATGGTGTTGGTGGGCGGCGTGTGTGTAGTGGCCGACTGTGCTGCGCGAACGGGGGAGAAAAGTTCTTGACTCGACATTTTTCTCTGTGGAAATGAGTACGTGTAGAAATGCTCTTCTACCAACACACACAAGCCGACAACCAAGCTAGCTTGTGCTCGTCGGTCGTCGCGATCGCGATTGTCCGAGTCACCAGAGAGAAAGCGTCCCGGAGAAGATTGATGCCCGCCCACACCGGAGCGGCAGAATGCGCCAACGGCAGAAAACTTGCCACCAGCACGTGGAAATTTTTTGCAGCGGAATCTGGACGAGGCGGCATGGCAAGCCCCAAGGCGCAAGCTGCGGCAAGCAATCGCGGCGGCAGTGGCTACCGACCAGCATTGTCACCAAACAAGCACGGAGTTGGGGCAAGTGAAATTACGCGGAGGCCACTTCACCCCGAGAGAAATCTAAACCCAGGGTGTAGAGATGTTATTCGGAAGAACACGTGGAGGAGTCGTACGATTCTCAACATCGACAGCATCAGGAGCTAACCTAAGAGGAGTGCCAATAAGACACAGCCATTACAACTCGTCGGATTCATTGCATACACCATCTTATTATGGATAACCGTATACGTTGATTTTATCTAAGTATACGTTTGTTTGCCTACTTGTTGTAGACATAAGCTACATGAACGATAATGGAGCATGCTCTGGATGAATCTCCTCTACAATGATTCTGATTGCATACAGTTAGGTCCTCACAATTGTAAGATCTTGTTGGGATATTCTCATTTCACATGGAATTGCTAGGGATTTGAACTCACTCAATCACGTTCAATTAAGATGAACAAATTAGCCATAAGTAGGGACCTTTCCATGTTAGACATTGTTCGGTTATTACTATCCCATATATATTGGATGTGATTGAAAAAATTTATGAAAGATTTTGACTTGTTCGAGATTAAAACCCACTCAATTCATATTTAATCTCACTCAATCCATATGGATTGAGATCAAAACGAACATGCCCTTGTTATGCCAATTGCCTGGATTTGCCCTTATTATGCTTGGAATGCTCACGGCGCCCTCCTCATAGCAAGCTGTTCTTGTATGCCTGCCACCCTTGCACCCGGTACTCACATGCCGTCTTCAAAGGATCGCTCGCCTTTATAATCCCGCGCCCAACTATGATTATGTCACTGCCCCTGTAATTTATCACCTGAATCGCAAATCGATATGTATCATATCAATGGAATGTGATCGTGGTGGGGGGTAAGTGATCAAACTCTCATAAGCACTGGTATATAACAAACTAATGGCTAGTTTGGCAACCCCGTTTTTCCAAAGATTTTCATTTTTCCAGGAGAAATTAGTTCATTTTCCCTTGAAAGAAAATAAGAATTCCTCAGGAAAATGGAGTTGCCAAACTAGCCCTAAAAACATTAAGATGTACCAATAAACACCAATATTCCAACGGCCACACAAACAAACAGTACATGCACAGTTGTACTTACAGACTCAGGATTGTTGTATTGTTGCCCAAGATCATCTCCTCCAGCGGCCATCTGAACTCCAGGTGTGGCATGGATAAACGCCGGGCTTGATGGTGTTACTGACCAAGATGCGGGATTAACTGATATAAATCCCATCACAAAGTCAGAATGTTGCTCAGCGATCTTTACAGCAGCAGCAGTGTAATCTCCATGAGCAAGATTGCCGGCAGAGCTCATCTCAGCGAGCAGAAGTAGCCCTCTTCCTTTAGGCGAACCCTTCAAGGCCAGAACACGACAGTTGGTGTGAGTACCATGATTCATTAGCTATTTTTATATGCAAAAGCAACTTATTCAAGTCAGTATTAATAGTTGCCATGCAAGTACATGAAGCATAAGATACCTTCAACTTCAAGCCATCTACGATTCCAGGTCCAGGAACTATATGCGCATTAACAATATCAGCCCAGTCCAATATGCGGAATATTCCACTGAACCAAAGCAGGGGGGGGGGGGGGGGGGAATCATAGTGCACAAATATAAAGATACAACATAGAAGTGACCATGTAGATACTAAACTTCTTTTCTTACCCTTCATATTGCATGGTTACTGTATTCCCAATGTCAGCAAACTTGCGGTCTTCGAAGATCAAAAAGTTGTGCTTCTCAGCAATCTTCAACAAAATGTTAGGAACCAATTAAATATAGAGACGTGTAAAAGGCAAGCCAGGTAATGATTTAAGCATCTTATATAGCAACTTCTCATTACTACGACAGAAAATACCTCTGGTAGTTTTCAAACAAAATATGGTTTAGGAAATTCTGACATTGTCTTGGTATAGGTAAATGGTTCCCAAAGTGAAAGTATTAAAGGAATACAGAAACCATGACAGGGAGAGTGGGAGACAACGAATGGATCAAAGAAACTTCTAGCCACAGCAAAAAATAAACTTACTCCCTATGGCTTTGTCATATGACAAAGTTCTCTAGCTTTGATCAAGCTTTTAGAAAAATATATTAGCATATATAAGTTCAAATAAACTAAATATCAAAACATGTTTAATTTTATGAAGTAATTAGATATTTTAGATGTTGGAAAATTTTCTATAAGCTATGTCAAAGTTAGAGAAGTTTGACTTAGGACAAATCCAAAATAAACTATAATTTAGAACGGAGGGAGTACTACCTATACAACCATATCAGCAGAGACATTGTATTCTGCTGATAGATGCTTTGACACTCTGGCCAGCCAGTGGCGCCACACAAGACACTTACAGCGTGTTTGGTTTGCAGCACGGCATGGATCCAGAGTGATCCGAACCTGTATCCGAGCCTACAAAATCGTTTGGATAGCGTCACGGAGTCTACCCATCCGTCATCCACTCGTTCCAAAATACAGCAGAACCCTAGCAGCGACTCATTCCTCCAAATCAACCGGATGAGCTCACTCCGGTTCGCATCTCGCACTGGGGCGGCGGCGAGGCAGCTCTGAGGGGATCTCTCGGCGGCGACGACGCGGCGACAGCGACCGCCGGGCTCGAGGTACTCACCTAACCGCCGCTCCTCACACTACCAGATCTAGGCGTCGCACCTCAGGATTCGCACGGAGTGAACAAGGCTGAGCGTCGCCTCATTCCAACTTCTGATCCCCAACAGAAAGCGGAGCCAGGACCGGGAGCTGGAGCAGTTGTCTTCCCCCCTCGTCTCCGTCAACTGGTGAGCTCCCTCCTCTACCTCCTCTCCCTGCTCTTCGCCCTCGCTTCTTCCTCCCCGGGCGGCCATCAGTTCCGGCGCGGCAGCTGGGAGCCCTGCTTTCTCGACTCTGTTTCTCGAGCACCTTCTTGAACCAGCCGATCTGCACGCCGGTACCCCAGCCGCTGTCCGATCTGCATACAGTCCTTCGTGCACGCCGGTACCCCAGCCGCTGTCCGATCTGCATACAGTCCTTCGGGAACCAGCCGATCTGTATACAGTCATCAGTGGGCAGTGGTTTCTTTTCAGCTCTCGGTATCTCAACCCAAGTCATCAGTGGGCAGTGGTTTCTTTTCAGTTAGCCACATCATCATATAGTGGATTAAGATTAACCTACAACACATTCCTGAGAGTTCTTCGTGGACTGTATACTTTTGTTCCTGGAGATTGTATTTTCTATTCCTGAGAGTGGGCAGTGGTTTCTTTTCAGTTAGCCACATCATCACATAGTGGATTAAGTCTAATCTGGCTTTTTAATTCTGCAAACCGAAGCATCTGATAGAGTGAGGACAATCATTCTACTTGTTTGGGGCAAATAAATTAGAGTCAATAAATTATGTTGGTTCATCCGGTTTTCTTGTGTTGTCTGTTTTCTTGTACTGCTAGGTGGCTCAAATGGTTGGTTCATTCGATTGGTTGTGTGTGATGTCACAGTGGAATCATAAAATTGTCGTCTATGGTGCAATGATTGTACAGTATTCTGGCTTAGTTTACATTAACTTGATTCATAACTTATTCAGTTTCTTACCAATCTTCTCTTCTTGTTTCTCTTGCAGGTCTTTAATTCTCTCTTTACACATATCTTGGTCTTTAATTCTCTCATCACCAGCGTAAGGTAACAATCTAATCTGTTATGTTTATTTTCATCTTTTTTTCTGTATTGTTTCTTGTCTATTCTGTATTTTTTTAGCTAGACTATAAATTATGCATATGCAATCGTGTGTATGTCTTTTTATGTATTAAAGCTCTCTGAACTTCATGTAGATGGATGCAAATGAAATAAGAAGATCTTTAATTATTAAAGCTGTTGCTCTAGCCGCCACTACATTTTATTATATTCTGATTGTGAGGAGGAAGATGAAAAGGAAACGGATTTCATATGCCCCAATGATTGATATGGAAATGAAACGAAATGACTACCTTTCTAGTATTTACCATAAAGATGATACGAGTTGTTTGCGCATGCTAAGATTGAGGAGAGCACCATTCTTTTTGTTGTGTGATACACTGAAACAAAGAAGCCTTCTTTCTGATAGTATCCATTGTTGTGTTGAGGAACAAGTAGCAATGTTCCTTCACACAATTGGTCACAACGAGAGGAATGCTGTTGTAGGAAAAAATTTCAAGAGATCAGGGGAAACTGTCAGTCGCTACTTTAAGTTAGTACTTCGTGCTATCGGTGAACTTCGTGATGACCTTATTAGGCCTCCATCTCTTGAAACTTCAGTCAAAATCCTTGGAAATCCTCGATGGTATCCTTACTTTGAGGTATGGTCTAGGCACACTAAAATTATTTTTGACCTGCACATAATGATATTCTTATTTCTCATCAAGTCAAAATTATAATGTAGAATTGTATTGGCGCAATTGATGGTACACACATACGAGCTAGTGTCCCCAAGTCTCGTGAGGCAGCTTTTCGAGGTAGAAAGAGTTTCACAACCCAAAATGTGATGGCCGCGGTAGACTTTGACCTTCGCTTCACATATGTGCTAGCTGGTTGGGAGGGTTCGGCACATGATGCCGTCGTTCTAGCCGATGCCTTACAAAGGCAGAATGGTCTCGTTGTACCTGAAGGTAATATTCTGTAATGATTCCACTTAAAATATGCACCCACCATAAGATAGATCATTGCCTAACGATGTTATCATGCCATCATGGTATTGTAGGAAAATATTACCTCGTTGATTGTGGTTATGGTGCAAAACCGGGGTTCTTACCACCTTTTCGCGGTGTCCGATACCACTTAAAAGAGTGGGGTAATGATAACAGGCCAGAAAATGAGAAGGAATTATTTAATTTAAGGCATTCACAACTACGGGTCACTGTTGAGCGTGCCTTTGGATCCCTGAAGAACCGTTTTAAGTTTCTTGATGATGCTCGACCTTTCTTTCCTTTCAAAACACAAGTAGATGTTGTCCTTGCATGTTGCATCCTCCACAATTGGATATTATCGCATGGGGCAGATTGTTTTCTCCCACCTGAGGAAGCATGGACAACAAACCAACCTTCTAGTTCAACAAGTTCCCATCAGGAGCAAGTACAAGAAAACAGACAATGGGTTCAGTGGAGGCAGCAACTTGCAAATTGGATGTGGGAAACTAGAGCAGCTTCCCATGTACAAGAAAATTAGATCATAAATTGAAAAGTGGCATCATTCTTTGGATGTGAGATATTTTGTTGTTTTTCCTATTTGCTCATTTGCTTAGATGTGATCTATATTCTCAAATGTTCTAATATTGTAGGGAGATGGATGATGTCCAAGAAATTGAACAAAGGTCCCAACCACAAATTTTCTGGACACAAGAAATGTCTGCATGTGCTTTGAAATATTTGGCCCAGTTGGTTGCTGATGGAATTCGAGTAGACAAAGGATTCAAAAGCTCGCACTATAATCAATGTGCTAAAGTGGTGAAGGAAAGATTTCAGGTTCAAGTTTCTGGTTCTCAAGTTACTAATCATCTTAAGACATGGAGAACTCGCTGGTCAAACATATGCAATTATAAGAAGATTAGCTCAGCCCATTTTGATGAACAAACTGGAACAATATTGCTTGATGAGAAGAACTACTTGGAACGGGTGCAGGTATGTATATATTTAATAACAGCACTATGAATGGCCATGTGAGATCATCACCCCCGGCTTTGGCTTAACAGTTTAACTTGAGCCAGTGCTTTTTCTTTTTTTTTTTGTGGCGCCAAAATGTCTTTGGTTGTTCCAAGCAGAGGCCATAAAAACTGTGTGGTGCGTCTGCACCCAGGTACCCAATATTTTAGTTTCGGACATGATCTCACTTTGGGGCTGTAGCCTAGTGCTTCTCTGCTCTCGATCTGCTTGACTGGTCGGTGTGAGAATTTGGTAGATAGCGGCATACTTGTGTGTGTGTGTATATGCTTGACCTAAGAAATACTAATTATTAGTATGTACTAACAAGAAATACTCCAGTACTCCTTGAAGCATTTAAAATAAATACTCCAGTACTCCTTGAAGCTTCTTCAGCTGTGAGGAATTTCAGTTTGAGAAAGATTTTTTAGCCCTGAATCCAAACCAACAGGCAACAGCTGCAAAAGAGAACTACCTTGCATTCCGTGTAATTGAAGTACTTGTAAGCTGTTTTACAAGTAAATAATATTGTTTTACTGTTTTACTTGAAGCTTCTTCAGCTGTGATGAATTATGTTTTACTGTTTTACTGCTTGCCACTATTTTACAATTTATATTTTGTTTCTGGGAACTACTTGTAAGCTGTTTTATTGCCCAGATTTTGTTTCTGGGAACTACTTGTAAGCTGTTTTACTGTTTTACAATTTATATTTTATTGTTACTATAATCTGTTTTATTGTGTCTACAAAATGCTATAGCTATTTCAGATTTTACAGTTTTTGTAAACAATATTGTTTAATTTGAATCTATACATTATTTCAGAAAAAACCATCTGAAGCTAAATTTTTCAACAAGCCACTTGAGAACTACCATTACATGGCTGTCATATTTGGGAATCATCAAGCAACTGGACTATTTGCAAAATGCACCAGTGATCCCCTAGGTTTCGACACATCTGAAAGTGCAGGTACATATGGTGTGGGTTATTCTGGAGACTTGGCTGGTCATGAGAGTAACAATGCAAGTCCAACTCGTGATAGTGGAGAATCATTGAACCCAAGTGGTCCAATTCGTGATGGTGGAGACTCATCTACTCGAAGTGGTGCAAGAAGGAAGAGAGGGCGCATGATGATGGAAGATGAGGATCCATTGATATGCACTGTCACTGAAGCTTTTAAGACTCTTTCAGATGCAATCAAGCAGTCAGCACCACAACCACGTCCGATAATCCCACCCAACCTATGGACTATGATGAAACAGATTCCTGTTTTTGAAAGAGAACATATAGCACACTACTATGGCTACTTGTGTGAGAATCCAGCCCTTGCTTATGCCTTTCTAGAGATGGGACTAGATGATCAAATGGTATGGGTGTCTAGGTACATCAAGACTCATCTTTCTGATTGATGCATCAAAAAAGCAGATTAGCCTAAAACTTGTGTCTGAAACTTTTTAGTTATTTCTATGATGGATGGAGTCTATGAAACTTCTCTTTGAACATTGTTATGGATGTTGGATAACTTCTCAATTTTATTTGTATGCTGGATAATGTTGAATATGTATGTTGGATAAATTCTCAGTTTTTAATGTATGTTGGATAATGCTGGATGAAATTGTATGCTGGATAAGTACTCGTGAAGATACAAGTTTCAATTTTCAGTTTTATCTATGTTATAACTTTCAGTTTTTATGTATGTTGGATAAAAATGCAACCTTTTTGGTGTGGTGAGTGAAAGCAGATTGAGCGTCGCTTGATGACATGCTTCTTCAAAACAAACAAAAAATGGATTCACCTGCTTCCTCAAAACAAACAAAAAATGGATTCACCTCATTTCTCTAACCAAACATAAAGAAAGAACCATCCAATCCTGTGAGGAATGAATCCATTCCGGATCGGCTGATTCCGGATGGAGCCAATCCCCTAACCAAACACGCCATTATAGTGTGTTTGGTTTGAGGAATGAGCTAGTTCATCATATTCTCACTCATCACTTTGTTTGTTTGGTTTGTGGAATGGAATGAGTTGATCCATCACCACCTCATTTCTCATAGCTAGTTAGTTAGTACTAATATGAGGAACGTGGTCATCCCACCAAATTTGAGGAATGGACTTATGATGCACCACCTCATTTTGGATGGAGTGATTCATCAAACCAAACACCCCCTTAGATAAGCCACTACCCCACGCAGGGTGGAGCTAGGACTGGTATAGTAGGGGGTTTGTAGCACCAGTCCGGCCCAAAGAATCATCACTATGGGGTGTGTGTTTGGGACAGCTCCAAGTACTCCAGATATAGAAAAAACAGCTCCAGATCCTACTTTTCTAACCAAACACCTCAGACTCCATGAAATCTGAAGCACCCAAAAATCCAGAACTGGGGTCAAATCCATGGATTTCCTGGAGTACCCAAAGCCAGATCCAGATCAATGAAATTAGGCAAAAATTACCCACCATGCCACTCTTTAGTGGAAACTGAAGGGTTCATTAATCTTTTTTGTTTTATCCCGACGCCCACGCTCGCCCCATTCTTCTTATCCAGCCTTAGTCGCGTTGGTCCCCGCCAAGCTCTGTGCAGGCTCCGTCCCACCCTGGCGTGCAGACCCTGCCCAGCTACAGCCACGGCCACGGCAGCCCCGCCCCCGGCCACACGTGCCATGGGGTTGGCAAGCTCCGTGTGCCCCACGCGCCATCCCCTGTGTGTGTTCGCGAGTGAGGGAGAAGAGAAAGAAAGATAGTTTTCCTCAATGACACGTGGGTCCCATGTATTGTTGTTGGGCCGCGATTAGCTATTTATTGGACTAGCCCATTAGATCCTAAATCCAAGTTAGAGCTGCTTCAAGGTAGATTTGGTGCTCCAGATCTGGTTGTTCAGAGTTGGAGCTGTATCAAATAGGCCCTAACTCTGTTAACATCCTTCCTTGCTCTTTCCTGGATCCGCCCCATTCCCACTCAAGCCAGTAGCCTATGTAAGCCATCCGCTCCCACCTAATATCACCAACAACCCTCCTAATGCATGCACAACTCCCACCATGCCAAAGTTCTCTTTAAAGATGAATAAATAAATAATGAGGGAAAGGATCAAAGGAGCATCAAATATAACCCCGCACTCACGCACCCAGCCACAAACGCATAGTTGGGCGCACAAAATGCTTGAATCATGGCCATTAAGGATTCACCATCACACAACCGTTCCTAATCTAGGACAAAAGGCACGGTGTCTACTCAAGGACACTTGGATGTATTGATGCAAGTGCAAACTAGGTGGCACCATTCAACAATGATGGTGCTAGACATAGAAGAACCTAAATGGCTACATCTGATTTTTTTAATTAAAAAGAAGAAGAAGAAAACAGAACCCAACTTAAGATATGGATCAGAGCTATCATGTAGCATATCATAGAAGTAAAACACATTGTTGTTAAGGAAATTTGGTATGCATTCTTTGGTTTCTCAACCAGATGTTGGCTCATAGCTAGGCTGATGGGAATCGGTGGGGAATATTGCTAATGGACTCACAAAAAAAGGACTTGATTCCCTTATCATTCTGGGAGCCTGGATCTTGTGGAAGCATAGAAACAAATGCGTCTTTTACGGCTGCAGCCCTAGTGTTACCATGAGTCTTAGAGTTGTGGATAAGGAAAGGGCAAAATGGGAGATTGCTGGTGCCAAGGGGCTTTGCCGTTTAGCAGCACCCTTAGCTGAGAATTAAGAAAGGTCTAATGGATTCATTTATGTATGCTTGCTACTGGCCTCCGTAAGGAGGCCTTTTGTATTGGTCTTTTGGCCACCCCTTTTTCTGCTTAATATATAATGGGGCGCAGTTATCCTGCGCGTTCTAGGAAAAAAACATGAACAAAAACAAGTATAGCATCATGACTCATGAGAGCACATACCGAGCGGAGCTTAGAGCCAAAATCTGGTGTAAAATCAGATAATATATCCACATGAGTTTTCAACATACAAATTTGAGGGCCAACCTGCAAAACAGTTGGAAAATAGTGTAGGTACATGTACATATCAAATCCAGAGACCCATTCTTGCAAAATACGTGAAAATTGAAAGCAGGAACACAACTGTTTTGCTCTTAAATACTGAATTACTAGTTTTAGCAAATCCAAAGGCACCTAAGCAGAGATAATGACTGGATCGGGGCACACTATTCACAACACCAAAGGTTGAAGACATCTGGCAGCACATTCACTTCTCAACATTTTCCTATACCTAAATCTAAGTTAACATATCAAGAGCTTATGCGAGTGCCTATAAATTATGCGCATCCACATTGAGAAGTTTGCTAATTATGTGCATCCAATAGTATAAATCAAGTCATGTCCTTAAATGAGTCCTTAGTCCTATTACATAAGCCCTCTACCAACCAACATCAGAAGTCCAAAGCTAGTAATAAAGTCATACGCTCCTACCTTGTCAGCCAGCTCAAGGAGTTCCTTTGCGGTCCCGACATCAGCAGCGACACACAGGTTGGTCTGCTTGGCCTCCATCAGCTCGAAGAGCTTCTTCCCCATAGGGTTGTTGGCAAGTTTCGCCCTCTCCGAAAATGGCTTCCTGAGCACCCTGGGTTTAACAGGCGCCGCCCCCGGCACGGCCACCTTCCTGTTGGCGTCGAGGAACTGCCTCACCTCATGTGCCTTCTCCTCGGTCACCTTCCCATGCTTGAGCAGCACGGCAAGCACCTCGGTGAGGGTCATGAGCGAGTGCAGAGTGATCCCGTTAGCGGCGAGGTTCTCCCTCCCGCCCTGCTCGCGGTCGACGACTACGACGGCGTCGGCGACAAGGAGGCCCTCTGCGCGGAGCGGGGCGGCAGTTTCGAGCACGGAGGCGCCGCTGGTGACGAGGTCCTCGATGATGAGGACGGTGTCCCCGGGGCGGAAGGAGCCCTCGATGGACTTGGCGGTGCCGTGGGCCTTGGCCTCCTTGCGGCGCATGAGCATGGGGACGGAGCGGTCGACGGAGAGGACGGCGGCGATGGGGAGCGCCGTGTAGGCCTGTAGGGGACGCCGCAGACGAGGCCGTAGGGACGCGTGGTGGGGAGCGCGTGGAGGAGCGAGGATACGGCGGAGAGCAGGCGCGGGTGGGAGACAAGCGCGCGGAGGTCCAGATAGATGGGAGAGGTGATGCCGGACTTGAGCACGAAGGAGCCCAGCTTCACTGCCTCGATGGCGTGGAGGTCCAGGATGAGCGACTCCAGCGCTGCGGCGTCCATGGCCATTTTTCCCGCGGCGGCGGGTGCGTGGGTTTGAGACCGAGGTGTGGTGGGCGACAGGGAGGCGGCTGCGGCGGCGGCGGCGGCGGACTGAGGAGGAAGTGGTGGCTTTTTCCCTGCTGCTGCGCCAAACGCAACTCCTTGGGGCACTGGCAGTGAATGATGCCGCGCCTGAAGCTTTTTGTATGGACGGACAGGATGACGTTACATTACACAGAAAATGTGCCCGTAGAAAACGCGCCACTGAATTTTGCATCTGATACTGTCTGCAGCGGCGGACTCTCTGCCTCCCCTCCCCTATTCATCGTGGCTACAGTCGCCTCCTCCTCCCTCAACGCAGCTCCCTACCTGATAAGGCTATCCGCAACCGTTACCTTTAAATTTTTTCCCCTATATCACTTTTTCCCTCTATTTTTCTCCCTATGTTTTCATCTCCCGCAGCGGTTCCCCCTAAATACTCCCCCTATACCCCACTACAACTATAAAATATCATTTTCTATATCTACTACCAATTTTTTATCTACTAACAATTACTCGTGGTCCCACAGCACAGTGTTGTAGGGGGTGAATAGTGAACCCCTTTATCTGGGGGACTCCGGCTCCCACCCCTACAACTGTAGCGCGTAGGGGGCTCTCTAGCGTCAGCCGCTGCGCGCGTAGAGGCCCCCTACGCAAGGGGAGAGCGCGCCGTAGCGCAACCGCTGCGCTCAGTCTAAGGCGGTTCCCTATTCATCCCCCTCTGTCGCGTCTCGCGGACACCAACGCCCGCGTCCTGTGGAAGACATTTCCCAGTCGTCTGGGCGCGTCCGTGAAGGTCGGGCGAGCGCGAGCGACTCGACGTCGGATCAGCCGGAAGGTCGATTCGGATCCGGTGGAGCTCGCCGGCGAGCAGGCGCAAGTGCACAACAACGAGCCAGTGACGAAGCAATCCCATGTGCGGAGGCGGAGCAACCACCGACATATCCAACTCTATCGAGGGTGTTTTTCGTCGCCGCATCCATCTCCCTCCACTCTGACCGTCGACGGCATCCTCAGATCCGGATTTTCCCCCTTCACTGCTCACTCTTGGACCACAGGTCTTGCCTTTCTCAGGTACGACCCACATCTAAAGCTTGATTTAGGACTCCTAGGTTAATCCGTGTTCGTTTGATTTAGGATTGTCTCCGTTCTTAATTTCATAGTTCAGACCAATAATTTCTTTAAGGATCCATTTGGATAACTTGCAGAAGTAGTTCGCTAAACTTGGATCTGGTTTAAGAACCTGATTTTGCTGTAAACCGTTAAACATTGTCATCATACAGACATATGTACACTTTGCTTGCGCATGGTACTAGTCCAATCCATATTTCCTACTCCTGACAATATTTCTAGTTTCGTATTTTTTTCCTTTAGGGTTTAGGGTCGTGCAGCACATTCATAGAACCTTTGATTTGCTTATTACACATACATGTGCTCAAATCCAAGGTTAAGTTGTAAACCTTTTAGAAAATGTCTGCCAAGTATATCTAGAGTTCATCAATTAATTTTTGCACTACATGTTGTTGAATAATTAGACAAATTCCAAATTAAATTCCGAATATAAATCATGACCAAATCAGAAGAACTGAAATAAAAAAACCAAATCAGATGATGCACACTGATTAGACTTACTGATAGATGACACGCGCCGGAATCAGCAGGGTCGACGAGGTCAGAAGATCACGAGCAGTCGCGTGAAGACGCTTCCCAAAAACCTTATTCGCCCTCTCCCGGTGCAGGATCTAGAAGACGAAGGGTTCCGGAGACCTGCTCTCCTGATCGCAGATGCACGTCTGCGGTCGGGACGAAGGGAACTAAAAGGCAGCTCAGCTATGAAGAGAGGCGAAAGCGAAACTGGGATGATTTGGAGGCTGGCTGCCGGGCTCCTTTTATAGGGCCGAGTCCGCGACCCTGGTCTTATCCGCCCACGAAAATCTCGCAATCAGTTGAGATTTTATAGCGATCGGTTAGGATAGACGTAACAGCCAAGAAACCAAAAAATCGAACGGACAAAAGGTAGCCGCGCCCCCGCAAGGCGAGGGGCCGGATTTCGACGGACCATTCACGCGCATGTCGTGCGCCCGCGCCCTTCGGCCCGGCCAGGCGAGCGAGCGCGCGCGTGGCTCTCCACACTCTCTCCTCTCATCCATGACTTGGTGAGTGAGTGTGGCTTCCATATTTAAGCTAGCTCTACTCCACTAGAGCTAGCAATATGGTGCTATTGGTTCCACCTATCCTCTAGCCATCCACTTGTATGGGCTTTTGAGATTTTCCTGGGATTTATTTGAATTTCTTAATTGGGCCAAGCCCATAAATCCCAACACATATCACATCATGCATACCTTTTTATTATTGTGCCTGATGTTCTATTATAGTAAGGAGGTTACGGTTTAGGTGAACTTGGATTGCTTTTGATATTATGGTCTTATGATGCTATTGTAAAAAATAGTCTATTTCGTATACTTAATCAGTACATCATCTCAAGCGCATGACATCTTGATGCTCTTGTATACATTATTGTTTGTTTTTATCTTGTCATTTTATTTTTGTTTTACACTAATGGCATACAATGCTCATAGTAATCTCTACAGTATGAGTTCTGCTTCTATCAATATTATATGTCCCTGCCAACAATGGTTTTTGTACAAATTAGTCTACTTTTTCATCATGTCTTACGTATATTATATAGCTGGTGACTACTGTCATCCCGTACCATAAAACCATACTTTCATGAAGTGCAAAATAGTTTTAAAGGGTGTACTGATATGGTTACTGTTGTGTAAAGAGTGCAATTTCTAGTCTTTTGGGGGATTAAGTCCATTATTCATTCCAGGTCTCCATTGGTCATAGTTATAATTTGTAGTAGTAGTACTTAAGAACGCACTTTTTGTTTCTGACTCTAATCGTAATTATGTTCTAAGCTTACCGTTTTTAGGTCCATGTGACTATATGTTTTGTATGTGTATGCAGTTGTTACTTCATATATTAATTGTTTGCAGGACCTATCATCATGGCATCCTCGACAGGAGAAAACATGAAGGCTTTACTCAAAGTCCTTGTTGACTGTGCTCAGGATGCCACCAAATCACTAAGGGGTCTAGTAGATCATGCTTTAGACCACATGAATGATGAAGAGATCATAGCTAGGACCTTGTTTGCCATCAAAGAAATACTAGAATTGCTACAAAAAGATGTCTTAGAGGCAAAAGTGCAAACATTTTCACAAATTGCTAAGTACGAGGGGGTGACATAAGTGTTGAACCAACAACTCTGTCGACCCCTCGAACACTATCTCATCGATTTGCTGAAGACAAGTTCTACTGCCCCGATGTCAGTGATGAGTGGTACTTCAGCGACTCTGATAGGTCCACACGTAATAGCTATTGGGATTTTGTTTAGCCTTTTATTCCTACTTTAGGGACATCACAAGTTATTAACTTATATGTAGTCGTCTCCTTAAGCCAAGTATTGTTAGCTTGTGTCCTCTGTAACGATAAATAAGTTATCATGTCAGTTTATGTCTAAATGGCCTCTAGTTGCCAATATCTGGTATTATGTAAGACCTAAGTTCTTATTTCGAGTATTATGACTCTGCTGTCATCAAGTACTATCCATGTTTTATCAAATAGTGCTTCACTTGCTTCCATAATTAGGATGTTTATACATGTGGTGGGTATCTTTGCATGTTTACAAATTTATCATAAATAAGATTGTTCATTATAATTTTCGTTACATTGTGTATCAACCTTTTCACTTCATGTTCTCCCATGTCCACACTTAATAGAATCGACCCAGCAAACAATGACACAAATGCTCAGGCGGGGGTATAGAATTCACGTGCTCAGGACTTTCCCATTCAACCACCTCTATGGCCTAGGGGCTTCATTCAGCAGCATCCTGTGGATTGCAGCATGATGGGAAACATTAATTTTCCTAATCCATCACATGGTCCAACCACTATGTGGGCTCCCATTCAGACAGGAAATACAAGTTCCCAATCCACCATGATACCAGCAACACAACCAACTCTTTATTGGAACCCTTTTATGAACCTTGTCAGTAATACTCTTGCTTCGGTTCTGTCACACCCAGGTTTTAGGGGTCCAAAGCCCGGGCGTAAACATAATCACCAGGTGTGCTAGGACCAAGTCTCACACATATGATGAATCATGGCACAGGATCGAATGTCACATCTTTACTATATAATAGGAGTTTTGTACAAAATAAATAATTACATTATAAGGAGACAACGGTCCAGCAACCCAAAGTTGACTGGGAGACGACGACCTAGAACTCTCACGAACAGATCGCAGCATCCTCCACGCGCCTCATCATGTGGTACCTGTTCTTGACCTGTGGGGGGTGTGAGACAGCAAGAGTGAGCTCACATACGTTCATCGCTCAACAAGTTGTGGGGAATAATGTGCATGAACTCGCCAAAGGTGGGAGCTCACGTGAAGTGTAAGGCTTACCAAAGAGGATGGTTAGAGCTGAGCATTGCTTTTAAAGTTGGTCAAAATTTTATTAGCAATTACTAAGTATAAGTAAATACCAGCCCAATTAAGTAGTAGAACAAAAGTAACAACCTCACCTGCGATGCAATGCATATGACAAATTGAGTTTAAGTTCCATAATTTAATCATGTGAGTGTCCGAGCCGCTCATGACCGTGAGCACGGCTAGTATACCAGTTTTACACTCTGCAGAGGTTGCACATCTTTACCCACAAGTCGTGTTACCCATTTGCCACGGAGTTGATCAGACTCCATACACCTCTACCAAGGAAGCGAGGCAGGGTACCACTACGAGGCCTTTACAAAGTTCCACTAGCTTCAGACTACCCGCTACAGTTTATAGGAAGCTCCAGTGCAGGGTTCTTGCCTGACCGCCATCGCAGCAAAATCAACCCAAGGACCCCCCTACACTGACCACTCCCCTACTGCCCTTGCCCCTTTCAGGTAAGGTAGCCCTCCACTAGCTTTCCTAGTTAATCGGCCAAGGGCGTCCCATTAAACCCTTGTGGTAGCACTGTTTTCCCGGGTGGTTCTCCATGTTCCCATTAACATAATGATCTTATCATGAATAGTAATAATGAACAGATAATAAACAGTATAACAATGAGTATTGAATATCTCTATACCCAAAACCACATAAAGCAATATCATGTCTACCCAAAAATTTAGTAGTAAAACCGGTGGTGAAACAAGGTATAAAGATAGTCAAAATCTAGGGTAACCTATTGGGTCCCATCAAAATTAACCTATGCAGATCATTATGATTAATAAGAACATGAATGGGTAAAAGAAGTGATCAAGGGCACAACTTGCCTTCAATGAGCTCCTGCTCAGCTACTTCTACTTGTTGAACCTCAGTTTCCACAGTGGCTTGCTCGTCTATTCGCATCAACACAATACATACATAGTATAGCAAAAATTAACATTGCACCAAACATGTAAATAAAATACACAGTAAAAATCTACACATTAAAATAAAATCCTAGGAACAGGAATCATAATTTTTGGAGTTATAGATTTTGAGATATAAATTTCCAAAGATTTAATGTGGTTGAAATAGGATTAAATGATAAATTAATTATCTTACTGTTTTCATGTCAAAACAGAGACTCTAGGTGATGGAGAATAAAATTACAAAATTTTAGAAATTGGAATGGTTCAATTTGGAGTTTATATGCATTTTCTATGAATTATACAGATTCTAGGGTTTATTTCCATATTAAAAATTCAATTTCCAATTCATTTTATCAATTTAACTCTGTATTGGACTGAGCCTCAATTTCTGGAAAACACAGGGGCTAAACTACAAAGATCCCCGAGACTCAGAGGGCTGTAGCATGGGACGGCGGGTTGATTCACGAATCTTCCAGGGTCTCTTTTGCAGTTTTACAGGCCGAAGGGGGTACGGGCGATCTCGAGCCGTTGGATTGTCATTGCGCGGCGCAGATTAAATCATATCCTCATCAAAGCGGTACCGAATCGCAGCCGTCAGATCAAAATCCCATGACTGATGATTCCCTAAACCCGTTCTATAATACCCGCTGTCAGATCCAGATTGGGCGGCTACGATCTAACTTATCCAACCGTTATTTCCCATCTAATCCCAGCCGTTCGAAAAGGATCCAACGACCCGCATCACTCGCCCTCCCGACGCGGCTAGACGCGGCGGCGCCGCCCACTCCCTACGGCGGAGGCGACGCCGGAGTAGTCCGTACAGGCGCTCTGGTACGAGGATTCACGCGAAACGAAGTGCAATACGCAGAGGGGACCAAGGCAAAAACGATGGGGGGTACCCTCACCTCGAGCTATGCAGCGCAGGGGCCTGGCGCCGTTGAGGGGCGGCCCAACGGTGAAGATGCTACTCCGGCAAGAAATTGCGGCACCGTTGGCCCTCAATCGCGCCCGGAATGTCCCCGTGCTCCATCAGTGTGTCTCCCCGAAGCGCCAAGGCCCATATCCGAGACCTTGCCGTCGACGAGCATGGGGGTCAACCACGACGGCCGACTCGACTCTCTGTTCGTTTGCTATGGCGTCAGGTTGTTTTGCGCTCGGCTCTAGGGGTGAGAGGGGCGAAATGTGGTCGGGCTATATAGGGCGGCGAGAGTCCGGGCACGCGCGGATCAAACCGAGGTCCCCGGCGGCAGCTGCGGGAGAGTGGTTGACCCAGCGTCGCAAGCGGAATCTATTGCAAGGGAGAAGACCGAGCTGACCTCCGTGGCCCACAGCACAGCGAGATACGCAGCGCGCGCGCCGGTGATGACCAGCGGGCCCACCCAGTCAGTTGCAGTGGGGTTGCGCCCGCGGGAGTGAAGTTGGGCCGCGCTGGGTGAAGGTATTGTTGGGCCGAGCGCAGGTGAATCCGGCCCAGGTGAGTATGGCAGCCTGCCTTGTCCTTTTTCTTTTATTTATTTGTTTTAGGTTTCCTTCTTTCTTTACTTTCATTTCAAATTTATATTTCAAGTTTAAATTCCTATCTGTTGTGAGATTCAAATTTAGGTAAAATGCCTGAATTCAGATACCAACATGAACCGAATTTAATTAATTTATATATATTTATTTTACCTTATTTGTAAACATTTCCTTCTCTTATCTCAATTTTCATGGTTTTATTTTCAAGTTAGGGTTTAAATTCTATGGGTTCATTGATATGCTATTAATGACACATTTATTTTATTAACCACAAATGCATAATCAAGTAAAACTCAGCATGATGCTAGATTTATTTTGGTGTCTTTGGTTATTTATTTATTTGTTTTCATGTGATGTTCTCATGAAATGTTAAATATAGATAACACCCATATATATAAAGGAATACCATCTTTTTTGTACAAAGTGGGTATTACAAATCCTACCCCCTTAAAAATAATCTCGTCCTCGAGATTAGTAAGAAAGAGGATATAGAGAGATTGGTATGTAAATTAGCTTTTAATTTTCCATTAGTTCGAAATTAAGAATCCATTTTTTATTATAATCTTTAATGGGTGATAAGGAGAGTATAAATATCTAGCCACATATTATGTAGGGTAATGAATGGATAGGTTGGCATAACCAGGATTATGGTAATGAAAGACTCCATCGTGGACAATGGATCTTGATTCATCTGGTGATCTAGCTTGATCTTTGAAGACTTGAGTTGATGCTTATCCTTCTTTTACGTGGTTGGTCTTCTTTGGCCTTTATTTCTTGGAGTTGTCATCCGAGTTAAGGACATATGGCTAGGACATATGTGAGTAGGATGGATTGTATGGTGCAGGTAGGTTAGAATCTCTTGCTAGGTTAAAATTGTGGGGTTATGCAACTATTGGATGGTTAAGGTAGTTGCATATGGCCAAGTCGATCTGTCATTCTTAATTTAGTGCAGGGTGAACTAAGTTAAGACCCGTTCTATAGGAGTAGAGTCTAATCTCTTTCATCAGTATTATCTAACATGTTTGATAAGTCACTTTAGATTAGATCTGATCTAGGTTAGATTGGTGTGACTAGTTTGACTAGATAAGATCTTATTTATTTTAGGCTAGATCATGGTTGTTACACTAGCGTGGGATAAATATGCTTATTGGGGTACGATGAATCCATAAGGATAAGGTAGAATCTTTTGAGGTCAGATAGATCTATTAGGATAAGATAAATCTTTTCAAGATAAGATGAGAATCTATTTTTTTTAGGATAAGATGGATCTATGAGTGTAGGATAGACTTTTTCAAGATAAGATGGATTTTGCTAGGCTAGATTCTTTGATGAGGGATAACCTAGTTCATTTAGATATTTTTATAACCGTTTTTTTTCTATATGTATATGCAGATGTGATTGTGGACATTACTCCACAACTAATCACACTCAATCAAAGATCCAAATCAAACAAGTATCATAAGAACAAACATTCAAGCATACAAATACCTATAAAAATAGTTTTGTTTTTGTTCCTAAGAATAGGTCTCCTATTCCTAAAGTCACTTTAGGCACAGGATTTCAAAGTGTGAAATCCACATTTGTCTTTAGAATGAAAAGGTAAGAATAATCAGAGTAAAGCGGAAATAGATGAGAAAAGATTAAGAAAAGTTTAGAAAAGAATCAGAGTAGCCAGGGTAAGTAAAGAATGGTTGTCCAGTTCCATCTAGGTTTCGTCCTACAGTCAACATTCCTCTGATACCACTTCTGTCACACCCGGGTTTTAGGGGTCCAAAGCCCGGGCGTAAACATAATCACCAGGTGTGCTAGGACCAAGTCTCACACATATGATGAATCATGGCACAGGATCGAATGTCACATCTTTACTATATAATAGGAGTTTTGTACAAAAAAAATAATTACATTATAAGGAGACAACGGTCCAGCAACCCAAAGTTGACTGGGAGACGACGACCTAGAACTCTCACGAACAGATCGCAGCATCCTCCACGCGCCTCATCATGTGGTACCTGTTCTTGACCTGTGGGGGGTGTGAGACAGCAAGAGTGAGCTCACATACGTTCATCGCTCAACAAGTTGTGGGGAATAATGTGCATGAACTCGCCAAAGGTGGGAGCTCACGTGAAGTGTAAGGCTTACCAAAGAGGATGGTTAGAGCTGAGCATTGCTTTTAAAGTTGGTCAAAATTTTATTAGCAATTACTAAGTATAAGTAAATACCAGCCCAATTAAGTAGTAGAACAAAAGTAACAACCTCACCTGCGATGCAATGCATATGACAAATTGAGTTTAAGTTCCATAATTTAATCATGTGAGTGTCCGAGCCGCTCATGACCGTGAGCACGGCTAGTATACCAGTTTTACACTCTGCAGAGGTTGCGCATCTTTACCCACAAGTCGTGTTACCCATTTGCCACGGAGTTGATCAGACTCCATACACCTCTACCAAGGAAGCGAGGCAGGGTACCACTACGAGGCCTTTACAAAGTTCCACTAGCTTCAGACTACCCGCTACAGTTTATAGGAAGCTCCAGTGCAGGGTTCTTGCCTGACCGCCATCGCAGCAAAATCAACCCAAGGACCCCCCTACACTGACCACTCCCCTACTGCCCTTGCCCCTTTCAGGTAAGGTAGCCCTCCACTAGCTTTCCTAGTTAATCGGCCAAGGGCGTCCCATTAAACCCTTGTGGTAGCACTGTTTTCCCGGGTGGTTCTCCATGTTCCCATTAACATAATGATCTTATCATGAATAGTAATAATGAACAGATAATAAACAGTATAACAATGAGTATTGAATATCTCTATACCCAAAACCACATAAAGCAATAGCATGTCTACCCAAAAATTTAGTAGTAAAACCGGTGGTGAAACAAGGTATAAAGATAGTCAAAATCTAGGGTAACCTATTGGGTCCCATCAAAATTAACCTATGCAGATCATTATGATTAATAAGAACATGAATGGGTAAAAGAAGTGATCAAGGGCACAACTTGCCTTCAATGAGCTCCTGCTCAGCTACTTCTACTTGTTGAACCTCAGTTTCCACAGTGGCTTGCTCGTCTATTCACATCAACACAATACATACATAGTATAGCAAAAATTAACATTGCACCAAACATGTAAATAAAATACACAGTAAAAATCTACACATTAAAATAAAATCCTAGGAACAGGAATCATAATTTTTGGAGTTATAGATTTTGAGATATAAATTTCCAAAGATTTAATGTGGTTGAAATAGGATTAAATGATAAATTAATTATCTTACTGTTTTCATGTCAAAACAGAGACTCTAGGTGATGGAGAATAAAATTACAAAATTTTAGAAATTGGAATGGTTCAATTTGGAGTTTATATGCATTTTCTATGAATTATACAGATTCTAGGGTTTATTTCCATATTAAAAATTCAATTTCCAATTCATTTTATCAATTTAACTCTGTATTGGACTGAGCCTCAATTTCTGGAAAACGCAGGGGCTAAACTACAAAGATCCCCGAGACTCAGAGGGCTGTAGCATGGGACGGCGGGTTGATTCACGAATCTTCCAGGGTCTCTTTTGCAGTTTTACAGGCCGAAGGGTGTACGGGCGATCTCGAGCCGTTGGATTGTCATTGCGCGGTGCAGATTAAATCATATCCTCATCAAAGCGGTACCGAATCGCAGCCGTCAGATCAAAATCCCACGGCTGATGATTCCCTAAACCCGTTCTATAATACCCGCTGTCAGATCCAGATTGGGCGGCTACGATCTAACTTATCCAACCGTTATTTCCCATCTAATCCCAGCCGTTCGAAAAGGATCCAACGACCCGCATCACTCGCCCTCCCGACGCGGCTAGACGCGGCGGCGCCGCCCACTCCCTACGGTGGAGGCGACGCCGGAGTAGTCCGTACAGGCGCTCTGGTACGAGGATTCACGCGAAACGAAGTGCAATACGCAGAGGGGACCAAGGCGAAAACGATGGGGGTACCCTCACCTCGAGCTATGCAGCGCAGGGGCCTGACGCCGTTGAGGGGCGGCCCAACGGTGAAGATGCTACTCCGGCAAGAAATTGCGGCACCGTTGGCCCTCAATCGCGCCCGGAATGTCCCCGTGCTCCATCAGTGTGTCTCCCCGAAGCGCCCAGGCCCATATCCGAGACCTTGCCGCCGACGAGCATGGGGGTCAACCACGGCGGCCGACTCGACTCTCTGTTCGTTTGCTATGGCGTCAGGTTGTTTTGCGCTCGGCTCTAGGGGTGAGAGGGGCAAAATGTGGTCGGTCTATATAGGGCGGCGAGAGTCCGGGCACGCGCGGATCAAACCGAGGTCCCCGGCGGCAGCTGCGGGAGAGTGGTTGACCCAGCGTCGCAAGCGGAATCTATTGCAAGGGAGAAGACCGAGCTGACCTCCGTGGCCCACAGCACAGCGAGATACGCAGCGCGCGCGCCGGTGATGACCAGCGGGCCCACCCAGTCAGTTGCAGTGGGGTTGCGCCCGCGGGAGTGAAGTTGGGCCGCGCTGGGTGAAGGTATTGTTGGGCCGAGCGCAGGTGAATCCGGCCCAGGTGAGTATGGCAGCCTGCCTTGTCCTTTTTCTTTTATTTATTTGTTTTAGGTTTCCTTCTTTCTTTACTTTCATTTCAAATTTATATTTCAAGTTTAAATTCCTATCTGTTGTGAGATTCAAATTTAGGTAAAATGCCTGAATTCAGATACCAACATGAACCGAATTTAATTAATTTATATATATTTATTTTACCTTATTTGTAAACATTTCCTTCTCTTATCTCAATTTTCATGGTTTTATTTTCAAGTTAGGGTTTAAATTCTATGGGTTCATTGATATGCTATTAATGACACATTTATTTTATTAACCACAAATGCATAATCAAGTAAAACTCAGCATGATGCTAGATTTATTTTGGTGTCTTTGGTTATTTATTTATTTGTTTTCATGTGATGTTCTCATGAAATGTTAAATATAGATAACACCCATATATATAAAGGAATACCATCTTTTTTGTACAAAGTGGGTATTACAGGTTCATGCTAATTCATTTGCTGAATCATTGCCAGCTTCAAACACTAGTACACCTTTACAGAGTTCCAATACCATACCTTCACTTCCTATGTAACTTGGAATCCGATGCAGAACATAGTGTTCACGAGATAAATAGCCCTTCAAATACTCCTACCCCTGTTGCCAAACCAATAAAATGAAGGAACAAAAATTATATTGATGGTGAAGACATTTTACTTTGCACAACCTGGTTGCAAATAAGTAATGATCCTATTGTGCACACTGGACAAATGAAGGAGGAACTTTGGGCAAGAATAGAAAAAGGTACAATGAACAAAGGGGTGAGTACCCTTGTAGACTTAATAGAGCCCTTAGCAGCAGGTGGGACAAAATAAAGGCAGATGTTGGGAAGTTCTCAGGGTGCTACACCAGAGTGCTCCAAGTCTTGCAAATCTTGCAGCATAAGAAAAGGGTATAGAGTTCTTCCACAACACTGAACAAACAAGCATCTTCACTGACTCCCAACACAGGCAAAAACAGCTTCTCACATAAAGAGAAAGTAGAGATAAAAAGGCTTCCCAACTAGATAACTAATTTCATTAACATTAACAACTAAACCAAAATGCAGGGGGTACCCACACTCTAGCGATAGTCATTACAAAGATCCAAATCCATAGTTCATCATGATAAGCATAAAAACACAAGAAAAACAAACTATCCTGACTAACTAAGACTGACTAAGACTAAGACTAAGACTAAAACTTCTATACGCTGACGACCTATGGTTCTAAATTTATCTGGGTCCTGCAGTCGGGGTTGCCATAGGCATGGTGTCCAGGCCGAGGCGAGCGGTAAGGGTGCTGAGTCTCGATGGGGCGGTGAAAGGGAAATAGGGTCTGACCTTTTCCTAAATGATTTTGGTGGTTGAATTGCCCAACACAAACAATTGGACTAACTAGTTTGCTCTAGAGTATATGTTCTACAGGTGCCAAAGGTTCAACTCAAAACCAATACAAAGATTAAAAAGGGTTCAAAAAGAAAGGAGCAAAGGAAACCGAAGTGCTCCCTGGTCTGGCGCACCGGACTGTGTCCGGTGAACCACCGGACAGTGTCCGGTGAACCAGGGAGGATCGACCTCAAACTCTTCAGCTTCGGATTTTCCAGGCGCAGCTCCGCTATAATTCATCGGACTGTCCGGTGTGCCACTGGACTGTCCGGTGTGCCAGCGGAGCAACGACTATCTGCGCGCAACGGTCGACTCTGCAAAGTGAACAATGCAATTCAGATGTCAGAGCAGATGGTCAGAGGGGCACCGGACTATCCGGTGTAGTGAAAGGGAATTAGGCTTACACCTAGTTCCTAAATATTTTTGGTGGTTGAATTGCCCAACACAAATAATTGGACTAACTAGTTTGCTCTAGTGTACAAGTTATACAGGTGCCAAAGGTTCACACTTTGCCAATAAAAATACCAAGTATTGGGTTCGACAAAAGAGCAAAGGGACAACCGAAGGCACCTCTGGTCAGGCGCACCGGACTGTCCGGTGTGCCACCGGACATGTCCGGTGCACCAGAGGACTCCCACTCCGAACTGCTCACCTTCGGGAATTTCCAGAGGCAACTCTGCTATAATTCACCGGACTGTCCGGTGTACACCGGACATGTCCGGTGCTCCAAGGAAGAGCGGCCTCCAGAACTCGTCAGCCTCGGGAATTCACTTCAGCTGCTTCGCTAAAATTCACTGGACTGTCCGGTGTACACCGGACTGTCCGGTGCAACAGCGAGGCAACGACTACTTCAGGCACCAACGGCTACCTGCGACGCAATAAATGCGCGCCAGCGCGCGCAGAGGTCAGGCACGCCCATGCTGGCGCACCGGACACTCTACAGTACATGTCCGGTGCGCCACCGGACATCCAGGCGGGCCCAGAAGTCAGAGCTCCAACGGTCGAATCCCAACGGTTTTGGTGACGTGGCTGTCGCACCGGACATGTCCGGTGTGCACCGGACTGTCCGGTGCGCCCGAACAGACAGCCTTACCAAACGGCTAGTTTGGTGGTTGGGGCTATAAATACCCCCAACCACCCACCTTTCATTGTATCCAAGTTTTCCACTTCCCAACTACTTACAAGAGCTCTAGCATTCAATTCTAGACACCCCAAAGAGATCAAATCCTCTCCAAATTCCACACAACGCCCTAGTGATTAGAGAGAGAGATTTGCTTGTGTTCTTTCGAGCTCTTGCGCTTGGATTGCTTTCTTCTTTCTTGATTCTTCATTGCGATCAAACTCACTTGTAATTGAGGCAAGAGACACCAATCTTGTGGTGGTCCTTGTGGGAACTTTGTGTTCCAAGTGATTGAGAAGAGAAAGCTCACTCGGTCCGAGGGAC
Organism: Zea mays; assembly: GCF_902167145.1. Classification (NCBI taxonomy): domain Eukaryota; kingdom Viridiplantae; phylum Streptophyta; class Magnoliopsida; order Poales; family Poaceae; genus Zea; species Zea mays. The sequence goes on from NC_050098.1 coordinate 151,072,817, forward strand.
CGTTTGAGAGAGGGTAAGGGTTGAAAGAGACCCGGCCTTTGTGGCCTCCTCAACGGGGAGTAGGTTTGAGAGAACCGAACCTCCGTAAAACAAATCTGCGTGTCTCACTTCATTATTCGCTTGCGATTTGTTTTGCGCCCTCTCTCGCGGACTCGATTATATTTCTAACGCTAACCCGGCTTGTAGTTGTGATTATTTTTGAGAATTTCAGTTTCGCCCTATTCACCCCCCCTCTAGACGACTTTCAATTGGTATCAGAGCCCGGTGCTTCATTAGAGCCTAACCGCTCGAAGTAATGTCGGGAGATCACACCAAGAGGGAGATGGAGACCGGCGACAAGCCCACTACGAGCCAAGGGAGCACTTCATCGGAAGAGTCCCGCACCAAGAGGAAGGAGAAGAAGAAGGACTCCTCCAAACGGAAGGAGAAAAGATCTTCTTCCTCACACCACAAAGAGAAGAAGGAAACATCTTCTTCCCACAAGTCGCATCGGAAAGGCGACAAGCACAAGAGGATGAGGAAGGTGGTCTACTACGAGACCGACACTTCATCAACATCGACCTCCGACTCCGATACGCCGTCCGTAACTTCTAAGCGCCAAGAGCGCAAGAAGTTTAGTAAGATCCCCTTACACTATTCTCGTACATCTAGACATACTCCATTACTTTCCGTTCCATTAGGCAAACCGCCAACTTTTGATGGCGAAGATTATGCTAGGTGGAGTGATTTAATGAAATTTCATCTAACCTCACTCCACAAAAGTATATGGAATGTTGTTGAGTTTGGAGCACAGGTACCATCCATAGGGGATGAGGATTATGATACGGACGAAGTGGCCCAAATCGAGCACTTCAACTCCCAAGCTACAACCATACTCCTCGCCTCTCTAAGCAAGGAGGAATACAACAAGGTGCAAGGGTTGAAGAATGCAAAGGAAATTTGGGACCTTCTCAAGACCGCGCACGAGGGTGATGAACTCACCAAGATCACCAAGCGAGAAACGATCGAGGGGGAGCTCGGTCGCTTTCGTCTTCGCCAAGGGGAGGAGCCACAAGATATGTACAATCGACTCAAAACCTTGGTGAACCAAGTGCGCAACCTCGGGGGTAAGAAGTGGGATGACCACGAGGTGGTTAAGGTTATTCTAAGATCTCTTATTTTCCTTAACCCCACTCAAGTTCAATTAATTCGTGGTAATCCTAGATACACACTAATGACTCCCGAGGAAGTAATCGGGAATTTTGTGAGCTTTGAATGTATGATCAAGGGATCAAAGAAGATCAACGAGCTTGACGAACCCTCCACGTCCGAAGCACAACCAGTGGCATTTAAGGCGACGGAGGAGAAGAAGGAGGAGTCTACACCGAGTAGACAACCAATTGACGCCTCCAAGCTCGACAATGAGGAAATGGCTTTAATCATCAAAAGCTTTCGCCAAATCCTCAAGCATCGGAGGGGGAAGGACTACAAACCCCGCTCCAAGAAAGTGTGCTACAAATGTGGTAAGCCCGGTCATTTTATTGCAAAATGTCCTATATCTAGTGACAGTGACAGGGGCGACGACAAGAAGGGAAAGAGGAGAGAAAAGAAGAAGTACTACAAGAAGAAGGGCGGCGATGCCCATGTTTGCCGGGAGTGGGACTCCGACGAGAGCTCCACCGAGTCCTCTTCCGACGAGGACGCCGCCAACATCGCCGTCACCAAGGGACTCCTCTTCCCCAACGTCGGCCACAAGTGCCTCATGGCAAAGGACGGCAAAAGGAAGAAGGTTAAACCTAAATCCTCCACTAAATATGAATCCTCTAGTGATGATAATGCTAGTGATGAGGAGAATAATTTGCGTACCCTTTTTGCCGATCTTAGCATGCAACAAAAGGAAAAATTAAATGAATTGATTAGTGCTATTCATGAGAAGGATGATCTCTTGGACTCTCAAGAGGACTTCCTTATTAAGGAAAACAAAAAGCATGTTAAGGTTAAAAATGATTATGCTCTAGAGGTAGAAAAATGTAACAAATTATCTAGTGAGCTAAGCACATGCCATGACACTATTGACAACCTTAGAAATGAAAATGCTAGATTAATTGCTAAGGTTGATTCTCATGTATGTGATGTCTCAATTCCAAATCTTAGAAATGATAATGATGATTTGCTTGCTAAGATTAAGGAATTGAATGATTCTCTTGATAACCTTAGAGTAGAAAATGAAAATTTGATTGCTAAGGCTAAAGATTTTGATGTTTGCAATACTACTATTTCCGACCTTAGAACTAAGAATGATATGTTGCATGCTAAGGTTGTAGAACTAAAATCTTGCAAACCCTCTACATCTACCGTTGAGCACACTTTTATTTGTACTAGATGTAGAGATGTTGATATCAATGCTATTCATGATCACATGGCTTTAATTAAACAACAAAATGATCATATAGCATTATTAGATGCTAAAATTGCCGAGCATAACTTAGAGAATGAAAAGTTTAAATTTGCTAGAAGTATGCTCTATAATGGGAGACACCCTGGCATTAAGGATGGCATTGGCTTCCAAAGGGGAGACAATGTCAAACTTAATGCTCCCCCTAAGAACTTATCTAACTTTGTTAAGGGCAAAGCTCCCATGCCTCAGGATAACGAGGGTTACATTTTGTACCCTGCCGGTTATCCCGAGAGCAAAATTAGGAGAACTCATTCTAGGAAGTCTCACTCTGGCCCTAATCATGCTTTTATGTATAAGGGTGAGACATCTAGCTCTAGGCAACCAACCCGTGCCAAGTTGCCTAAGAAGAAAACTCCTAATGCATCAAATGATCATAGCATTTCATTTAAGACTCTTGATGCATCTTATGTTTTGACTAACAAATCCGGCAAGGTAGTTGCCAAGTTTGTTGGGGGCAAACACAAGGGCTCCAAGACTTGTGTTTGGGTACCCAAAGTTCTTGTTTCTAATGCCAAAGGACCCAAAACCGTTTGGGTACCTAAAGTCAAGAACTAAAATTGTTTTGTAGGTTTATGCATCCGGTGGCTCAAGTTGGATACTCGACAGTGGGTGCACAAACCACATGATAGGGGAGAAGAAGATGTTCTCCTCATATGAGAAAAACCAAGATCCCCAACGAGCTATCACATTCGGGGATGGAAATCAAGGTTTGGTCAAAGGATTGGGTAAAATTGCTATATCACTTGACCATACTATTTCCAATGTTTTTCTTGTAGATTCTTTAGATTACAATTTGCTTTCTGTATCTCAATTATGTCAAATGGGCTACAACTGTCTCTTTACTGATGTAGGTGTCACTGTCTTTAGAAGAAGTGATGATTCAATAGCATTTAAGGGTGTGTTAGAGGGTCAGCTATACTTGGTAGATTTTGATAGAGCTGAACTCGACACATGCTTAATTGCTAAGACTAACATGGGTTGGCTCTGGCATCGCCGACTAGCCCACGTTGGGATGAAGAATCTTCATAAGGTTCTAAAGGGAGAGCACATTTTGGGACTAACAAATGTTCATTTTGAGAAAGACAGGATTTGTAGCGCATGCCAAGCAGGAAAGCAAGTTGGCACTCATCATCCGCACAAGAACATTATGACAAGTGACAAGCCACTGGAGCTCCTACACATGGATTTATTCGGCCCGATCGCTTACATAAGCATCGGCGGAAGTAAGTACTGTCTAGTTATTGTGGATGATTATTCTCGCTTCACTTGGGTGTTCTTTTTGCAGGAAAAATCTCATACCCAAGAGACCTTAAAGGGATTCTTGAGACGAGCCCAAAATGAGTTCGACTTAAGGATCAAGAAAATTAGAAGCGATAACGGGACGGAGTTCAAGAACTCTCAAATTGAAGGCTTCCTTGAGGAGGAGGGCATCAAGCATGAGTTCTCTTCTCCCTACACCCCACAACAAAATGGTGTAGTGGAGAGAAAGAATCGAACTCTTTTGGACATGGCGAGGACCATGCTTGATGAGTACAAGACACCGGATCGGTTTTGGGCCGAGGCGGTCAACACTGCCTGCTACGCCATCAACCGGTTATATCTACACCGAATCCTCAAGAAGACATCCTATGAACTCCTAACCGGTAAAAAGCCAAATATTTCTTATTTTAGAGTTTTTGGTAGCAAATGTTTTATTCTTGTTAAGAGAGGTAGAAAATCTAAATTTGCTCCTAAAACTGTAGAAGGCTTTTTACTAGGATATGACTCAAACACAAGGGCATATAGAGTCTTTAACAAGTCCTCAGGACTTGTTGAAGTTTCTTGTGACGTTGTGTTTGATGAGACTAACGGCTCTAGAGCAAGTTGATCTTGATGAGATAGGTGAAGAACAGGCTCCGTGCATCGCGCTAAGGAACATGTCCATTGGGGATGTGTGTCCCAAGGAATCCGAAGAGCCTCCACATGCACAAGATCAACCATCCTCCTCCACGCAAGCATCTCCGCCAACTCAAAATGAGGACGAGGCTCAAGTTGATGAAGGAGAAGATCAAAGAGATGAGCCTCCTCAAGATGACGGCAACGATCAAGGGGGAGATGCAAATGATCAAGACAAGGAGGATGAACAACCAAGGCCGCCACACCCAAGAGTCCACCAAGCAATCCAACGAGATCACCCCGTCGACACCATCCTCGGCGACATTCATAAGGGGGTAACCACTCGATCTCGGGTTGCACATTTTTGTGAGCATTACTCTTTTGTTTCCTCTATTGAGCCACACAGGGTAGAGGAAGCACTCCAAGATTCGGATTGGGTGATGGCGATGCAAGAGGAGCTCAACAACTTCACGAGGAACGAGGTATGACATTTAGTTCCACGTCCTAATCAAAATGTTGTAGGAACCAAGTGGGTCTTCCGCAACAAGCAAGACGAGCATGGTGTGGTGACAAGGAACAAAGCTCGACTCGTGGCCAAGGGGTATTCACAAGACGAAGGTTTGGATTTTGGTGAAACCTATGCACCCGTAGCTAGGCTTGAGTCAATTCGTATATTATTGGCCTATGCTACTTACCATGGCTTCAAGCTCTACCAAATGGACGTGAAGAGTGCCTTCCTCAATGGACCAATCAAGGAGGAGGTCTATGTTGAGCAACCTCCCGGCTTTGAAGATAGTGAGTACCCTAACCATGTCTATAGGCTCTCTAAGGCGCTTTATGGGCTAAAGTAAGCCCCAAGAGCATGGTATGAATGCCTTAGAGATTTCCTTATTGCTAATGGCTTCAAAGTCGGCAAGGCCGATCCTACGTTGTTCACTAAAACTCTTGACAATGATTTGTTTGTATGCCAAATTTATGTTGATGATATCATATTTGGGTCTACTAACGAATCTACATGTGAAGAATTTAGTAGGATCATGACACAGAAATTCGAGATGTCTATGATGGGGGAGTTGAAGTATTTTCTAGGATTCCAAGTCAAGCAACTCCAAGAGGGCACCTTCATTAGCCAAACGAAGTACACTCAAGACATTCTAACCAAGTTTGGAATGAAGGATGCCAAGCCCATCAAGACACCCATGGGAACCAATGGGCATCTCGACCTCGACACGGGAGGTAAGTCTGTCGATCAAAAGGTATACCGGTCGATGATTGGTTCATTGCTTTATTTATGTGCATCTCGACCGGACATCATGCTTTCCGTATGCATGTGTGCAAGATTCCAATCCGACCCTAAGGAATCACACCTTACGGCCGTAAAACGAATCTTGAGATATTTGGCTTATACTCCTAAGTTTGGGCTTTGGTACCCTCGGGGATCCATATTTGATTTGATTGGTTATTCGGATGCCGATTGGGCGGGGTGTAAGATTAATAGGAAGAGCACATCAGGGACTTGCCAGTTCTTGGGAAGATCCTTGGTGTCTTGGGCTTCAAAGAAGCAAAATTCGGTCGCTCTTTCTACCGCCGAAGCTGAGTATATTGCCGCAGGCCATTGTTGCGCGCAATTGCTTTGGATGAGGCAAACCCTGCGGGACTATGGTTACAAATTAACCAAAGTTCCTCTTCTATGTGATAATGAGAGTGCAATCCGCATGGCGGATAATCCCGTTGAGCATAGCCGCACTAAGCACATAGCCATTCGGTATCATTTTCTCAGGGATCACCAACAAAAGGGGGATATCGAGATTTCATACATTAACACTAAAGATCAATTAGCCGATATCTTTACCAAGCCACTTGATGAACAATCCTTTACCAAACTTAGGCATGAGCTCAATATTCTTGATTCTAGGAACTTCTTTTGCTAATTTGCACACATAGCACACAAGTTTACCTTTGATCATATCTCTTTTATATATGCTATGACTAATGTGTTTTCAAGTGTATTTCAAACCAAGTCATAGGTATATTGAAAGGGAATTGGAGTCTTCGGCAAAGACAAAGGCTTCCACTCCACTCTACTACTCATGTTTCGCTGTCGCTCCGTATCACTCTCCGTCTTTGGTTTAATCTTCACTCATATGTTTTATTTACCAAAGGGGAGAAAATAGTTAGGAAAGGGCTTATATCTCACTCAAAGTATCCGTTTTTGGCGATTCATGCCAAAGGGGGAGAAAGTATGAGCCCAAAGCAAAAGGACCGCACCACCACCCTAATTTAATTTTAAAAATTAATGATTTTCAATTGGTAAATTTCAAACTGGTATCTCTTTGTGTTCTAAAGGGGGAGCAAGTAGTATTTTCAAAATTGATGTCTTAAAACCCTCTTGAACACTAAGAGGAGAATTTATTTGAGGGGGAGTTTTGTTTAGTCAAAGGAAAAGCATTTTAAGACAAAGGGAGAAAATTTCAAATTTGAAAATGCTTCGCAAAAATCTTATTCATTTACCTTTGACTATTTGCAAAAGAACTTTGAAAAGGATTTACAAAAAGAATTTGCAAAAACAAAACATGTGGTGCAAGCGTGGTCCAAAATGTTAAAAACGAAGAAACGATCCATGCATATCTTGTAAGTATTTATATTGGCTCAATTCCAAGCAACCTTTGCACTTACAATATGCAAACTAGTTCAATTATGCATTTTTACATTTGCTTTGGTTTGTGTTGGCATCAATCACCAAAAAGGGGGAGATTGAAAGGGAATTAGGCTTACACCTAGTTCCTAAATATTTTTGGTGGTTGAATTGCCCAACACAAATAATTGGACTAACTAGTTTGCTCTAGTGTACAAGTTATACAGGTGCCAAAGGTTCACACTTAGCCAATAAAAATACCAAGTATTGGGTTCGACAAAAGAGCAAAGGGACAACCGAAGGCACCTCTGGTCAGGCGCACCGGACTGTCCGGTGTGCCACCGGACATGTCCGGTGCACCAGAGGACTCCCACTCCGAACTTCTCACCTTCGGGAATTTCCAGAGGCAACTCCGCTATAATTCACCGGACTGTCCGGTGTACACCGGACATGTCCGGTGCTCCAAGGAAGAGCGGCCTCCGGAACTCGCCAGCCTCGGGAATTCACTTCAGCTGCTTCGCTAAAATTCACCGGACTGTCCGGTGTACACCGGACTGTCCGGTGCAACAGCGAGGCAACGGCTACTTCAGGCGCCAACGGCTACCTGCGACGCAATAAATGCGCGCCAGCGCGCGCAGAGGTCAGGCACGCCCATGCTGGCGCACCGGACACTCTACAGTACATGTCCGGTGCGCCACCGGACATCCAGGCGAGCCCAGAAGTCAGAGCTCCAACGGTCGAATCCCAACGGTTTTGGTGACGTGGCTGTCGCACCGGACATGTCCGGTGTGCACCGGACTGTCCGGTGCGCCATCGAACAGACAACCTTACCAAACGGCTAGTTTGGTGGTTGGGGCTATAAATACCCCCAACCACCCACCTTTCATTGTATCCAAGTTTTCCACTTCCCAACTACTTACAAGAGCTCTAGCATTCAATTCTAGACACCCCAAAGAGATCAAATCCTCTCCAAATTCCACACAACGCCCTAGTGATTAGAGAGAGAGATTTGCTTGTGTTCTTTCGAGCTCTTGCGCTTGGATTGCTTTATTCTTTCTTGATTCTTCATTGCGATCAAACTCACTTGTAATTGAGGCAAGAGACACCAATCTTGTGGTGGTCCTTGTGGGAACTTTGTGTTCCAAGTGATTGAGAAGAGAAAGCTCACTCGGTCCGAGGGACCGTTTGAGAGAGGGTAAGGGTTGAAAGAGACCCGGCCTTTGTGGCCTCCTCAACGGGGAGTAGGTTTGAGAGAACCGAACCTCGGTCAAACAAATCCGCGTGTCTCACTTCATTATTCGCTTGCGATTTGTTTTGCGCCCTCTCTCGCGGACTCGATTATATTTCTAACGCTAACCCGGCTTGTAGTTGTGATTATTTTTGAGAATTTCAGTTTCGCCCTATTCACCCCCCCTCTAGGCGACTTTCATGTAGCACCGGACTGTCCGGTGCCACATGAGGACAGAGCCTCCAACGGTCGACCAGCTCCAAACCCTAACGGCAGGATGACGTGGCGGCGCACTGGACTGTCCGGTGCGCCCATCGCCAGCAGACTTCACCAACGGCTAGATTTTGGTTGGTGGCTATAAATACCACCCCAACCGGCCACTTCAACATGTGGGAGCCCAAGCAACATTTCAAGTCATCTAGTTGACATACTCATGCCCTCCCAACCACATATATTCATTGATCCATCCTATACGCAAGATTTAGGCCACTACAACCAACACAAGTGCCACAAAAAGAGAGCTAGCAAAAGAAAGCCTCTTGTGTGAGTCTAGCAAGAGTGCCTTGTGAGAATTATTGAGAGTTAGTGAGCACTACATCTTGTGATCATTTGTGCGTGGAGTTTTGACTCCCATTGAACTTTCTCCAAAGTTTTGGAGGCTTGTAAAGAGACACCAAAGAGTGTGGTGGTCCTTGCGGGGTCTTAAGTGATCCTTGAGAAGAAGAAGAGCTCACCGGTCTTGAGTGATCGGTGGAGAGAGGGAAAGGGTTGAAAGAGACCCGTCCTTAGTGGACTCCTCAACGGGGACTAGGCCTTCGAGGGCCGAACCTCGGTAAAACAAATCACCCGTGTCTCGTGTGCTTATTGCTTGTGATTTGTTTGTTCTTTCTCTTTCTAAGTTTTTCTTGCACTATTCTTTGCTAATACTATTTGGTGTTGCTTTAAGTTAAATTCTCATTTAGTGAAGCAACATCTTGCAAGAAAGAACTTGTGTTATTACTCTTCTTATCTAAGCCCTCGTGATTTATTCTCATAGACTTATTAGTAGTATTGATTTATCAATTCCACATTATTTGAAAGCAATACTCTTTACAAGCAAGAACTTAGTTATTACTCCGATAATTGTATATCTTGTTCTAACCACTAATCAAGGGATCTAGTTGGGGGATAAAGTTTTAATTTTCAGGTTTCGCCTATCCACCCCCCTCTAGGCGACTTTCAATTGGTATCAGAGCTAGGCACTTCATATTGAGTCTAACAACTCGAGGTGATGGCTCGAGGAAGATCCCAAAAGAACAAGAAGACACCTTCGAAGAAAATCAAGGAGGTAACTCTTGAGATTTTACTTGATGATTGTTCTAATTATGCTTCATGGTCTGCTAGTGTGATAAAAGCTTTTAGAACCATAGATTCACGATTAGAACAAATTTTAGACAAAAGTATCATACCCTCCAGCTATAATGATAAAAATATTTCCGAGGAAGATCAAAGATGTATACGCTTAAACTATCTAGCTTTTGACATCCTAGTTAATTCTCTTAGCAAGGAAGATTATCATGCCTTCATAATGAATCATTATAAACATATCCCTAATGCGCATGATATTTGGACTAGAATTAAAATCAAATTTGATGAGTCCAAACATGATAGTTCATTTTGTGCTTCTACTTCCTTTGGTCTTTGTGATACTAACCCTTGCAAGGAAGAAAAAGAAAATGACCAATGGAGACCAAACGATGAATCCACCTCTCCAATAGGTTTGTCTTCCCATTTCGATTCCCACATATGTTGTGTGGCTAACGAAAATGATAGCGGAAGCACAAACGAGGATGAGGAGGAAGAAAGAAGCTTTATGCAACTCTACGCTCGCTTAAGCCAAGAAGATAAGGCGGTCATGCTCAAACTTCTAGAAAGAGCGAGAGAGCAAAGCGAAGCTCGTCAAATGATAGAAAATGTTCTCTCCATGAAAATGCAATACTTTGACGAGTTGACTAAAGAACATGAGGAGCTAAAGTGCTCTCATGTTGATTTGATCCAAAGGTATGAAACTATTTCAATTGAGCAAGATAACACTTTACATTGTATCGCTCAATTAGTAAATAGGAATGCCTTGCTTAAGGACCAAGTGGAAAAGCTAAAAGATAGAAATCTAGCTTTTCAAGAAAATTATGATATGCTCCTATGTTCTCATGAAAATCTTATGGATGATCATATCATATTAAATATTGCTCATGAGGTTGTGATAGAAAACTTAAAATCCCAACAACCTCACTCATGCACATGTATTCAAATTGAAACTATATCACCATGTGCTAATGCTTGTTGTCCGTCAACAAGCAAATCTTTCTTTGAGCTAAAATTTGTAGGAACAAAAGATGACACACCTCAAAAGCTCAAAGAAGAAAATGAGAGACTAAATATGAGCTTGACACAACTAAAAGAATGGTGCATTGCTCAACCTTCTCAAGATAACTGTGATCACATGGTGAAGAAGCTTGAGACGGGAACAACCGTGGCATGCACTAAAACCCTTAAAGAAAATATCAAGGACTTGAGGATTGCCAAGAGAAAGGAACAAAAGAAGAAAATCAATACCTCTTCCAAAAGCCTCAACCATGCCTCCATACAAGGTAACATCCAAGGTAACAATCAAGTCACACTTCATACTAAGAGAAGTAAGAAGTGTAGTGAATGCTTTGAAAAGGGACACTTGATTAGGTCATGTCCCTATATTAAAAATGACTTGATTAGTAACATGGATGATAAACTTTGTTTTAAATGCTCCAAGAAGGGACACTTGATTAGGTCTTATCCCCATTTAAAACAAAAAGGCATAGTGTTAGAAAAGAAAATATTCACTAACCATGTAGCAAGAAAGAAACAAGGAAAGAAGAAATCTTCAAGACTTGAAGATCGCCTATGCTACATATGCCGAAAGAAGGGACATCAATGCAAGGATTGTCCCATTGGTAATAATCTCACTCCTAGCTTGTCAATTAATTCTCATGTAACTAGGCCACCCAAAATTGCAACTTGTGCTAGAAAGGTAATGAGTTTACCTAGTGCTAGCACAAAGGATGTTTGGGCTCCTAGATCTTTGTTGACTAACCTTGATGGACCCATCAAGAGATGGGTACCAAAATATGCTTGACAAGCTTTGTAGGAAAAGGAGATGGTATGAAGCTTTGGGGTGCTTGAGAAAGTCGATTCAATTTTTAGTAACTCAAGCTATCAATCTTCAATGATCTATATCCAAGATTGACCCAAAGTTATTTCAAATTGTTATATCTAAGACTCATATCATCTCGGAGAAGATATCAATGTTGTAGGAAATAAAGAATTAACCCTATGCCGAAAAGTCAAGGCCTACAACATGGAGGAAAGCCAAAGGATGGTAACATTTATGCTTTTAAGTGCAAGTATCTTAAATTATTATTTCTTATGTATCTTGTGTAGTCACAAAGAAAGCGCTTCAAATGTTTTTGAATTATGTCACCATTCTTTGAAGAAATTCCTCTCATATGGTAGATTGCAAATTCATCATTTCTATTCTTTGGCAATCTACATGCTTTAATTTATTGTGAGCACCTCATGGCATGCTTTACATTAATTGTCCTTTTGTAGCCATGATCTAGATATAGAGAGATATTCCAAGTTCTTAAAAGAATAAGGTGTCATGTAAGAAATCCAAATCCTTAGGACACTTATGAAGGGAATCTCTATTTATATCTAGAATCGTGAGACTAATGTTCTTGTCTAAATAACCTAAGTAGTCTCACATGTAGAGAATAAGTTTCTCTTTGGAGATGCGTAATCTAACATAAAAGGAAAAGTCAATCCAATGATTTATGTTGTTTTGCTTCTTGCTTGTATTGGATATGATTCTTCTACATTTATCGCTCTCCATGTTATGAATTAGATTTATTCCCATAATCCTAAAGAACTAACTATGCTTGTTTTATAAGTTAAAACTGAGCATACTTGAAGGAATAATCTAGTTCATATTATAAAGTTTCCATGCTTTAGTAATCCACTTTTCATTCCTTATCAAAATGATTACACAAAGGGAAACTAGTGCTTGTGTTGCTATTTCTCTTGAGCTTACATATGAAAATCTACAAGAGAGTAAGTGCAAGTTTAAAGCCACAAGCCTCAAAGGGTTACTCTTCACCCAACGGAAGAGAGGTAAAAGCAAAGGTATGGGGACTCATCTTCTTAATCAAATATAGTTCCCATCAATGGTTGTTTACTCTAATATATCATTCTACCTATCTGAAGAATAGATTCTTTATTGGACCAAAGTCGGCTAGATGTGCATTCAATCTCTTTCTCATAAAATGCACTTGTCCATTAGAATCTATTTCATGCCTTTTCTATATCTATCCTCATATTGATATGCTTTTAAGTAGTAATAATAAAATCAATATGAAGAAGTAAATTTCCTATGATTGATCAAAATGATTAAAAGGTGCATACTCCTCTTTTCAAATGATGTACACTAATGTCAAGGATTTTACTTCATGTATGTGTGATGTATGAATGATGAATTGTTTATATTTCTTACCGAAAAGAAATCATCCTTCATCATATACTCCCTTGTGCTATTAACATCTCTCTTGAATATTTTCAATAAGTTTGGAAGGAAAAAGAGACAACTACAAAGGGAGGACACTCAAATGAAAAAGGAAGACATCAAGAGCAACAACACCAAAATTGGATAATGAGACCTTCAAAACAATCATGGTGTGGTTGTAAGCATTCTAAATCTTTTTCATTATGAGAATAACTAGGCATAAGGTATTTATTGCAAATCTTATAAGCCTTGATCAAGATGAATAATGCTTCTCCCTATTTGTCTTTAAGAGTGAATCCAATTCGTTCAGACCTTGAGGCATGTCTTTAGGGGGAGCCTATTTCTATATCTTGATTATATTGAGACTAACACTTTATCTTAGTATTCTTATATAGTCTCATGTTTGGGAACATTTTTCTCATGAAGTATGCTACTTCATATCAATCCATCTTGGTAAAGTAATGTCACCTTTATCAAGGATTGTAGCTTTCATTGTTAAAGTAGCATATTTACTGGATTCTCTTGTTTTAAGCTTGGTTGAAAATCTAATGCCTATGTTGTTCTTTTGATCGCATCTGTTGTGTGTTTGATCATTGAATAACTTCAATTAACACTTATGCTTCTTAGTGCCTCATGTAATTTCAAACAATATCTCTCTTGTTATGCACTAAGTTAAAAGGAGAATTCATGGTACATCTATGCAATTTGTGATATGCTAACAATGACATAGAAAATGATCACTAGTTGTAAAACTCTCTCTTGTGCAAAATATTTCCATATATTGTCTTGAGTATAGGTCTTAAGCGACTAAGACTAAGGACAAAGCACAATGAAGAGAGCATCTCTATGCGAAGGTACAAAAGGGTAAAACGACTTCCTTTCATTTTAACTTGTATCTCAATCTTCCTTTTTCCATACTTTCTTTACATATCTTGTATAAAAAGGAAGAGAAAGCATGTTCATACATTAGCCCTGCTTCATACCTAGTTTAACTTCTCAAACATTCATTCCTGCATTTTATGCAATTTTGTTAACACTAGGAGAAGTAATTTTATTGTCAAAGAGGTTAAAGCTTAACCTTGTAACGAGGATAAGCTGCCTTTGTTCCAAAGGTGGATGGTCCTTAAGCCTCTTTGAAATCTTTAAGGGTAAATGCTTAAGGTTGCAACATGCTTTCATTAAGTGCATAAACTGTCTTGAGCATCACACTTATACTATGACACAATGCACTTCACATTCTCTATGATATGGATATGATCTCATTAACCTAATTATGTGCACTTGGCATCTAAGACCAAAAAATTTGTATTCCTCTCAAAGCACATATTTAGGGGGAGCAATCTATATTATATATAATTGTTTAAGCTTAATTTACATATCCTTTTAATCATGTCTCTTTCCTTTGGTACATTTGCATATTTCCTATCTCTAGTGTGCCAAGGCTAAGACTAATATGTTTCCATGAGCATCTCATGTATTAAGTCTTAGATTGAAAGGGAAATGGAGTATTCGGCAAAGACATCGCTTCCACTCTACATCTTCGGTATTATCCTTCCTTGCCGGTATTCCGCCAGCCCTCTAATTTGGTATAATCTTCACTCGCATTTTATTTACCAAAGGGGGAGCAAGTAGTTACTAAGGGCTTATATTTCACTCACAAGTATCCGTTTTTGGCGATTCATGCCAAAGGGGGAGAAAGTATTAGCCCAAAGCAAAAGGACCGCACCACCACCAATTTAAAAAATTGTGAGTTAAGAAAAGATTTTTTAATTGGTGATTTTTCAATTTGGTATCTTATTTTTGATAGAATTTCAATTGGTACAACCCTTTCAAAACTAATATATAAAACCCTCTTGAACACTAAGAGGAGGATTTGATTGAGGGGGAGTTTTGTTTAGTCAAAGGAAAAAGCATTTGAAACAGGGGGAGAAAATTTCAAATCTTGAAAATGCTTCTTAAAATCTTACTCATATACCTTTGGCTATTTTGCAAAAGAATTTGAAAAGAATTTCCAAAAGAGTTTGCAAAAACAAAACAAGTGGTGAAAGCGTGGTCCATAATATTAAAATTAAGAAAGCATCCATGCATATCTTGTGAAATGTAGATTGGTTTAATTCCAAGCAAACTTTGCACATATCTTATGTAAACTAGTTCAATTATGCACTTATGTATTTGCTTTGGTTTGTGTTGGCATCAATCACCAAAACGGGGGAGATTGAAAGGGAAATAGGGTCTGACCTTTTCCTAAATGATTTTGGTGGTTGAATTGCCCAACACAAACAATTGAACTAACTAGTTTGCTCTAGAGTATATGTTCTACAGGTGCCAAAGGTTCAACTCAAAACCAATACAAAGATTAAAAAGGGTTCAAAAAGAAAGGAGCAAAGGAAACCGAAGTGCTCCCTGGTCTAGCGCACCGGACAGTGTCCGGTGAACCACCGGATAGTGTCCGGTGCACCAGGGAGGATCGACCTCAAACTCTTCAGCTTTGGATTTTCCAGGCGCAGCTCCGCTATAATTCACCGGACTGTCCGGTGTGCCAGCGGAGCAACGGCTATCTGCGCGCAACGGTCGACTCTGCAAAGTGAACAGTGCAATTTAGATGTTAGAGCAGATGGTCAGAGGGGCACCGGACTGTCCGGTGTAGCACCGGACTGTCCGGTGCCACATGAGGACAGAGCCTCCAACGGTCGACCAGCTCCAAACCCTAACAACAGGATGACGTGGCGGCGCACCGGACACTGTCCGCTGGCGCATCGGACTGTCTGGTGCGCCCATCGCCAGCAGACTTCACCAACGGCTAGATTTTAGTTGATGGCTATAAATACCACCCCAACCGGCCACTTCAACATGTGGGAGCCCAAGCAACATTTCAAGTCATCTAGTTGACATACTCAAGCCCTCCCAACCACATATATTCATTGATCCATCCTATACGCAAGATTTAGGCCACTACAACCAACACAAGTGCCACAAAAAGAGAGCTAGCAAAAGAAAGCCTCTTGTGTGAGTCTAGCAAGAGTGCCTTGTGAGATTTATTGAGAGTTAGTGAGCACTACATCTTGTGATCATTTGTGCGTGGAGTTTTGACTCCCATTGAACTTTCTCCAAAGTTATGGAGGCTTGTAAAGCTAGCAAGAGACACCAAAGAGTGTGGTGGTCCTTGCGTGGTCTTAAGTGATCCTTGAGAAGAAGAAGAGCTCGCCAGTCTTGAGTGATCGATGGAGAGAGGGAAAGGGTTGAAAGAGACCCGTCCTTAGTGGACTCCTCAACGGGGACTAGGCCTTCGAGGGCCGAACCTCGGTAAAACAAATCACCCGTGTCTCGTGTGCTTATTGCTTGTGATTTGTTTGTTCTTTCCCTTTCTAAGTTTTTCTTGCACTATTCTTTTCTAATACTATTCGGTGTTGCTTTAAGTTAAATTCTCATTTAGTGAAGCAACATCTTGCAATAAAGAACTTGTGTTATTACTCTTCTTATCTAAGCCCTCGTGATTTATTCTCATAGACTTATTAGTAGTGTTGGGGGCCTTCGACCTCCGAAGGTCCTCAAAAACATGATTTAACGATGTTTCTGGAGTGTAATACATGAATAGGTACCTTCGGATTTGGACCCTTCGGACTTGAGTCAAAATCACAATGTGAAAAAGCGCAAGGGAAACAGAGGATGGAACAGAGCCGAAGCTGTGGGTAAAGGAGCTTCGGCATGACGACAGGAAAAAGGAAACCGACTTAAAGGGGAAAAGACTATCTAGACCCCGATGAGTTACTATGGAGTTATTAACAAATGTAAAGGGCCTGGATGTAATTTTACATGGGCTGCGTCCCGTGCCTATAAATAGATGAACAGTACTCCCGTACTGTTCACGCTGACTTGGCATTTTGCTTTTGCGTCACGCTTGTACTCTTTATCTTACTTCAAGCCGAAGGTACATTTGTAATTCAATATTGTTTCTGTCTTTCCAAGTTAATATAATGAGAATGAATTAATAATGTTATATGATTGTTTATGTCGCTTCTCATATTTCATATGCTTCTTCTGTTATTAACATATGCTGCATTGATGAAGGTATGTCCTTCATAACCTTCGTCTGAAGATCATTATATCCTAAGGGAAATAATGCTTCGAAGGACGAAGGACATTAACATTTAACATTTTGTGTTGTCTTGTTCTTAACTCATAGCATTTGAGGACAAGTCCCCAACAAGTAGTATTGATTTATCAATTCCGCATTATTTGAAAGCAATACTCTTTACAAGCAAGAACTTAGTTATTACTCCGATAATTGTATATCTTGTTCTAACCACTAATCAAGTGATCTAGTTGGGGGATAAAGTTTTAATTTTCAGGTTTCGCCTATCCACCCCCCTCTAGGCGACTTTCAGGTGGGAGAGCCATCTGCTAGGTGACGGCGCTCCACGCGCTCAGCCCACAACTGAGTGATCTCAGCACGAGCCCTACCCAGCTCGTCTAAAGCGTGGTCCAGCTCCGTGTTTAGCACGACGGCTAGGTTAACTGTGCTGCTCAATCTAGGATTGTCCTCACCAACAGGTGAGATAACCACGCCTCCTATGCTGCCAGATGGACAGCGGGGGTAATACCCTAGGTCAAGACCATCGGCCGCCCCACCGAGCTCCGAGCAGCAGTGCGAAAGCGCGTGTCGTGCGACATCTTGCATGGTCGCCTCTGCTAAGTCCCGCTCAGAGATAGAATAATGCTCTGAGCAGATCTCCGCACCCTGGAGACCATCATCTGGATGACGCACCAAGCAAATCGCCTCCTAGTGGTCTAGTTATGCCCCGCGACTGTGATGGTAGACCACACAACAATACTCGATGGACCAAGTGTGTCGGTCAAGTGCCTAGCGCAGCAAGGTGTCGAGCGCATCGTGGAAGTGGCACTCGCGAGTGGTGTCATGAGTGATGGGTCGATCGACCCAACCCTCTGGCTCTTTCTCCTCTGAGAGGTCGGTGTTGTGGCTTGAGCTACTGTCGTCGTTGTCTCCATCGTCAGGGTCTCCTCCAGCAGCTACTCCAGCGGTCGTGACACCCAGTGGTGGTGCAGGGGGCACCTCCATCGGGGGCACAGGGGAGCAACGCCTCACAGACTCTACCTTCTGCTGAGGCGAGGAGGAAGAGCCCTGCTGCTCCAGCTCCTAGCGCCGATGCTCCTGCTCCTCGTGCAGGTGGTGGTGCAATCTCTCCAAGTGGCTGGACTGACCAGTCACTGGGCGACGAAGCGGACGCTCCGCAAGACGAGAGGGCAAGAAAGGAATGACTGACTTCCGTGTTGTGTGTCTAAGACGAGCAATCTACAAAAGATATCGTAAGCATAAGAGTAAGAACAGAACTCATATGACCAGCAAGTAAACCATAAAAAATAGGAAATAAAATAAAACAAAAATTTAGCAAGGTATAATATATATAGTAGAACATAGGATTGGTCAAGATGACCAACTTTTGAAGTGACACCAAGGGTCAAGGTGAGAATAGGGGTCTATAATCCTTAGAACGACCATTCTACTTGAAAGGGAAATAGAGTTTAACCTTTTTTCTTAAATGATTTTGGTGGTTGAATGCCCAACACAAATAATTGGACTAACTAGTTTGCTCTAGATTATATATTCTACAGGTGCTAAAGGTTCAACACAAACCAATAAAAAATCAAGTTAGGGTTCAAAAGAAAGGAGCAAAAGAAACAGAAGAGAACCCTGCTCTGGCGCACCGGACTGTCCGGTGCACCAGGACCGTACAGATGCGAACTCTTCACCTTCGGGTTTCAGCAACGCCGCCCTGCTATAATTCACCGGACTGTCCGGTGTGCCACCGGACTGTCCAGTGTGCCACCGGAGCAACGACTACTTCGCGCAACGGTCGACTGCAAAAGTACCTGACGCGAGGAACAGTGCGTAGCAGTGTCAGAGTGCAGAGCCAGAGGCGCATCGGACAGTGCATAGTGTATGTCCGGTGCCACATGAAGACAAAGCTCCAACGGTCGAAACCGTCAGAACCCTAAAGGTTGGGTGACGTGGTTGGCGCACCGGACTGTCCGGTGCGCCCATCGACAGCAGCCTACCCCAACGGTTGAATTGGTGGTTGGGGGCTATAAATACCCCACAACCACCTCCACTCCAACCATCCAAGCATTCATCACACTCCATTCAATACAAGAGCAAAACACAACACTCCAAGACATAAATTGTGACGGAACCTCCCAAGTCATTAGGCCCACCTACAGTTGTCCTTGTCCAACGGACCTCAGACAACCCTGTAGGTGCCCCTGAATCACTTGACAAGTTCGGTATCTGCTTTTCTTACCTTTCCCAAGAGCATTTCACCCGTCACGCAGACATTACAAGCATCGGAGTTACGAGAATGCGGAAGCAATTATATAAACTTACCTTTATTTAAAAGTAAGATAGAGTTGAATATTTACAGACCAGAATATAACCTACGAGTGCATAGTATTATTATTACACACCAAGGGAGGCAAAACCCCTCCCGATAAGTCTTTAAACAAAAGTTTTTATGGAGGATCCTTTCCTCCCGCAGCTCGACCTCGGAAGACGATCTCCGCCTCGCCCGACCCTAGGGCTCGGACTCAACCTCAACCTCGGAAGATGGTCTCCGCCTCGCCCGACCCCAGGGCTCGGACTCAACCTCGACCTTGGAAGACAATCTCCGCCTCGCCAGACCCCAGGGCTCGGACTCAACCTCGACCTCGGAGGAGTCACCGCCTCGCCCGACCTTGGGCTTGGACCGACCACGTTACAGGGGGGTACATCATTACCCTACCCCTAGCTAGCTCAGGCTACGGGGAACAAGACCGGCGTCCCATCTGGCTCGCCCCGGTAAGCATGTAATGATGACACCCCGCGTGCTCCCATGACGACGACGGTTCTCAGCCTCCTACGGAAGCAAGGAGACGTTAGCAAGGTCCCGTCAGCCCCGACAGCTGTGCTTCTATAGGGCTCAAGCGCTCCTCCGACGGCCACGACGTCACATGCACAGGGCACTAGCACCTCTCCGACAGCCACGTCGGCATGTACATAGGGCTCTAGCTCCTCTCTGCTGGACATGTTAGCATATTGCAACACCCCCCATTGTATAACTGGGCCCTCTCCTTACATCTATAAAAGGAAGGTCCAGAGCCCTCGTACGAAGGAGGTGGCCGCGCGGGAGGATAGGCTGACGGACGGGCTCTATCTCTCTCCCTCGCGAACGCTTGTAACCCCCTACTGCAAGCGCATCCACCCTGGATGCAGGACAACACGAAGCCGCGGTTTTCCCCCTCCTTGTGTTCCGTCTCGCGCTGACCCATCTGGGCTGGGGCACGCAGCGACAATTTACTCGTCGGTCTAGGGACCCCCCGGGGTCGAAACGCCGACAGTTGGCGCGCCAGGTAGGGGCCTGCTGCGTGTTGACGAACAGCTTCCCGTCAAGCTCTAGATGGGTAGTCTCCAGCAACCTCTCCAGCCCGGGACGCTGCTCCGTTTCGGGAGTCTCGTGTTCATGTCCCTCGATGGCAGCTACGACATGGTACTCCTTCCTCCGCCGCGCGACAACGACAACGACGTCTTCCCCCCATGGCGGAAGAGCAGCATCCGGGTCTGTCACGTCACCTTCCCCGCCGCAGAAGGAGGAGGCGGGGCAACCATGGCCAAGCAGGAGGCGGCACCTCGTTGGCTGTCGAGCGAGTCGACGACGCTGGCGCCCCAGCGAGGGACACGTCAGGCGTTGACCTCGCGTCTGAGATGAAGACGAGCGTCGTTTCCCCGCAACACGCCAACCCTAAGCGGACGGATGACGCCAGCACGCTCGCGAAGGACTTGCTGGGCGTTAGCCTCGTACCTGAGATAACGGTGCAGTCCGTCCTCGACGCGACTTCGTCACCATCCGTCGATCAAGAGGTACCGTCCGTTTTCCACCCTGTGCCTTTTAGATTCAGCTTCGACCCACCAAGCGACCCCGCTTCGGTGGACGTTTTCATAATGGCATACCCTAACCTTCCGAGGTACCATATGTGGTCAACCTGGTACCGACTGACGGCCGTCTCGACCTACAGGCCCCCGGGTTCCGAGGAAGACGACGAGCCCGACTCTGGTTGGGATTTCTCCGGGCTCGGTAACCCTAGTGCCATGCAAGACTTCATGACCACATGTGACTACTGCCTCTCCGATTGCTCCGATGATGGCCACAGCCTTGACGACGAGGACTGTGGCCCAAGTCGCGAATGTTTCCACGTCGATCTAGGGGATCTCGACGAAGGCAACCACCTTGGTATGCCAGAGGACGGCGATCCCCCTAGGCCTGCGCCTCGCGTTGACATCCTTCAGGAGCTAGCTGTGGTCCCAGTCCCTGCGGGGGGTCAGGACACACAGCTCGAGCAAATCCGCGAGATACAGGCCAAGCTCGACGAGGAAGCAGGACAACTTGTGCAGCTCCGACAGAACATCGGGCAGGAGTGGGCAGGCCGAGCACTAGCCGGAGAAGCGCGTCATCTGGCCTAGGACGTCCAGCACTGCATCACTGACGATGCCAGGGCAAGGCTACCCCCGACTTCCAGTGGGGTCAGCCAAAACCTGGCTGTAGCAGCAATACTACTCCGAGCGATGCCGGAGCCATCCACCACCGAGGGGCGGCGTATCCAGGGAGAGCTCAAGAATCTCCTGGAGGATGCCGCGGTCCAACGGGCCGAGAGCTTTGCCTCCCGAAGGCAAGGGTACCCCCCGGAGCATCGCGCTGCGACTTCCCGATTCATGCGGGAAGCCTCGGTCCACACCGGGCGCACGCGGGACGCAACGCCTGCATCCCCGGGTCACCTCGGCAACGAGCACCACTGCCGCGACCGTCGAGCCCACCTCGACAAGAAGGTGCGCCGAGGCTACCACCCCAGGCGTGGGGGACGCTACGACAACAGGGAGGATCAGAGTCCCTCGCCCAAACCACCCGGTCCGCAAGCTTTCAGCCGGGCCATACGACGGTTGCCGTTCCCGACCCGGTTCCGAGCCCTGACTACCATCACCAAGTACTCGGGGGAAACAAGGCCGGAACTGTGGCTCGCGGACTACCGCCTGGCCTGCGAGCTGGGTGGAACGGACGATGACAACCTCATCATCCGCAACTTCCCCCTGTTCCTTTCCGATGCCGCCCGAGCCTGGCTGGAGCATCTGCCTCCTGCGCAGATCTCCAACTGGGACGACCTGGTCAAAGCCTTCGCCGGAAACTTCCAGGGCACATACGTGCGCCCTGGGAACTCCTGGGATCTTCGAAGCTGCCGCCAGCAGCCAGGAGAATCCCTGCGGGACTACATCCGACGATTTTCGAAGCAGCGCACCGAGCTGCCCAACATCACCGACTCAGATGTCATCGACGCGTTCCTCGCTGGCACCACTTGCCGCGACCTGGTGAGCAAGCTGGGTCGCAAGACTCCCACCAGGGCGAGCGAGCTGATGGACATCGCCACCAAGTTCGCCTCTGGTCAGGAGGCGGTCGAGGCCATCTTCTGGAAGGACAAGCAGCCTCAGGGACGCCAGCAGGAAGACGTCCCCGAGGCGTCCGCTTAGCGCGGCACGAAGAAGAAGGGCAAGAAGAAGTCGCAAGCAAAACGTGACGCCACCGACGCAGATCTTGTCGCCGTTGCCGAGCACAGGAACCCTTGGAAGCCTCCCGGAGGGGCCAACCTGTTCGACAAGATGCTCAAGGAGTCGTGCCCCTATCATCAGGGTCCCGTCAAGCACACCCTTGAGGAGTGCGTCATGCTTCGGCGCTACTTCCATAAGGCCAGACCCCCGGCGGAAGGTGGCAAAAGCCATGACAACGACAAGAAGGAGGGCCGCAAAGCAGAGGAGTTCCCCGAGGTCCACGACTGCTTCATGATCTACGGTGGGCAAGTGGCGAACGCCTCAGCTCGGCACGGCAAGCACGAGCTTCGAGAAGTCTGCTCGGTGAAGGTGGCGGCGCCAGTCTACCTAGACTTGTCCGACAAGCCCATCACCTTCGACCAAGGCGACCACCCCGACCGCGTGCCGAGCCCAGGGAAGTACCCGCTCGTTGTCGATCCCGTCATCGGCAACGTCAGGCTTACCAAGGTCCTCATGGACGGAGGCAGCAGCCTCAACATCATCTACGCCGAGACCCTCGGGCTTTTGCAGATCGATCTGTCCACAATCCGGGCAGGTGCGGCGCCCTTTCACGGGATCATCCCCGGGAAGCGCGTCCAACCTCTTGGGCAACTCGATCTGCCTGTCTGCTTCGGAACTCCCTCCAACTTCCAAAAGGAAACCCTCACGTTCGAGGTGGTCGGTAGGGGTGGAAACAGATCGAATACGCACGAATACGAATTCGAATGTTATAATTTACCATATTTTAATCCGAATTTAAATACGAATCCGAATATTCTCGGATACGAATACAAAACGAATGTTCGAATCCGAATCCATATTCGAATATTTAATCAATTAAATTCAAACTATATATCCTAAAATTTAAAACGTGTGGATTTAATGTTTCTAAAATACCAAATTAAAGTAAAAAAGCAAGAAGAAAATTCCTTTGTGCGTCATGTATATGAGCATGGTATTCATGTACTATCTCTCTACAAGAACGGCTGCCAGAAAACAAAGTTGTAGATTTTTTATCAAAGCAAAATATGCCTTAATTTGCAAATCTGCAATAAGCAGGAAAGTGATCCGATTTCAAAATATGCAACAAGTAGGAAAGTGATTGGTATGGTGGTTTTCCAGCCACACTTTTTTACACAGCATTGCCTACTCCTAGTCGTTTGTGTCTAATAAAAAAGCATCATCCAAAGCATGTTGCTGCTTCATTAGCGCCAGCCATGCTTTCTCTACGGAATGCCACTTTGACCTGAGATTTTGGAATCTGCAACGCGACACCAAGAGTACAGGGATACAACATAAGAGTGAAAAAATATAAAACAATGTGTTATAAAAAGCCATCATAAGAGTGAAAATAAATAAGGAACAAAGAATCACCTTAATAAAGAGCAATCCTAATTCTATTCCAGACCTACAATGTGGTCATCACCATCAACATGAGCACCTACAACTACAAGGTATGTATTATTTACAAATAACTAAAATTGTGTATTCAAAACTAACAATAAGTAAGTACATAGTTCATATACCTTCATCTTGTTGGACTTCATCATTTATATAATCATCACTTGGTAACTCATCAAGAATTGAAGATACATCATTTTGATCTGAAATAAATAAATAAACACAAAAAGTTACTAGTGATTCATCCATTGAATGGGCTTTCAGTTTAACAGATACACAATACTGAGAAGCATAGAAGTGGCAATGACCTATCCTCGACGCTCTTATCCAATCATTAGAGCAAATAAGTGCCTCGACAACTTGAGGGTCCAAGGAACTACGATATTTATGAACAACTCTTCCTCCAGAAGAGAATGCTGACTCAGATGCTACTGTTGTAGCAGGAATAGCCAAAACATCCCTTGCAACTCGAGCAAGGATAGGATATTTTCCACAGTGTGCTTTCCACCAACTCAAAATGTCAAAATATTCACCATCTTTCCACTTCAATAATGGCTCACTGGTATAGTTATCTAGATCAGACTTCACTTGGTCAGATTCATTGTCCCTCAAAAATGAATTTAGTCTTGTTTTCCTTGGCTCCTCATTTAAGTTCACATAGCAATGAGAAGTTCTAGTACTTCTGCTAGTTCTATTAGTAGGTTGTTGCACATTGCTAGTATCCAGTGAAGCATAGATGTCGGAATAAGAATCATAAATCTTCTGTAAAACTTTTTTGAATTCATACATATCATCAAATCCATAATCATCTGACATCTCACTATAATAAAATTCAACTACCTTCATCTTGTACCGAGGATCTAAGAAGCATGCAACTGCAAGAGTAATATTGCTTGTCTCCCAATACTTGTCAAATTTTTCCTTCATGGACTTTGCCATTTTAACAATGAAACTATCATTGCTATTGAGCCACTAAATAATTTTGAGATTAATTTCACAAAATTCAAAAAAGAACAAGTTTGATGTTGGATAATGATTCCCAGAGAGAATTTTGGTGGCATCATAAAATATTTCTAAGCAATTGCATAGAGTAGTAGCATTCTCCCATTCTTCCCTTGAAGGAGCATGTGAACCATATTTATCTGGATTGAGTAAAATAAGCCTTTGAAAAACTCTTTTATATTGAAGAGCATCTGCTAACATTAAGTATGTTGAATTCCATCTAGTAGACACATCTAAAGAAAGACCTCTTTCTGTTATTCCCATATCAGCAACATGCTTAAAAAATATCTCCTCTTGCAAAGGTGAGCTCTTGACAATAAGGACTAATGCACGAACGATTGCAATAACAGTTGATATTGTACTCACACCATCCCTAGCAATGAGGTTGATAATATGGGCAGCACATCGCACATGAAAGAACTTGCCCCCACAATGTACAGTTCCAACATTCTTAAGGATTGAAATGACTGTGTCTACACAAACATCATTTGCTGATGCATTATCTAGGGTCAATGCAAACAATTTATGATCAATATTCCATGAGGCCATGTTTTGCATAAATGCAGCACTCAAATTAGCTCTTGTATGCCTTCCTTCAAGATGCATGAAATTTATTATCCTTTTGTGTATCTTCCATTCATCATCAATGAAGTGGCAAGTAACACATAGGTACCCCTTATTCTGATTAGAAGTCCATACATCCATCGTGCAGCTAAATCGACAATTAAGAGAGCTAAAATAGTCAAAAAGCTTGTTCTTCTCATTGTGAAAAATTTCCATTATCCTAGTCCTTGCTGTTTTGCGCCCCTTTATTGGGAAATTTGGGCGTAAAGATCTAATAAAGTCATTTGTATAGTCATGCTCACAAAAATTGAATGGATACTCATGCATGATAATTGCTAGATAGTATTTCCTGACACTGGTTTCTTCATCATAGATGTCAACATTTGAACATGATTTTTTCACACGGTTTTTTTTATCCTTTTCATCATGAAATGCATAATAATGGTTCCATAGACGTGTTGTACCTTGCTTGCTTGAGGCACAAAGAACATCAACACAATACTTGCATGCTGCCATGGGCTTCTTGGTAACCATGTCATCCACTGTTTCTTCAACAAAAATTTCAGTGTAATGATCCCAAACCTTTGAGGTTTTCTTCTTGGGTAGTTTAACTTTGGTGGCTGAAGTTCTTCCATTTGGAGAATCTGTGTTAGTCTCAGCACCAGCAGCAATAGTCTCACTTTCAATCATATTGGCGCTACCATTTGTCTCAGATGGCGTTGAGTTCTGCAAGAAATAGTTTTAATAATGAACATGCTACATATCATGGTACTATAAATAAAACAACTAACAATTTAAGTTATATATGGATATACCTGGTTATTTCTTGACGACCTTGTGTTTCTTGAAACCATGGTTATTGATCTGTTCCTAACTCTGTATATAGTAACAACAGAATTTTAGTTGTTACTGTATATCCCTACAATAACAATAAAATCGTGTGGAAATTCACAAATGCATCACCAGATCTATAGAAATCACCCGATCTATAGAAATTCACAAATGCAGTACATTCCAGAAATACAGAAAATCAAGTTTCTATCCTACCCCATTTTGTCAATACATTTAGATAGAGTAGCTCCCTAAAATAAGCAGGTTCGTGCTCTAGTAGATCGCGATGAGCAGGTTCGTTCTCTGGCAGAACAAGATTAGCAGGTAAGTGCTGAGGCAGATCGCGGTGAGCAGGTGCGTGGGAGAAGCTAGAAGAAGAAAAAGTTTTGCTCTCTGGCAGCGCATGCAGCAAAATACAAGCAAGCGCATGGAATATGACATAGAAAGATCCACCAAAGGGGTCGGCAACCGAAGTAACAGAAATCTTTGGACCCACAAACGAATTTGAAAATTGAATTAGTGCCTACATAACTGTTGGGATAAAAAGGATTTTTTACTCCTAAATCATATTTATCAACTTCGTAAACTATTGTTTAAGGAGCAATTCTATAGGGAACAACTGAAGTTGCTCTTACCTTAATACCTTATTGTGCGGAGCAGACAAGCACCACTGGAGTTGTGTCAGGCCTCAGGCCTCCCTGCCATGGTACTACGGGACTACAGGAGAGATTGGGAGAGAAAGGTCAAGGCGTCAAGCACTGAAGAGCCACCGGAGCAGTCAAGCAAACGTGCGTGGAGGCTAGAGCAGGCTGATTTTGGCATGCGGGTGGAGGCTAGAGCAGGCTGATTTTGGCGCGCGGGTGGAGGCTAGACGCTAGAGCAGGCTGATTTTGGCGCGCGGCTGAAATGGGGCCTGATTTTGGCGCCAGATCGAGAGTGCCGCGAAAAAAAATCATTTGGCCAGTCGAATACGGATAACATCCGTTTTTCATCCGGATTCGACCGAAATTCGGATATCCGATTAAATATTCGAATTTGGCAACTGATACGGATATATCCATTTCAGTATCCATATTAATACAGATACGAATACGGATATCCATATTTTTATATTTAACGAATACGAATACAGATAATTCGAATGTTCAGACATCCATTTCCACCCCTAGTGGTCGGGTTCTGAGGAACCTACCATGCAGTGCTGGGGAGACCATGCTACGCCAAGTTCATGGCCGTCCCCAACTACACCTACCTCAAGCTCAAGATGTCGGGCCCCAATGGGGTCATCACCGTCGGATCCACGTACTGACACACGTACGAATGCAACGTGGAGTGCGTGGAGTACGCTGAGGCCCTCGCCGAATCCAAGGCCCTCATCACCGACCTGGAGAGCCTCTCCAAAGAGGTGCCAGATGCGAAGCACCACGCCAGCAACTTCGAGCCAGCAGAGGCGGTTAAGTTCGTCCCTCTCGACCCCAGCAATGACGCCTCCAAGCAAGTCTGGATTGGCTCCGAGCTCGACCCCAAATAGGAAGCAGTGCTCGTCGACTTTCTCCGCGCGAACGCCGAGGTTTTTGCGTGGAGTCCCTCGGACATGCCTGGCATACTGAGGGATGTCGCCGAGCACTCGTTGGATATCCGAGCTGGAGCCCGACCCATGAAGCAGCCTCTGCGCCGATTCGACAAAGAAAAGCGCAGAGCCATAGGCGAGGAGATCCACAAGCTGATGGCTGCAGGGTTCATCAAAGAGGTATTCCATCCCGAATGGCTAGCCAACCCTGTGCTTGTGAAAAAGAAAGGTGGGAAATGGAGGATGTGTGTAGACTACACTGGTCTAAACAAAGCATGTCCAAAGGTTCCCTACCCTCTGCCTCGCATCGATCAAATCGTGGATTCCACTGCTGGGTGCGAAACCCTGTCATTCCTCGATGCCTACTCAGGGTATCACCAAATCAGGATGAAAGAGTCCAACGAGCTCGCGACTTCTTTCATCACACCTTTTGGCATGTACTGCTATATTACTATGCCATTTGGTTTAAGGAATGCAGGCGCGACATACCAAAGGTGCATGAACCACGTGTTCGGAGAGCACATTGGCCGAACGGTCGAGGCTTACGTCGATGACATTGTAGTCAAGACGAGGAAAGCCTCCGACCTCCTCACTGACCTTGAAACGACATTCAAGTGTCTGAGAGCGAAGGGCGTGAAACTCAATCCCGAGAAGTGTGTCTTCGGAGTCCCCCGAGGCATGCTCCTGGGGTTCATCGTCTCCGAGCAGGGCATCGAGGCCAACTTGGAGAAAATCGCGGCCATCATCAACATGGGGCCTATCAAGGACTTGAAAGGAGTACAGAGGGTCATGGGATGTCTTGTGGCACTGAGCTGCTTCATCTCGCGCCTCGGTGAAAGAGGCCTACCCCTATACCGCCTCTTAAGGAAGACCGAGCGCTTCACTTGGACCCCCGAGGCTGAGGAAGCCCTCGGGAACTTAAAGGCGCTCCTTACAAGCGCGCCCATCCTGGTGCCCCCCGCTGCGGGAGAAGCCCTCTTGATCTACGTAGCCGCAACCACTCAGGTGGTCAGCGCCGCAATCGTGGTCGAGAGACGAGAAGAAGGGCATGCATTGCTCGTCCAGAGGTCGGTCTACTTCATCACTGAAGTATTGTCCGAGACCAAAATCCGCTACCCGCAAATTCAGAAGCTACTGTACGCGGTAATTCTGACGCGGCGAAAGTTGCGACACTACTTTGAGTCTCATCCGGTGACTGTGGTGTCATCCTTCCCCCTGGGGGAGATCATCCAGTGCCGAGAGGCCTCGGGTAGGATTGCAAAATGGGTGGTGGAGATCATGGGCGAGACAATCTCGTTCGCTCCTCGGAAGGCCATCAAGTCCCAAGTCTTGGTGGACTTTGTGGCAGAATGGGTCGACACCCAGCTTCCAGCAGCTCCGATCCAACCAGAACTCTGGACCATGTATTTCGACGGGTCGCTGATGAAAACAGGAGCGGGTGTGGGCCTGCTCTTCATCTCACCCCTCAGGAAGCACCTCCGCTACGTGATGCGCCTCCATTTCCCGGCGTCAAACAACGTGGCCGAGTAAGAGGCTCTGGTTAACGGGTTGCGCATCGCCATTGAGCTAGGGGTTCGGCGCCTCGACGCTCGTGGCGACTCACAGCTTGTCATCGACTAAGTCATGAAGAACTCCCACTGCCGCGACCCGAAGATGGAGGCCTGCTGCGACGAGGTTCGGCGCCTGGAAGACAAGTTCTACGGGCTTGAGCTCAACCACATCGCTCGATGGTACAACGAGATTGCGAACGAGCTGGCTAAGATAGCCTCGGGACGGACAACGGTTCCCCCGGACGTCTTCTCCCGAGACCTAAATCAACCCTTCGTCAAGACCGACGACACGCCCGAGCCCAGGGAGGCCTCGGCCCAGCCCGAGGCACCCTCTGCCGCCGAGGGTGAGGCGCTGCGTGTCGAGGAAGAGCGGAATGGGGTCATGCCTAATCGAAACTGGCAGACCCCGTACCTGCAATATCTCCACCGAGGAGAGCTACCCCTCAACAGAGCCAAAGCTCGGCGACTGGCGCGGCGCGCCAAGTCGTTCGTCTTGCTAGGTGACGAAAAGGAGCTCTACCACCGCAGCACCTCAGGCATCCTCCAACGATGCATATCCATCGCCGAAGGTCAGAAGCTATTGCAAGAAATACACTCGGGGGCTTGCGGTCATCACGCAGCACCTCGAGCCCTCGTTGGAAACGCCTTCCGACAAGGTTTCTACTGGCCAACCGCGGCGGCCGACGCCACTAGGATTGTACGCACCTACCAAGGGTGTCAATTCTACGCAAGGCAGACACACCTGCCCGCTCAGGCCCTGCAAACAATACCCATCACCTGGCTGTTTGCTGTGTGGGGTCTGGACCTCGTCGGTCCCTTGCAGAAGGCACCCGGGGGCTTCACGCACCTGCTGGTCGCTATCGACAAATTCTCCAAGTGGATCGAGGTCCGACCCCTAAACAGCATCAGGTCCGAACAGGCGGTGGCGTTCTTCACCAACATCATCCATCGCTTTGGGGTCCCGAACTCCATCATCACCAACAACGGCACCCAGTTCACTGGCAAGAAGTTCCTGGACTTCTGTGAGGACCACCACATCCGGGTGGACTGGGCCGCCGTAGCTCACCCCATGACGAATGGGCAGGTAGAGCATGCCAACGACATGATTCTGCAGGGACTTAAGCCGAGGATCTACAACGACCTCAACAAGTTCGGCAAGCGATGGATGAAGGAACTCGCATCGGTGGTCTGGAGTCTGAGGACGACGCCAAGCCGGGCCACAGGCTTCATGCCGTTTTTTCTAGTCTATGGGGTCGAGACTATCTTGCCCATAGACTTAGAATACGGTTCCCCGAGGACAAGGGCGCACGACGACCGAAGCAACCAGACCTGCCGAGAAGACTCACTGGACCAACTGGAAGAGGCTCGGGACATGGCCTTACTACACTCGGCACGGTATCAGCAGTCTCTGCGACGCTACCACGCCAGAGGGGTTCGGTCCCGAGACCTCCAGGTGGGGGACTTGGTGCTTCGGCTACGACAAGACGCCCGAGGGCGCCACAAGCTCACACCTCCCTGGGAAGGACCGTTCATCATCGTCAAGATTTTGAAGCCCGGAACATACAAGCTGGCCAACAGTCATGGCGAGGTCTACAGCAACGCTTGGAACATCCGACAGCTACGTCGCTTTTACCCTTAAGATGTTTTCAAGTCGTTCATATGCCTCGTTCCCTTTACATACACAAATAGAGTCTAACCGTCAAGGAAGGGTCAGCCTTGCCTCGACAAAGCCCGACCCTCCCTCGGGGGCTAGAAGGGGGAGCCCCCTCTGCGTCAAAATTTTCCTCGGAAAAAGTCTTTTTTCCAGAACATCTTTCGCGCTTTTCGACTACTTCGATAGCGGGATCCTGAAAACGACGGAGTACACGTAAGCGGCAAGGCCGACCGAGCCGAGGGACTCCTACGCCTCCGGGATACGGATACCTCACTCATCACCTTCCGCGATAAGTAACTCACACTCGGATAAGCGATTCTGCTGACCGAACAAGTCTTAACGCTCGAAAACTTTTCTACCAGAATGATTTTTCGTGCCTTCTCGACTATATCGATAACAGAATCCTGCGGACAATTAAGAGTACATGTAAGCGGCGAGGCCGACCGAGCCGAGGGACTCCTATGCCTCCGGGATACGGATACCTCACTCATCACCTTTCGTGATAAGTAACTCTCGCTCGGACAAGTAATTCTGCTACCGACAAACAAGTCCTGATACTCGAAACAAGAGGAAAATAAATGCAGCTTTATAACATGACAGTGATATGTTTGGGCCTCGGCGGCCGCAAAAAACATACGCGTACTACAGACAAACTGTTCTTGCAGGTTCAGACATCAACAGGGGGAGCAGCAGCACCCTCGGCGTCGACCCCACCTTCGGCGGAATCTGACCCGGCCCCGGACAGCGACACGGTCGGAGGATCTCCACGTCGAAGGAAGATGTCAGCACCGCGCCTGGGCCATCGCCGCCAGGGTCTCCTCCAGGAACCCGGCCCAAGCAGACGGCTTGACCGACCGCTCCGTAGCCTCAGCCAGCTGTCCCCCGAGGACATCAGCCCGGCTCATGGCCTCGGCAGCCCAACTCTGGGGTCGGTCCCGCCAGTGGACGACCTGGCTAGGTTCCAGCCGCCGCTGCTACGCCTCCTCGGCCTGGGAAGTCCCCTGCTCCTAGGCCGACGAAGCTTCTTCTCGAGCCGACTCCGCCTCTGTCCACGCTGACACCGCTGCCTCCGACTCCGGCTCATCGCAGAGCGGCCGAGGGTTTCTTTAACTGAGCAAGAGAAGCCTCGGGTGGCAAGGCCGACCGAGCCGAGGGACTCCTACGCCTCTGGGATACAGATACCTCACTCATCACCTTCCGCACAGGGCAACTCACACTTGGTTAAGCGGTCCAGCTAGCCGACAGGCGAGTCCTGGTGCTCGAAATAAGGAAGAAACACGGTATTGCGCCCGAAATACCTAGATGTTCAGGCCCCGACAGCCACAATGAACAGACACCGGCACTCAAGGTGCCATTACAAACGGAACTCCAGTTCCACTCCCGCGGGTATGAACAACCTCCACATCGAGGGGCCTACGGGACGAAACACTCCAGATGGCTCGCCGCCGCCCGCTCCATCAGCAGCAACAACAACCTCCGCTCCGGGCGGCTAAACAGCAGCAGCGATGACCTTAGGGCAGACGCTGCTGCGACAAGGCCCTCGCCCGCGTCCCCACTCGAGGGGCGTGGACAAGCTATCAAAGCCAAAGTGCCAGAGGTTGGTCCGCGGGTGGTGCTGACGGTCTCGTCGGTGGAGAAGCCTTCTCCGGCTGCCACCACCTCAGCACCGACAACGGCAGCCACCTGCCCACCGGCAGATCCCCACTCAAGTCCTCCCGGACGGGCGAGCACCGACCTCCGCGCGGAGGCGTCATGCCGGGGCAAGGGCAGGACAACCCAAGAACACGAATGTCGCCCTAGCGGCATGCGACGTCTTGGGCGGTCCCTCGGTGCGCGCGGCGCAACAGCCGCCCGTACGGCGGGCAGATAGCCACACTCCGCCCAGCGGTGGGAGGTGGCACCGGAAGCTGCGCCAGAGCCAGCTGAGCCAGCGAACCAGGCATGCTGGAGCTGACGACGCTTGCAGCCGATCGGTCCCGCGTTGTCGAAGTCCGCCCCCTCCGCTAGGCCGGTGAGTGCCCTCTCCCGTGAATGCTAAAGGAAGAGGTGGCCCGCCGGCCCGTACGGGAGGTAGAGCTCCGGCTCAGCTCGCCCCCCGCCCCAGCAAGGATGATGAAGATCCTTGAAGCTGAGGTTGGGACAGAGGCCGCAGCTCGGCTTGCTTCTCCCCACCATCGAACCGGTGGTCACCCTCCTGCGTGACCATTGGTGAGGGGATGGAGCCGGGCTACCTGATGAAAATCCTTGAAGCCGATCAATGGTTGAAAGGTGCCAACCTCCGCAAAGTTGCGCTCCTCCAACAGCAGCAAGACGAAAGCAATGCAGGCGCTCCCCATCCGGGGGCTCGGAAGGTGGAAGGGCGCAATGCATGAGGGGAGTGCGAAGGCGTGGCTACCACCCAGGGGGTTGATCCTTTTTTAAAGGCGACTCCCCCCACTCGCGTCCTCAGGCGTCGTGGACTAAGTCTTCACCAATGCGCTCCAGGGTCCTCCCCCTACGATACGGGGGCTGGGTCCCACACGTCATGCAAGCTGGCCTGGGACAGAAGAAGCCAAACCACCGCGCGCGGAGCGTGTAACCACCCAGCGGTTACAAGCACTCCTCCATCTTCGCCTAAACCAGCGGGTGAAAGGGCAGACCGCCATGCAGGCGGCATGCAACTGCACCACGGGGATGCACCCTTTCGACTTCGACGCATCCAGCATGGAGGCCCAGACCCACATGTCATGTAACCGGCGCGCCGGTTACTACGTGCGAAAAACTGCACCGTCACTTACGCCAATGCTTCGCCTTCTCGACTGCGGAATCGGTGCCGCGACTCGAGGCAACCCTACGCATGGCCAAACAGTGCCAACCAAGCACATCGGTCACAGGTCAGTCAGCCGCGGGAGAAGGCGCGACGGTCGATATGGCCAAAAGTGGGCCGGCAGTAATGGCGGCAGTAGGCGGGCGGAAGCAGCAGTCAAATCGTCTGCAGGTTCACGTCCCCTCCTGGAGCAGCAGGGGAGCCCTCTCCCACGGCGTGAAGACGACGCGCCCGTGTTCCGTCCCTCGAATGGCTCGCGCAACGGCTGCCCCGCGAACCACCCGTCCCGTCGCATTAACTCCGCGGCAGGGCAGGCGACACCTTTGGCAGGCGAAGCGGGCAACGCTTCACCTCTGCCATGATGACCGCGCCAAAAAAGGTGTGCCACATCATTTAAATTCGTATCCTTTTCTCCTTCCCCTTTTCTCTCTCTTGCTACAGGGACCGGGAAAGGGGATACTCCGAAAGGGATCCTTCTCCGCGAAGGAAGCGGGCCCCGAGCCCTCCTACTAATCAGGGGTTCGAAGGCTGGCCCCTCGGAAGGGTTCGACAGCCGCCCCAGAGCACTCGGGCTTTAGGCTCATTACTGATCAGAGGTTCGAAGGCTGGCCCCTGGGAAGGGTTCGACAGCCGCCTCAGAGCACTCGGGCTCCGCGCCCACTACTGATCAGAGGTTCAAAGGCTGGCCCCTCGGAAGGGTTCGACAGCCGCCTTAGGCCACTCGGGCTCCGCGCCCACTACTGATCAGGGGTTCGAAGGTTGGCCCCTCGGAAGGGTTCGACAGCCGCCCCAGAGCACTCGGGCTTCAGGCTCATTACTAATCAGAGGTTCGAAGGCTGGCCCCTCGGAAGGGTTCGACAGCCGCCTCAGGCCACTCGGGCTCCGCGCCCACTACTGATCAGGGGTTCGAAGGCCAGCAGGAGCGATTCTGTAACGGAATCCCATCAGAGGGAGGCATCGAGCCCTCGGATCCTATCAAATGGGACCGGGTCTCGTAAATCACCTGTAGGTACTTTTGGAGCGTGCATCTGGGCCACTAGCCAACCCTTATCGAATGGGGCACGAGTGTCCACTCGGATCACCCGTTAGCAACTCACTGGAGACACCATGTTCGGCGCCCTCCGAGGGCAACATGGCGCTTTCCCCCTCCTCCTTGCGGAAAGGCAACAAAGGGGCGTATGATAAAAGCCGAGTCAGTCCTTGACCGTCCTCTCGCTCTATGCAGAGGCTTAGGGGCTGCTCTCGCAAACCCGGCTCCGGCCAAACCGTTGACAGCGTCAACATACCAGCCCGAGAACTTGGAACCTGACCATGCACCCGAGCTACGATCAGATCGCATGAGGGAACAACCAGACCGACCGAGGCGTCACGAAAGGCACTAAGACCTCGGAGGAGTCAAACCACTCCCCCGAGGCCTCCGGGGCTACACCCGGCGAGTGCGCTCGCGCGCACCCACCGAAACAAAATGTAACCGAGAAAGGCCGGTCCCCTTGCAAAAAAGTGCGACAAAGCCTCCAAGCGAGTACCAACACTCCCTTTGAGGCTCGGGGGCTACTGTCGGGGACCATAATTAGGGGTACCCCCAAGACTCCTAAACTCGGCTGGTAATCATCATCAGCACAAGCTGCAAAAGCCTGATGGGCACAATTCAGGTCAAAGCTCCGTCCACTCAAGGGACACGATCTCGCCTCGCCCGAGCCCAGCCTCGGGCAGGAATAGTAGACCCAGGTGGATTCACGCCTCGCCTGAGGGCCTCCTCAAGCAACGGGCGCACCTTCGACTCGCCCGAGGCCCAGCTCGGGCAGGCTTCACAGTGAAGCAACCTTGGCCAGATCGCCTCGCCAACCGACCGTATCGCAGGAGCATTCAATGCAAGGATCGCCTGACACCTTATCCTGACGCGCGTTCCTCAGTCGGCAAGGCCGAAGTGACCGCAGTCACTTCGCCCCTCCACTGACTGACCTGACAGGAAAACAGCGTCGCCTGCCCTGCTCCGACTGCTGTGCCACCCACCAGGGTGAGGCTGACAGCAGTCGAATCCAGCCTCAGGCGCCATAGGAAGCTCCGCCTCGCCCGACCCCGGGGCTCGGCCCCCGCCTCGACCTCGGAAGACGGTCTCCGCCTCGCCCGACCCCAGGGCTCGGACTCAACCTTGACCTCGGAAGACGGTCTCCGCCTCGCCCGACCCTAGGGCTCGGACTCAACCTCGACCTCGGAAGACGGTCTCCGCCTCGCCCGACCCCAGGGCTCGGCCTCAACCTCGACCTCGGAGGAGTCACCGCCTCGCCCGACCTTGGGCTTGGACCAACCACGTTACTGGGGGGTACATCATTACCCTACCCCTAGCTAGCTCAGGCTACGGTACAAGACCGGCGTCCCATCTGGCTCGCCCCGGTAAGCAAGTAATGATGACACCCCGCGTGCTCCCATGACGGCGGCGGTTCTCAGCCCCCTACGGAAGCAAGGAGACGTCAGCAAGGCCCCGTCAGCCTCGACAGTTGTGCTTCTACAGGGCTCAAGCGCTCCTCCGACGGCCACGACGTCACATGCACAGGGCACTAGCACCTCTCCGATAGCCAAGTCGGCATGTACATAGGGCTCTAGCTCCTCTATGCTGGACACGTTAGCATATTGCTACACCCCCTATTGTACACCTGGGCCCTCTCCTTACATCTATAAAAGGAAGGTCCAGGGCCCTCGTACGAAGGAGGTGGCCGCGCGGGGGACGGGCTGACGGACAGACTCTCTCTCTCTCCCTCGCGAACGCTTGTAACCCCCTACTGCAAGCGCATCCACCCTAGGCGCAGGACAACACGAAGCCGCGGTTTTCCCCCTCCTTGTGTTCCGTCTCGCGCCGACCCATCTGGGCTGGGGCACGCAGCGACAATTTACTCGTCGGTCCAGGGACCCCCCGGGGTCGAAACGCCGACACGCCTATACGCCTCTACTCATGTGTGCTGTCAGCATTAATTATTCACTTAATGTATTCCTTCCATTATGCTCCTGGGCCCACATGTCGGGGCTCAGCATCCTTGTATGTACCTCCCTTAAACTATAAAAGGGAGGGGACACAACGTTACAAGGAACACGCTCAATACAACTTACAGACAGTGGAGGTAGGGTATTACGCTCCGGCGGCCTGAACCACTATAAACCCTTGAGTGTTCTTGTGTTCATCCAGAATTCACCAAATAGGCAACCGCTTAGGCCCCCTCCTCATCTTAGGATTAGAGAGGGTGCATTCCGCCACCCGGCCAAAGGATTTTCCCACCGACAGCTATATTTTATACCTTACAAACTATCCTGATCATAAGATTAGGAAGATTCATGCTAGGAAACCTCATAATGTTTATCACCATGCATTTATGTATAAAAATGAGGCTTCTAGATCTAGGCATATCCCACATGTTAAAATGCCTAGAAATAAAATTCCTGCTGCATCAAATGAACATACCATTTCATTTAAAACTTTTGATGCTTCTTATGTGCTTACTGACAAATCAGGCAAAATAGTTGCCAAATATGTTGGGGGCAAACACAAGAGTCCAAAGACTTGTATTTGGGTACCCAAGGTGCTTGTTTCTAACGTCAAAGGACCCAAGACTGTTTGGGTACCTAAGAACAAGGCCTAAAATTGTTTTGTAGGTTTATGCATCCAGTGGTTCAAGTTGGATAATCGATAGCGGGTGCACAAACCACATGATAGGGGAGAAAAGGATGTTCTCATCGTATGAGAAAAATGAAGATCCCCAAAGAGCTATCACATTCGGGGATGGAAATCAAGGTTTGGTCAAAGGCTTGGGTAAAATTGCAATATCACCTGACCATTCTATTTCCAATGTTTTTCTTGTAGATTCTTTAGATTACAATTTGCTTTCAGTTTCTCAATTATATAAAATGGGCTACAACTGCCTTTTTACCGATATAGGTGTTACTGTATTTAGAAGAAGTGATGATCCAATAGCATTTAAGGGAGTGTTAGAAGGTCAACTATATTTAGTTGATTTTAATGAGAACAATGCTGAAATTAACACTTGCTTAATTGCTAAGACTAATATGGGTTGGCTCTAGCATAGTCGACTTGCTCATGTTGGGATGAAGAATCTTCACAAGCTTCTAAAGGGAGAGCACATTTTAGGACTAACCAATGTTCATTTTGAGAAAGACAGGATCTGTAGCGCAAGTCAAGCAGGAAAGCAGGTTGGACTTTGGAACTCATCATCCACATAAGAACATCATGACGACTGACAGGCCACTCGAGCTACTCCACATGGATTTATTCGGCCTGATTGCTTACATAAGCATCAGCGAGAGTAAGTACTGTCTAGTTATTGTGGATGATTATTCTTGCTTCACTTGGGTATTCTTTTTGCAGGAACAATCACAAACCCAAGAGACCTTAAAAGGATTCTTAAGATGAGCTCAAAACAAGTTCGGACGAAGGATCAAAAAGATAAGAAGCGATAATGGGACAGAGTTCAAGAACTCTCAAATTGAAGGCTTTCTTGAGCAAGAGGGAATCAAGCATGAGTTCTCTTCTCCCTACACACCTCAACAAAATGGTGTAGTGGAGAGGAAGAATAGAACTCTACTGGATATGGCAAGAACTATGATTGATGAGTACAAGACTCCCGACCGGTTTTGGGCTGAGACGATTAACACCGCCTGCTACTCCATCAACCAGTTATATCTTCACTGAATCCTCAAGAAGACATCGTATGAACTCCTCACTGGTAAAAAGCCCAATGTTTCATATTTTAGATTCTTTGGAAGCAAATGTTTTATTCTTATTAAAAGACGTACAAAGTCTAAATTTGCTCCTAAGGCTGTAGAAGGCTTTTTACTAGGATATGACTCAAACACAAGGGCATATAGAGTCTTCAACAAATCCACTGGATTAGTTGAGGTTTCTTGTGACATTGTGTTTGATGAGACTAATGGCTCCCAAGTGGAGCAAGTTGATCTTGATGAATTAGATGATGAAGAGGCTCTCTACATCATGCTAAGGAACATGTCCATTAGGGATGTGTGTCCTAAGAAATCTGAAGAGCCTCCACAAGCACAAGATCAACCGTCATCTTCCAACCAAGCATATCCACCAACTCAAGATGAGGATCAGGCTCAAGTTGATGAAAATGAAGATCAAGAGGATGAGTCACCTCAAGAGGAGGACAATGATCAAGGGGGAGATGAAGAGAATGAAAACAAGGAAGATGATCAAGAAATTCAGGGTCATAGACCGCCACACCCAAGAGTCCACCAAACAATTCAACGAGATCACCCCGTCAACTCCATCCTTGGTGACATTCATAAGGGGGTAACCACTAGATCTCAAGTTGCTCATTTCTGTGAACATGACTCTTTTGTGTTCTCTATTGAGCCTTACAGGATAGAGGATGCACTAAGAGATCCGGATTGGGTGCTGTCAATGCAAGAGGAACTCAACAACTTCACGAGGAATGAGGTATGGCATTTAGTTCCACGTCCTAATCAAAATGTTGTAGGTACCAAGTGGGTATTCCGCAACAAGCAAGATGAGCATGGTGTGGTGACAAGAAACAAAGCCCGAATTGTGGCCAAAGGGTATTCACAAGTCGAAGGTTTGGACTTTGATGAAACTTATGCACCCGTAGCTAGGCTTGAGTCAATTCATATATTACTTGCCTATGTACTTACCATGGCTTTAAGCTTTATCAAATGGATGTGAAAAGTGCCTTCCTCAATGGACCAATCAAGGAAGAGGTCTATGTTGAGCAACCCCCAGGCTTTGAAGATAGTGAGTACCCTAACCATGTTTATAAACTCTCAAAGATGTTTTATGGGATCAAGCAAGCCCCAAGAGCATGGTATGAATGCCTGCAAGATTTTCTTATCACTAATGGCTTCAAAATCGGTAAAGTCGATCCTACTCTCTTTACTAAAACTATTGCAAAGGATTTGTTTGTATGCCAAATTTATGTTGATGATATCATATTTGGGTCTACTAACAAATCAACTTGTGAAGAGTTTACTAGGATCATGATACAAAAATTCGAGATGTCAATGATGGGGGAGTTGAAGTATTTTCTAGGATTCCAAATCAAACAACTCCAAGACGACACCTTCATCAGCCAAACAAAGTACATTCAAGACATACTTAAGAAGTTTGGAATGAAGGATGGAAAACCCATCAAGACACCCATGGGAACCAATGGGCATCTCGACCTCAACACAGAAGGTAAATTTGTAGATCAAAAGGTATACCGGTCAATGATAGGATCTTTACTCTACTTATGTGCATCTCGACCGGATATTATGCTTTCTGTATGCATGTGTGTAAGGTTTCAGGCTGATCCTAAGGAAGTTCACCTTAGGGTCGTGAAGAGAATCATGAGGTATTTAGTTTACACTCCTAAGTTTGGGCTTTGGTGCCCCAAGGGATCTATTGGGGGCCTTCGTCCTCCGAAGGTCCTCAAAAACATGATTTAACAATGTTCTCCAAGTGTGACATATGAACAGGTACCTTCAGTCTCGGGTTAAAAGCATATACGGTATGGAAAGCAGGGTTGGAACAAAGGACTGAACCAGTGTCGAAGCTATGCACAAGGAAGCTTCGGCTCAGTAGCAGAAAGAGGGACCGACTTAAGGAGGAAAAGGATATCTAGTCCTCGATAGTTTGTTCTTAAGTCAATAGTGAATATGAAGGGCATGAATGTAATTTTACACA
Source organism: Zea mays (assembly GCF_902167145.1). Classification (NCBI taxonomy): domain Eukaryota; kingdom Viridiplantae; phylum Streptophyta; class Magnoliopsida; order Poales; family Poaceae; genus Zea; species Zea mays. Next base: position 151,113,271 of record NC_050098.1, read on the forward strand.
GGCTGCGTCCTGTGCCTATAAATAGATGAACAGTACCCCCATATTGTTCACGCTGACTTGTATTCACTTGTGTGTCACGCTTGTACTTTTACCTTCTATCAAGCCGAAGGTACATTTATAATTCAGTATTGTTTCTGTCTCTCTATGATAATATAATAAGAATAAATTAATAATGTTATATGATTGTATATATTGTTTCTTATATTTCATATGCTTCTTCTTTTATTAACATATACTGCGATTATGAAGGTATATCCTTCATGACCTTCGTCTGAAGATCATTATATCCTAAGGGAAATAATGCTTCATAGGACGAAGGGCATTAACATTTAACATTCTGTGTTGCCTTGTTCTTAATTCAAAGCATTTGAGAACAAGTCCCCAACATTGGCGCCCACCTCCGGTGAACTCTTTCGACCACCTTCAGCAAGCACTGACCTTCGTCATGCCACCAAAGAAAGCTTTAGCACCAGGGACTGCTGCACTGTAGCCGCTGGACCCAAATCAGGAAACTCTTTCTCTTCGAGAGGCTCGAAGCCAGAAGAGGAAAGCCACCAGTCCAATATTCCAGGAGGAGGAGTTGGACCAAGAGATCAGGGACATGGAAATAATCCATCAGCAAGTACAAAGGAAGAAGGAGAAGATGGCGCGGCTGACCGATCTTCAAAGGAAGATCAACGAAGCTACTGAAGAAGTGTGTCATCTTGCTTAAGATGAACAAGATCGAAGGCCCCAACATAGGGAGCTTCGTCAAGAAGGCTTGTTCAACGAAGATGGATGGTATGATGATCTTAATCATGATACCTTTACTTTTGATGATGCTTGTCCCTTGGCAGCAGAACTGCAGGCTACCCCATGGCCCCCGTCATACAAGCCACCTCAGCTTCCCATGTATGATGGGCACTCAGATCCAAAGCAGTTTCTAATGAGCTACGAAGCAACTATATCTTCGTATGGAGGCAATACCACAGTCATGGCAAAGTCCTTCGTCATGGCAGTCCGGAATGTAGCCCAAACATGGTATTCTTCTCTTCGGCCAGGGACTATCACGTCATGGCAGAAGCTTAAGGACATGCTGGTTAGCAGTTTCCAAGGCTTTCAAATGAAGCCGGTCACAGCTCAGGCCCTGTTCCAATGCATGCAAGACCATGAAGAATACCTTCAGGCATATGTACGAAGGTTCTTACGACTGAGGGCACAAGCACCTACAGTGCCCAATGAAATTGTCATTGAGGCCATGATAAAGGGTCTTAGGCCAGGACCTACTGCTCAATATTTTGCCAGAAAGCCCCCACAGACCCTGGAGAAGCTACTTCAAAAAATGGATGAGTACATTCGGGCTGATAACGACTTCCGCCAAAGAAGGGAGGAAGCGTACAGATTCTCTGAAATGACCAGGGGCTTTGGAGGACGAATCCACCCGAGGCATGTCAGGTCGATTCATAGCTCCAGTCAGAACGACGACAAAGGGAGCCAGCCTTAGAGGTCACACTACACCTCACAATCTTTGGCCCAACAGCAAAGCTCCTTTAGGCCACCAGCTCCAAGAGGCAGAGGCGCCAGGGGCTTCGGAGGAAGGTTTGGGATCAGCCCAGGAAGATCTATTGTTTATTCTGTGGTGAGGACAAGGGCCATACTACAAGAATGTGCCAAATCACTATCCAGAAGCAAAAGGAGAAGCCTAAGCTCGGCAGAGTCAGCCGAAGCAGGTCTTGCACACTGCTTCGTGCCATTCTCCCTACATACCAGAGTATGTGGGCAATCATTCTGCAGCTTCTATTGCTTTGGCTAGCCATTCACAGGCTTCCTGGCCACAACTCCCACCCCCACCACCACTACAACCGACCTATTCCCGAAGCCAGCAGCCAGAAGGGCACCAGCACTCTCAACAGCAACGAGAATTTAGGGAGGAATCCGAAGCTCGCACAGTTAACAATATCGTGCCGGAATCAAAAGACATTTATTGAGAGATATCCTAGCTCTGAAAATTTTCTTACATTCTATGTCATTTTTGTTTTTCAATAAATAACAAGTAATGCAAATTTAGTTTTAATTCCTTGTAATAGTTTCTTTTCTATTAAAATGAAATATATCTTCTTCACAAGATTTACGAAGCTCAAAAATTGCCGAAGCTCAAAAGACGTTCCTAAGGGAGCGCAGCGTAAGTTTTGACGAAGTTACAAAAAAGTCGTTTCTAAGGGAGCGCAGTGTAAGTTTTCTGCTCAAAATTTGTTCCAAAGGGAATGCAGAGCCAAATATCGCCGAAATATAAGGCGAAGAAGTTCAAAAGATGTTCCTAAGGGAATGCAGAACTTACACCAAAAAGTCAACGGTGATACCGCCGAAATAGAAGGCGAAGAAGTTCAAAAGACGTTCCTAAGGGGATGCAGAACTTACACCGAAAAATAAGCGGTGAAGCCAAAAAAATAAACGGCAAAGAGATTCTGATCGTTCCTAAGGGGACGCAGAGATGGTGTGTTCCAGTGTGGACGTGTGGGTGTGTATCTTCGGCATTAGCATCATCCTTCGCATCATATCATCACATCATCCTGCATAGCATCACATCATACATCATATTGCACCGATGACACGAATTGAATACGAAGTCGACCTTCAGAGACTGCTTTATAAAAAATGAAAATGTGCTAAGGCACAAAGTAAGTTGAGAAATACAACTTCATCAGCTCTATTGCAAAAGAAGGGATCCTCTGTTTACGAAGCTGGGACGTTTTTACGAAGCATGGATATTTTCACGAAGCACGAATTTTTTTCTTTACGAAGCATGAAAAGAAGGGAAGGTGTTTTTTCGCCGAAGGCTAAAAAATGGTATGTATATAAAGTTTCATGCATCACAAAGAACTGAATTACAAATAATTTACATATAAGATTCAAAAATATGCACATCGAATATTACAGTCTTGTTACAGCAAAGCTACATTGATCATCTAAAAATGTTTTTACAATAAGTACTAATCCTCTTTCAGGACCTTCTCCGCAACTTCATTTAACAACTTGTTAACAACTTCGTCAACAATAGATTCGGCCATACTGATGACCTCTATTGCTTCCTTCGTTTCTGGGTTGGTCAGGGGGTCGAACGGTTGCGGTGGAGGAGATAGTTCAGCTACAGTAGAAAAAATTAATCAGTTCGAAGTCACAAAAACAATTGCCAAAGCTAGATGCCGCGAAACAATACCTATACGTCTTTCATGTTCTGCAGCTTCCTCAGCTTGTTTCGCTTCCACTCGAGCGTCATGAATATCTTTTTCACTCATCTTCATAATTTCGAGAGCTATTTCTCGGCCACCATTTTCCCATATGTCAGTGTAAAAATTTCTGCCCATTAAGCTTGCTTCGGTTGAGGGGTCCTTTGTGTCATCCACGGAGAAGGCAGCTTCGACTTGGGCTAGGGTTTTGACATGGTCGCACCCTGCCTTCTCCAGGATGGTCGAAATTCCTCTCGCACCAGAGAACGCGCAGACATCCCCGCGATCATTTAGAGTTTCTTCAAAAGCTTTAGCCTCTCCGCTTATCCACTCGATAACACCTTCAGGGTAGCCTCATATGAAGTTATCTTCGTTTGAATAGGCGCCCATGTTGGCGAAACTAGCCTTTATCTATTCCACGCAACCCAATGATTTTTCAAAGCATCTTTCTTTGGACGCACAAAGTTCTTCAACTGTTTTTCTAAATAGTTCTTCCAATATTCACTGACATCTCGGTTAGCTTCGGCAAGATCGCACTTTTCTTTGGCTTTGGCCAATTGTTTCCGAAGGTCCTCGATCTCATTCTTTTGGATCTCAGCTTGAGCCTTGAAGCTGGCTTCATCTTCTTTCACTTTGTTCACCAGCGAAATCAAGATTTTGTATTTTTCAAGACCTTCGTTCCTTAGTTCGATTACCTCTGAACGAAGGTTGTTCAGAGCTATTGTATATCCTTCATCTTCAATATTTTTCTGTGCCCTAAGGGCATTGCTAAGAATTAAGCCCTGCAAGAGGGAGATAGATTTAAGTATAAAAAATAAAATGTTTTGTTTTCAAAATACTAAATTAGCCTTTATACCTTTATGTTGTTATACGCTAAGCTGTCAGCAAGCTCATCCTTCGATAAGACTGAAAGGCCATCTTCCAGCGTTGGAAATCTGATGCTTTTCCCTATCTCCCGACACACGGATATCTCTTTACTATCTGGGAGACAGTACAAAAAATCTTCTTCCCCGCTGCCATTAAACACTAATGCCCCCTTCGGGTATTTTAATTTTTGGGCATAGTGTAGTGCTTCCAGCTTTTCTGTTTGAGAAAGTCTCTTACCCGAAGCAAGGCGAATGATGTAATCAGTGCTTTCTTTTGAAGCTTCGGAAGCAGGAGCTTCAGCCTTTTCAGGTGCAACTTGTTCTCTCGCCTTTTCTTCAATTACGACAGGCTCTGTCTCAGAAAGCTCTAAAGGCCCAACTTCGGTATCAGATTTCCGCCTGCTTTGTTTCAGCTTCGGTTTGCGCTTTCGAAGCTTCGGCAATTTTCCTTGAAGGAGTAGAATTCAAAGTTTTTACTGTTTCTAACACATCTAGTACATTTGCCATCCTTCTCTTGGGAGTTGCGGCAGAACTTTTTTGTGCCTTTGGCGCCGTTACCTCTGATGAAGGGCTTAAAATTTCTAACACTTTTGTTTCTCCAATATTTGACTCTTCAGCCTTACCCTTATCAGTCTTCGTCCCAGCTAGCTCAGCTGAGGGTAGCTTCGGCATTGTAGTTGGCTCTTCAGTCCTCTACGCAGGAGGAACAATTTCTCTTGATTCAGCAGCTGAAGGGACCTCCCCGCCAAACTCAGGCACCACAGCCGGTTCAATATAACGCGACCGGTGGGTAAGAACCTTCAACTTTTTGCCCTTCGGCACAGGCTCGTCCGGAGTGGCCAAAGTAGTAGCTTTTCTCTTGTTTCCCTGTCCTCGCAACGGATAGCGGTAGTCGGGGTAGACGAAGCCAATGGCATCAAAAACTTTGTTCAATCTCTTCTTTTCCCGACTTCCGAAGGCTGTGGATAATGCATTATCTTCTGCCTTGGAATATGATCCAAGCAGTTCATCACTTGTAGCCTCGATGCATTTTAGCCAGTCATCGTTTGGCTCATCGAACTTATCCCCATACCTGAATGTATACTTCAGCAGGCAGTTCACCTTCGCTAGACTTGGTGATGGTCTCCTTCGGCATTTCCCAGCTCTCTACAAGCGGCCATACTCTGAATGCTATATGCTCTTGAATTAAATCTCTTGTACCAATGAAGAAGCAGGCAGTACCAAACGCCTTCTAACACGCTTCGGCGGCGTCATCAATTTCAACCTTTGGTTTTCGGAGACTGTTGGGGGCCTTCGGCTTACGAAGGTCCTCAAAAACAAGATTTAACAGTATTTCTGGAGTTTAATGTGTGAACAGGTATCTTTGGACTCAAGTCAGTATCACAGCAGACCAGAATAATACGAAGGATGATACAGCGCCGAAGGTGTGAGCAGGAAAGCTTCGGCATGATAGCAACAAAATGAAACCGACTTAAAGATGAAAAGGCTATTCAGACCTCGATAGATTACAATAGAATTATTATCAAATGTAAAGGGCATGAATGTAATTTTGCATAGGCTGTGACCTGTGCCTATAAATAGGTGAACAGTACCCCCGTACTGTTCACGCTGATTTGGCATTCACTTTTGCGTCACGCTTGTACTTTCATCTCCTTCAAGTTGAAGGTACATTTGTAATCCAACGATTATTTCTGTTTATACATGATAATAAGATATAATTGTTTATGTTGTTCATCATATACCTTACAATTCATCCTTCGTCATTATATAATGTATTTATGAAGGTATGCCCTTCATAACCTTCGTCCGAAAACCATTATACCCTGAGAGGAATAATGCTTTGAAGGACGAAGGACTTTACCGATTAACATTTTCTATGTTGCCTTGTTCTTGACTCATAGCATTTGAGAACAAGTCCCCAACATTGGCGCCCACCTCCGGTGAACTCACTTCCACTCTTTGAGTTTTTTTCGAACACCTTCGGCGATCATAAACCTTCGTTATGGCGCCGAAGAAAGCTTCAGCAACTGGGGCTGCAGCTCTGCAACCGCTGGACCACAATCAGGAGACAGTCTCCCTTCGGGAGGCCCGAAGCCAGAAAAGGAAGGCTGTTAGCCCGACACCACCAGAGGACGAGATAGATCAAGAAATCAGAAATATGGAGATGCTTCATCAACAAGTGCAGAGGAAGAAAGAAAAGATGGCCAGGCTAGCTGAACTGCAGAGGCAGATAGACGAAGCCTCTGAAGAAGTTCGTCATCTTGCCCAGGATGAGCAACACCGAAGGCCTCAGCACCAAGACCTTAATCAGGAGGGTTTTCTCAACGAAGATGACTGGTATGACAATTTCCATCATGGGAATTTTGTTTTTGACGATGCTTCTCCTCTGTCCGCTGAGCTGCAGGCTACACCTTGGCCTCCGTCCTACAAGCCGCCTCAGCTTCCCGTATTTGATGGCCACTCAGACCCGAAGCAGTTTTTGATGAGCTACGAAGCAACAGTATCTTCGTATGGTGGCAATGCTGCAGTCATGGCCAAATCTTTTGTTATGGCTGTCAGGAGTGTCGCTCAGACCTGGTATTCCTCCCTTCGACCAGGAACGATCACTTCATGGCAGAAGCTGAAGGACTTGTTGTTAACTAGCTTCCAAGGGTTTCAGACGAAGCCGGTTACTGCTCAAGCTCTGTTCCAGTGCACCCAGGATCACGAAGAATACCTTCAGGCGTATGTCCGAAGGTTCTTGCGTTTGAGAGCACAGGCACCAACGGTGCCCAATGAAATTGTCATTGAGGCCATGATCAAGGGGCTTCGGCCAGGACCGTCAGCTCAGTACTTCGCTAGGAAGCCTCCTCAAACTTTGGAGAAGCTGCTCCAGAAGATGGACGAGTACATTCGGGCTGATAATGATTTTCGCCAAAGAAGGGAGGAGGCTTTCAGGTTTTCTGAAATGACCAGGGGCTTCGGAGGGAGGTTCTACCCGAGGCATGTTAGATCAATTCATAACTCTACACAAAATGATGATAGAGGGAGCCAACAGCAAAGGCCACAATGTTCCTCACAGGCTTCGGGGCAACAGCAAGGCTCCTTCCGACCACCAGCTCCAAGAGGCAGAGGCGCCAGGGGCTTCGGAGGAAGATTTGGCGATCAACCGAGAAGAATCTTTTGCTTATTCTGTGGTGAGAACAAAGGTCATACCACCAGGATGTGCCATGTTACCATCCAGAAGCAAAGAGAAATAGCCGAAGCGGCAGCACAACAGGCTCAGCCGAAGCAGGTCATGCATACTGCTTCGTATCATTCGCCTTACATCCCAGAGTGTGTAGGCAATCACCCTGCAGTTTCTGTTGCTTCGGCGAGTCAACCTCAGGCTTCGTGGCAACAACCTCCGCCTCCACCACCGCTGCAACAAGGTCAGCAGCCAGAAGGGAGCCAATATGCTCCACATCAAAGGGACTTCAGAGAACAGTCCGAAGCTCGCACAGTGAACAGCACTGTGCCAGAGTCAAAGCACATCTATTGACAAATATCCTACCTTAATAGCAATCTTTTTCATTCAGTTTTATTTTCTGTAATAAAGGACATTGTTCAGGTTTCATGTAAATAGTTTCGTTGATTCCCACAAGGAAAATATATTTTCTTCACAGGCTTAAATTGTTGAAAGACTTGTGATAACAAAGAGGACCTTCGAACTATCGAAAGTTCTTCGAAGCAACAAAAAGTCGTTCTAAGGAACGCAGAGTAAGTTTGCCGAAGTCACAAAAAGTCGTTCCAAAGGGAGCGCAGTGTAAGTTTTCTGCTCCAAAGTCGTTCCAAAGGGAATGCAGAGCATACAGCGAAAAGTCAACGCTGATACCGCCTAAGTAAAAGGCGAAGCGCGAAAAGTCAACGCGAATACCGCTGAAAGTAAAAGGCAAAGAAGCTCCTAAGGGAGGCTTACAACGAAAAATAAACGCTGATTCCGCTGAAGTAAAAGGCGAAGAAGCTCCTAAGGGAGGCTTATAGTAAAAAGACAATGCTGATTCAAAAGATTAAGTGTTTTGTCGCAGGAATGTGTGTATCTTCGGAATAAACACCATCTTACACAGCATAACATCATCGCATCATTTCGCATAGCATAAGCATCATACATCATGTTGCATATGGCACAAGAGGTGGACATCATATTAATCTACAGAAGAACGTTTTGAAAAAAGGGAAAAATCATAATGTCACAAGGAGATACATTATTGATCTCCGGAAGTATAGCTTCGGAAAGTATCTTCACGAAGCCTGGATATTCCTCTTCACGAAGCATGAAAAGAAGGGAAGGTGTTTTTTCGTCAAAGACTCAAAAGCGGTACGTGTAAAGTTTCATGCATCGTAAAGAATTGAGCAATAAAAACGGGTATATTACATTCAGGATTACAAAATGTTACAATATATTACATTTCAGAAGTTTAATTTACAATAGTATTTAATCTTCTCTCAGAACAACTTCTGCAGCCTCATTTAGGAGCTGATTGACGACTTCGTCCATAATGGCTTCAGCCATCTTTTTAATTTCGTCGTCTCCTTTCGGCTGAGGGCCCGGAGACGCTTTAGCAGGATCTGAAGAAGGACAGGATACGGCTACATTGCTATTACAAATGGCAAACGAAGCTTAAAACCAAAAATTACAACACAATAAAAACTATTAGTTAATACCTAATTGACCTTCGGGCTCTGCGCTCTTTTCAGCAGCCTCAGTCACTTCTCTAGCATCGTGAATGCCCTTTTCACTTTTTTGAATAATTTCTCCGACCATTTCTCGGCCACCATTATCCCAGATATCGGTGAAAAATTTTCCACCGATCATGCTAGCTTCGGTCGAAGGATCTCTTGCATCTTCAAAGGACAAAGCAGCTTCGGATTGTGCTAAAATTTTTACATGTTCGCAGCCCTTCTTCTCTAAAATAGTGGCAATCCCTCTGGCACTAGAGAAAGCACATATATCTCCATGGCTATTTAAAATTTCTTCGAACGCCTCAGCTTCGTGGTCGATCCATTCGATGGGACCTTCGGGATTGCCTCTCGTAAAGTTTTCTTCGCTTGAGAAGGCGCCGACCCTGGCGAAGCTAGCTTTTAACTTCTTAACACACTCTATAGATTTGTTATAGCATCTCTTCTTGGACGAACGAAGCTCTTCAACAGTTACTTCTAAGTGATCTGCCCATTGGTCGCTGAGTTCTCGCCTTGTTTCTTCAAGTATGCGTTCTTCCTTGGCTCTGGCCAGTTGTTTCCGAAGATCTTCAATTTCGCGCTTCTGAGCTTCAGCTTGACTCTTAAAAGCAGCTTTGTCTTCCTTTATTTTATTTATCAATGAGTGTAATACTTTATCTTTTTCGAGGCCTTCGTTCCTCAGTTCAATTACTTCGGAACGAAGGTTGATCAGGGCTATAGCACACCCTTCGTCTTCAGCATCTTTCTGTGCCCTAAGGGCATTGCTAAGTATCAGGCCCTGCAAAGAGAAATATGTGTGTGTCAATAGATTTAAACAAACGAAAAATTTTGGTCTCAACAAAAAATACAAGGATCCCATTTGTCGCACCTTTAAGCTATTATAGGCCAGGCTGTCGGCCAGATCGTTCTTCGACAGCACCGAGAGCCCGTCTTCTAAAGTTGGGAATCCGAAGCTCTTGCTCATCTCCCGGCAGACAGAAATCTCCTTGCTGTCAGGGAGACAATACAAAAAGTCTTCTTCTCCACTACCATTGAATATTAACGCCCCCTTTGGATACTTCAGTTTTTGGGCGTAGCGCTGGGCCTCTTGCTCTTCTTTTTCTGATAGTTTTTTCCCCGAAGCATGACGAACAATATAATCACGAACTTTGGAGGATGCTTCGGGGGCAACGACACCGATTTCTTCAACAAAAGTTGGCTTTGTTATTTTTTCTTCCTCAGTTTCCAAGGATTTTATCTTTACGGGCTCTGAAGACCCAGCTTCGGCTTCAGTTTCTTGCTCTGGAGCTTTTGTATCAGAAATTTCAGTTGTTGTTTCAGGAGTGGCAGCAGCCTTCTTCGGAGGTGTGCTTGAAGATTTGATTGTTTCCAGTACATCTAGCACATTAGCCATTCTCTTTCTTTTCGGAGTCACTGCTGGCACTTTCTGATTTTTTACTGTCTCAACATTTGCTGCAGGACTCACAACTTCTGATGTTTTTTCTTCAGATGGTTTTTTCACTTCTTCCATTTTTTCTGTGGATGGCGCTTCGGCCATTTCTTCGGTTTCTGGTAGCAAAATCTTCGGTTCTTCCAATTCTATCCTTTTTGGCGCTTCGGCCATTTCTGCAACTACTGGCAGCAAGGTTGGTTTGGTTGGCTTTTTAGCCTCGGTGGCCGAAGAAGTTTCTCCGGTAAACTCAGGCACTGAAGCTGGTTCAATATAGCGCGGCCGATGTGTGAGGACCTTTATTTTCTTTCTTTTCGGTTCTGGCTCGCTAGGAGCAGTTACAGCTTCTTCTTTTGCAGAGGTTGTGTTTTTTCTCTTCTGCCTTCGAATGGGATAGCAATAGTCAGGGTAGACAAACCCAATTGCATCAAATACTCGATTCAGCCTCTTCTTTTTTCGGCCTCCGAAGGCTGCTGACATCGCAGTATCTTCGGCCTTCGAATAAGCCCCAAGCAGCTCATCACTTAAATTTTCAATGCTTTTTAACCAGTCATCATCTGGCTCAACGAATTTATCTCCGAACTTGAAGGTGTACTTCAGTCTGACAAGTCCACCTTCGTCGGCCTCTTTTATGGTTTCTTGCGGCATTTCCCATTTCTCCGTGAGCGGCCATACCCGGAAGGCAATATGCTCTTGTACTAAATCTCTCGTTCCAATAAAAGAACAGATAACGCCGAAGGCTCTCTGGCATTCTTCGGCAGCTTCATTCATTTCAACCTTCGGCCTCCGAAGGCCGAAGCTTTGCCAAATAGGGCGCATAATTATACCTTTGATATCTTCTCGGACTGACAGGTCATTCTTCACATAAAACCATTCTGTCATCCAGTCGCCGGGCCATCTCTTCCGAAAGGTTGGCACGGGACAGCTTGACCCGGACCGAGAAACGAAACTGTAGCAGCCAAAATTATTATGATACTGTTCCTTACCCCAAGGTTTTGTTTCGTATGATAATTCGTGTATATTGCAGAAGCTTTTTGCATCAGGCTTCAGACCTTGGCTTCTCACGGCCCACACGAAGATATTCAGCCTTATAATTGCCTCGGGGGTAAGTTGGTGAAGATAGACTTCGAAGATTTTCAACACCTCCACGATGAAGCTGCTCAAGGGAAATCGCAGCCCAGCTTTCAAAAAGCTTCGGTACACTACGACTTCATTCTCCTCGGGGTGTGGACAAGTCTTCTCCCCTTCGTCGGTCCTCACGATGGACAAATCCCGGAAATACCTTCCTCTCATGTTGACAAGATGATTCTCTTTGATAGTTGATTTACCGTAAACTGAATGGCTTGGTCGCCAGGGACGATCTTCAGAGTCTTCACCACCGCTGTCCACATCATAACTGTCGCTGTCATCAGTATCCTCAGACAAACCTTCTAGAATCTCCTTGGTGATTTTTTCCGTGTTGGTCTTCGACATCGCTATAAGAAACCCCAAGTTTTTCTCTTCGTCAAGACTCAGCTTCGTCTCAGCAGCAGCCTTCTTATCTCCAGACATCTTCGGAAACACTAAAAAATTGTTTTCAAAGCCGAAGCTTCAAAACTAAAAGCTCAGAAAATCTTAGTGCACAAAAGCTAAAAATCGAGTGAGCGAGAGCAGATGACAAGAGAGCGTGCCAAATGAGTTTGCGGTATGACCGTATTTATACGCCCAGTGCGTTGAAAATTGAAAGACCCCGCTTGTCAGTGAATGTTGCTATTCTAGCAAAGGGAAGGTGTTTTTTCGGACCTTCGGTGTAAAGCCTTCGTCTATATCGCAATCTAAATTTATTGTTTTAAACAAATTAATATTGTGAGGGGCTACTGTTGGGGGCCTTCGGCTTACGAAGGTCCTCAAAAACAAGATTTAACAGTATTTCTGGAGTTTAATGTGTGAACAGGTATCTTCGGACTCAAGTCAGTATCACAGCAGACCAGAATAATACGAAGGATGATACAGCGCCGAAGGTGTGAGCAGGAAAGCTTCGGCATAATAGCAACAAAATGAAACCGACTTAAAGATGAAAAGGCTATTCAGACCTCGATAGATTACAATAGAATTATTATCAAATGTAAAGGGCATGAATGTAATTTTGCATAGGCTGTGACCTGTGCCTATAAATAGGTGAACAGTACCCCCGTACTATTCACGCTGATTTGGCATTCACTTTTGCGTCACGCTTGTACTTTCATCTCCTTCAAGTTGAAGGTACATTTGTAATCCAACGATTATTTCTGTTTATACATGATAATAAGATATAATTGTTTATGTTGTTCATCATATACCTTACAATTCATCCTTCGTCATTATATAATGTATTTATGAAGGTATGCCCTTCATAACCTTCGTCCGAAAACCATTATACCCTGAGAGGAATAATGCTTCGAAGGACGAAGGACTTTACCGATTAACATTTTATATGTTGCCTTGTTCTTGACTCATAGCATTTGAGAACAAGTCCCCAACAGAGACCGAAGCGGGACCATATGGGGCGCATGATAACCTCCTTGATGTCCTTCCTCGCTGTCAAGTCATTCTTCACATAAAACCATTCTTCCATCCAAGTCTCGGGCCATCTCTTCTAAAATGTTGGCACTGGGTGGCTTGCGTTGGGACGAGCGATAAATCCATAACAACCGAAGTTGTTGTGATACTGTTCTTTACCTATGGCCTTCGTCTCATACAAAAGTTTGTGCATGCTACAGAAACACTTCGTGCTTGGCTCTATCCCTTGGCTTCTTACTGCCCAGACGAAGACTCCCATCCTCAATATGGCTTCGGGGGTCATCTGATGAAGGAAGATTTGGTAGGTTTTCAGCATTTCAACTACAAACCTGCTCAGTGGGAATCGAAGCCCAGCTTTAAAGAAGCTTCAGTAAATCACAACTTCGTTTTCCTCGGGCGCAGGGACGTTGTTGTCTCCACCAGCCCTTACAATAGACATATGCCGAAAGTATCTTCCTCTCATGTTCTCAAGGTGACTTTGTTTGATGGTCGATTTTCCGAAAATTGAATGACTTGGCCTCCGGGGCCGATCCTCAGAATCTCCGCCCCCGCTTTCCGCATCATAACTATCACTGTCACTAGTATCTTCAGACAGGCCTTCCAGTATCTCCTTAGTAATCTTCTCTGTATTTGTTTTTGCCATTGACTCGATAAATCCAGCAATGTAAGGATTCACAGCCTTCTTCTCCTCAAAAAGCTTCTCCTCTTCAGTTAGCTTCGTCTCAGCTGCAACCTTTTTGTCTTGAGACATTTCTCCTTCAGAAATGACAAAAATGTGTCTTTTTAGCCGAAGCTCAGAAAGCTTGAAAACTAGCAAGCGTTAGTGAGCAAGAGCTATGAAATTGAGAAAATAAAGCAAATGGCACAAGTAGCGTATCAAATGTGGCTGGCGTGAGTTCTTATTTATACGCTCAGCACGTTCCAAATTGGGGGGTCCCGTCCGTCATTGACTGTTGCTATTCTAGCAAAGGGAAGGTGTTTTTTGGGACCTTCAGCTTTAGGCCTTCGTCCATGTCGCAGTCTGAATTCGTCATCTTAAACAAATTAATACTGCGAAGGGCATGAATGTAATTTTACACAGGCTGCGTCCTGTGCCTATAAATAGATGAACAGTACCCCCGTACTGTTCACGTTGACTTGTATTCACTTGTGCGTCACGCTTGTACTTTTACCTTCTATCAAGCCGAAGGTACATTTATAATTCAGTATTGTTTATGTCTCTCTATGATAATATAATAAGAATAAATTAATAATGTTATATGATTGTATATATTATTTCTTATATTTCATATGCTTCTTCTTTTATTAACATATACTGCAATTATGAAGGTATATCCTTCATGACCTTCGTCTGAAGATCATTATATCCTAAGGGAAATAATGCTTCGTAGGACGAAGGGCATTAACATTTAACATTCTGTGTTGTCTTGTTCTTAATTCAAAGCATTTGAGAACAAGTCCCCAATGATTTGTTGTGGCGGAACCGTCCGAATTATTCCAGTTTAAGTGCCCAAGTCACACCTGCAAGGGCAGCAACACACTTAAACCGGAATAACCCATCAGTCCCTCGGATCTAGTCCGATAAAGCCACTTACCAAGGATCGAATACCACTAGCTCACTCAAAGGTGAGGCACAGAGAAATACAATAAAGCATAATACCACAAATTTAAGAAGTATCAGTAGTGATTACATTATCAGAGTTTCAGAAATAGTAACCATAATTTTTAATGCAGCTGAAATAACTAACAGAGAAAACCGAGTAACATGGCGAAGCCTGGCCACGCTAGTCCTCCTGGTCCTCTCCTGTGGAAGCAGTAACCCACTCGACCGTCTATCCCAGTAGCAGGGATGGAGGCCAAGTCACACCATCAACCAAATCAAGGAGGTACCTGCAAAAATTATGCCACAAGCAAGGCCGAGTATACTGATACTCAGCTAAACTTACCTGGTGTGAGGAGTCTACTCCTCTACCTCTAAACCATGAAGCTGTTTGGCTGAGAGGGTTGGTTTGCCAAAAGCACTAGCTGAGTCTAAAATCAAGTTTTAGCTGTTCAAGTTCTAGAAGAATAATTTTAGACTAGATGAGTACCTAGCTATTCATACATGGTATCAAACATTATATCAATCAACATATTTTTCCAGTCATCTCATTTCCACTTATTACTCAATGCAAAACAATGGATCAAACAGTCTCATTAGCTGCGAGAAGCAGACGATTCGAATCGAGTTTTAACGTTGCAAGGTAAACCTAAACACACGACATGTAGGGGCGCTCCGTCCCCACACATATCAACCATCCCCATCGATCCCTTATCCACGGCCGGGGCTCACCGCCTTGGCATACAATGCTCCACTAACCTCGGCTGTCGTCGTACAGTGACCGCACTTGTACCCACCATATCCGGAATGGGAGACCATGTCTCAGGACAAGTGAGGGGGAAAGTCCGTGCCCGGCTTCACTCGGGTACTAGGCTTACCGGTTACCATATTTCCCGACATGTGTTTAGTACGTTCAAACGCTTGATACAAGTATCCGCACGTTAATCCTTATTCCAATTTCGTCTCATAGACAGCGCATCCCCATGGATCCGTGTCCACAGACCATCATCGTTTTGTTATAAAAATGGAAACAACCAATTCCTGACCTCGCGCGAGTGCTAGAAAAATCACTCGACTTCTACCGAGATCCCTAATTAGCAAAGCAGCTACTCGACCTAGCATACTAGTATCCATCTCAAAAATGAATCCTGAGTTTATGCAACTAGGGTTTCAGGCAATTCCTACACTTAAGTGCACGGTACAAGCCTACAAACATTAAGTGTAGTAAAATAACATATATAATGGTTATGTATAAAACCGGGGTTTGCCTAGAATTCAACACTAGATAGTGTCTGCTAGATGACACTCGCTTGGCGAGCATCCACTGGTCATGTTCATCATTCTTCAGATCGTCCATCAGCTGCATCTTGTGGTTGGCACCACATCACTTGCACGATCATCATCTCTCGGTCCTAAATGAGATGTAGGATGCACATGTATGAATATACTGAAAAATATCACAAGATACTGCAAGTACATGCTAGCAAATTAAACACTAAGTAGCAAGACATCATGAGCAACCACACACACCAATGCTAGCTAACTACATGTCATCAGCTTTCAATATTAACACCACTAGAAGGACGACAGACATTTCCTATATTTACCTAACACAACACGACATCACGAGCACAAGCATTTACCATGTTCACTTTAATCATCCATTAGTTACTTAACATTAAATTAGTTATGTACCTAAGTTCGCTACGACTTATATATAGACAAACTTAGTTGAAAAGAAATTAGTCACTTAATTGGGCTTTACAATTATTCACTAGGCAAACACTTATTAGACCCTAACTAATTTGGTTCACTAACTTAGCGAGACGTGTATTAGTTACTTACATATTTAGGCTCAATTATATTAATCACTATCATTATTACTCATTTTCAATTAAAACCCAAAAAAAGCAAGCAGTCATTCAAGGCAAACACAATAGAGTAGAGCAATCAATCACATCTAACACATTTAGAACAGCAGCACCGCAGTTGTTTGTTTTAATCATAACTCTTCAAATATTAATCCAAAAATAGCAAACTAGAACTATCTGGAAAGCTTAAAAAGTGCTCTACAACTTTGGTATTTTTACCTCAACACGATTCAATACTTATCAAGGTCAAAAAGTGCGAACACAACAGCTCTGTCCAGATCTGGACAGATTCAGACTTGCGACTTTAAAAATCCATAACTAGAGATTCATGCACCGAAATAAGGTGATCCCATATTTTCTAGAAAGATAATAAAATTGCCAGAAAAAGATTTATAAACATATCAAGGTGATTCAATATGCAATTAAGGATAAAAGACACTAGAAGGCTTTGCTGTCCAGATTTGGATAGATTCAGACTTCACAATTTAAACACCTATAACTTAACCTTCAGACCACCAAAAAGAGTGATCCAAGACTTTTTGGAAAGCTTAGCAAAAGTACTACATAACTTTTATAATCACCATAAGCGATTCTATGTTTAATCAAATCAAACAATACAAATTTCGAAATATGTTCTGACAGTGGACAGAACACAACAACCATTTTGTAAAATTCGTAACTTCTAAACTATCAGGCCTATGGTTATGAAACTTTAACACAAGCAAGATAAAAAAGCATCTACAACTTTCTTATAACGACCATGAACTGATTGTAAAATTTACTTAAGAAAACAATGCAGTTTTTGAAATCTGTACAGAAATTGGACAGATTCAGTTACTCAAAGGGAAATAGGGCTTAAACCTTTTCCTAAATGATTTTGGTGGTTGAATGAACAACACAAATAATTGGACCAACTAGTTTGCTCTAGATTATATACTCTATAGGTGCTAAAGGTTCAACACAAACCAATAAAAAGATCAAGAAAGGGTTCAAAAAGAAAGGAGCAAAAGAAAAAGAAGAGAACCCTGGTCTGGCGCACCGGACTGTCTGGTGTGCCACCGGACAGTGTCCGATGCACCAGGGGGCGTACATTCTGAACTCTTCACCTTTGGGTTTCTCAGGGGCCGCTCCGCTATAATTCACTGGACCGTCCGGTGTGCCACCAGACTGTCCGGTGTACTAGCGGAGCAATGGATATCCAGCGCAACAGTCGTCTACAAAAGCGTGAACAGTGCGCGCAGAAGTCAGAGCAGGCGTCAGAGGTGCACCAGACAGTGAACAGCACATGTCCGATGCCGCACCGGACTGTCCGGTGCGACATAAATTCAGCGCTTCAACGGTCAGAATCTTCAGAACCCTAACGGTTGGGTGACGTGGCTGGCGCACCGGACCGTCCGGTGCGCCCATCGACACACAGCCTCCCTAACGGCTATGTGGTGGTTGAGGGCTATAAATACCCCCAACCACCACCACTCCAAGCATCCAAGTTTTTCAGACATCTCATTCAATACAAGAGCTAGTGCAATCAATAGAAGACACAATTCAAAAAATCAAAGCCTCTCTAAGTCCCAAATTCACTCAGAACTCCTAGTGACTAGAGAGAGAGTTATTGCTCGTGTTCTTTGAGCTCTTGTTCTTGGATCGCTTTCTTCCTCTTCCTCATTCTTGTTCTTCAAGTGACTTGTAACCAAAGCAAGAGACACTAAGTTTCTAGTGGTCCTTGCGGGGTCTAAGTGACCCATTTGATTAAGGAGAAAGCTCACTCGGTCTAGGTGACCGTTAGAGAGAGGGAAAGGGTTGAAAGAGAATCGGTCTTTGTGGCCACCTCAACGGGGACTAGGTTCATTGGAACCAAATCTCGGTAAAACAAATCATCGTGTCATCCGCTTTACTTTCTTGGTTGATTTGTTTTTCCCCTCTCTCCCAGACTCGGATTTTATTCTAACGCTAACCCCAGCTTGTAGTGTGTTTAAAGTTGTAAATTTCAGTTTCCGCCTATCCACCCCCCTCTAGGTGACTTTCAATTGGTATCAAAGCCCGGTACTTCATTAGAGTTTAACAACTCGAAGTGATGTCGGGAGATCACGCTAAGAGGAAGATAGAAATGGCCACAAGCCATGAGAAGGCTCCATCAAGGGAGTTCGGCGCCAACGGAAGAGAGGAATCACCTCCCCGCGTTAAGTCGCACCGGAGTGGCGACAAGAAGAAGAAAATGAAGAAAGTGGTCTACTACGAGACCGATTCTTCGTCGCCCTCCACCTCTGGCTCCGACGCACCGTCCATCACTTCTAAGCGCCATGAGCGCAAGAAGTTTAGTAAGATCCCCCTACGCTATCCCCGCATTGCCAAACACACTCCTTTACTTTCTGTCCCATTTGGCAAACCACCAGTTTTTTACGGTGAAGATTATTGTATGTGGAGCGATAAAATGAGGCATCATCTAACCTCACTCCATGCTAGCATTTGGGACATTGTTGAATTTGGAGCGCAGGTACCATCCGTAGGGGATGAAGGATATGATTCGGACGAGGTCGCCCAAATCCGACACTTCAACTCCCAAGCCACTACTATACTCCTCGCCTCTCTATGTCGAGAGGAGTATAATAAGGTGCAAGGGTTGAAGAGTGCCAAGGAGATTTGGGACGTGCTAAAGATTGCGCACGAAGGGGATGAGGTGAGCAAGGTCACCAAGCGGGAGACGATCGAGGGGGAGCTCAGTCGATTATTCCTCAACCAAGGAGAGGAGCCACAAGCAATGTACAACAGTCTCAAGACCTTGGTCAACCAAGTGAGCAACCTCAGGAGCATCAAATGGGATGACCATGAAATGGTCAGGGTTATTCTTAGATCACTCGTATTTCGTAATCCTACTCAAGTTCAATTAATACGTGGTGATCCTAGATATAAGCTAATGTCTCCCGAGGAAGTGATAGGAAAGTTTGTGAGCTTTGAATTGATGATCAAAGGCTCCAAACAAATCATCGAGCAAGGTGGCACCTCCACACCCGAGGTGCAACCCATCGCATTTAAAGCAACGAAGGAAAAGAAAGAAGAGTCTACATCAAGTAGGCTCCCCATCGACGCCTCCAAGCTCGACAACGAGGAAATGGCGCTCATCATCAAGAGCTTCCGCCAAATCCTCAAGCAAAGGAGGGGGAAGGATTACAAACTCAGCTCCAAAAGGGTGTGCTACAAGTGTGGTAAGCCCGGTCATTTTATCGCTAAATGTCCTATGTCTAGTGATAGTGACAGGGGGGACGACAAGAGGGGAAAGAAGAAGAAGAAGAAGAAGAGGTACTACAAGAAGAAGGGCGGCGATGCCCACATGTGTCGGGAATGGGACTCCGACGTGAGCTCCACCGACTCCTCCTCCGATGAGGACGCTGCCAACATCGCTGTCAACAAGGGACTCCGCTTCCCCAACTTTGGCCACAAGTGCTTCATGGCAAAGGACGGCAAGAAAAAGAAGGTACAAGCTAGAACCACCACCAAGTATACTACATCTAGTGATGAGGGTAGTTCTAGTGATAATGAAGATAACTTGCTTGGTCTTTTTGCCAACTTTAACATGCAACAAAAAAAATTAAATGAATTAATAGGTGCTATTCATGAGAAGGATGAACTCTTGGATAGCCAAGAGGAATTCCTTATTAAGGAAAACAAAAGGCATGTTAAGGTAAACAATGCTTATGCTCAGGAAGTAGAGAAGAATGAAAATTTGACTAAGTAGCTTAGCATTTGCCATGAAACTATATTAAACCTTAGAACTGAGAATGTTAGTTTAACTACTAAGGTTGAAAAATCAAATGTTTATCATGATTCAATTGTCAATCTTAAAAATGAAAATGCTAGTTTGATTGCTAAGATTGATAAATTGAATGAATCAATTGCTAGCCTTAAAACTGAGAATGATAAGTTAATTTCTAAGGCTAAAGACTTGAATGTTTGCAATGTTTCTATTTCCAATCTTAGAAATGAAAATGCTATCTTACATGCTAAAATTGATGAATTAAATGCTTGCAAACCCTCTACATCTTCTGTTGAGCATGTTGCCATTTGTACTAGATGTAGAGACATTAATGTTGATGTTATTCATGATCACCTTACTTTAATTAAACAACAAAATGATCATATAGCTAAATTTACTAGTAAAATCAATGAGCATGAAATTGAAAATGAAAAATTTAAATTCGCTAGAAACATGCTCTATAGTGGGAGACGCCCTGGCATCAAGGATGGCATTGGTTTCCAACAGGGAAGCAATGTCAAACTTAATGCCCCCAAAAGATTGTCTAATTTTGTTAAGGGCAAGGCTCTCAAGGCTCAGGATAACGAGGTTTACATTTTATATCCTGCTGGCTATCCTGAGCACAAGATTAGGAGAATTCATGCTAGGAAGTCTCATTCTGTTTCCCATCATGCTTTTATGTATAAAAATGAGGCTTCTAGCTCTAGACAATCAACCCATGTTAAATTGCCTAAAAAGAAAACTCCTACTGCATCAAATAAATCTAATGTTTCATTTAAGACTTTTGATGCATCCTATGTGCTTACTAACAAATCAGGCAAAGTAGTTGCCAAATATGTTGGGGGGCAAACACAAGGGCTCCAAGACTTGTGTTTGGGTACCCAAGGTACTTGTTTCTAACGTGAAAGGACCCAAGACTATTTGGGTACCTAAGAACAAGGCCTAAATTGTTTTGCAGGTTTATGCATCCGGGGGCTCAAGTTGGATTATTAATAGTGGATGCACAAACCACAAGACAGGGGAGAAAAAGATGTTCTCCTCCTACGAGAAAAACGAAGATCCCCAAAGTGCTATCACATTCGGGGATGGAAATCAAGGTTTGGTCAAAAGGCTTGGTAAAATTGCTATATCACCTGACCATTCCATTTCCAATGTTTTTCTTGTAGATTCTTTAGATTATAACTTGTTTTCAGATTCTCAATTATGCAAAATGGATTACAACTGTCTTTTTACGGATATAGGTGTTACTGTCTTTAGAAGAAATGATGATTCTGTAGCATTTAAGGGAGTATTAGAGGGTCAGCTATACTTAGTTGATTTTAATAAAGCTGAACTCGATACTTGCTTAATTGCTAAGACTAATATGGGTTGGCTTTGGCATCGCCGACTAGCACATGTTGGGATGAAGAATCTTCACAAGCTTCTAAAGGGAGAACACATTTTGGGATTAACAAATGTTCATTTTGAGAAAAACATGGTTTGTAGCGCATGTCAAGCAGGAAAGCAAGTTGGTTCCCATCATCCACACAAGAACATCATGACGACCGACAGGTCGCTTGAGCTACTCCACATGGATTTATTCGGCCCGATTGCTTACATAAGCATCGGCGGGAGTAAGTATTGTCTTGTAATTGTGGATGATTATTCTCGCTTCACTTGGGTGTTCTTTTTACAGGAAAAATCACAAACCCAAGAGACTTTAAAGGGATTCTTGGGACAGGCTCAAAATGAGTTCGGATTGAGGATCAAGAAAATAAGAAGCGATAATGGGACAGAGTTCAAGAATTCACAAGTTGAAGATAGTGAGTACCCTAACCATGTTTACAAACTCTCAAAGGCGCTTTATGGGCTCAAGCAAGCTCCAAGAGCACGATATGAATGCCTAAGAGATTTTCTTATCACTAATGGCTTCAAAGTCGGAAAAGCCGATCCTACTCTCTTTACTAAAATCATTGCAAAAGATTTGTTTGTATGCCAAATTTATGTTGATGACATCATATTTGGGTCTACTAACAAATCTACTTGTGAAGAGTTTAGTAGGATCATGATTAAAAAATCGAGATGTCTATGATGGGAGACTTGAAGTATTTTCTAAGATTTCAAGTCAAGCAACTTCAAGAGGGCACCTTCATCAGCCAAACCAAGTACATTCAAGACATACTTAATAAATTTGGAATGGAGGATGCCAAGCCCATCAAGACACCCATGGGAACTAATGGGCATCTCGACCTCGACACGGGAGGTAAAGTCGTAGATCAAAAGGTATATCGGTCGATGATAGGATCCCTACTCTATTTATGTGCATCTCGACAGGATATTATGCTTTAAGTATGCATGTGTGCAAGGTTCCAAGGCGATCCTAAGGAAGTTCACACCTTAGGGCCGTGAAAAAAATCATGAGATATTTAGTTAATACACCTAAGTTTGGTCTTTGGTACCCTAAAGGATCCACCTTTGATTTAATAGGATATTCAGATGCCGATTGGGAAGGGTGTAAAATTGATAGGAAGAACACATCATAGACTTGTCAGTTTCTGGGAAGATCCCTGGTGTCTTGGGCTTCAAAGAAACAAAACTAGTAGCTCTTTCTACCGCCGAAGCCGAGTATATTGCCGCAGGCCATTGTTGTGCGCAATTACTTTGGATGAGGCAAACCCTTAGGGACTATGGCTACAAATTGACAAAAGTCCCTCTCCTATGTGACAATGAGAGTGCAATCCGCATGACGGATAATCCCGTTGAACACAGCCGCACTGAGCACATAGCCATTCGGTATCACTTTTTGAGGGATCACCAACAAAGGGGATATCAAGATTGCTTATGTAAGCACCAAAGAACAATTGCCAATATCTTTACCAGATCATTAGATGAGAAAACCTTTACCAAACTTAGGAATAAGCTAAATATACTTGATTCTCGGAACTTTGATTGACACTTTGCACACATAGCTCATTTATATACCTTTGATCATATCTGTAACACCCTGAATTTGGGGGTATAAAATTTCTTTGCTCATATTCACAAATTCAGGTGTTACTTCCCTTTTCTCATCCTTCCTCATTCTTTTCTTTCTCATTTCTATAGGAGAAAAGTGCTTATTTTATTTGTAATTATAGTTTAATAGGTTAAACCCTAAGGGAGTATGAATTGTTGCATCATGTTGAACCCTAGATTTCACTTTTGCTTGGTGCATAATTCTTGGAAAGTCTAATTTGAATTTGTGGCTTATTTGGATTTGAATCAAATAGAGAAAATAAAAAGAAAAGAGAAAACAATTCCAGAATAAAAGAAAAGAGAAAACAATTCCAGAATAAAAGAAAAGAGGAAAGAAGCCCAACCCCGCCGCCCCCTCAGCCTTTCGGCCCAGCCAGGCCCATCCCGCGCGCGCGCTCTCCCCCCCCCGCTCTCTCTGCCCTGGCGGGCCCGCCCATCAGCGCGGCCGCTTTCCGCGCGCCCGCCCCCGCTCTCCCCTCTCTCTCTGCTCGCGGGCCCGGCTTGTCAGCCCCGTCGTCCTCGCGTAACCGCCGCCCGAGCTGCGCGCGGCCGCCTTCTCCGCGCCCACGTCGCGCGTGGACCTCGCAACCGCCCCGCCCCTGGCCACTTGAGCCCCGAGCCCCACTCGCCCTCTCCCCCTCCCCCATTTGCGCTCCAGCAGACCCCTCTTCCACCTCTCCCTCGCTGCGCGCACGCCAGAGCACCGCCGCCACAAATCCCCGCCGTCCCGAGCTCGTTTCCCGGCCGCCGTTGGAGCTCCGCTGTGTCCGTTGCCACGGTGAGCTTCGCCCCGGCGTCCGCAACCCGGGACGCGCCCCAATTCCCTCTCCCCCTCCCTATTTCTCTCTGCCCGCGCTCACCCGCCGTTCCCCGTGCAGCCGCGGAGGTCCGCCACCGCCGCCCCGGGCCACCGTCGCGCCATTGCCGCCGCCGAGGAATCCCCGGAGCCCGCCTTGAGGTAAAGAACCTCTCCCGCCCCTATCGACCCGTGTTTTGCCTTCTGCCATGTGTAATTCCTCGCCGGAGTAGATTTATGCCGCCGCCGAGCCGCTCCGCCGTGGGCCGCCCCCCTCCGGTGCCCCTGCCCCGACCCAGACCCCACCAGAGGACTCCCCGTGCCCTCCCCAACCTTCCCGGCCGCTCAGGTCGCCCCGGAGGCCCGCCAAACGCCCGCGCCCCTCGTCTCCGGCGAGTCCTCCACCGCGGGGACGAGCGCCGCCGCCCCAGCTAGCCGTAGGAGAAGCCCAGGCCGGCCACCCGATCCCCACCGTCCGTCCCAGATCGGGCGGTCCCGTTTTAATTAGGTCAAGCCTAATCCTGGCCGTCCGCCGGAGATCCAGCGGCCCAGGCCCGCTTCCCCCACACCCCGTCCCCCTGCCGTTTGGGCCCCGCCTGTCAGCCCGCCCGCGCGCTCGCGCTGCCCGCCGGCCCCGCCTGTCAGCCTGCCCGCGCCCCGCGCTGCCCGCCGGCCCCGCCTGTCAGCCTGCCCGCGCCCCGTGCTGCCCGCCCGGTCCCGCCTGTCAGCCGCCCGGGCCGCCGCGCGCTCGCGCGCCCGTCCGCAGGATCTAATCCTGGCCGTTCGCTTTAGATCTGACGGCCGTAGTAGCCCGATACCCCTTCGCCCGCGCGTTTTCTTAAAGAGACCCCCGGTTTTATGGAATTTGAACCCGCCGTCCCTGGTTTCTCTCGGTTAGGTCCCTGGGCCATTTATTTAATTCAAAATAGGTATTTAGGGTATATTTTTAACCCCTAAACTTGTAAAATCCATAACTTTGTCATATGAACTCCAAATGAGGTGCTTCAAATTGCAAAATGCTCATGATGTTTTTGTCTATCTATTTAAACAATGTTTCCCTGCTGTTTCCATGTACCAATTAATAGTTAATCACTAGGATAGGATTAAGGCTATTGGAACCCTATTTGAGATAATTAGAAGTTGGTAGACTTTAATAAAAGTTGGAATACTTAAGTTTATGGACTTAAACACCTAAGTTTAGGAACTTAAAACCATGTAATGATTTAATCCCTCCACTGACTTAAACCTGATTAGTGGATAATGAATCACTTTGTATAGTCCTCTACCCCAGACCTAGGGAACACCAGAGTGCCTATCCCTTTTCAACTATGAACTTGTGATCTCTCTGCTGCATATGTTTGGTATGTTGCTTTTTGTTTGTTATCTTCCCAAGTGCATAGTGTGAATGATTACTTTACGTAGACAACGAGCAGTCTGTGTTTCCCGAAGAGGTTGCAGAGGAAGTCCCTGATCAGCAGTTTGGTGAAGGCAAGTGTCCTCTGTCCCATTACGTCCTATTCATTTATAACTTAATACCCCGCACTACTTACTTGAAACCTAAGGATTGACTAGCTTTACACTTTACTTTGTCCTTGATGACCTATTGGGTTGTTATGGTTAGCACTCTGCTTTTGCCTTAACTTAATCAACGAACATGATGTGACTATTTATGATACTGTTATCCCGATGATGTTGATGATCTTGTGATACTCTAGGGGGCTCAGGCTGTTTCCTGAGTACCTCTCCGTAAGGACTTGTTCGTTGAGAGACCACCCGGGATAACAGTGCAACCATGAGGGTGAAATGGGATGCCCTTAGCTGATTAATTGGATGAACTAGAGGTGTAGTTGCTTAGCCGTCGTGCCGTCAATGGGGTCCAGGCACAGTGCTTGCTCTGCCGAGGCTGAGTGCCGAGGTTCTTTCGTTTTGCTTTTGTTAGTCACTCTCCTGCGGGGAGGGGTACTGTGTTTATCAAACTGAAGAAACCTAACGGGCAGCTATGATCTCTAGGGAAATCTTTGTAAAAGCTACGTAGTGATGCCCTGCCGGACCACCTAGGTAGTGGTCAATGGGGATTAGCTCTCCCCGGGTAGAAAGGGAATCACGGCTCATGGGTAAAGTGTGCAACCTCTGCAGAGGGTAGTGAACTGATATATCAGCCGTGCTCACGGTTAAGAGCAGCCTTGGGATCCTCTTTGATTAGAGATACAGATGGTTCGAGATACAAGGATTACGTTATGGTTTTGGTTCGACTATGATGATGTTGTTCCTCGATGAGGAAGTGGTTTACGGGTTGGTTAATGCTAAAATCTGGCTTCTACTAATGATAAATACCTGACCAACTAAAAGCAACTGCTTGAGCCTAACCCCACATAAAGCTAGTCCACTTCAGCCAAACGGGACATTTGCTGGGTACGTTGATGTGTACTCATCCTTGCTTTACCACAAAACACCAGGTTGTCCGCATTGTAATCACTGCTCAGGAGAAGGCGAAGCCGTGGAAGGAGACTTCCAGGAGTTCCAAGACTACGACGAATTCTAGGTGTGGGTTGGCGGCAACCCCCAGTCAGCTGCCTGTGAAGGCCTTATCTTTACTGCGTTTCGCTAGTACTTTGATTTACCTGTTAAGACAATGACTACGTGGATGTCTATGACTCTGTGATGTAATAAGTTAATACTCTTTTATGTTATTATTCGAGCATTGTGCGATGATGTTCATTTATGTAATCGCTGTGTACGTGAGTTCTGATCCTGGCACGTACATAGTTCGCATTCGGTTTGCCTTCCAAAACCGGGTGTGACATAAGTGGTATCAAAGCCGTGCTGACTGTAGGACCGCTGACCTAGAGTAGCACTGGTCGTACTAAGGACTATTGACCTTCCCTCTCACCTTGACCTCTGATGTTACTTCAAAAGTCGGTCACCTCGACCAACCCTATGTTTTACTACATATATATACTATATTATACCTTGTTAAAAATTTTTTTATCTTGTTCTGTCTATGGTTTATTCACTTGTCATATTAGTTCTGTTCTTACTCTTGTACTTACGGTGTCTTTTGTAGATGGCTCGTCTTAGACACACTGCACGTAAGTCGGTGATTCCTTTTCTGCCGTCTCGACTTGCGGAGCGTCCTCTGCACCGCACCGTGTCCGGTCAGTCGAGTCACCTGGAGAGGCTGCACCACCGCCTGCGTGAGGAGCAGGAACGCCGGCGCCAGCACAGAGAGCAGCAGGGCTCTTCCTCCCCACCCCAGCAAGAGGTGGAGTCCGTGAGGCCCCGTTCCTCTGTTGCCCAGCTGGAGGCGCCCCCTGCACCACCGCGGGACGTTCCGGCTGTTGGAGGAGCTACTGGAGGAGGTCCTGGAGGAGACCCCGACGATGACGACTCAGACCACAGCACGGAGTCCTCTAAGCCGCAGGAGGCGGAAGGATGGGTTGCCCGACCCATCACCCGTGACGCCGCTCGCGGTTGTCACTTCCACGACGCACTCGACACCTTGCTGCGCCAGGCTTTCGACCGGCACACCTGGTCGATCGAGTATCGTTGTGTAGTCTACCAGCACAGTCGCGGGAGGTACCCGGACCGCTGGGAGGCTACTTGCCTAGTTCGCCGTCCGGAGGATGATCTCCGGGGAGCAGAGGCCGTTTCGGAGCACTATTCCATCTCCGAGAGGGACACTACAGAGGCGGCTATGCAGGATGCAGCACGGCGTGCACTCTCCCAGTACTGTTCTTTGTTCGGTGGGGTGGCCGACGGTCTTAACCTTCGGTACTACCCCCGCCGACCTACTGGCAGCACGGAGAGTGTGGTTGTCTCGCCTGTTGGTGAGGCTAACCCTAGGTTGAGCAGCACAGTCAACCTAGTCGCAGTGCTTAACACTGAGCTGGATCACTCTCTGGACGAGCTAAGCAGGGCTCGAACGGAGATTGCGGAGTTGCGTGCTGAGCTGGCAGAGCGCCATCACCAGGAGGGTGGTTCCCCCGCTCCTGTTGGGACTCAACACCCATACCGCTCGCCGCCACGTGGTCACCACACTTATGGTTCCCCTGTCTGTAAGACCAGGATAGATCTGGATCCTTAGATCGTTAGCGTCGGAGTTTGTAATAATTCTTAAGTCAGATGTCTCAGTCTTAGGTAGTCAGTTTAGTTTGCTTATCAGTTGCCTCCATTTAGTTTAGTTTGCTTATCAGTTGCTTTCATGCTTGTTATGATGAACTTGTGCTGGATTCGAATCTTTGTAATGACTGTTGCCAACCTGTGGGTTTCCCCTGTAGTTTGGCCTAGCTAGTAATGTTAATGAAGTCAGTTGCTTAGTTGGGAAACCATTTACTTCTACTTTCCTTCTTATCTGAGAAGCTGTGTTGAATCATAATGAGGATCAGTGAAGCTCTTTATTCACTCAGTGTCATGAAGAATTCTGTTTTCCCTTTTCTTATGCTGAAAGGTTGTAAGATCAATGCTGATGTATGAATGTCTTCCACAGATGTCTGACAACAGGCGCCGATGCAACCGGCATGCTCAACAGGAGCAGCATGACCAGCAGGAGGAACATCAGAGGCAGCCTCCCCCACCACCCCCGATGTCAGTGGAGCAAATGTTCTTGATGCAGACTCAGGCAGTGCAGGCCATTGGGCAGACTCTGGCAGCCATGCAGCAGGCTCAACAGCAACCCCAACCCCAATTGCAAGTGCAGATGCCCCAGATGCCACGGGATAAGCGTGGTGAGTTCATGAGAGGGCACCCTCCTACCTTTGCCCATTCTGCTGACCCCATGGATGCGGAAGACTGGCTGCGCGCGGTGGAAAGGGAACTGCGCACCGCCCAATGTGACGACAGGGAGAAGGTTCTGTATGGTCCCCGTCAGCTAAGGGGAGCAGCCCAGTCCTGGTGGGAGTCCTACCTCGCCACCCATGCTGACCCCAAAGCCATCACCTGGGAAGAATTCAGCGAGAGTTTCCGTCGGTACCATGTGCCAGAGGGACTGATGATCGTGAAGAAGGAGGAGTTTCTGGCTCTGAAGCAGGGACCCCTGTCTGTTAGTGAGTACAGAGACAAGTTTCTGCAGCTGTCCCGCTATGCACCCGAGGATGTCAACACTGATGCTAAGAGGCAGTACTGGTTCATGAGAGGTTTGGTGGATCCCCTGCATTACCAGCTGATGAATCATACCTTCCCAACCTTCCAGCACCTGATCGATAGGGCAGTTATGACTGAGAAGAAGCGTAAGGATATGGAAGATCGGAAGCGCAAGATGAGTGGACCCCAGTCCGGAGGCATCAGCCGTCCATGTTTCTCAGGCAGTTCATCTCAGCAAGGCAGACCTGGTCACCCACAGGGATACCAGAATCAGAATCAGCGTCCGCATCAGCAGCAGTTTCAGAGGCAGTACCCTCAGCAGCAGCAGTATCGTCAGAACAGCCAGCAAGGAGGTAATCAGTATCAGAAGCAGAACAACCAGGCACCTCGCCTTCCTGCCCCCGCAACAAATCAGAGCAACCAAGCAGCCCCAGCACAAGGAGGAGGCAGAGGATGTTTCCACTGTGGAGAACAAGGCCACTGGGCGATGCAGTGCCCAAAGAAGATGGCGCAGCAGCAGACCAACCCCAATGCTCCAACAAGGCAAGGTGTACTGCAGCCGGTAACAGGCAATCGTAGCCAAGCGTACAACCGTGGAAAGGTGAACCACTTGGAGGCCGAAGCAATCCAGGATGCACCAGATGTGGCAGTAGGTATGTTCTCAGTCGAATCTCATCCCGCAAAAGTGCTATTTGATACTGGTGCAACTCATTCATTTGTCACTGCAACCTGGGTAGAATTGTATAACATCTCAGTAGAGGCAATGATGCCGCCCATGAGGATTAATTCGGTTGGTGGCAAGGTGCAAACAGATAAAATATGCTCAAATATAATGGTGGAAATAAGGGGGATAGGATTCCCCAGTGACTTAATAGTAATAGACACCCCTGGGATAGATGTTATTCTAGGGATGAATTGGTTAATGAAGTATGAAGCAAATGTTAGTTGTGACAAGAGGACCGTAACATTGAAGTCCCCGTCAGGAGAAGAGGTAGTGGCCGAGCTAAGGATGCCTAAATCAGCGGAGGGAGTCTGTCACCAGATTTCAGTTGATAGTAAGGAGCCCAACCCGCTCGAGGCTATCAGGGTTGTGTCAGACTTTCCGGATGTGTTTCCCGAGGAGCTAACGGGCATGCCACCCGAGAGAAAGGTTGAATTTGCCATAGAGCTTATCCCTGGTACCGCCCCCATTTCCAAAAGAGCCTATCGAGTGTTTGGACCAGAATTGGTGGAACTCAAGAAGCAGATAGATGAGATGTTAGAGAAGGGTTACATCAGGCCAAGTACCTCGCCTTGGGCCGCTCCAGTGTTGTTTGTAGAGAAGAAAGATGGTACCAAAAGGATGTGCATAGACTACAGGGCCTTGAATGAAGTCACTGTCAAGAACAAGTACCCCCTGCCAAGGATAGAAGATTTGTTCGACCAGCTCAGAGGTGCCAGCGTATTCTCGAAGATAGATCTGAGATCAGGTTACCATCAACTCAGAATCCGACCCTCGGACATACCGAAGACAGCATTCATCACCAAGTACGGGTTATATGAGTTCACAGTTATGTCCTTTGGTTTGACAAATGCGCCAGCCTTCTTTATGTATCTGATGAACAGCGTGTTCATGGACTATCTAGACAAGTTTGTGGTAGTGTTCATCGATGATATTCTCATATACTCTCAAAGTGAGGAAGATCATGTAGAGCATTTGAAGATGGTATTGCAAAGACTTCGAGAGCATCAGTTGTATGCCAAGCTGGGCAAATGCGAGTTCTGGATTCATGAAGTCCTGTTTCTGGGTCACATCATAAACCAAGATGGGTTGGCAGTGGATCCAAAGAAGGTGGCAGATATCCTGAACTGGAAAGCACCGAAGGATGTTCGTGGGATCAAGAGCTTCATTGGAATGGCTGGATATTATAGGCGTTTCATTGAAGGTTTCTCAAAGATTGCTAGACCAATGACAGCGTTACTAGCAAAGAAGGTTGAGTTTAAATGGACTCAAAAGTGTCAGGAAGCATTTGAAGAACTGAAGAATAGATTGACTACAGCTCCTGTGTTAGTTCTGCCTGATGTTCACAAGTCATTCTTAGTGTATTGCGACGCTTCTTACACCGGATTGGGATGTGTGCTAATGCAAGAAGGAAGGGTTGTAGCGTACTCGTCCCGACAGCTGAAGATCCATGAGAAAAATTATCCCACACATGACCTGGAGTTGGCAGCAGTGGTTCATGCTTTAAAGACCTGGAGACATTACCTGTATGGGCAGAAGTGCGACATCTACACAGATCATAAAAGTCTGAAGTACATATTCACCCAGTCAGAGTTAAACATGAGGCAGCGAAGATGGTTGGAATTGATCAAAGACTATGAGTTGGAGATACATTACCATCCAGGCAAAGCCAATGTTGTTGCAGATGCTCTGAGCAGGAAGAGTCAGGTCAATATGTTGGCCACGTACCCGATGCCGTATGAGTTAGCCAAAGAGTTCGACAGACTGAGCCTCGGTTTCCTGAACAGTACGCATGGAGTAACAGTGGAGTTAGAGCCCACCCTAGAGAGGGAGATCAAAGAAGGGCAGAAGGATGATGAAAACATCAACAAGATCCGGCAGCTGATCTTGGAAGGAAGAGGCAAAGACTTTCGAGAGGATGAAGAGGGAGTAATATGGTTCAAGGACCGATCGTGTGTTCCCGACCTCAAACCTATTCGGGAACTGATCCTCAAGGAAGCTCATGAGACAGCTTACTCCATACACCCTGGAAGTGAAAAGATGTACCAGGATTTAAAACGAAGGTTTTGGTGGTATGGCATGAAAAGAGAGATCGCAGAATATGTCACAATCTGTGATAGCTGTCAGAGAACCAA
Source organism: Zea mays (assembly GCF_902167145.1). Classification (NCBI taxonomy): domain Eukaryota; kingdom Viridiplantae; phylum Streptophyta; class Magnoliopsida; order Poales; family Poaceae; genus Zea; species Zea mays. Next base: position 151,144,952 of record NC_050098.1, read on the forward strand.
AGCAGAGCATCAGAGGCCCGCCGGATTGTTGCAGCCATTACGGATTCCTCAGTGGAAGTGGGATGAGATCGGGATGGATTTTATAGTTGGCCTACCTCGTACCCGGGCCGGTTATGATTCCATCTGGGTAGTTGTGGACCGCTTAACAAAGGTGGCCCATTTCATACCCGTGAAAACAACATACACCGGAGCAACGTTGGCTGAGTTATACATGTCACGGATAGTCTGCCTTCATGGTGTGCCGAAGAAGATAGTGTCAGATCGAGGAACGCAGTTCACATCTCATTTTTGGCAGCAGCTACAAAAAGCTTTGGGCACACATTTGAACTTCAGCTCAGCTTATCACCCGCAGACAGACGGTTAGACTGAAAGAACTAATCAGATCCTAGAGGATATGTTGAGAGCCTGTGCGTTGCAAGACAAGTCAGGATGGGACAAAAGATTACCTTATGCAGAATTCTCCTACAACAATAGTTACCAGGCCAGCTTGAAGATGTCGCCGTTTCAGGCACTCTATGGACGGAGTTGTAGGACTCCGCTGCATTGGGACCAGCCTAGAGAGAGACAGGTGTTTGGCCCTGACATTTTGCTTGAAGCCGAAGAAAATATCAAGATGGTTCGGGAGAATCTGAAGATAGCCCAGTCAAGACAGCAAAGCTATGCGGACCGAAGGAGAAGAGAACTGAGTTTTGAAGTGGGAGATTATGTCTATCTGAAGGTGTCACCTATCAGGGGAGTCAGAAGGTTCGGAGTTAAAGGCAAGTTAGCACCCCGGTACGTTGGACCATATCAGATTCAAGCAAAGCATGGAGAAGTGGCCTACCAGCTCAACCTACCAGAAAGTTTGTCAGCAGTGCACAATGTGTTCCACGTGTCGCAATTGAAGAAGTGTCTGCGAGTACCAGAAGAGCAGTTGCCAGTGGAGGGTTTGGAGGTCCAGGAGGATCTGACCTACATAGAGAAGCCAACGCAGATTCTGGAGTTTGCAGACAGAGTCACCCGGAGGAACACCATCAGAATGTGCAAAGTCAGATGGGGTCACCACTCGGAGGAAGAAGCAACCTGGGAACGAGAAGATGATCTGAAGGCCAAATACCCCGAACTCTTTGCTGACCAACCTTGAATCTCGGGGCGAGATTCTTTTAAGGGGGATAGGTTTGTAACACCCTGAATTTGGGGGTATAAAATTTCTTTGCTCATATTCACAAATTCAGGTGTTACTTCCCTTTTCTCATCCTTCCTCATTCTTTTCTTTCTCATTTCTATAGGAGAAAAGTGCTTATTTTATTTGTAATTATAGTTTAATAGGTTAAACCCTAAGGGAGTATGAATTGTTGCATCATGTTGAACCCTAGATTTCACTTTTGCTTGGTGCATAATTCTTGGAAAGTCTAATTTGAATTTGTGGCTTATTTTGATTTGAATCAAATAGAGAAAATAAAAAGAAAAGAGAAAACAATTCCAGAATAAAAGAAAAGAGAAAACAATTCCAGAATAAAAGAAAAGAGGAAAGAAGCCCAACCCCGCCGCCCCCTCAGCCTTTCGGCCCAGCCAGGCCCATCCCGCGCGCGCTCTCCCCCCCCCCCCCCGCTCTCTCTGCCCTGGCGGGCCCGCCCGTCAGCGCGGCCGCTTTCCGCGCGCCCGCCCCTGCTCTCCCCTCTCTCTCTGCTCGCGGGCCCGGCTTGTCAGCCCCGTCGTCCTCGCGTAACCGCCGCCCGAGCTGCGCGCGGCCGCCTTCTCCGCGCCCACGTCGCGCGTGGAGCTCGCAACCGCCCCGCCCCTGGCCACTTGAGCCCCGAGCCCCACTCGCCCTCTCCCCCTCCCCCATTTGCGCTCCAGCAGACCCCTCTTCCACCTCTCCCTCGCTGCGCGCACGCCAGAGCACCGCCGCCACAAATCCCCGCCGTCCCGAGCTCGTTTCCCGGCCGCCGTTGGAGCTCCACCGTGTCCGTTGCCACGGTGAGCTTCGCCCCGGCGTCCGCAACCCGGGACGCGCCCTAATTCCCTCTCCCCCTCCCTATTTCTCTCTGCCCGCGCTCACCCGCCGTTCCCCGTGCAGCCGCGGAGGTCTGCCACCGCCGCCCCGGGCCACCGTCGCGCCATTGCCGCCGCCGAGGAATCCCCGGAGCCCGCCTTGAGGTAAAGAACCTCTCCCGCCCCTATCGACCCGTGTTTTGCCTTCTGCCATGTGTAATTCCTCGCCGGAGTAGATTTATGCCGCCGCCGAGCCGCTCCGCCGTGGGCCGCCCCCTCCGGTGCCCCTGCCCCGACCCAGACCCCACCAGAGGACTCCCCGTGCCCTCCCCAACCTTCCCGGCCGCTCAGGTCGCCCCGGAGGCCCGCCAAACGCCCGCGCCCCTCGTCTCCGGCGAGTCCTCCGCCGCGGGGACGAGCGCCGCCGCCCCAGCTAGCCGTAGGAGAAGCCCAGGCCGGCCACCCGATCCCCACCGTTCGTCCCAGATCGGGCGGTCCCGTTTTAATTAGGTCAAGCCTAATCCTGGCCGTCCGCCGGAGATCCAGAGGCCCAGGCCCGCTTCCCCCACACCCCATCCCCCTGCCGTTTGGGCCCCGCCTGTCAGCCCACCCGCGCGCTCGCGCTGCCCACCGGTCCCGCCTGTCAGCCTGCCCGCGCCCCACGCTGCCCGCCGGCCCCGCCTGTCAGCCTGCCCGCGCCCCGCGCTGCCCGCCCGGTCCCGCCTGTCAGCCGCCCGGGCCGCCGCGCGCTCGCGCGCCCGCCCGCAGGATCTAATCCTGGCCGTTCGCTTTAGATCTGACGGCCGTAGTAGCCCGATACCCCTTCGCCCGCGCGTTTTCTTAAAGAGACCCCCGGTTTTATGGAATTTGTACCCGCCGTCCCTGGTTTCTCTCGGTTAGGTCCCTAGGCCATTTATTTAATTCAAAATAGGTATTTAGGGTATATTTTTAACCCCTAAACTTGTAAAATCCATAACTTTGTCATATGAACTCCAAATGAGGTGCTTCAAATTGCAAAATGCTCATGGTGTTTTTGTCTATCTATTTAAACAATGTTTCCCTGCTGTTTCCATGTACCAATTAATAGTTAATCACTAGGATAGGATTAAGGCTATTGGAACCCTATTTGAGATAATTAGAAGTTGGTAGACTTTAATAAAAGTTGGAATACTTAAGTTTATGGACTTAAACACCTAAGTTTAGGAACTTAAAACCATGTAATGATTTAATCCCTCCACTGACTTAAACCTGATTAGTGGATAATGAATCACTTTGTATAGTCCTCTACCCCAGACCTAGGGAACACCAGAGTGCCTATCCCTTTTCAACTATGAACTTGTGATCTCTCTGCTGCATATGTTTGGTATGTTGCTTTTTGTTTGTTATCTTCCCAAGTGCATAGTGTGAATGATTACTTTACGTAGACAACGAGCAGTCTGTGTTTCCCGAAGAGGTTGCAGAGGAAGTCCCTGATCAGCAGTTTGGTGAAGGCAAGTTTCCTCTGTCCCATTACGTCCTATTCATTTATAACTTACTACCCCGCACTACTTACTTGAAACCTAAGGATTGACTAGCTTTACACTTTACTTTGTCCTTGATGACCTATTGGGTTGTTATGGTTAGCACTCTGCTTTTGCCTTAACTTAATCAATGAACATGATGTGACTATTTATGATACTGTTATCCCGATGATGTTGATGATCTTGTGATACTCTAGGGGGCTCAGGCTGTTTCCTGAGTACCTCTCCGTAAGGACTTGTTCGTTGAGAGACCACCCGGGATAACAGTGCAACCATGAGGGTGAAATGGGATGCCCTTAGCTGATTAATTGGATGAACTAGAGGTGTAGTTGCTTAGCCGTCGTGCCGTCAATGGGGTCCAGGCACAGTGCTTGCTCTGCCGAGGCTGAGTGCCGAGGTTCTTTCGTTTTGCTTTTGTTAGTCACTCTCCTGCGGGGAGGGGTACTGTGTTTATCAAACTGGAGAAACCTAACGGACAGCTATGATCTCTAGGGAAATCTTTGTAAAAGCTACGTAGTGATGCCCTGCCGGACCACCTAGGTAGTGGTCAATGGGGATTAGCTCTCCCCGGGTAGAAAGGGAATCACGGCTCATGGGTAAAGTGTGCAACCTCTGCAGAGGGTAGTGAACTGATATATCAGCCGTGCTCACGGTTAAGAGCAGCCTTGGGATCCTCTTTGATTAGAGATACAGATGGTTCGAGATACAAGGATTACGTTATGGTTTTGGTTCGACTATGATGATGTTGTTCCTCGATGAGGAAGTGGTTTACGGGTTGGTTAATGCTAAAATCTGGCTTCTACTAATGATAAATACCTGGCCAACTAAAAGCAACTGCTTGAGCCTAACCCCACATAAAGCTAGTCCACTTCAGCCAAACGGGACATTTGCTGGGTACGTTGATGTGTACTCATCCTTGCTTTACCACAAAACACCAGGTTGTCCGCATTGTAATCACTGCTCAGGAGAAGGCGAAGCCGTGGAAGGAGATTTCCAGGAGTTCCAAGACTACGACAAATTCTAGGTGTGGGTTGGCGGCAACCCCCAGTCAGCTGCCTGTGAAGGCCTTATCTTTACTGCGTTTCGCTAGTACTTTGATTTACCTGTTAAGACAATGACTACGTGGATGTCTATGACTCTGTGATGTAATAAGTTAATACTCTTTTATGTTATTATTCGAGCATTGTGCGATGATGTTCATTTATGTAATCGCTGTGTACGTGAGTTCTGATCCTGGCACGTACATAGTTCGCATTCGGTTTGCCTTCCAAAACCGGGTGTGACAATATCTCTTTTATGTCTACGACTAATGTGTTTTTTAAGTGTATTCCTATGCTAAGTCGTAGATTGTAAGGGAAAATGAGTCTTCGGCGAAGACAAAGCTTCCACTCCACTCTATCGATATTATTTACCCTTCGTCGTCACTTCGCACCACTCTCCACTTTGGTATAATCTTCACTCATATTTATATGTACCATTGGGGAGAAAATGAAAAGAGCTCACAAAGTCTCCGTTTTTGGTGATTAATGCCAAAGGGGGGAGAGAGTATTAGCCCAAAGCAAAAGGACCGCACCACCACCTTTCGAAAATTTTTAATTGACATATTTCAAAATTGGTATGTTTTTCAATTGGTTAGGATTTTTCAAATTGGTATCTAAAAATAATTTGATCTTCTTTCAATTGGTAAACCCTCTTGAACACTAAGAGGAGAATTTTATTCAGGGGGAGTTTTGTTAAGTCAAAGGAAAAGCATTTGAAACAGGGGGAGAAAATTTCAAATCTTGAAAAAGCTTCACAAAATCTTACTCATATACCTTTGACTATTTGCAAAAAGACCTTGAAAAGATTTTCCAAAAGAATTTGCAAAAACAAAACAAGTGGTGCAAGCGTGGGCCAAAATGTTAATTAAAAGAAAACCAACCATGCATATCTAATTGTCAGCGTTTCGGACCCGCGAGGACCGTCAACCGACCAGTGAATTTATCGCTGCGTGCCCCTGCCCAGATGGGTTGATGCAAGATGGAACACAAGAGAGGGAATGAGGCTTGTATTATCTTGCACCGGGGTGCTTGTAGTAGGGGTTACAAGCGTCGCAAGAGGGAGAGAGAGAGAGAGAGAGAGAGAGAGAGAGAGAGAGAGAGAGAGAGAGAGAGAGAGGGTTCGGTCTTGAGGTGAGGCGCCTGAGTTTGCCTCCACCGCGTCTCTCCTACTCTGCCTGCCTCTGCTCGTCCTCTCCCTGTGTGCGTCTCCCCCCTCTCCTTAGGGAGGCCCTGGACATCCCCTTTTATAGATACAAGGAGATGGCCCGGCTATACAATGGGGGTGTAGCTATAAGCTAACGTGGCTGGCGGAGAAGTGCCTTGAGCCCTGTACGCGTGCTAACGTGGCCGCCGGAGAAGTGCCTTAAGCCCTATGGAAGCATAGCTGGCGGTGCGGCATGGACCCTGCTGATGTTTCCTTGCTTCCGTAAGGAGTTGAGAGCCATCAATGTCATGGTCGCACGCGGGGAACCATCATTACCTGCTATCGGAGTAGTTTGATGTCACTCCGGTCTTGTTCCTTCGTAGCAAAGGGTGGCTAGCTAGCGGTAGGGTAATGATGCACCCCTATAGCGTAGTCGGTCCAAGGCCGAGGTCGGGCGAGGCGGAGACTTCTCCTGAGGCCAAGGTCGAGCGAGGATGTGACCCTCCTCGAGGCCGAGACTGAGGTCGGGCGCGACGGGGACCTTCCCCCGAGGCCGAGGCTGAGGCTGAGGCCTAGGGTCGGGCAAGGTAGAGACCTTCCCCGAGGCCGAGGCTGAGGCTGAGGCTGAGGCCTGGGGTCGGGCGAGGCGGAGCTCCCTGTCGTGCCCGATACTGAACTCGGGAGTGGTTGCGACTTACTGTTGCTAGTCTTGCCCTGGTGGTTGGCACAGTAGCCGGAGCAGGGCGAACAGTGCTTTTTCCTGTCAGAACGGTCAGTAAGGGGCGAAGTGACTGCGGTCACTTCGACCTTGCCGACTGAGTCACGCGTGTCAGGATAAGGTGTCAGACGATCCCCGCATTAAATGTGCATGCGATACGGTCGATTGGTAGGGCGACCCGGCCGAGGTCGCTGCACGACAAAGACTACCCGAGCTGGGCTTCGGGCGAGCCGAGGGTGCGTCTGCTGACTGAGGGGACCCTCGGGCGAGGCGTGAATCCGTCCGGGACTACTGTCCTTGCCCGAGGCTGGGCTCGGATGAGGTCGCGTCCCTTGGTAGACGAGGCCTGCGCTTTATCAGTCGTTTATGGTTTGTTCTGAAGATGTTTTTCAGTCGCGTTTAGGAGCATTAGGGGTACCCCTAATTACGGTACCCGACACTAATGAAACTATAAAATTGGTTTAATTCCAAGCAACCTTTGCACTTACCTTATGCAAACTAGTTCAATTCTGCACTTATACATTTGCTTTGGTTTGTGTTGGCATCAATCACCAAAAAGGGGGAGATTGAAAGGGAAATAGGCTTAAACCTTTTCCTAAATGATTTTGGTGGTTGAATGACCAACACAAATAATTGGACTAACTAGTTTGCTCTAGATTATATACTCTACAGGTGCTAAAGGTTCAACACAAACCAATAAAAAGAGCAATAAAGGGTTCAAAAAGAAAGGAGCAAAAGAAACTGAAGAGAACCCTGGTTTGGCGCACCGGACTGTCCGGTGCACCAGGGGTCGTACAGTCTAAATTCTTCACCTTCGGGTTTCTCAGGGGTCGCTTCGCTTTAATTCACAGGACTGTCTGGTGTACCAGCGGAGCAACGGCTATCCAACGCAACGGTCGTCTGCAAAAGCGTGAATAGTGCGTGAACAGTGCGCGCAGAAGTCAGAGCAGGCGTCAGAGGCACACCGGACAGTGAACAACACATGTCCGGTGCCGCACCGGACTGTCTGATGCGACACAAAGTCAGTGCTCCAACGTCAGAATCTTCAGAACCCTAACGGTTGGGTGACGTGGCTGGCGCACCGGACAGTGTCCGGTGGCGCACCGAACTGTCCGGTGCGCCCTTCGACAGACAACCTCCCCAACGACTATGTGGTGGTTGAGGGCTATAAATACCCCCAACCACCACCACTCCAAGCATCCAAGTTTTTCAGATATATCATTCAATACAAGAGCTAGTGCAATCAATACAAGACACAATTCAAAAGAATCAAAGCCTCTCCAAGTACCAAATTCACTCCAAACTCCTAGTGACTAGAGAGAGAGTTTTTGCTCGTGTTCTTTGAGCTCTTGTTTTTGGATCGCTTTCTTCTTCCTCATTCTTGTTCTTCAAGTGACTTGTAATCAAAGCAAGAGACACTAAGTTTGTAGTGGTCCTTGTGGGGTCTAAGTGACCCGTTTGATTAAGAAGAAAGCTCACTTGGTCTAGATGACCGTTTGAGAGAGGGAAAGAGTTGAAAGAGACCCGGTCTTTGTGACCACCTCAACGAGAACTAGGTTCATTGGAACCGAACCTCGGTAAAAAAAAATCATCGTGTCATTCGCTTTACTTTCTTGGTTGATTTGTTTTCCCCTCTCCCAGACTCGGATTTTATGCTAACGCTAACCCCGACTTGTAGTGTGTTTAAAGTTATAAATTTCAGATTCCGCCTATCCACCCCCTCTAGGCGACTTTTATTTACTGAACTTGTGTAAAGCATAACTTCTAAACGATCAGACTTATGGCTATCAAATTTTAACACAAGTAAGATAATAAGGTTATCTACAACTCTTCTATATGACTTTTCTACAGAAAACATAATTTGGTTCATTAAACAAACATCACGGTGAAAACAGTGTGTGCAGTCCAAAACAACAACTAATAAATTTTAGCTCTTATTTACTTCAAGAATTGCCATGTTTTAGAGACTTGAATTATTCTAACACTTTACCATTTGTTAGAGTTAAAACAATCAAATAAGGACCAACAAGTAGACTTACTAATTTTATCCAAGTTATTTCATGCGCTAGAATTATCATACACAATTAACAAACACATTCACCACAATAATCAAACCTGGTATATATGTATATCGATGCGCTATTCACATAGTAATTTGCATTTTAACTTGGACATCACATGAACATTACTACTTTTTTTTGGATTGCGGGGAGGCTACACTAGTGCAAATCAAAATTTTCAACCCCATAATACCAAGAACTACTGCGGTTATAGGTCATGGAATTACCACTAGACGCGTAGAGCAGCGGAAGACGTCTCGATGTAGACGAACGCGTCGAGCAGTGTTGTGCAGTCGTCGGCGTCCTTCACGTCCTCGCACGGTCCGTCCAAGTGCTCCAGATGCAGCACCTCCGAGGTATCCACACGTACAGGGAGGAAGCGCCGCGTACCGAACTGCTAGGTTCGCGACGGCGGCTTGGCGAGGGCGAGAGGTGGGCGGCGGCTGTTAGTTCGCTGGTGGCGAATTAGGTTATTTCTTAACCGCGCCCCCGCCCCTCATTATATAGGCGTTATGGTGGGCTTCTGACGCCGAGGCCCATCATTAACCCTAAAGCCCAGTCTAATTTCGGATCTAATCCGCATTAGGCTTCCTTCCCCTTAAGTGTGTGACCCTATAGGTTCACGTACAAATAGACATAGCCCGAGTACTCTTACTTGGCCCAATAATTGACAGCGGCCTCTAGCAAGACATGTCAACTCCTATGTGTACGTAAAGATCATATCAGACGAACCATTGCGACATTAAGTACATGCTGTTCCCTTTGTCTCACGATATTTGGTCTGGCTCTAAGCTGACCTCTCTTTCTCGATACTGTGAATTGGAATCCTTTCAATGGTTAACTCTTAACCCTAGCACGGCCATGCATTTCTTGATCCAATCACTCGAGGGGCCCAGAGATATCTCTCTCACAAAGAGAGGGACAAATTCCATCTTGACTGACCATGCCTCATAGCATGCTTCCTGACAAACCCAAAACTACCTTTATAACTACCCAGTTACGGGATAGCGTTTGATAGTCCCTAAGTAAGTCAATTCACATCTTGAGAACATGCGACAATCTCAGGTCTAAGGATACAGTATTCATGTTGCAAGAAGAGAACTATATTACAATATCTCACGTTGGGTCGGTCCAGCCTCATGTCATACATGCGCCCACATTATTAATTTAACATCTCCATGTTCATGACTTGTGAAATGTAGTCATCAACTAATACATGTGCTAGTCATCGACTCTGACTAGGGACATCATTTAGAATAACCATATAAGTAAAGAATCTCACAAACAATTCACATAATTGCTAATCAATACAAGGTGCCTTCCATGGATATTCAATTAAGCAATATATATATCATGGATACAAAGAAATATGCTCATCTCTATGATTATCTCTAGGGCATATTTCTAACACTTTTCATCCGCGACCATAACCATACGCATTTAGACCACAACAAGCAATTCATCGTGATTACGAGCTTAACCAAACCATCTAACAAGTTGGTTAACCAAAGCAACAACATAGGCCGCTATACATCATACATGTCGGCTTGCCTATTATTATCGCAATCGAAGACAACATACACTACAACATTTTTATAAACATACATATTCACACATATATTCGCACATCGATCAATTCATACGAACCGTAAACCACTAATCTCCAATTCGAAACCATCATGCACTTACTTCCCAAATCATTAACACATACATGTTTATCATATGAACAAAGCCTTTCAATAATTATCCCAAAACAACTAACTCTATTACACAACTTGTATCACGAACCTACTTGATTACTTGAAGCGTCTACTCGAAATCGTGAGCACAATCATACACTATATGCGAAGCATAATTTAACGAACGCATAATACGCATCGTCTCGACTCGACTTATAAACATAGAGGAAGTGATGACTACTTTGGCATGTCACCACCTATCTATTTAAGCCAAGACAATTTCTACCTACAATGGCCAAACATTCATGTCGAGCACACCTTATTTACCCTGTCTCGCGTACAACCATATTATGGCGTGCACTCGAGACATTACCGTTTAACTTAACGCAATCACTACTACAATGCACTTCGAAATACACATTCGACAACACAGTGCTCAGACAAACCCACACTTCCAATCTACTTATCATATCCAACCAACACCACATGCCCAATGCACTCTTATGACCAAATTTTAGCACAATTATTTATGACAACATGTATCGACTTGACAAGCGAAACACCAACTGATTATTCGCACATCTTGTCTTCAAAACACCAATCACATGTCACATAATTTATATTTTTTCAACCCACTCTAACCTACACCAACGATGAATACATAAAATCTAACTATCATAGACTAACTCATTAGCCGACTGTGGAAGTTACCATGCATGCTTTACGCTTTATTAATTTTACTACAACTAACACATTGCTTTATGATGAAGCATTTTAACAAATAATTAATACCTCCGCGAACCATCCTCGCGACACATAAATGAACCATCACAACCACACATATTCAAACACCAATATACACCACATCTATATGTGTCGGGGACCATAATTAGGGGTACCCTCAAGGCTCCTAATTCTCAGCTGGTAACCCCCATCAGCATAAAGCTACAAAGGCCTGATGGGTGCGATTAAGTCAGGGATCAGTCCATACGAGGGACTCGATCACGCCTCGCCCGAGCCTGGCCTCGGACAAGGGCAGCCGACCTCGGAGGATCTCCGTCTCACCCGAGGCCCCCCTCCAGCGGCGAATGTGTTCCCGGCTCGCCCGAGGTCCTGTCTTCGCCAAGAAGCAACCCTGACCAAATCGCCGCGCCGACCGACCAAGCCGCAGGAGCATTTAATGCAAAGGTGGCCTGACACCTTTATCCTAACGCGCGCCCCCCAGCCGACAGCGCCGAAGTGACTGCCGTCACTTCGCCGCTCCACTGACCGGCCTGACAGAAAGACAGCGCCGCCTGCACCGCTCCGACTGTGGTGCCACTCGACAGAGTGAAGCTGACAGGCAGTCAGGCCCGGTCGAAGGCACCATAGGAAGCTCCGCTTCGCCCGACCCAGGGCTCGGACTCGGGCTAAGTCCCGGAAGACGGCGAACTCCGCTCCGCCCGACCCAGGGCTCGGACTCGGGCTAAGTCCCGGAAGACGGCGAACTCCGCTCCGCCCGACCTAGGGCTCGGACTCGGGCTAAGTCCCGGAAGACGGCGAACTCCGCTTTGCCCGACCCAGGGCTCGGACTCGGGCTAAGTCCCGGAAGACGACGAACTCCGCGCCGCCCGACCCGGGGCTCGGACTTGGGCTCAGCCCCAGAAGACGACGAACTCCGCTCCGCCCGACCCCAGGGCTCGGACTACGCCCCGTCCTCAGCCGACGGTCTCCGCCTCGCCCGACCCAGGGGCTCGGACTCGACCTCGGCCACGGAAGACAGACTCGACCTCGGCTTCGGAGGAGCTTCCACATCGCCCAACCTAGGGCGCAGACCCGCCACGTCAACAGGAGGCGCCATCATTACCCTACCCCGAGCTGACTCGGGCCACAGGGAACAAGACCGGCATCCCATCTGGCTCGCTCCGCCAGATAGGCAATGATGGCGCCCTGCATACTCCGTGACGACGACGGCTCTCAGCCCCCTTACGGAAGCAAGAGGACGTCAGCAAGGACTCAACCGCTCCGACAGCTGTCCCTCCGTCAAGCTCTAGCACTCCTCCGACGGCCACGACATCACACCAGCAGGGTGCCAAAATCTCTCCGGCTGCCACGACGGCATGTACTTAGGGCGCTAGCTCTCCTCCGCTAGACACGTAGCACTCTGCTATACCCCCCGTTGTACACCTGGATCCTCTCCTTACGCCTATAAAAGGAAGGACCAGGGCCCTCTCAGAGAGGGTTGGCCGCGCGGGGACGAGGACGAGACACGCGCTCGATTGAAGCCGCTCGCTCCCTCTCCCGCGTGGACGCTTGTAACCCCCTACTGCAAGCGCACCCGACCTGGGCGCGGGACGAACACGAAGGCCGCGGGATTCCCACCTCTCTCACGCCGGTCTCCGGCCGCCTCGCTCTCCCCCCTTTGCGCTCGCCCTCGCGCTCGACCCATCTGGGCTGGGGCACGCGGCGACATTCACTCGTCGGCTCAGGGACCCCCCGGTCTCGGAACGCCGACAGTTGGTGCGCCAGGTAGGGGCCTGCTGCGTGTTGACGAACAGCTTCCCGTCAAGCTCCAGATGGGCAGTCTCCAGTAACCTCTCCAACACGGGACGGTGCTCCGTTTCGGGAGTCTTGAGTTCATGTCCCTCGATGGCATCTACGACATGATACTCCTTCCACCGCCGTGCGACAACGACAATGGCGGCCGACAGCCCGCCCGCCGGCGGCGGAATCGACGATGTCTTCCCCGTGTGGTGGAAGAACAACATTCGAGCTCACCCCGTCCTCTCCCCCGCCGATGGAGGAGGAGGCGGGGCAACCAAGGCCAAGCGGAAGGCAGCGCCTCGTCGACTGTCGAGCGAGTCGACGGCCCCAGCGCCCCAACGGGGGGCGCGTCGGGTATCGACTTCGCGCCTGAGACGAAGGCGAGCGCCGTCTCCCCGCGACACGCCAGTCCCGAGCAAGCGGACGACGCCAGCACGCTCACGAAAAGCTTGCTGGACGTCGCCCTCGTACCTGAGACGGCGGTGCAGTCAGCCCCCGACGTGACTTTATCGCCGCTCGTCGACCAAAAGGTACCGATCGATTCCCATCCCACGTCTTTCGGATTCAGCCTCGACCCGCCTAGCAGCTTCGCTTTGGCGGGTGCTCTCGTAGAGGCGAGTCCAAACCCTCTGAGGTTTTGTATGCGGTCACCTTGGGACCGGCTGACGGACGTCTCGACCTACGGGCCCTCTGGGTCCGAGGAAGACGACGAGCCCAGCATCTGTTGGGATTTCTCTGGACTTGGCAACCCCAGTGCCATGCAGGACTTCATGACCGCATGCGACTACTGCCTTTCCGACTGTTCCGACGGTAGCCGTAGCCACGGCGACGAGGACTGCGGCCCAAGTCGCGAATGCTTCCACGTCGATCTGGGGGGTCCCTCCGAAGGCAACCATCTCGGCATGCCGGAGGACGGTGATCTCCCTAGGCCGGTGCCTCGCGTTGACATCCCACGGGAGCTAGCTGTGGTCCCCGTTCAGGCGGGGGGCCATGACCCACAGCTCGAGCAAATCCGTGGGGTACAGGCCAGGCTCGACGAGGGAGCAGGAGCGCTTGAGCCGATCCGTCGGGACGTCGGGCAGGCATGGGCGGGCCAACCCCCGGCCGGAGAAATACGTCATCTACCCCAGGGCTTCCAGCACCGCATCGCCGACGACGTCAGGGTCAGGCCACCACCCGCATCTAGTGGGGTCGGCCAGAACCTGGCCGCAGCAGCGATGCTTCTCCGCGCGATGCCGGAGCCATCAACCACCGAGGGGCGGCGAATCCAGGGAGAGCTCAAGAATCTCTTGGAAGGCGCCGCGGTCCGACGGGCCGAGAGCTCTACCTCCCGAAGGCAGGGGTACCCCTCGGAACCTCATGTCGCGACTTCCCGATTCATGCGGGAAGCCTCAGTCTACACCGGGCGCACGCGCAACACCGCGCCTGCGGCCCCGAGTCGCCTCGGCAACAAGCACCATCACCGCGACCGTCGGGCCCACCTCGATGAGAGGGTGCGCCGAGGCTACCACCCCAGGCGTGGGGGACGCTACGACAGCGGGGAGGATCGGAGTCCCTCGCCCGAACCACCCGGTCCGCAGGCCTTCAGCCGGGCCATCCGACGGGCGCCGTTCCCGACCCGGTTCCGACCCCCGACTACTATCACAAAGTACTCGGGGGAGACGAGACCGGAACTGTGGCTCGCGGACTACCGTCTGGCCTGCCAACTGGGTGGATCGGACGATGACAACCTCATCATCCGCAACCTCCCCCTGTTCCTCTCCGACACTGCTCGCGCCTGGTTGGAGCACTTGCCTCCAGGGCAGATCTCCAACTGGGGCGACCTAGTCCAAGCTTTCGCCGGCAATTTCCAGGGCACGTACGTGCGCCCCAGGAATTCCTGGGACCTCCGAAGCTGCCGACAGCAGCCGGGAGAGTCTCTCCGGGACTACATCCGGCGATTCTCGAAGCAGCGCACCGAGCTGCCCAACATCACCGACTCGGATGTCATCGGCGCCTTCCTCGTCGGCACCACCTGCCGCGACCTGGTGAGCAAGCTGGGTCGCAAGACCCCCACCAGGGCGAGCGAGCTGATGGACATCGCCACCAAGTTCGCCTCCGGCCAGGAGGCGGTCGAGGCTATCTTCCGAAAGGACAAGCAGCCCCAGGGCCGCCCATCGGAAGATACTCCCGAGGCGTCAACTCAGCGCGGCGCCAAGAAGAAAGGCAAGAAGAAGTCGCAAGCGAAACGCGACGCCGCCGACGTGGACCTTGTCGCCGCCGCCGAGTACAAGAACCCTCGGAAACCCCCCGGAGGTGCCAACCTTTTCGACAAGATGCTCAAGGAGCCGTGCCCCTATCACCAGGGGCCTGTCAAGCACACCCTTGAGGAGTGCGTCATGCTTCGGCGCCACTTCCACAGGGCCGGGCCACCCGCGGAGGGTGGCAAGGCCCGCGACGACGATAAGAAGGAAGATCACCAGGCAGGAGAGGTCCCCGAGGTCCGCGACTGCTTCATGATCTATGGTGGGCAAGCGACGAATGCCTCGGCACCGCAAGCACGAGCGCCGGGAGGTCTGCTCGGTGAAGGTGGCGGCGCCAGTATATCTGGACTGGTCCGACAAGCCCATCACCTTCGACCGGGACGATCACCCCGACCATGTGCCGAGCCTGGGGAAATACCCGCTCGTCGTCGACCCCGTCATCGGCGACGTTAGGCTCACCAAGGTCCTCATGGACGGAGGCAGCAGCCTCAACATCATCTACGCTGAGACCCTCGGGCTCCTGCGTGTCGATCTGTCCTCCGTCCGAGCAGGCGCTGCGCCCTTCCATGGGATCATTCCCGAGAAGCGCGCCCAGCCCCTCGGACAACTCGACCTTCCCGTCTGCTTCGGAACACCCTCCAACTTCCGAAGGGAGACCTTGACGTTCGAGGTGGTTGGGTTCCGAGGAACCTACCACGCGGTACTAGGGAGGCCATGCTACGCGAAGTTCATGGCCGTCCCCAACTACACCTACTTGAAGCTTAAGATGTCGGGCCCCAACGGGGTCATCACCGTCGGCCCCACGTACAAACACGCGTTCGAATGCGACGTGGAGTGCGTGGAGTACGCCGAGGCCCTCGCCGAGTCTGAGGCCCTCATCGCCGACCTGGAGAGCCTCTCGAAGGAGGTGCCAGACGTGAAGCGTCATGCCGGCAACTTTGAGCCAGCGGAGACGGTTAAGTCCGCCCCCCTCGACCCCAGCGGCGACGCCTCCAGGCAGATCCGGATCGGCTCCGGGCTCAATCCCAAATAGGAAGCAGTGCTCGTCGACTTTCTCCGCGCGAACGCTGACGCCTTCGCGTGGAGTCCCTCGGACATGCCCGGCATACCGAGGGATGTCGCCGAGCACTCGCTGGACGTCCGAGCCGGAGCCCGACCCGTCAAGCAGTCTCTGCGCCGATTCGACGAGGAGGAGCGCAGAGCCATAGGCGAGGAGATCCACAAGCTAATGGCGGCGGGGTTCATCAAAGAGGCGAAAGGCGTCGAGCTCAATCCCGAAAAGTGTGTCTTCGGGGTGCCCCGGGGCATGTTCTTGGGGTTCATCGTCTCCGAGCGGGGCATCGAAGCCAACCCGGAGAAGATCACAGCCATTACCAGCATGGGGCCCATCATGGACTTGAAAGGCGTACAGAGGGTCATGGGATGTCTCACGGCTCTGAGCCGCTTCATCTCACGCCTCGGCGAAAGAGGTCTACCTCTGTATCGCCTCTTAAGGAAGGCCGAGTGCTTCACTTGGACCCCTGAGGCTGAGGAAGCCCTCGGGAACCTGAAGGCACTCCTCACAAAGGCGCCTATCTTGGTGCCCCCAGCTGCCGGAGAAGCCCTCTTGGTCTACGTCGCCGCGACCACTCAGGTGGTTAGCGCCGCGATTGTGGTCGAGAGGCAAGAAGAGGGGCATGCATTGCCCGTTCAGAGGCCAGTCTACTTTGTCAGCGAGGTACTGTCCAAAACCAAGATCCGCTACCCACAAGTTTAGAAGCTGCTGTACGCGGTGATCCTAACGCGGCGGAAGCTGCGACACTACTTCGAGTCTCATCCGGTAACTGTGGTGTCATCCTTCCCCCTGGGGGAGATCATCCAGTGCCGAGAGGCCTCGGGTAGGATTGCAAAGTGGGCGGTGGAAATCATGGGCGAGACAATCTCGTTCGCTCCTCGGAAGGCCATCAAGTCCCAGGTCTTGGCGGACTTCGTAGCTGAATGGGTCGACACCCAGCTACCGACGGCTCCGATCCAACCGGAGCTCTGGACCATGTTCTTCGACGGGTCGCTGATGAAGACAGGAGCCGGCGCGGGCCTACTCTTCATCTCGCCCCTCGGGAAGCACATACGCTATGTGCTACGCCTCCATTTCCCGGCATCCAACAATGTGGCTGAATACGAAGCTCTGGTCAACGGGTTGCGGATCGCCATCGAGCTAGGGGTCCGACGCCTCGACGCTCGCGGTGACTCGCAACTCGTCATCAACCAAGTCATGAAGAACTCCCACTGCCGCGACCCGAAGATGGAGGCCTACTGCGATGAGGTTCGGCGCCTGGAAGACAAGTTCTACGGGCTCAAGCTCAACCACGTCGCTCGGCGCTACAACGAGACTGCAGACGAGCTGGCTAAAATAGCTTCGGGGCGAACGACGGTTCCCCCGGACGTCTTCTCCCGGGATCTGCATCAACCCTCCGTCAAGATCGACGACACGCCCGAGCCCGAGGCACCCTCGGCCCAGCCCGAGGTACCCTCGGCTCGGCCCGAGGCATCCTCGGTTCAGCCCGAGGTACCCTCGGTCCCCGAGGGTGAGACGCTGCATGTCGAGGGGGAGCAAAGCGAGGTCACGCCTGATCAAAACTGGCAGACCCCGTACCTGCAATATCTCCACCGAGGAGAGCTACCCCTCGACCGAGCCGAGGCTCGACGGGTGGCGCGGCGCGCCAAGTCGTTCGTCTTGCTGGGTGATGAGAAGGAGTTCTACCACCGCATCCCCTCTGGCATCCTCCAGCGATGCGTCTCCATCGCCGAAGGTCAGGAACTCCTGCGAGAGATACACTCAGGGGCTTGCGGCCATCACGCAGCGCCTCGAGCCCTTGTCGGGAATGCTTTCCGACAAGGCTTCTACTGGCCGACGCCACTAGAATTGTCCGCACCTGCGAAGGGTGTCAGTTCTACGCAAGGCAGACCCACCTGCCCGCTCAGGCTCTGCAGACGATACCCATCACCTGGCCTTTCGCTGTGTGGGGTCTGGATCTCGTCGGCCCCTTGCAGAAGGCACCCGGGGGCTACACGCACCTGCTGGTCGCCATCGACAAATTCTCCAAGTGGATCGAGGTCCAACCCCTGAACAGCATCAGGTCCGAGCAGGCGGTGGCGTTCTTCACCAACATCATCCATCGCTTCGGGGTCCCGAACTCCATCATCACCGACAACGGCACCCAGTTCACCGGCAGAAAGTTCCTGGACTTCTGCGAGGATCACCACATCCGGGTGGACTGGGCCGCCGTGGCTCATCCCATGTCAAATAGGCAAGTAGAGCGTGCCAACGACATGATTCTACAAGGGCTCAAGCCTCGGATCTACAACGACCTCAACAAGTTTGGCAAGCGATGGATGAAGGAACTCCCCTCGGTGGTCTGGAGTCTGAGGACGACGCCGAGCCGAGCCACGGGCTTCACGCCGTTCTTTCTAGTCTATGGGGCCGAAGCCATCTTTCCCACAGACTTAGAATACGGCTCCCCGAGGACAAGGGCCTATGCCGACCAGAGCAACCAAGCTAGTCGAGAAGACTCGCTGGACCAGCTGGAGGAGGCTCGGGACAAGGCCTTACTACACTCGGCGCGATACCAGCAGTCCCTGCGACGCTACCACGCCCGAGGGGTCCGGTCCCGAGACCTCCAGGTGGGCGACCTGGTGCTTCGGCTGCGACAAGACGCCCGAGGGCGGCACAAGCTCACGCCCCCCTAGGAGGGGCCGTTCGTCATCGCCAAAGTTCTGAAGCCCGGAACGTACAAGCTGGCCAACAGTCAAGGCAAGGTCTACAACAACGCTTGGAACATCCAACAGCTACGTCGCTTCTACCCTTAAGATGTTTTCAAGTTGTTCATATACCTCGCACCCACGCAAAGTTTAGTCATCAAGGAAGGGTCGGCCTCGCCTCGACAAAGCCCGACCCTCCCTCGGGGGCTAAAAGGGGGGGAACCCCCTCTGCGTCGAAATTTTCCTCGAAAAAAGATCTTTTCTACCAGAATGTCTTTCGTGCTTTTTGACTACTTCGAAAGTGGATCCTGAAAACGACGGAGTACACGTAAGCAGCCAAGGCTGACCGAGCCGAGGGACTCCTACGCCTCCGGGATACGGATACCTCACTCATCACCTTCTGAGATAAGTAACTCGCGTTCGGATAAGTGATTCCGCGGACCGAACAAGTCTTCTCGTTCGGAAGCTCTTCTGCCGGAGCGATTCTTCGAGCCTTCTCGACTGCGTCGGTGACAGAGCCCCATGGACGGGTAAGAGTGCGCGTAAGCGGCAAGGCTGACCGAGCCGAGGGACTCCTATGCCTCCGGGATACGGATACCTCACTCATCACCTTCCGCGAGAAGCAACTCTCGCTCGCGCAAGCGATTCCGTTACCAACAAAAAAGTCCAGATACTCAAAACAAGAGGAAAAGAGACGCAGCTTTACAACACGGCAAGGGTGTGTTTTGGCCTCGGCGGCCGCAGGAAACACACGCTACAAGACAATCCGATCCTGCAGGCTCGGGTCTTAACGCTGGAAGGGAGCAGCAGCACCCTCGGCATCGACAACACCTTCGGCGAGGTCCGACCTAGCCTCGGACGGCGACGCGGTCCGAAGACCTCCACTCTGAAGGACGACGTCATCGCCACGCCCGGGCCATCGCTGCCAGGGTCTTCTCCGGGAATCCGGCCCGAGCAGGCAGCTCGGCCGGTCACCCCGGGGCCTCGGCCAGCAGTCCTCCAAGGGCACCAACCCGGCCCGAGGCTTCGGCTGGTCAATTCCGGCGTCGGTCCCGCTAACGGACGACCCGGCCAGGCTCCGGCCAACCAGGTTTTCTTTTCGAGCCAACTCCGCCTCTGTTCATGCTGACACTGCTACCCCTGGCCTCGGCTCATCGGAGAGCGGCCGAGGGGTTCCTTTAACTAAGCTAGAGAAGCCTCGGACGACAAGGCTGACCGAGCCGAGGGACTCCTACGCCTCCGGGATACGGATACCTCACTCGTCACCTTTACATGGGGCGACTCACGCTTGGTGAAGCGGTTCAGACAACCAACAGGCGAGTCTTAGTGCTCGAAAATGAGGAAAAAACATGGCTCCGTGCCGAAAAATGCATACATGTTCAGGCCCCGACAACCACAATGAACAAAAACACTGGCATTCAAAGTGCCATTACAAACGGAACTCTGATTCCACCTCCGCAGGTACGAACAACCCCACTCGATGGGGGGGGGCCTGCGGAGCAACAGAAGACCGACGAACGGCGCGCCGTCGCCCACTCCAGCAGCGGCGACGACGACGACTTCTGCTCCGGGGGGCCGAACAGCGGCAACGATGACCTCAGGGCGGATGCTGCTGCCAGGAGGCCCCCGCCCGTGCCCAAACTCATGAGGCAAGGACGGGCAGAAGGCCGTAGAGTTGGAGGTCGGTCCGTGGGCGGCCCTGGCTATCTTGTCGGCGGAAGAACCTCTTCCAGCTGTCGTGGCAGAGGCCGGCGGCGAAAGCGGCTTCGAAGCCACTCGGGTCCGAGAGCCAGGCACGCTGCAGCGGCCGGCGCCACGGACGACAACCGCCCTTCCCCGCGATCACTGAGGGAAGGAGCGGGCCACCGCCCACGCAGGGGCCGACCCCAACTCGGCACACTCCCCTCCTCAGCCCTGGTGATGAAAATCCTTGAGGCTGAGGGAGGGGCAGAGGCCGCAGCCCGGTTCGCTTTCCCCCGCCATCAAACTGGAGGTCACCATCTTGGGTGACCGCAGGCGGAGGGGTGCAACCGGGCTGCATGATGAAAATCCTTGAAGCCGAACGATGGCTGAAAGGTACCAACTCCCACGGAGTTGCGTTCCTCCGACGACGAGGCGGAAAGACGACGGATATCCCCCATCCGGGGGCTTGGAAGGTGGAAAGACACGATGCATAAGGGAGCGCGAAGACGTGGTCGCCTTCCAAGGGGGTCACCCTCCTTTTAAAGGCGACTCTCCCTGCTTGCGTCCCCAGCCGTCGCGGGCTGAGTCTTCTCCAACACGCTCCAAGGTCCTCCCCCTACGGCGCGGGGGCTGGGTCCCACATGTCATGCAAGCCGACTCAGAGCAGAAGAAGCCAAACCGCCGCACGCGGTGCGTACAACCGCCCAGCGGTTACAAGCGACTCTCCGCTTTTGCCCAGACCAACGGGCGAAAGGGGTGGGCAGCCATGCAGGCGGCATGCAACCGCGCCAAGTGGGCGCACTTCTCCGACTCCCAACACGCCCAGTATGGAGGCCCAGGCCCACACGTCATGCAACCGGCGCGCCGAATGCTTCGTGCATGCAACAGCACCGCCACTTGCGCCACTACCGCGCCTCCTCGACTGCGGAACCAATACCGTGACTCGAGGCGACCCAGCGCACGACCCAGCAGTGCCAGCCTGGCGCGGCGGTCAATTCAGCCAAAAATGGGCCGGCAGTAATGGCGATGGCAGGCGAGCAGGAGCAGCGGCCACGTCGTCAGCCAAGCTCACGTCCCGTCCGGGGGCAGCGAGAGAACCCACTCTCACGGCGTGAAGACAACGCGCCCGTGATCCGTTCCTCGAACGGCTCGCGCACGCGCAACGGCCGCCCCGCCAACCACTCGCCCCGTCGCATTAACTCCGCGGCGGGACAGGCGGCGCCTCTGGCAGGAGAAGCGGGCGACGCTTCGCCTTCGCCATAATGACCGCGTCAAAAAAGGTACGCCGCGTCATTCGATTTCGTATCCTTTTCCTTTTTTCCCTCTTTCTCTCTCTTGCAACAGGGACCGGGAAAGGGGGATACCCCGAAAAGGATCCTTCCCCGTGAAGGAACCAGGCTCCGAGCCCCCCTACTGATCAGAGGTTCGAAGGCTGGCCCCCCGGAAGGGTTCGACAGCCGCCTCAGATCGCGTGGGCCCTACACCCACTACTGGTCAGAGGTTCGAAGGCCGGCCCCTCGGAAGGGTTCCACGGCCGCCTCAGGCTACTCGGGCTCCGCGCCCATTACTGATCAGGGGTTCGAAGGCTGGCCCCCAAAGGGTTCACAGCCGCCTCAGACGCCGAGCGAGGGATGACCATGGGTACGTTCGATACATAACCAAGGCTCGGGCTGCGCTCCCGAGGTACCCTAGGACATTTCTGAGACCAGCGGGAACGATCTTGTAACGGAATCCCATCAGAGGGAGGCATCGAGCCCTCGGACCCCGTCGCCAGGGGACCGGGTCCGGCAGATCACCCGCAGGTACTTTTGGGCGTGCCTCTGGGCCCCTAGCCTACCCCTAACGAATGGGGCACGAACATCCACTCAGATTACCCGCTTGCAGCTCACCGGAGACACCATGTTCGGCGCCCATCGAGGGCAACATGGCGCTTTCCCCCCCTCCTCCTTGCGGAAAGGCGACACAGGGGCGTATGTAAAAAAGCCGAGTCTGTCCCTGATCGCCCTCTCGCCCTGTGCAGAGGCTCGGGGGCTGCTCTAGCAAACCAGGCTCCGGTCGAACCGTTGACAGCGTCAACATACCAGCCCGAGAACTTGGGACCCGACCGTACACCCGGGCTATGGCCAGCTCGCATGAGGGAACGACCAGACCAGCCGAAGCATTACGCGAGGCATTAAGACCTCGAAGGAGTGAAACCACTCCTCCGAGGCCTCGGGGGCTACACCCGGCGGGTGCGCTCGCGCGCACCCACCAGAACAAAACGCAACCGAGAAAGGCTGGTCCCCTTGCAAAAAGTGCGACGAAAGCCTCCAAGCGAGTGCTAACACTCCCTTCGAGGCTCGGGGGCTACTGTCGGGGACCATAATTAGGGGTACCCTCAAGGCTCCTAATTCTCAGCTGGTAACCCCCATCAGCATAAAGCTGCAAAGGCCTGATGGGTGCAATTAAGTCAGGGATCAGTCCATACGAGGGACTCGATCACGCCTCGCCCGAGCCTGGCCTCGGACAAGGGCAGCCGACCCCGGAGGATCTCCGTCTCGCCCGAGGCCCCCCTCCAGCGACGAACGTGTTCCCGGCTCGCCCGAGGCCCTGTCTTCGCCAAGAAGCAACCCTGACCAAATCGCCGCGCCGACCAACCAAGCCGCAGGAGCATTTAATGCAAAGGTGGCCTGACACCTTTATCCTGACGCGCGCGCCCCAGCCGACAGAGCCGAAGTGACTGCCGTCACTTCGCCGCTCCACTGACCGGCCTGACAGAAAGACAGCGCCGCCTGCGCCGCTCCGACTGCGGTGCCACTCGACAGAGTGAAGCTGACAGGTAGTCAGGCCCGATCAAAGGCACCATAGGAAGCTCCGCTTCGCCCGACCTAGGGCTCGGACTCGGGCTAAGTCCCGGAAGACGGCGAACTCCGCTCCGCCCGACCCAGGGCTCAGACTCGGGCTAAGTCCTGGAAGACGGCGAACTCCGCTCCGCCCGACCCAGGGCTCGAACTCGGGCTAAGTCCCGGAAGTCGGCGAACTCCGCTCCGCCCGACCCAGGGCTCGGACTCGGGCCAAGTCCCGGAAGACGGCGAACTTCGCGCCGCCCGACCCGGGGCTCGGACTTGGGCTCAGCCCCAGAAGACGACGAACTCCGCTCCGCCCGACCCTAGGGCTCGGACTACGCCCCGACCTCAGCCGACGGTCTCCGCCTCGCCCGACCCAGGGGCTCGGACTCGACCTCGGCCACGGAAGACAGACTCGACCTCGGCTTCAGAGGAGCTTCCACATTGCCCAACCTAGGGCGCAGACCCGCCACGTCAATAGGAGGCGCCATCATCACCCTACCCCGAGCTGACTCGGGCCGCAGGGAACAAGACCGGTGTCCCATCTGGCTCGCTCCGCCAGATAGGCAATGATGGCGCCCCGCATACTCCGTGACGACGGCGGCTCTCAGCCCCCTTACGGAAGCAAGAGGACGTCAGCAAGGACTCAACCGCTCCGACAGCTGTCCCTCCTTCAGGCTCCAGCACTCCTCCGACGGCCACGACATCACACCAGCAGGGTGCCAAAATCTCTCCGGCTGCCACGACGGCATGTACTTAGGGCGCTAGCTCTCCTCCGCTAGACACGTAGCACTCTGCTATACCCCCCGTTGTACACCTGGATCCTCTCCTTACGCCTATAAAAGGAAGGACCAGGGCCCTCTCAGAGAGGGTTAGCCGCGCGGGGACGAGGACGAGACACGCGCTCGCTTGAAGCCGTTCGCTCCCTCTCCCGCGTGGACGCTTGTAACCCCCTACTGTAAGCGCACCCGACCTGGGCGCGGGACGAACACGAAGGCCGCGGGATTCCCACCTCTCTCACGCCGGTCTCCGGCCGCCTCGCTCTCCCCCCTTCGCGCTCGCCCTCGCGCTCGACCCATCTGAGCTGGAGCACGCGGCGACATTCACTCGTCGGCTCAGGGACCCCACGGTCTCGGAACGCCGATAATATGCATGTCATCAACAGAATCACATTAATAGTAAATTATAAATCCATCAACCTATCAAAATCGGATTTAAGTTGCACATGTCGTTCACAGTTTAGGCATCTTGTTGGACACGGGGTGCATGAGGCATGATACCGAGGGGCTGCAATCATTAACACACACATTGTACTAATTTAGTCATCTTGCCGAACACATAGAGTGTGGAATAACGAGAACAGCGAGGGGATCACTGAGGGTCGACGACATCGCGATCGGGGTTGCACAGATCGGGTCGATGCAAGTGACACGGAGCGGATCTCATGGTTGCTTCTTGCTGAGGCATTACGTCGAGCACGCCGAGGGCGCGACGCAGAGGAGATCCATGGGGCTGCGCGGACTGGCGTCGTGGCTGCTGCGTGAGGTCGACGCCGAGCACGGCGAGTGCGACGAGGCGGAGCACACAACGTGAGGGAGCCACGACTGCTCGAAGTAGGGAGACTCGGATCCTAGATGAGGAAGCACCGCTGTCTACGAGCGCGGAAACGTCGGGGCTGCTACTCAAGGGGAAGGTGCCGAGGGAGGAGCCGCTGCCCCATGGATGGGAGGGCTCGGCAGAGAGTGAGAGAGCGCAGTGGCACCTGGGAGGGAGAAGCCGTAGGGGATAGGGCGGTCGCCGGTCTACACTTGTGCTCGTCAAGGGGAAACACGGAGGGCGCTCGGCCGCTGCACCCAGCCATAGCGGGGTCGAGGGTAAGCGCGCACAGGGCTTCGTCGGCGAGGCCAGGGGCGATGGTCAGGCCCGTCATTAGTGGTTCAGGTCGAGCGCCGTGGAGCATTGGGAGCGCGGCATAGGGAGGGCCGAGCAGGGGAAGAAGATGACTTGGGGCGAAGAAACTCTGGGCGAGCAGGGTTAGGGCGAAGTGGATCTCGGCCTGGAGCTGGATGGCGTGGGGAAGTACCCTGCTGCATGGGTGCTGGGTTGAGGAAGAAGGGGCTGCTAGTTTCCATGGGAGGGCAAGCGTTGGTGAAGGCAGCAAGGGGAGGAGGAAGACAGCGTGGGGGAGAGGAGTGGCTGGTGGCGGCTAGGGGTGTGGGCGAAAAAAAATATTCAAATGCAAGATAGAGGGATCCATATTTATAGAGTAGTTCTAGGGTTAGGGTTTTTAGTGGGCTAGGCTGAGTTGGCCCAAAACACTCAATCGAGCTGTGCTAATTATTTCTCGGAATAAAAATGCTCCTGCGGAAATCGTTTGTACGCAGAACAGAGTGAACTAGAGTTTGGACGAACGGAAGATTGAGCGAGCAACTCGACTGAGAGTCTGATCTGACTTCTATCAAAAATAATTCCTCATGCACAAATAAAAATAAAAATACTTGAGGTCGATCGGCTTCGAATTCGGCCTCGAAATAAAGCGAGTTGGATTAATAAAAAATCATTATCGATGTTGATTTTCGAATTCGGATCGGACACAGAGGTATTAAGCCGAGTCGAATAAGAATGTATTAGAGGACAACACATTGGAGATTCCGCTTGAGAGTACGAACTCATATTAATTTTTTTGGACATAGATCAAGCATCGAGAAATTGAATTCGGACACAGCTCGACTAGCAACTGTCGAGCGTTTGATTAAATGAGCTTTAGACGAGATTTATAAATCGAGAATGATTTTCGAGTTTGCATTTGTTCCGAGAAATAAAAGTTTTAACATGCTCCAAAATTGGTTGTTTCTCGCGATCGAATAACCCCAAATTCGGTGAACTTCCATGAATAATCCTGATAAACAGAGATAGACACGATCGAGAAATAGAAATTTTCACTAAGCATCCAAGATTAGGACAAATCTCCCGACATAACATGAAATAGATACATGGGGTGTCACATTTAATAGGATATTCCGATGTCGATTGGGCAGGGTGTAAAATTGATAGGAAGAGCACATCAGGGACTTGTTAGTTTCTGGGGAGATCCCTGGTGTCATGGGCTTCAAAGAAACAAAACTCAGTTGCTCTTTCCACCGCCGAAGCCGAGTACATTGCCGAAGGCCATTGTTGTGCGCAATTACTTTGGATGAGGCAAACCCTTAGGGACTATGGCTACAAATTGAACAAAGTCCCTCTCCTATGTGATAATGAGAGTGCAATCCGCATGGCGGATAATCCCATTGAACACAGCCGCACTAAGCACATAGACATTCGGTATCACTTTCTGAGAGATCACCAACAAAGGGGATATCGAAATAGCTTATGTAAACACCAAGAATCAATTACCTGATATCTTTACCAAGCCATTAGATGAGAAAACCTTTAGCAAACTTAGGAATGAGCTAAATATACTTGATTCTCGAAACTTTGATTGAAACGTTGCACACATAGCTCATTTATATACCTTTGATAATGTCTCTTTCATTTTGGTACAAATGCATATTTCTCATTATTCTTGTACCAAGACTACGACTAATGTGTTTCCAAGTGTATTTATATACTAAGTCGTAGATTGAAAGGAAAATTGAGTATTCGGCAAAGACAAGGCTTCCACTCCAACTCTAACGATATCATGTACACTTTGCCGCAACTCCCACACATCTCTCAAATTGGTATAATCCTTCACATATATTTCCTTTACCAATGGAGGAGAAAATATTAGAAGGGCTCTCAAAGTCTCCGTTTTTTGCGATTAATGATAAAGGGGAGAGAATATTAAGCCCAAAGCAAAAGGACCGCATTTTAATTGGTATTTCTTATTTAGTATTTATGCTTCACTTAAGTTGTAAAAATAAAATTTTAATTGTCCTTCAATTGGAATCTATTTCAAAAACCCTCTTGAAAGCTAAGAGCAAAATTTCATTCCGGGGGAGTTTTATTTAGTCAAAGGAAAAGCATTTGAGACAAGGGGAAATTTCAAATTTTGAAAATGCTTCTTGCAATCTTATTTATATACCTTTGACTGTTTGCAAAAGACTTTGAAAAGATTCTTCTAAAAGAATTTGCAAAAACAAAACAAGTGGTGCAAAGGTGGTCCAAAATGTTAAATAAAATAAAAGCAATACATTCATATCTAGTGAGATTATCAATTGGTTTAATTCCAAGTAACCTATGCACATCTTAATGCAAACTAGTTCATTTCTGCACTTTATATATTTGCTTTGGTTTGTGTTGGCATCAATCACTAAAAAGGGGGAGATTGAAAGGGAACTAGGGTTAACCTTTTCCTACAATTAATTTTGGTGGTTGAATGTTCAACACAAACAAATGGACTAACTAGTTTGCTCTAGAACTCATGTATTACAGGTGCATAAAGTTCAACACAAACCAATAAAAGATTCAAGTTAGGGACTAAATTGAACCGAAGCAAAGAACTGAGTGTGTTGTGGTCTGGCGCACCAGACTGTCTGGTGTGCCACCGGACAGTGTCTGGTGCACCATGCCCGTACAAATCCGAAGCAGCCACTCTCGGAAAAACGCAGACGTGCCCCGCTATAATTCACCGGACTGTTCGGTGTGCCACCGGACTGTCCGGTGAGTCAGCAGGCAACGACTCTCCAGTGCGCAACGGTCGACTCTAGCAGCAGAACAGTGCAGCACAGTACCACGGCAGAAGTCAGAGCATCGAGTCAGAGGGGCACCGGACTGTCCGGTGCACCACCAGACTACCCCGTGCCACAAGAAGACAAAGGCGCCAACAATCAACTGCTCCAGAACCCTAACGGTTGGGTGATGTGGCGGCACACCGGACATTCATATCTAGTGAGATTATCAATTGGTTTAATTCCAAGTAACCTATGCACATCTTAATGCAAACTAGTTCATTTCTGCACTTTATATATTTGCTTTGGTTTGTGTTGGCATCAATCACCAAAAAGGGGGGAGATTGAAAGGGAAATAGGGTTAACCTTTTCCTACAATTAATTTTGGTGGTTAAATGTTCAACACAAACAAATGGACTAACTAGTTTGCTCTAGAACTCATGTATTACAGGTGTATAAGGTTCAACACAAACCAATAAAAGATTCAAGTTAGGGACTAAATTGAACCGGAGCAAAGAACTGAGTGTGTTGTGGTCTAGCGCACCAGACTGTCTGGTGTGCCACCGGACAGTGTCCGGTGCACCATGCCCATACAAATCTGAAGCAGCCACTCTCGGGAAAACGCAGACGTGCTCCGCTATAATTTACCGGACTGTCCGATGTGCCACCGAACTGTCCGGTGAGTCAGCAGGCAACGGCTCTCCAGTGCGCAACGGTCGACTCTGGCAGCAGAACAGTGCAGCACAGTACCGCGGCAGAAGTCAGAGCAGCGAGTCAGAGGGGCACCAGACTGTCCGGTGCACCACCAAACTGTCCCGTGCCACAAGAAGACAAAGGTGCCAGCAGTCAACTGCTCCAGAACTCTAATGGTTGGGTGATGTGGCGGCGCACCGGACATTGAACAGTGAGTGTCCAGTGGCCCACCGGACTATCCGGTGTGCCCATCGCCAACAGCATCCCCAACGGCTACTTTGGTGGTTGAGGGCTATAAATACCCCCCAACCACCACAACTTCAAGCATCCAAGATTTCTGAACATCACATTCAATACAAGAGCTCTAGCATTCACTCCTAGACACAATTCAAAAGATCAAAGCCTCTCCAAGTCCCAAATTCATCTCAAACACTTAGTGACTTGCGAGAGAGAGATTTTGTGTTCTTTTGAGCTCTTGCTTCTTGGATTACCTTTCTTCTTTTCCCATTCTACTCTCAAGTGCTTTGTAAGCGAAGCAAGAGACACCAAGTGTGTGGTGGTCCTTGCGGGGTCTTAGTGACCCGTGAGATTAAGGAAGAAGGCTCACTCGGTCTAAGTGACCGTTTGAGAGAGGGAAAGGGTTGAAATAGACCCGGTCTTTGTGACCTCAACGGGGACTAGGTTCTTTGGAACCGAACCTCGGTAAAACAAATCATCATGTTCACTCGCCTTATTTCTTGGTTGATTTGTTTTCCCTCTCTTTCTGACTTGAATTTAATTCTAACGCTAACCCCCGACCTTAGCCGAATTTTTTGTTTTTTAGCCCATTTCGTGACAAAAATTTACGTTTGGACCCCCAGAAATTTTATTTGCACGTTTGGACCTGATGCTCGGCGCCATAGGTTATGGCGCCGAGGTAACACAGCTCGGCGCCACAGCCTATGGCGCCGAGCTGTGACGTGGCAGCAACGGCTACTTACGCCTAGGGCTGACCTGGCACTAACGTGGTGGCGGCGCGGCCTCGTAGCTCGGCGCCACAGATCTTGGCGCCGAGCTACGAATTCCTATAAAAACGCCCGCGCGGCTGGCCGAGAGCAGCGCATTTCATCTCATTTCCAAACTTTGTCAAAATTTGCTGGATTCAAAGATTTGAGTTGGTTCACTTTGTAGACCAAGGTATGATGTCCAACTGATTCGTTTTTTATATTGGGTTGTTAGTTTCATAGTTGCTCATAGTTTCATTTTTTAATAGTTTGTATACACCTATTATATTATCATTTCGATTATTAGTTTGTGTAAACTTATTATAAAGCATATTAGGTACAAGTGATAATTATAATCGTTTATTAGATGAAAGACATGTACCGAGAGGCGTTGTGGCAGAAGAGAGGTCGTCCTTGGGAGTTATATCCGGACGTATCTAGTAAGGATGCTCCTTTTCCTCCTGAACTCCCCGTGCCTAACTGTAACTGTGGCAGACTGGCTTGGGTACATCAATCACAACATCCAGACACGGCTACTCGCTGCTACTACCTTTGTGGCGGTTTGGACGTACGTAGCTTATGATTTGTCACTTAATTTTGTTCGCATTCATTATTTTGTAGATGTGTAATAGTGCTTCTTTCCATTATTTTAGGGACATCAGAGGTGTTTCTTTTTCTAGTGGATCGACGGTCCTGATAAATTTGACCCTCGATATCTTCTTTTCGTTAATTGGTTGAGTGGAAGGACCAGTCATGAGCGTTTTAAGCGTTGGGTACCTCCTCCCCCGAATCCTCCACCAATGACGGATGCAGAGAAGGAGGTAGCAACAGAAAGACGGATGGACTCACCGCCTCGATGCGATTATGGAGACCGTGCTGTCATCGACGAAGACTATGAGAAGCAGTTCTGTTGTCCGAACATTGATTATGTGAGCCCATTGATACGCTAAATGTATGAACTAGTTTTTATTTACAATAAATTGCTAATTTTTTCTCCTGCAGCCATACGGGTGGCGTAAGTGTCGTTTCAGAGAGTGGTTGTATGGTCCTTTGTCCCATTGGCCAGAGCCAGAGGTAAAGGAAAAGAGATACAACGGGTGGGCGGAAGAAGAGGTCAAATTTGATCCAGTACTCTGCAAATGTGGTATTGAAGCTAAGTATGGATTAGTTCCTTCGGAGCTTGGTGTTGGATATTTTTGTGGATATATGGTCGATTACGATGAGGTTGGTATTTTTTTTGCACCAGCTGTAATGTTATAGCGGTACTTACTATTTTTTTGTAGGAGACGAGGAAATGCAGTTGGGAGAGTTACGACGACAAAGGAGAGGTGATGCGCACAATAGAGTCCAAGAGAATAATGGGACAGAAGATGCGTTGTGGATCTCGGCTCGTCGATTCGTACATTAACGATCGCATACGCGACATGCGTAGGGAAGCAAAATCTGCCTTTTATGATAGCCCGAAGCGTGCAGAGTATAGGAGGTTGAAGGCGGCAGATGAGAAGAGAGCACAGGATGCAAGGGAATGGGAAGCCGCTCAAGCCGAGAAACAGATGTTGGATAATCTTGCTGATCGCCTCAAGGGAAGTAAGTGAGATAAATGATATTATAATTATGTTAGTACAATTTATTTATCTTGACTTTGGTAACTTATTTTTCTCATTATATTTGCAGAGATTGGAAGTGGCGTAAACTATTTGGCCGATGAGGCGCATGCGAGATATGTTCAGAATAAAATGGCAACGGTTGAGCTGATGGAGGAGGAGGACGACGACACATCTAGATTGAGTGAGCTTATCGCTCTCGCAGAGGCAGGATTACATGAAGAAGAGGAGGACGACACATCAAGGTTGAGTGAGCTCATCGCACTAGCTGAGGCAGGATTACGTGCTCAAGAGGAAGAGGATGAGTTTATGTCTCAGGCCGCCGAAGAGGTAGAGGCAGCTTATTACAAGAAGAAGTCTGATGAGGCTGAGGCTGAGGATGAGCTATTCTCCCAAGCTGCAGATGAAGCAGAAGCCAATTATTACAAGAGAACTGGTGACAAGTGTGATGCAGGACAATGCAGCAAGTGGAATGAGGTTGTCGTTGAGGATTGCGCGACGGATGACTCCGAAGATGAGTTACTCATAGATTGTGATTCAGACTGAAGAATTGTAGCCTATTATGTAGTATTTTCGTATCAAAAATAATTTAGAACTCTAAAGATGCGTTACTTATTGTTTATTATGTTTTTTACAATTCACAAAAAAATTAAGATATCAACATATTAGAATATAAGTTGTGTACAAAGTGTAACAAAAACATCGACATATTAGAATAAAATTTGTGTATAAAAAATATATCACACCTGACTAAGTGTCCAAATGCATGTACGTGAGTTGTGGCCAAGTCTACCGCATTTTCCGCATTCATTCTGCTCTGGGTCCACGAGAAAGGGGGACGCTCGACCTCTCCTACTGCGACCGGAAACCTGATCCATAACCATGTTGCACCGGCTCCTTTTCCTACTACCACGTTTGTCCCATCGATGCGCTGGATCAACAACGTATACCGGACCGGTGTACGTTGGCCATTGTGACTCATCAAGAAATGGCTCAAAACGAGGGCTCCAGGTACGTACTAAGCTCTCTACACTGAACTCAGAAGGTATTCTGCTCTCAAATGCAAAGTTACGATGACGTGCGGCCGCAACATAATGAGAACATGGAAAATGGTATTGTCTAGGTTTACCACATCCGCACGAGAATGCATCAAGTAACACGACATGTGTCCTCGAAGGTCGCACCTCACCGTCGGAAGTTATGCCGCCTAGTGTTGTTACCTCGTATTTACCCAACTCCTCATCAAAGCATTGTACCTCATGTCTATGGGCACATTCCTTTGCATTATTAAGGTGTGATGTTGGTTTAGGTGCCCATCTCTGCCCTCGGGTCTGCATTGCCTTGGCCTGCGCGTGTCTATCATTAAACCAAGCCACAAGCCTATAAAAAGTGAATATTACTATAGCATTGACTGGCATGCCCTGTATACCCTTGAGCACACTTTTAAATGACTCGGCCATGTTGCTAGTCTGAAACTCGAACCGCCAGCCACCTTCGTCGTAGGCCCTTGCCCATTTTTGCGGTTCCCTCAGCAATCCAGCAATCCAGTTCTTACCTTCAGCATTTGTTGCATCTTTTAGTTCCTTCAACTTATCCTCAAAAAACGAAACCTCCAACTGTCGACATACCTCCTCAAAAATATCTCTCTGTCGTTCCTCCATTCATTAGGTTTGGGGATGTACTCGTAATGCATGCCTGGGTTTTTTGCTTTCATTGCATTGAACAATGCTGGTAACTTCTCATAACCCTCCTCCCAATCCCCGTATATCATCTTCCATGCTCGCTGCTTTGCCCTCCATGCTTTCCCATATTTGATCCTGTAACCAAACAGCTCCGAAGTCATGGTCATAATTGACTTCACCTTCAAGTTTGGCTGACCCTTCAATATCCCCAATATCCTTTTGGCAATCAGGGTAGATGTCAACTGACGATGCTTAGAGCTCAGCTCTGTCTGGGCACAAGTGTGTGGACCTACAATTTTGGTGATCTTAAACTTTCCGGTGTCCTTCTGCCTTCAGGCACATACCCTCCAATTACATTCCGACACCTCGCACACAACAGTGTAACGACGCTGTGCATACGAATGTCTCACCTTGAACGGCCTCTTCCGGTTCACAGAATATTCCTGTAGCCATCGTCTCAGTGTAGGCAGGTCCTTGAAAAGTAAGCCTACCTTAATCTCAATGCTGTCGGCGTTATCCGGAGCCTCTAGCAGTTCATCGTCACGTCCTTCAGCATAAGCACGGGTGGAATGACTTAAACTGCTAAATTCATGTACTGCAGGGTCTCGCTCCGGACACAAACGTCTTATGAGTTCAATTTCTTGCTCGGTCATTTCTTGAACCGGACGGTCATCATCAGAATCTAAGGCCCGTGCAGCCTCATATGGCTCCTCCTCATCCTCAATCTGAACATCAACACTATTGGATGCCCTGCATATGTTGTCCATATTATATGACACAGGCACATCAAGATAAGCAGCATTATCGATATGTGGAGATCCTGCATCGGGTCGGAGCAAGAAAAACCACATTAAAAAGTCTAATCAAACGAAATAACGATGGATACAAAAAATGTGTCAAAGACACTTACTAGGATGATCGTGAACTGGATCCTGGGTCAATGGGATCTCTTGGGGGGTACCACTGGATTAGAAGCCCCACAAACGCCAGGAAGAGGACGAGAAATCCCATACTCGTGCGGACCCGATTGAGCATCGGGCACAACAACCACTTCTTCATGAAGCTCTACCAAAGGAGCTTCAATACGAGATGCATTTGGCATTTGTGGATACAACCCGACTGGACCATCGCAATGACTAACAGGTAACTTTTGAACAACCACATCCAAACATGGTGGAACCATCGTCTTCACAATTCTTAAATATATCACCCAATCATCTTCTGAGGTAATGGAGATCAACCGTCGGACAACTGTTCCATATGTAATATGGGACAACAAACCCTGAATTGATATTCTAGGGTCGTTTATGTCGCAACTAATCTCCTCACAAGCTCAAGCCAAAAGCTTGTCAAAAGATGGTCTTTCATCGAACAACATGGTCACGATCTTCATACCATCAAAAGTAACACTCCCATAAGCATCTATCTCCACCCTTCCTCCATGGTATAGTGTTACTAGGCTGTCCATCTATTGCAAAAATGGATTACTAACTCAATAATGGCTATATACTTAAGCCTACTAACTTACTAAGTAATAAATATATATTAACTAATAACTATATAGTAAATATTAAATGAACACATCAAACAAAATTACATAATCTATAAATAATGTACGAAAATAATGTATACCTGAGATCGCGTACGAGTCCAGCTAACGGTGGAGAAGGTCAAGTCGGACGAACACCTACGTACAAAAAAACCTATTGTCAATAAAAAATTTGGCAGCACCTCCCCTGTAAAGTGATGTTTATAGAACCTGCGAATAAACGACAACACGATGGTTGCCAACACAGAAAACATGTAATATCAATGCGCTAAACAAAATGCTAACTATATAATCACTAAGAATTTACTAAACACTAACAATATACTAAGCAAGAAACTAGCTAACTATTTTAATAAACACTAACAACAAAATATCTAACTATTTACTAAACAATAAATAAGTGGATAGCTAACTAATTACTAAACACTAACAATAGCTAACAGTTTACAAACTAAGAAATTAAAAAAAATACCGGGCGGCAGTGGGGGCGGGAGCTGCCGGGGCCGGAGCGGGCGCGGTGGCCGGCCGGTGGCGAGCAGACGCGATGGCCGACCGTAGCGCGGTGGCAAGCGCCGGTCCCGTGCGCGCGGCGGCCGGTCCTGGCGAGGTGGCCGAGCGTTGGCCGGAGCCAAGCGGGCGGCGGCAAGCTCGGCGGCACTCCGGAAGCCAAGCGGGCGGCGGCGAGCTCGGCGGCACTCCGGAAGCCAAGCGGGCGGGTTGGCCGAAGCTGGGTGGGCGGGCGGGTTGGCCGGAGCTACGACGGCGGGCGGCGGCGATTTCGACTCGGGACGGCGGCGGCGGGTTTTGCGGTAGAAGTGAATCCAACAGAGAAGAAACGAGCAGAGAGAAGGGTGGTTTGCGGTTATTTCCTAGCTCGGCGCCAAGATCTATGGCGCCGAGCTAGGTGCCACGCGTACTGCCACGTCACACAGCTCGGCGCCATAGGCTGTGGCGCCGAGCTGTGTTACCTCGGCGCCACAACCTATGGCGCCGAGCATCGGGTCCAAACGTGCAAATAAAATTTCTGGGGGTCCAAACGTAAATTTTTGTCTCGAAAGGGGCTAAAAAACAAAAAATTCGGCGACCTTAGTGCGTGTTTAAAGTTATAAATTTCAGGTTTCGCCTATTCACCCCCTCTAGGTGACTTTCAAAACTGATATATCCGTCGTGTTCACAGTTAAGAGCAGCCTTGGGATCCTATTTGATTAGAGTTATAGATGAGCTGACATACAATGGTTGCATATGATGATGATGGTTCCATTAATGATGTGTCTGACTGTGGATTCTGGTAATTCCTCTATGAGGAGGTACTCTTTAGAATAATAACTTTGGTTTACTGATAAAACTTGGCTTATTTTAACGAATAAAACTTGACAAAGTAAAAGCAACTTGTTTTCAGCCTAACTCCACATAAAGTTAGTCCACCTCAGCCAAACGAAACATTTGCTGAGTACGTTGATGTGTACTCACCCTTGCTTTCAAAAAACACCAGGTTGCCTTTGGTGCAACCTATACTCAGATAAAGGAGAAGAAGAAGGCGTCGTGTGGATCTCCAGGAGTTCCGGGACTTCGACGAGTTCGAGGATTAGGCTAGCGACCTCTCCTAGTCAGTTGTCTGTGGTGGGTTTATTTACGTTGGCTACATTTCTATTATGTGCACTTTGATCTATATAATGTAAACGACTCTAGTATGTAATATTATTAATTATTCTTTATTGTTATTTGAAGCATTGTGCTATGATGAGCCATTTATATAATTGTTGTGCATGTGAGTTCTGATCCTGGCACGTACATAGTGCGCATTCGGTTTGCCTTTCAAAACCGGGTGTGACAACCTTGGCCCCAAAGGCTCGGTCTTTCCTCCCAACCCACCTTCTCATTCTTGGCGTGTTCACCCGACATCACTTCGAGTTGTTAGACTCTAGTGAAGTGTCAGGCTCCGATGCTAATTGAAAGTCGGCTAGAGGAGGGGTGAACAGGCGAAACCTAAAATTTACAAACTTTACACACAAACTTCGCCCCTCGAGTTAACATTAGAACGAGTATATAAGAAAATTGGAGTGTGGGAGAGGAGTTTTTCTTGCTTGGAGTTGCTCAATCAACTGCTGATTACTTTGGGAGCCAACTCAAAACAATCACAAGCAAGAGAACGAGAGAGAGGGGAGAGGAAGAACCAAATTGCAAAGTAAAGATCAAAACAAAGAACACGACGATTTGTTTCCCGAGGTTCCGCTCCAAAGAACGTACGTCCCCGTTATGGAGTCCACTAAGGATGAGTCTCTTTCAACCATTTTCCTCTCTCAAGCGGTCACGGAGACCAATTGAGTTTCCTTCACTTCATAGGGACACCAAGTCCCGCAAGGACCTCCACACGAAGAATAGAGTCTCTTGCTTCACTTTACATGAATAATGAGAATGGGAGAGGAAGTGAGAATGAAACTTAAATCAAGATCACAAGAACTTGCAACACTCGAATGCACTAGTCACTAAGTCTTTCAATCTCAAATCAATCAAATGCGGCATGTATATGGCTTTGAATGCTTGGGATGTGTTGTATTCCATGTGTAGTAGCTTGAAATAGTTCTTGTACCTTCAATGTGTTGGTTGTGGGATATTTATAGCCCCTAACCACCAAAAGAGTCATTCGAAAAAAACAGTAAAAACCGCTGTCAGGTGGTGCACCGGACCCCCTATAGTGCAGGTCTGGTGCACCACTGGACCTTGTCAGCCTGTCCTTGCAGGTAGTCGTTCTGTCTGTCAGAGCCGACCGTGGGCGACGTAAGACGGTTCGGTGTGCTAGCCTCTGAAATGTATCTTTACATTCTCCCTGCATACTCACTCTGGATAGCCACCAGACCGATCTGGTGCGCTAGCCGAGAAAAGTTCGAGTCTTGCCTTCCCTGCATGGATGGTCCAGTGTACCACTGGACCGGTTTGGTGCCCCGACGAGGAGGCTATTTTTTTCTTCTTTGATCAAATCTTCTTCAAATCTTTTTGACTGCCTTTGAAGATGTTCCTATGACTTAGACAAACATATCTAAAGACTTTTCAACTAGTCTAAGTCATGTATCTTGGACTTTTTATTATGTCTAACTCAAGTTCTTATTTTAGCTCAAACTGGCTCCAAAAGTGAGATTTTGTGAATCTGAGCTTTCCAGCCTCCTTAGATAGGTCAATTGGTCCTAGGGGTGTTTACAACTTATCCAAAATATAGAACTATGTATAGTTCACCTTTTCCAAGTTTTACCCCTTTTAGTTGGAGTTGAGCTGTTTCTGACTTAGAACTAGATTAAATGAACTTATGAAATATGTAAACTAAAGATTAGGTAAATTAGTTAGTCCATAAGGTTGTGATGGTTATCAAGCACCAAAAATCAATTAGATAAAATGGTTAAGGCCATTTCCATTTCAGTAAGTGTTATCATGGTCTTTTACTTATTTATAGAGCAAACTATGTCGTCTCTAGCGAATATTGATTTATGTAAATCGATCTTCCCTCCTTAAGGAAGAATGGACTATAGTTGTATATACTAAAAATATCAGTTCCATCTCTGTATATTTAGTAAACTTTTGATCGTATTCAGCAGTTTACCCATATGACCACTTAAAATACTGTTTGTACTGTAGACCATACTGTTTGCAAAGCGGAATTTGAATACAGGGTACGTGGATGGATTAGCTACTATAATAGCCTTTAATACAAAATCATTACCTCCATCCCCCAAAAATATACGATAAAAATACAATTGTAGGTTTTTCAAGTTAAATTATCTTTAAATTTGATTAGTTTCCACGAACCCAATGGCTTTTTAGTATTTTGTATATTTATTTTAGGATTTAATAGTACTAGAATCAGGCTGCGCCCTATCGGGCGCTATAAAAGTTCCCTGATGCAGTATCAGTGCCATTCAAATTATGTATCTGCAACAGCCTGGAGTGACAGGAGAAACCAATTATGTATCTGTATATGGTAGTATAACTGAAATGCTCGAGCGCTGCCATATATTCCTACACTAGCTGGTTGTTGTGCAACAGCCTGGAGTAGCAAATCTTCTTTGTTGGAAGGTATATTAGAGTAACCATCAATTGTCACAACTCGCTTTTTCAGCTGTAATATAAACATACACATCACATAAATATGGCATGGTGCATTAAACACTTTGTGAAGCTACTTTTCTATAACCCCATGTTACCTTATTCTTGTCGCATGTCCCATCTGCTTCACGATAGGATTAGTGCTCCTCTATGTCAATTTCCAGCATTTTTAATCACAAACTTATAAGCGTAATCCATGAGGCTACCACCATAGTCGCCACTATTATGAGATCTGTCAGTCATTTAGTTCTTGTTCAGGAAGGCCGACTAGGAACAATGAGAAATATGTGATGTTTTTTTTCTATAAGCAAGCACAATACATACCCATGTATATGTAGACTAGGTGAGTGTTCGTGCGATACAACGGGAATATATGATATCAAGATAAATTATGTAGATATGATGTATCAATCAACTGCTCCTTCTCATACAATTGTGTCGGCGTTTCGACCCTGGGGAGTCCCTGGACCGACGAGTAAATTGTCGTTGCGTGTCCCAGCCCAGATGGGTCGGCGCGAGACGGAACACAAGGGGGAAAACTGCGGCTCGTGTTGTCCTGCGCCCAGGGCGGATGCGCTTGCAGTAGGGGGTTACAAGCATTCGCGAGGGAGAGAGAGAGAGCCTATCCGTCGGCCCGTTCTCCCGCGCGGCCACCTTTTCGTACGAGGGCCCTGGACCTTCCTTTTATAGACGTAAGAAGAAGGCCCAGGTGTACAATGGGGAGTGTAGCAATGTGCTAACGTGTCTAGCAGAGAGGAGCCAAAGCCTTATGTACATGCCGACGTGGCTGTTGGAGAGGTGTTGGTGCCCTGTTCATGTGATGTCGTGGCCGTCGGAGAAGCGCTTAAACCCTGTAGAAGCACAGCTGTCGGGGCTGTCGGGTCCTTGCTGACGTCTCCTTGCTTCCGTAGGGGGCTGAGAACCGTCGTCGTCATGGAGCACGCGGGGTGCCATCATTACTTGTTTTACCAGGGCGAGCCAGATGGGACGTCGGACTTGTTCCCCGTAGCCTGAGCTAGCTAGGGGTAGGGTAATGACGTACCCCCCTACGACGTGGTCGGTCCGAGCCCAATGTCGGGCAAGGTGGTGACTCCTCCAAGGTCGAGGCTGAGTCCGAGCCCTTGGTCGGGCGAGGCGGAGACCGTCTTCCGAGGTCGAGGCTGAGTGCGAGCCCTGGGGTCGGGCGAGGCGGAGACCGTCTTCGGAGGTCGAGACTGAGTCCGAGCCCTGGGGTCGGGCGAGGCGAAGACCGTCTTTCGGGGTCGAGGTTGAGTCCGAGCCCTGGGGTCGGGCGAGGCGGAGCTTCCTATGGCGCCTGAGGCTGGACTTGGCTGCTGTCAGCCTCACCCTGGCGGGTGGCACGGCAGTCGGAGCAGGGCAGGCGACGCTGTTTTCCTGTCGGGTCAGTCAGTGGAGGGGCGAAATGACTGCGGTCACTTCGGCCCTGTCGACTGAGGAACACGCATCAGGATAAGGTGTCAGGCGATCCTTGCATTGAATGCTCCTGCGATACGGTCGGTTGGCGTGGCGATCTGGCCAAGGTTGCTTCTCCGCGAAGCCTGCCCGAGCTGGGCCTCGGGCGAGTCGAAGGTGCGCCTGTTACTTGAGGAGGCCCTCGGGCGAGGCGTGAATCCACCTGGGTCTACTGTTCTTGCCCGAGGCTAGGCTCGGGCGAGGCGAGATCGTGTCCCTTGAGTGGGCGGAGCTTTGACCTGTATTGCGCCCATCAGGCCTTTGCAGCTTTGTGCTGATGGTGGTTACCAGCCGAGTTTAGGAGTCTTGGGGGTACCTCTAATTATGGTCCCCGACAGTAGCCCCTGAGCCTCAAAGGGAGTGTTGGTACTCGCTTGGAGGCTTTGTCGCACTTTTTTGCAAGGGGACCGGCCTTTCTCGGTTACACTTTGTTCCGGTGGGTGCGCGCGAGCGCACCCGCCGGGTGTAGCCCCCGAGGCCTCAGAGGAGTGGTTTGACTCCTCCGAGGTCTTAGTGCCTTTCGTGACGCCTCGGCCGGTCTGGTTGTTCCCTCATGCGAACTGGTCGTAGCCCGGGTGCATAGTCAGGTTCCGAGTTCTCGGGCTGGTATGTTGACGCTGTCAACGGTTTGGCCGGAGCCAGGTTTGCGAGAGCAGCCCCCGAGCCCCCGCACAGAGCAAGAGGACGGTCAAGGACTGACTCGGCTTTTATCATACGCCCCTTCGTCGCCTTTCCGCAAGGAGGAGGGGGGAAAGCGCCATGTTGCCCTCGGAGGGTGCCGAACATGGTGTCTCCAGTGAGTTGCTAACGGGTGATCCGAGTGGACGCCCGTGCCCCGTTCGATAAGGGTCGGCTAGTGGCCCAGAGGCGTGCTCCAAAAGTACCTGCAGGTGATTTGCCGGACCCGGTCCCGTTTGATAGGGTCCGAGGGCTCGATGCCTCCCTCTGATGGGATTCCGTTACAGAATCGCTCCTGCTGGTCTCGGAAATGTCCTAGGGTACCTCGGGAGCGTAGCCCGAGCCTCGGCCATGTATCGGACGTACCCAGAGTCATCCCTCGCTCTGCGTGTTCTGAGGCGGCTGTCGAACCCTTCAGGGGGCCAGCCTTCGAACCCTGATCAGTAGTGGGCGCGGAGCCCGAGTGGCCTGAGGCGACTGTTGAACCCTTCCGAGGGGCCAGCCTTTGAACCTCTGACCAGTAGTGGGCGCGGAGCTCGAGTGCTCTGAGGTGGCTATCGAACCCTTCCGAGGGGCCAGCCTTCGAACCCCTGATCAGTAGGAGGGTTCGGGGCCTGCTTCCTTCACAGAGAAGGATCCCTTTCGGAGTATCCCCTTTCCCGGTCCCTGTAGCAAGAGAGATAAAGGGGAAGAGGAAAAGGATACAAAATTGAACGACGTGGCGCACCTTTTTTGACGCGGTCATCATGGCGGAGGTGAAGCGTCGCCCGCTTCGCCTGCCAAAGGTGTCGCCTGCCCTGCCGCAAAGTTAATGCGACGGGACGAGTGGTTCGCGGGGCAGCCGTTGCGCGAGCCGTTCGAGGAACGGAACACGGGCGCGTCGTCTTCACGCCGTGGGAGAGGGCTCTCTCGCTGTCCTAGGAGGGGACGTGAGCCTGCAGACGATTTGACTGCTGCTTCCGCCCGCCTGCCGCCATTACTACCGGCCCACTTCTGGCCATATCGACCGTCGCGCCTTTTCCCGCGGCTGACTGACCTGTGACCGATGTGCTTGGTTGGCACTGTTGGGCCATGCGTAGGGTTGCCTCGAGTCGCGGCACCGGTTCCGTAGTCGAGGAGGCGGGGCATTGGCGTAAGTGGCGGTGCAGTTTTTCGCACGTAGCAACTGGCGCGCCAGTTACATGACGTGTGGGCCTGGGCCTCCACGCTGGATGCGTCGAAGTCGAAAGGGTGCATCTCTGTGGTGCAGTTGCATGCCGCCTGCATGGCGGTCCGCCCTTTCACCCACTGGTTTACGTGAAGATGGAGGAGTGCTTGTAACAGTTGGGCGGTTACACGCTCCGCGCGCGGCGGTTTGGCTTCTTTTGTCCCGGCCAGCTTGCATGGCGTGTGGGACCCTGCCCCCGTGTCGTAGGGGGAGGACCTTGGAGCGCGTTGGCGAAGACTTAGTCCGTGACGCCTGAGGACGCGACTGGGGAGAGTCGCCTTTAAAAAGGGGGCGGCCCCCTTGGGTGGCAGCCACGCCTTCGCACTTTCCTCATGCATTGCGCCCTTCCGTCTTCCGAGCCCCCGGATGGGGAGCGCCCGCGTTGCCTTCGTCTTGTTGTGGGAGGAGTGCAACCTCGTGGAGGTTGGCACCTTTCAGCCATCGCTCGGCTTCAAGGATTTTCATTAGGCAGCCCGGCTGCATCCCCTCACCAATGGTCACCCAAGACGGTGACCACCAGTTCGATGGTGGGGAGAAGCAAGCCGGGCTGCGGCCTCCGCCCCGCCCTCAGCTTCAAGGATCTTCATCATCCTTGCTGGGGAGGAGGGCGAGGCGAGCCGGGGCCTGCCTTCACGTGGGCTGGCGTCCCGCTTCTTCCTCCGGCTTCTGGGGGTGGAAACCATCCTCCAACTCTGCGGAGGAGGCGCCCTCCAGCCATGCCGGGGAAGGCGAACTGCTGCTGCCCAGCCAGGGTGCAGCATTCCGTCCTCTGTCCGGGCGACGGTGGCTAGCCGCACCGGGGGGTCTCACAACACGACGTACGCCGCGAGGGCGGTACTCGTGTTCTGGGACGATCCCATTCTCGTTTTCGTGGCGAGGACGGTAGTGAGGACCTGCCGGTGCGCTTTGGGGCGGCCGGCGCCCGCTGGTGCGGTGTTGGTGGGTAGGTGGACGCTGCCGCCGGTGCTGAGGTGGTGGCAGCTGGAGAAAGCTTCTCCGCCGACGAGACCGTCAGCGCCACCCGCGGACCGACCTCCGGCTCTTTGGCTTTAATGTCTGGTTCTCGTCCCTCGAGTGGGGACGCGAACGAGAGCCTTCCAGCGGTAGCGTCCGCCCTGGGACCATCGCTGCTGCTGTAGAGGTCGCCGGCGAGTCACCCGGAGTTTGTCGTCCCACAGGCCCTCCGATGTGGGGGTTATTCGTACCTGCGGGGGTGGAACCGGAGTTCTGTTTGTAATGGCACCTTGAGTGCCGGTGTCTGTTCATTGTGGCTGTCGGGGCCTGAACATCTGGGTATTTTTGGTGCAATACCGTGTTTCTTCCTCATTTCGGGCACCAGGACTCGCCTGTCGGCTAGCTGGACCGCTTAACCAAGTGTGAGTTGCCCTGTGCGGAAGGTGACAGGTGAGGTATCCGTATCCCGGAGGCGTAGGAGTCCCTCGGCTCGGTCGACCTTGCCACCCAAGGCCTCTCTTGTTTAGTTAAAGGAAAACCTCGGCTGCTCTGCGATGAGCCGGAGCCGGAGGCAGCAGTGTGAGCGTGGACAGAGGCGGAGTCGGCTGGAGAAGAAAACTTCGTTGGCCCAGGAGCAGGGGACTTCTCAGGCCGAGGAGGCGTAGCAGCAGCGGTTGGAACCTGGCCAGGTCGTCCACTGGCGGGACCAACCCTGGAGTCGGGCTGCCGAGGCCATGAGCCGGGCTGATGTCCTCGGTGGTCAACTGGCTGAGGCTACGGAGCGGCTGATCAAGCCGTCTGCTTGGACCGAGTTCCTGGAGGAGACCCTGGCGGCGATGGCCTAGGCGCGGTGCTGACATCTTCCTTCGAGGTGGAGATCCTCCGACCGTGTCTCCGTCCGAGGCCGGGCCGGATTCCGCCGAAGGTGGAGTCGACGCCGAGGGTGTTGCTGCCCCCCTATTGATGTCTGAACCTGCAGGATCAGTTTGTCTGTAGTATGCGTATGTTTTTTGCGGCCGCCGAGGCCCAAGCATACCATCGTCGTGTTGTAAAGCTGTGTTTCTTTTCCCCTTGTTTCGAGTATCAGGACTTGTTTGT
Organism: Zea mays; assembly: GCF_902167145.1. Classification (NCBI taxonomy): domain Eukaryota; kingdom Viridiplantae; phylum Streptophyta; class Magnoliopsida; order Poales; family Poaceae; genus Zea; species Zea mays. The sequence goes on from NC_050098.1 coordinate 151,188,764, forward strand.
CGGTAGCAGAATCGCTTATCCGAGCGAGAGTTGCTTATCACAAGAGGTGATGAGTGAGGTATCTGTATCCCGGAGGCGTAGGAGTCCCTCGGCTCGGTCGGCCTCGCCGCTTACGTGTACTCTTACTCATCCACAGGATTCTATTATCGATATAGTCGAGAAGGCACGAAAAATCGTTTCGGCAGAAAAGTTTTCGAGCGTTAAGACTTGTTCGGTCAGCGGAATCGCTTATCCGAGCGTGAGTTACTTATCGCAGAAGGTGATGAGTGAGGTATCCGTATCCCGGAGGTGTATGAGTCCCTCGGCTCGGTCGGCCTTGCCGCTTACGTGTACTCCGTCGTTTTCAGGATCCCACTATCGAAGTAGTCAAAAAGCGCGAAAGACGTTCTGACAGAAAGACTTTTTCAGAGGAAAAATTTTGAGGCAGAGGGGGTTCCCCCCTTCTAGCCCCCGAGGGAGGGTCGGGCTTTGCCGAGGCAAGGCTGACCCTTCCTTGATGGTTAGACTTTATTTGTGTATGTAAAGAGAACGAGGCATATGAACGACTTGAAAACATCTTAAGGGTAAAAGCGACGTAGCTGTCGGATGTTCCAAGCGTTGCTGTAGACCTCGCCTTGACTGTTGGCCAGCTTGTATGTTCCGGGCTTCAAAATCTTGGCGATGACGAATGGCCCTTCCCAGGGAGGAGTGAGCTTGTGGCGCCCTCGGGCGTCTTGTCGTAGCTGAAGCACCAAGTCCCCCACCTGGAGGTCTCGGGACCGAACCCCTCGGGCGTGGTAGAGTCGCAGAGACTGCTGATACCGTGCCGAGTGTAGTAAGGCCATGTCCCGAGCCTCTTCCAGCTGGTCCAGTGAGTCTTCTCGGTTGGTCTGGTTGCTTTGGCCATCGTACGCCCTCATCCTCGAGGAGCCGTATTCTAAGTCTGTGGGCAAGATAGCCTCGGCCCCATAGACTAGAAAAAACGGCGTGAAGCCCGTGGCTCGGCTTGGCGTCGTCCTCAAACTCCAGACCACCGAGGGGAGTTCCTTCATCCATCGCCTGCCGAACTTGTTGAGGTCATTGTAGATCCTTGGCTTGAGTCCCTGCAAAATCATGTTGTTGGCATGCTCTACCTGCCCATTCGTCATGGGGTGAGCTATGGCGGCCCAGTCCACCCGGATGTGGTGGTCCTCGCAGAAGTCCAGGAACTTCCTGCTAGTGAACTGGGTGCCGTTGTCGGTGATGATGGAGTTTGGGACCCCAAAGCGATGGATGATGTTGGTGAAGAACGCCACCGCCTGTTCGGACCTGGTGCTGTTTAGGGGTCGGACCTCAATCCACTTGGAGAATTTGTCGATAGCGACCAGCAGGTGCGTGAAGCCCCCGGGTGCCTTCTGCAAGGGACCGACGAGGTCCAGACCCCACATAGCAAACGACCAGGTGATGGGTATTGTTTGCAAGGCCTGAGCGGGCAGGTCGGTCTGCCTTGCGTAGAATTGACACCCTTGGCAGGTGCGTACAATTCTAGTGGCATCGGCCACCGCGGTTGGCCAGTAGAAACCTTATCGGAAGGCATTCCCAACGAGGGCTCGAGGTGCTGCGTGATGACCGCAAGCTCCCGAGTGTATTTCTTGCAATAGCTCTTGACCTTCGGTGATGGATATGCATCGCTGGAGGATGCCTGAGGGGCTGCGGTGGTAGAGCTCCTTTCCGTCACTCAGCAGGACGAATGACTTGGCGCGCCGCGCCAGTCGCCGAGCTTTGGCTCTGTCGAGGGGTATCTCTCCTCGGTGGAGAAATTGCAGGTACGGGGTCTGCCAGTTTCGATTAGGCGGGACCCCATTCCGCTCTTCCTCGATGCGCAGTGCCTCACCCTCGGCGGCCGAGGGTACCTCGGGCTGGGCCGAGGCCTCCTCGGGCTCGGGCGTGTCGTCGGTCTTGACGGAGGGTTGATGTAGGTCTCCGGAGAAGACGTCCTGGGGAACCGTTGTCCGCCCCGAGGCTATCTTAGCCAGCTCGTCTGCAGTCTCGTTGTATCGTCGAGCGATGTGGTTGAGCTCGAGCCCGTAGAACTTGTCCTCCAGGCGCCGAACCTCGTCGCAGTAGGCTTCCATCTTCAGGTCGTGACAATGGGAGTTCTTCATGACTTGGTTGATGATGAGCTGCGAGTCGCCACAAGCGTCGAGGCGCCGAACCCCTAGCTCGATGGCGATGCGCAACCCGTTAACCAGGCCTCGTACTCGGCCACGTTGTTGGACGCCAGGAAATGGAGGCGCAACACGTAGCGGAGGTGCTTCCCGAGGGGTGAGATGAAGAGCAGGCCCGTGCCCGCTCCTGTTTTCATCAGCGACCCGTCGAAAAACATGGTCCAGAGTTCCGGTTGAATCGGAGCTGCTGGAAGCTGGGTGTCGACCCATTCAGCCACAAAGTCCGCCAAGACTTGGGACTTGATGGCCTTCTGAGGAGCGAACGAGATTGTCTCGCCCATGATCTCCACCGCCCACTTTGCAATCCTACCCTAGGCCTCTCGGCATTGGATGATCTCCCCCAGGGGGAAGGATGACACCACAGTCACCGGATGAGACTCGAAGTAGTGTCGCAACTTTCGCCGCGTCAGAATTACCGCGTACAGTAGCTTCTGAATTTGCGGGTAGCGGATTTTGGTCTCGGACAGTACCTCACTGATGAAGTAGACCGGCCTCTATACGGGCAATGCATGCCCTTCTTCTCGTCTCTCGACTACGATCGCGGCGCTGACCACCTGAGTGGTTGCGGCTATGTAGATCAAGAGGGCTTCTCCGGCAGCGGGGGGCACCAAGATGGGCGCGCTTGTAAGGAGCGCCTTTAAGTTCCCGAGGGCTTCCTCGGCCTCGGGAGTCCAAGTGAAGCGCTCGGTCTTCCTTAGAAGGCAGTACAAGGGTAGGCCTCTTTCGCCGAGGCGCGAGATGAAGCGGCTCAGAGCCGCAAGGCATCCCATGACCCTCTGTACTCCTTTCAAGTCCTTGATGGGCCCCATGTTGGTGATGGCCGCGATTTTCTCCGGGTTGGCCTCGATGCCCCGCTTGAAGACGATGAACCCCAGGAGCATGCCTCGGGGGACTCCGAAGACGCACTTCTCGGGATTGAGTTTTACGCCTCTCGCCTTGAGACACTTGAATGTCGTTTCAAGGTCAGAGAGGAGGTCGGAGGCTTTCCTCGTCTTGACTACGATGTCATCGACGTAAGCCTCGACCGTTCGGCCAATGTGCTCTCTGAACATGTGGTTCATGCACCTTTGGTATGTCGCGCCTGCATTCCTTAAACCAAATGACAGTGTTGTAGCAGTACATGCCAAAAGGTGTGATGAAAGAAGTCGCGAGCTGGTCGGACTCTTTCATCCTGATTTGGTGATACCTTGAGTAGGCATCAAGGAACGACAGGGTTTTGCACCCAGCAGTGGAATCCACGATTTGATCGATGCGAGGCAGAGGGTAGGGAACTTTCGGACATGCTTTGTTTAGACCAGTGTAGTCTACACACATCCGCCATTTCTCACCTTTCTTTTTCACAAGCACAGGGTTGGCTAGCCATTCGGGATGGAATACCTCTTTAATGAACCCTGCAGCCATCAGCTTGTGGATCTCCTCGCCTATGGCTCTGCGCTTTTCTTCGTCGAATCGGCGCAGAGGCTGCTTCACGGTTCGGGCTCCAGCTCGGATATCCAGCGAGTGCTCGGCGACATCCCTCGGTATGCCAGTTATGTCCGAGGGACTCCACGCAAAAACCTCGACGTTCGCGCGGAGAAAGTCGACGAGCACTGCTTCCTATTTGGGGTCGAGCTCGGAGCCGATCCAGACCTGCTTGGAGGCGTCGTTGCTGGGGTCGAGAGGGACGAACTTAACCGCCTCTGCTGGCTCGAAGTTGCTGGTGTGGAGCTTCGCGTCTGGCACTTCCTTGGAGAGGCTCTCCAGGTCGACGATGAGGGCCTCAGATTCGACGAGGGCCTCAGCGTACTCCACGCACTCCACGTCGCATTCGTACGCGTGTCGGTACGTGGATCCGACGGTGATGACCCCGTTGGGGCCCGACATCTTGAGCTTGAGGTAGGTGTAGTTAGGGACGGCCATGAACTTGGCGTAGCATGGTCTCCCCAGCACTGCGTGGTAAGTTCCTCGGAACCCGACCACCTCAAACGTGAGGGTTTCCTTTCGGAAATTGGAGGGAGTCCCGAAGCAGACGGGCAGATCGAGTTGCCCAAGGGGTTGGACGCGCTTCCTGGGGATGATCCCATGAAAGGGCGCTGCACTGGCCCGGATCGTGAACAGATCGATCTGCAAGAGCCCGAGGGTCTCGGCGTAGATGATGTTGAGGCTGTTGCCTCCGTCCATGAGGACCTTGGTAAGCCTGACGTTGCCGACGACGGGATCGACAACTAGCGGGTACTTCCCCGGGCTCGGCACGCGGTCGGGGTGGTCGCCTTGGTCGAAGGTGATGGGCTTGTCGGACCAGTCTAGGTAGACTGGCGCCGCCACTTTCACCGAGCAGACCTCCCGATGCTCTTGCTTGTGGTGCCGAGCCGAGGCGTTCGCCACTTGCCCACCGTAGATCATGAAGCAGTCGTGGACCTCGGGGAACTCCTCTGCCTTGTGGCCCTCCTTTTTGTCGTTGTCGTGGGCTCTGCCACCTTCCGCTGGGGGCCCGGCTGTAACACCCCTGGTGTTACTGTAACTAAAACTTTAGCATGACATCATAAACATTGGCATTGCATATGTTTGACACACCTAGAGTGCATTCACTAGGTAAAAATTTCAAACAAGTTGTATTGTTACAGCATTTTGCAAATAGGACCCTGAATAGGGAACTTAACCCTAAATAGGGATTAAAGGGGTAAAACATAACCCAAATTGAGAAAACCTAAAAACCTTAGGGGAATAGTCATAAAATATTCCCAAGAATGAACTTGAATCACTTTTATACCCCTGAGATACCAAAAACCCCATTTGAAACCCTGGAAAACCCTAAGTCCAAACCCTAGGGGCCTATGTGCAAAAACAGTGCACATTTGGACTAGAGTGTAAAAACTACAATGTTAAAGCATATAAAGTCACTTGGTTCACAAATATGCAAGTTAAACCCTAAGTTTTGGGCTTATTTGCAAAAATCACCTCTTAAGTCCTAAATAGCCTAAGTTTGAATTTCAAAGTTTTGGCTCAACTTTGGGGCTTTGTATCTTTCAAATTCTAGGGGTTTTGCCCTAGGGCACCACATCAAAGTTTTAGAGCAAACAAAGGAGAACAATTTTGCTTAAGAGTGCAAGCCATGTTCTTGTGAAAAATCTGGAGATAATCATGCTCAAAATCAGGCTGTCAGGCTGTTAAGGTCTGAATTTTCAGACTGAAAGTGGACTGACATCAACTTCAAGCCCAAATTCAAGCATGATCCAGTGGCTTTTTGTGGCAACACCATATAGCAATGTTGTAGATGGTATATTGCTCTACAATTTTGCTGCAAAGCGTTGATCATGTTGCCATATGAATCTGGGAGAAAATGGAGCTCCAAAGTGCTCTGTCAGGACGACTGCTTACACTCCGCGATGGTACAGTAGCTGAAACAGATCAGACCGCCAGCGCAGGGAGTTGTCACCACCGACGATACCTCCGCCGCGATTCGTGTCACCGGTGTTTGGATTCGTGCACAGAGCTCGGGAATAACGCTCTGGGTAGAAAGATCTTCACCGCCCGTGCGCAGGACATCACTCCGGTGACTCACCGTGGTTGCCCCCCTGCTCGGCGGCTAGAGCAGATATGCTCGCCGGTGGACTGCCGTCGCTCGGTCTTGCGTCGCGTGTCTGCACCTTTCCACCGCATCGCCGCGACTTACCCTAGCTCTCTGTGGCTCGCCGGAGGTACTGCCACAGCATTGAACACGTATTCACGCGCGCCAGTGAACTCTTATTCCTCCGGCCGCCGCGCGTCGTCGCCCAAATTCGCGGCCACCGCTCGCGGGCTCTATAAATTGACCGCGCCCTCAGCTCCGTCATGTAATCAAGCAGCTTCTGCACCTACCTGCACCCCAAACCCTCCACCAGCGAGCTCTAATTCCGGATTTCCCCCAATTCGGGTTTCCGCCACCGTGAAACCAACCTCACCGCGGCCAGTACAACTCCGATCAGTTCATCCTCCCCTCTTTCTCGTTTCTTAAAATAAGGAATTTTAAGGTATTAAAAGTGGATTTAAACATTAGTTCTGGATTTTTAGAAAATAAATGGTTAGTCCAAAAATGATCAAACTTTTTATATAAGCTCTATACATTATTTAGAAGCCTTGGGTAGAGTTTGGGTTGATTTGGACCTTGTTTGATATTTAGAACCCAAAATTTCCCCCTGCCCTTTGAACTCCTTTACTGACTCCGGAAACCCTAAGTTCTCGGAGTTCCGTGAAGGAAAGTTGTATTCAAGACTTAGATAATAAATCTTTATTATCTTCGCACTCTCATGAGCATTACATGGCATTCATTCTTATTTATACCTATATGGTTATATTTAGAAAACGAAGAAGAGATCGAAGGGACCGAAGAGAAGACACCACCACCTTCGGAATCTCAGGCCGGAAATTGTTTCTACTTCGATATCTGCGGGTCCGAGCCTGACTCACCTACTAACGAAGGCAAGCCCCGGTGCATTTGCCACCTTCCTTGATGTTTTTAAAATCTTTCTCACTTGCTTGCTGCATTAGGTGATAGGAGTTGAATGCTTAAACAATTCCTGCATTACCTTCCTTGAACTTGATTACCTTCCTTGAAACCCTGTTTTTACACAAAGGTTTTACTATGCTTAGTATTGCTCTAGAAAAACAAAAGGATTTGTTTTACAAAAGTTGTTTGGCAAAGTGGGAGGGTGTTTTCAAAAATAAAACTTGATGGTGGATCCATCACGGCCGTGATGGGTTCAACATCGGAAAAGATGTACCTCTGCCAGGTACCAAGTTTTTGGGTTGAAATGATTAAGCTGAGACCGGGCGGGTGACTTGCACGAGAAGAGAGTCTCGATGTAGTGTCTCCGTCTGAGTCGATTAAGGACCGTCTCGATGTAGGCCTGCTGATCGGGGACCCTTTAACTGGTCACATGCCTCGTCATGGGTAAGCCTTGCCTCGGGCAGACTAAGGCCAGAATAAGATAACACGAAATGGGCGTGGAGCGGTGGCGGGAGTAGTGTGTACCCTCCGTAGCAAGAGGCTGGACGGTGGTGTATCTGTGCTCTCGGTTTGCGTGAACCTAATCTGGTCTTAAGAACCCCGGTGGCGGGTTGACATATGCAAGGGTTAAGTGCTACATATGTCATGTGATTGGAGATCCTCAACTGAGTATAATCGATTCGGATCGCCGTACCTTCGCGGTTATGAAGACTTGGTCACTGACTTACACGTAGCAATCCACTAAAGATGATGGGTTTTTGTTAAGAAATTGGCTAGTGTAGGTCAAGTGATTGAACTAGGGTAGAAAGAACTCTAGTTGCAGGTAATTTTACTTAACTTGACAAATAAAACTGGATTTTTAAGGATCTACTTTAGTAAGCATTTTTGCAAAACAGAGTCTTTGATTATTGAGAAGCCTTACCTTGACTCCCTTAACCAGCATACCCTTGAGAGTCTTTTCTTTAGTCGGGTAAGACTTGCTGAGTAATTCCATACTCAAGGTTTATTCCCCCGTTGTTTTTAGGTGAGGAAGCGACAAATTTTTGTTGCTTTTGCTCCAAGGTGGTTCCTAATGAAGAGAAGCAAGAGTGAAGTGCGGGAGGACATGGATCCTCCATTAGGACTTTTTGTTTAAAACTATCGAGAGGAGTTTTTACCTCCCTTGGTATTGTAATAATATTACTCTGCACTCCTAGGATAACTCTGGTCTGTAATAAGTAACTTGATCTTACTTTCTAAATAAATGTAAGTTTATGTAATCGCTTCCGCATTTCTATATCTCTGATGTTCTGTAAGGCGGGTGAAACATTCCTAGAAAGGTAAGAAAGAAGATACCGAACTTGTCAAGTGATTCAGGAACATCTACAGGGTTGTCTGATGTCTGTTGGACAAGGACAACTCTAGGTGGGCCTAATTACTTGGGAGGTTCTGTCACAGCTGGTATCGGAGCGGAGCCCTTCTTTGCAGATATTATGAGGCATCTTCAAAAGGATTTTCTAAAAAGTCTTATCTAGAAACTCTCTTCCCTTCTTACCTAAGTATTCTGAAGAGTCTATCTTAAAGACCAGGCAGCCAGAGTGCAACATATAGAAGGTGTGAATCAACTAAGGTTGATTATGTAATTATACATGCATCATGCTAAGAACCATACTAATCAAATTTTCCCCCTTAGAAAATGCCGCCGCGCACAAGGAGAACAGCGCGCAAACATACTAGACCGATTGGTGTGCCGTGTCACCAGCTGGCCCCAAGACATGATAATAGTAGTAGTGGAAGTAACGATCCTATAGGGGATCTTGAAGCAGAAGTAAGTCGGCTCCAAGCGGAACTCCGCCGCAGGACGGCTATATGGGTCGTAGATGGCGACCGCATAAATGAGTTGAGAAGAGACGTCCGCCATCTGCGAGATCAGCTCGCGGACCGGGATTTGGCACTCGACTAGGTTGTTCAATCTCGTTCGCTTGCATGGGACAAGGAGCAAAAAGCTCAAGCTCGAGTAGCCAAGCTCAACTTGGCCGTTGAAGACCTGCAGACATATTGCAATACCTTACATGAAGAAGTTCATGTATTATATTCGCAACTGCATCCCAGTGAGCCTACAAATCCTGTCGAGTCGGAAGCCGGACCCTCGCATGTTGCGGGACAAGCGCTTGGTGGTGAGTTAGACCTTTTTCAGACCCCTCCTTCTATGAGGCTGGTCGACGAATGGTCTCCCACACCCGACGACGAGGCTACCAAAAGCAACCAGAAGCAGGAATAGTGGTGTAGTAGTAGAAATAGAAATAGTGTATTGTATAATAGGTTGTACTATTGTATAATAGGTAGTGCTATTGTATAATAGGTAATGTATCCTATTGTAAAAATCTGAGTTTGTAACATTACTCTTTTTGGTAATGTAAAATGGATGGTTTTTCTTTGGCATATCATATTGTTTCCAAATGTTGTTGCCACAGATGCCGTCCAAGACTCGATCACAGGATGCAGCTAGAACTTCCAGTGGGAGGGAGTCTACCCCAAATCCACCTCCTGTTCCTCCCACATTGGCTGAGGCGATTGCTGCCTTGGTAAATGCGACCGCGGATAATACCCGTTTTCTGAGAGAGATGGCGGGTCAACAGTTTCAACAGCAAGGCGGGCGGGGTTATCAACAGGGTCCCCGTGAAACCTCTTACTTGGACTTCTCAGAGACGCGACCACCGTTGTTTGTCAAAGCCGAAGACCCGTTAGAGGCAGACGAATGGCTTCGTGTTATCGAGCAAAAGTTTGGACTTCTGCAATGTTCGGAAACCCAGAAGCCCTTATTTGCAGCCCAACAACTGCGCGGCCCTGCCAGCACTTGGTGGGGAAATTTTGTGGCCGTTCAACCGGCCAATCATCAGATAACATGGGAAGAATTCAAGGTGGCCTTCCGCGAACACTATATACCCGAAGGTGTCCTACACATGAAGCAAGAAGAATTTATGAAGCTGAAACAAGGAGGGGATACTGTTAATCAGTATCTCAATAAATTCAATCATTTGTCACAATATGCAATCGATCAAGTGAACACCGATCTGAAGAAGAAGAAGAATTGCTTTATGAGAGGTTTAAATGATCGACTGCAAAGAAAGATGGCAACCTGCATAGATCTTACTTATGGAAGAGCTATCAGTATGGCATTGGCAGTGGAAGCAAAGTATGCAGGCGCTGGAAAATCCAAGGGTTTTGGAGGTGACAGGCCTAGTCAGGGCCCGGTGAAGAGGCAACGGTTTGTCATCCGGCCTTCCAACCAGAATCGCTCTTTCTCTCGTCCACCCTCCTTCCCTTTTAAGCAACCAGTCCTTATTCGTCCCAATAATGCCCCCACTGCATCAAATCAGCCGGGTGCCCCAGGCACTCGATTCCCTGCCCTTCCCAGTTCATCAACAGGATGTTTCAATTGTGGAAAGTCTGGGCATTTTATCAAGGATTGCCCTTATCCAAAGCAGAACCAGTCAAATAATCAGCAAGGATCTGGGAATTCATCTCAAGCCAAGGGAAATACTATGGGCAAAAATACAAAGAAGACGGGACGCATATATTATACGCAAGTGGCCACTACACCGGACGGTGAGCCGGTAATGATGGGTATGTTCCTTGTGGCCAATCATCCCGCAGTTATTCTCTTTGATTCTGGTGCTTCGCATACATTCATCAGCAAGAAATTTGTGGAGCAACATTGCATCTCATGCCATGAATCAAAAGAAGGGTTTAAAATTCACTCACCAGGGGGACAAATATTTACTAGAGAAGTGGCCTATCAAGTGCCCGTAACCTTGGCCGGACGGGACTTTCCTACTAATATGATCGTTCTGAAAGGCCAAGATATAGATGTCATTGTGGGCATGAATTGGTTAGCCAGACATAAAGCAACTCTCAACACTGATCAGAGAATTATCAGGTTGAGTCATAACTAGGAAGAAATTCTTTTGCCTATCCCCATTCCAACCAAAGCTACTGGCAGAGTTTATGAAGCTATTATACCGGAGATCAAAGATATTCCGGTAGTATGCGAGTTTCCCGATATCTTTCCAGAGGATTTGCCTGGATTGCCACCAGAACGGGAGGTAGAGTTTGTAATTGAGTTGAAGCCCGGTACGGCTCCAGTATCTAGAAGATCGTACCGAATGCCTCCAAATGAGTTGGCAGAACTGAAGGTTCAATTACAAGATCTACTTGAGAAAGGATTTATCCGGCCAAGCTCATCGCCATGGGGTTGTCCAGCCATATTCATCAAAAAGAAGGATCAAACTTTACGACTGTGTGTGGATTATCGACCCCTGAATGAGGTCACCATCAAAAATAAGTACCCTCTTCCAAGGATTGACATTCTATTTGATCAACTGACTGGAGCAAGGGTATTTTCCAAGATTGATCTCAGATCGGGCTATCACCAGATCCGTATTCGGCCCGAAGATATACCAAAGACCGCATTCACTACGCGGCATGGATTATTTGAATACCTGGTAATGTCTTTCGGATTGACAAATGCTCCTGTCCACTTCACGTATTTGATGAACTCGGTATTCATGCCCGAGTTGGACAAGTTTGTGGTGGTCTTCATAGACGATATTTTGATATATTCCAAGAATGAAGAGGAGCATGCACAACATTTATGGATCATGTTAACGCGCTTGAGAGAACATCAGTTATATGCCAAGTTCAGCAAATGCGCGTTTTGGCTGGAGGAAATTCAGTTTTTAGGACATGTACTGTCTGCCAGGGGGATTGCGGTAGATCCCAGCAAAGTCAAGAACATTTTGGAGTGGAAACCCCCGACCACCGTTCATCAGGTCCGAAGTTTCCTTGGACTGGCTAGATATTACCGCTGATTCATACCAGATTTTTCTAAGCTTGTGAAGCCAATCACAAGTTTATTGAAGAATGATATTAAATCCAATTGGTCTTCAAAGTGTGATGAAGCTTTTGAACAATTGAAGACATTATTAACCACTGCTCCGGTATTGGCTCAACCGGATATTAATAAGCCCTTTGATGTGTATTGTGACGCATCAGGCAGTGGCCTCGGCTGTGTGCTAATGCAAGAAGGCCGAGTAATTGCATATGCTTCAAGGCAGTTGCGCCGACATGAGGAACATTATCCTACTCATGATCTGGAGTTAGCTGTGGTGGTTCATGCCCTAAAGATCTGGCGTCATTATTTGCTGGGTAATGTCTGTCATATTTATACAGACCATAAAAGTTAGGAGTATATCTTCACCCAGTCAGAATTGAATATGAGACAAAGGCGATGGCTCGAGCTGATCAAGGATTATGAATTAGAAATCCATTATCACCCAGGAAAAGCAAATGTAGTGGCAGATGCGCTCAGTCGCAAGGCTTCCTGCCATTGTTTAACAGTGAGGACTTCTGACATTACATTATGCCAGGAGATGGAGAAATTAAACCTGGGAATGATTCAACATGGGACTTCAAATCATTTGAAGCTGGAGTCAGTCATCTTGCAAAGAATAATTGACACACAAAAAGATGATGAGGGTATGAAGCACATACGTGAGAAGATAAGGGCTAGAACAGCCAAATGTTTCAAAGAAGACGATCAAGGCGTGGTATGGTTCAATAACCGCATAGTGGTGCCGAAGAATGAAGAGCTCCGCCAGCAAATCTTAGATGAAGTGCATCTTAGTTGCTATTCTATTCATCCGGGAAGCACTAAGATGTATCATGATCTAAAGCAGCACTACTGGTGGACGAAGATGAAAATTGAAATTGCACGCTATGTGGCTAAGTGTGACACTTGCAGACGTGTCAAGGCCATACACATGAAGACTGCTGGTCCATTACAATCTTTGCCGATCCCAACATGGAAATGGGAAGATATTAGTATGGACTTCATTGTGGGATTACCCAGGACTACAAAAGGGTATGATTCTATCTGGGTTATAATTGATCGGCTTACGAAAATTGCTCACTTTCTACCGGTCAAGACAGATCACCCAGTTACTGTCTATGCCCAATTGTACATTGCTCATATTCTTAGTCTGCATGGTGTTCCGAAGACCATAGTGTCGGATCGTGGACCTCAATTTGTAGCCAAGTTTTGGGAAGCACTTCACAAATCCTTGGGTACTAAGTTGCTCCATAGTTCGGCCTACCATCCTCAAACCAGTGGACAGACTGAGAGAGTGAACCAAATACTTGAAGATATGCTGCGGGCATGTGTTCTGGAATTTCCACAAAAATGGGATGAATGTTTGCCGTTAGCAGAATTTTCATATAATAATAGCTATCAAGAAAGCATCAAGATGGCACCCTTTGAAGCTTTATATGGACGATGATGTCGTACTCCGGTAAATTGGTCTGAACCTGGTGAAAGGTACTTCTTCAGGCCTGCTATGGTGAAAGAGACTGAAGAAAGAGTTCAAAGGATAATTCATAATTTGAAGAAAGCTCAAGCTCGTCAGAAGAGTTATGCAGACAAACGGCGAATGCCCTTATATTTCCTTGAGGGAGACTATGTCTACTTAAAGGTTTCACCAATGAAGGGCGTATCACATTTCGGGGTTAAAGGAAAGCTTGCACCACGATATATTGGTCCTTTTCTTATTCTGGAAAGATATGGGCCAGTAGCATACCGACTTCAGTTACCCGAAACTTTGTCTGCTGTGCATAATGTGTTCCACGTGTCACAATTGAAGAAGTGTCTTCGGGTTCTCGATCGAACCGTTGAAGGGATAGATGTTGTCCTTGAACCGGACTTGACATATTCCGAGCACCCCATTCGAGTCTTGGACCAAAAGGACAGGGTTACCCGGAGAAAAACTCTCAAGTTTTACAAGATACAGTGGAACCAACATTCCGAAGATGAGGCTACATGGGAAACTCAAGACTTTTTAGATAAGAATTTCCCAGGCTTTTTAGCCCCTTGTAATTTTTAAAGCATGTATAGCTGTTGTAATAAAGGAGTGATTCCCAAACCACCCCTACCATGTACAAGAAATAAGGAAATTAAAATGTGACACATTTCCTTTTCCATTACTTACCCTAGGACTTTTAATCTCGGGACGAGATTCTTTTATGGGGGGAAGGATGTAACACCCCTGGTATTACTGTAACTAAAACTTGAGCATGGCATCATAAACATTGGCATTGCATATGTTTGACACACCTAGAGTGCATTCACTAGGTAAAAATTTCAAACAAGTTGTATTGTTATAGCATTTTGCAAATAGGACCCTGAATAGGGAACTTAACCCTAAATAGGGATTAAAGGGGTAAAACATAACCCAAATTGAGAAAACCTAAAAACCTTAGGGGAATAGTCATAAAATATTCCCAAGAATGAACTTGAATCACTTTTATACCCCTGAGATACCAAAAACCCCATTTGAAACCCTGGAAAACCCTAAGTCCAAACCCTACGGGCCTATGTGCAAAAACAGTGCACATTTGGACTAAAGTGTAAAAACTACAATGTTAAAGCATATAAAGTCACTTGGTTCACAAATATGTGAATTTGCAAGTTAAACCCTAAGTTTTGGGCTTATTTGCAAACATCACCTCTTAAGTCCTAAATAGCCTAAGTCTGAATTTCACAGTTTTGGCTCAACTTTGGGGCTTTGTATCTTTCTAATTCTAGGGTTTTTGCCCTAGGGCACCACATCAAAGTTTTAGAGCAAACAAAGGAGAACAATTTTTCTTAAGAGTGCAAGCCATGTTCTTGTGAAAAATCTGGAGATAATCATGCTCAAAATCAGGCTGTCAGGCTGTTAAGGTCTGAATTTTCAGACTGACAGTGGACTGACATCAACTTCAAGCCCAAATTCAAGCATGATCCAGTGGCTTTTTGGGGCAACACCATATAGCAATGTTGTAGATGGTATATTGCTCTACAATTTTGCTGCAGAGCGTTGATCATGTTGCCATATGAATCTGGGAGAAAATGGAGCTCCAAAGTGCTCTGTCAGGACGACTGCTTACACTCCGCGATGGTACAGTAGCTGAAACAGATCAGACCGCCAGCGCAGGGAGTTCTCACCACCGACGATACCTCCGCCACGATTCGTGTCACCGGCGTTTGGATTTGTGCACAGGGCTCGGGGATAACGCTCTGGGTAGAAAGATCTTCACCGCCCGTGCGCTGGACATCACTCCGGTGACTCACCGTGGCTGCCCCCCTGCTCGGCGGCTAGAGCAGATATGCTCGCCGGTGGACTGCCGTCGCTCGGTCTTGCGCCGCGTGTCTGCACCTTTCCACCGCATCGCCGCGACTTACCCTCGCTCTTCGTGGCTCGCCGGAGTGACTGCCACAGCATTGAACACGTATTCACGCGCGCCAGTGAACTCTTATTCCTCCGGCCGCCGCGCGTCGTCGCCCAAATTCGCGGCCACCGCTCGCGGGCTCTATAAATTGACCGCACCCTCAGCTCCGTCATGTAATCAAGCAGCTTCTGCACCTACCTGCACCCCAAACCCTCCACCAGCGAGCTCTAATTCCAGATTTCCCCTAATTCGGGTTTCCGCCACCGTGAAACCAACCTCACCGCGGCCAGTACAACTCCGGTCAGTTCATCCTCCCCTCTTTCTCGTTTGAGTATTCTAATAACCCTGTGATGCTTGTAGAACCACCGAATTGAACTAGGAGCCCACCAATCACTGGGAACACGAACTAATGTCCATGGCTTTCGCTGTCCTCGTGGGCAGAGCGAAATAGGTCACCAATCATGCAATTGACTTAGGGGAAATGCGCGGGCGGGGTCCGATTCGGTGTCCACCACTCGGGAGCACCGGTCTTGGCTCCCTCCGGCCAGTCCAGCTCGCCGGAGCTCGGCCCCCTGTTCGGTGCGCCGTCGGGGACCTCATCGTGCAAAGAAATAGAACCTGAGGGGTCTTTTTGCAATGGTCAGCGACTCACTGAAACAGTGGAAGAACCTGTCTCCAGTTAGCCAAGAAATCGAGGGCTTTTCTGCAAAGTATCCAGCGCGCGCGGGCGCGGGCGCGTTTTCCCCGGACCTGGGCCGCCTGGGCTAAAACCAGCCAAATACTATTTAGTCTTTTCCTTTTTCTTTTTCATGAGAACTTTGAAAACCTATAGAAAATTGTAGACAAATCCTAAAATTGTGAAACTAATTTTCCTAGGCTTCTTATTTTCTATAGAATTTAATAAAAATAATTGACTGATTTTTAGAAAAAATAAGGAATTTTAAGGTATTAAAAGTGGATTTAAACATTAGTTCTCGATTTTAGAAAATAAATGGTTAGTCCAAAATGATCAAATTTTTATATAAGCTCTATACATTATTTAGAAGCCTTGGGTAGAGTTTGGGTTGATTTGGACCTTGTTTGATATTTAGAACCCAAAATTCCCTCCTGCCCTTTGAACTCCTTTACTGACTCCGGAAACCCTAAGTTCTCGGAGTTCCGTGAAGGAAAGTTGTATTCAAGACTTAGATAATAAATCTTTATTATCTTCGCACTCTCATGAGCATTACATGGCATTCATTCTTATTTATACCTATATGGTTATATTTAGAAAATGAAGAAGAGATCGAAGGGACCGAAGAGAAGACACCACCACCTTCGGAATCTCAGGCCGGAAATTGTTTCTACTTCGATATCTGCGGGTCCGAGCCTGACTCACCTACTAACGAAGGCAAGCCCCGGTGCATTTGCCACCTTCCTTGATGTTTTTAAAATCTTTCTCACTTGCTTGCTGCATTAGGTGATAGGAGTTGAATGCTTAAACAATTCCTGCACTACCTTCCTTGAACTTGATTACCTTCCTTGAAACCCTGTTTTTACACAAAGGTTTTACTATGCTTAGTATTGCTCTAGAAAACAAAAGGATTTGTTTTACAAAAGATGTTTGGCAAAGTGGGAGGGTGTTTTCAAAAATAAAACTTGATGGTGGATCCATCATGGTCGTGATGGGTTCAACATCGGAAAAGATGTACCTCTGCCAGGTACCAAGTTTTTGGGTTGAAATGATTAAGCTGAGACCGGGCGGGTGACTTGCACGAGAAGAGAGTCTCGATGTAGTGTCTCCGTCTGAGTCGATTAAGGATTGTCTCGATGTAGGCCTGCTGACCGGGGACCCTTTAACTGGTCACATGCCTCGTCATGGGTAAGCCTTGCCTCGGGCAGACTAAGGCCATAATAAGATAACACGAAATGGGCGTGGAGCGGTGGCGGGAGTAGCGTGTACCCTCCGTAGCAAGAGGCTGGACGGTGGTGTATCTGTGCTCTCGGTTTGCGTGAACCTAATCTGGTCTTAAGAACCCCGGTGGCGGGTTGACATATGCAAGGGTTAAGTGCTACATATGTCGTGTGATTGGAGATCCTCAGCTGAGTATAATCGATTCGGATCGCCGTACCTTCGCGGTTATGAAGACTTGGTCACTGACTTACACGTAGCAATCCACTAAAGATGATGGGTTTTTGTTAAGAAATTGGCTAGTGTAGGTCAAGTGATTGAACTAGGGTAGAAAGAACTCTAGTTGCAGGTAATTTTACTTAACTTGACAAATAAAACTGGATTTTTAAGGATCCACTTTAGTAAGCATTTTTGCAAAACAGAGTCTTTGATTATTGAGAAGCCTTACCTTGACTCCCTTAACCAGCATACCCTTGAGAGTCTTTTCTTTAGTCGGGTAAGACTTGCTGAGTAATTCCATACTCAAGGTTTATTCCCCCGTTGTTTTTAGGTGAGGAAGCGAAAAATTTTTGTTGCTTTTGCTCCAAGGTGGTTCCTAATGAAGAGAAGCAAGAGTGAAGTGCGGGAGGACATGGATCCTCCATTAGGACTTTTTGTTTAAAACTATCGGGAGGAGTTTTTACCTCCCTTGGTATTGTAATAATATTACTCTGCACTCCTAGGATAACTCTGGTCTGTAATAAGTAACTTGATCTTACTTTCTAAATAAATGTAAGTTTATGTAATCGCTTCCGCATTTCTATATCTCCGATGTTCTGTAATGTCTGCAAGGCGGGTGAAACGTTCCTGGAAAGGTAAGAAAGAAGATACCGAACTTGTCAAGTGATTCAGGAACATCTACAGGGTTGTCCAATGTCTGTTGGACAAGGACAACTGTAGGTGGGCCTAATTACTTGGGAGGTTCTGTCACACCGGCCTTGTGGAAGTAGCGCCGAAGCATGACGTCTTCCGGCTGGCGCCCCTGAGGTTGCTTGTCCTTCCGGAAGATGGCCTCGACCGCCTCCTGACCAGAGGCAAACTTGGTGGCGATGTCCATCAGCTTGCTCGCCCTGGTGGGAGTCTTGCGACCCAGCTTGCTTACCAGGTCGCGGCAAGTGGTGCCGGCGAGGAACGCGCCGATGACATCTATGTCGGTGATGTTGGGCAGCTCGGTGCGCTGCTTCGAAAATCGCCGTATGTAGTCCCGTAGGGATTCTCCCGGCTGCTGGCGGCAGCTTCGGAGATCCCAGGAGTTCCCAGGGCGCACGTATGTGCCTTGGAAGTTGCCGGCGAAGGCTTTGACCAGGTCGTTCCAGTTGGAGATCTGCGCAGGAGGCAGATGCTCCAACCAGGCTCAGGCGGCGTCGGAGAGGAACAGGGGAAGATTGCGGATGATGAGGTTGTCATCGTCTGTTCCACCCAGCTGGCAGGCCAGCCGGTAGTCCGCGAGCCACAGTTCCGGCCTTGTCTCCCCCGAGTACTTGGTGATGGTAGTCGAGGTTCGGAACCGGGTCGGGAACGGCGCCCGTCGTATGGCTCGGCTGAAAGCCTGCGGACCGGGCGGTTCGGGCGAAGGGCTCCGATCCTCCCCGTTGTCGTAGCGTCCCCCACGCCTGGGTTGGTAGCCTCGGCGCACCTTCTCGTCGAGGTGGGCTTGACGGTCGCGGCGGTGGTGCTTGTTGCCGAGGCTACCCGGGGCCGCAGGCGCTGTGTCCCGCATGCGCCCGGTGTGGACCGAGGCTTCCTGCATGAATCGGGAAGTCGCGGCGCGATGCTCCGGGGGGTACCCCTGCCTTCGGGAGGCAGAGCTTTCGGCCCGTCGGACCGCGGCATCCTCCAGGAGATTCTTGAGCTCTCCCTGGATACGTCGCCCCTCAGTGGTGGATGGTTTTGGCATCGCTCGGAGTAGTATTGCTGCTACAACCAGGTTCTGGCCAACCCCACTGGAAGCCGGGGGCAGCCTTGCCCTGGCATCGTCGGTGATGTGGTGCTGGACATCCTGGGCCAGATGACGCGCTTCTCCGGCCGGTGCTCGGCCTGCCCACTCCTGCCCGATATTTTGCCGGAGCTGCACAAGTTGTCCTGCTTCCTCGTCGAGCCTGGCCTGCATCTCGCGGATTTGCTCGAGCTGTGTGTCCTGACCCCCCGCAGGGACTGGGACCACAGCTAGCTCCCGAAGGATGTCAACGCGAGGCGCAGGCCTAGGGGGATCGCTGTCCTCCAACATACCAAGATGGTTGCCTTCGTCGAGACCCCCTAGATCGACGTGGAAACATTCGCGACTTGGGCCACAGTCCTCGTCGCCAAGGCTATGGCCATCATCGGAGCAATCGGAGAGGCAGTAATCACATGCGGCCATGAAGTTCTGCATGGCACTGGGGTTATCGAGCCCGGAGAAATCCCAACCAGAGTCGGGCTCGTCATCTTCCTCGGAACCTGGGGGCCCGTAGGTCGAGACGGCCGTCAGTCGGTCCAAGGTTGACCACATATGGTACCCCGGAAGGTTAGGATATGCCTTTATGAAAGCGTCCACTGAAGCGGGGTCGCTCGGTGGGTCGAAGCTGAATCTAAAAGGCACAGGATGGAAAACGGACGGTACCTCTTGATCGACGGATGGTGACGAAGTCGCGTCGGGGACGGACTGCACCGTTATCTCAGGTACGAGGCTAACGCCCAGCAAGTCCTTCGCGAGCGTGCTGGCGTCATCCGTCCGCTTGGGGTTGGCGTTTTGCGGGGAAACGACGCTCGTCTTCGTCTCAGACGCGAGGTCAACGTCCGCCGTGTCCTTCGCTGGGGCGCCGACGTCGTCGACTCGCTCGACAGCCAACGAGGTGTCGCCTCCTGCTTGGCCATGGTTGCCCCGCCTCCTCCTCCATCGGCGGGGAAGGTGACGGGACAGACCCGGATGCTGCTCTTCTGCCACGCGGGGAAGACGTCGTCGATTCCACCGCCGGCGGGCGGGCTGACGGCCGCCATTGCCGTTGTCGCACGGCGGAGGAAGGAGTACCATGTCGTAGCTGCCGTCGAGGGACATGAACTCGAGACTCTCGAAACGGAGCAGCGTCCCGGGCTAGAGAGGTTGCTGGAGACTATCCATCTGGAGCTTGACGGGAAGTTGTTCGTCAACACATAGCAGTCCCCTACCTGGCGCGCCAACTATCGGTGTTTCGACCCCGGGGGGTCCCTAGACCGACGAGTAAATTGTCGCTGCGTGTCCCAGCCCAGATGGGTCGGCGCGAGACGAAACACAAGGGGGAAAACTGCGGCTCGTGTTGTCCTGCGCCCAGGGCGGATGCGCTTGCAGTAGGGGGTTACAAGCGTTCGCGAGGGAGAGAGAGAGAGTGAGAGCGTATCCGTCGGCCCGTTCTCCCGTGCGGCCACCTTTTCGTACGAGGGCCCTGGACCTTCCTTTTATAGACGTAAGGAGAAGGCCCAGGTGTACAATGGGGAGTGTAGCAATGTGCTAACGTGTCTAGCAGAGAGGAGCCAGAGCCTTATGTACTATCACACTCGGATTTCGGGGCACCAAGACCCGGGCGCGAACATAATCACCAGGTGTGCTGGGACCAAGTCTCACACATATGATGATTCATGGCACAGGATCGAATGTCACATCTTTACTACATAACAGGAGTTCTATACAAAATAAATAAATAATTACATTATAGGGAGACAACGGTCCAGCAACCCAAAGTTGACTGGGAGACGACGGCCTAGATTTCTCACGAACTCATCGCAGCATCCTCCAAGCGCCTCATCCTGCGGTACCTGTTCTTGACCTGTGGGGGGGTGTGAGACAGCAAGAGTGAGCTCACATACGTTCATCGCTCAACAAGTTGTGGGGAATAATGTGCATGAACTCGCCAAAGGTGGGAGCTCACGTGAAGTGTAAGGCTTACCAAAGAGGATGGTTAGAGCTGAGCATTGCTTTTAAAGTTGGTCAAAATTTTATTAGCAATTACTAAGTATAAGTAAATACTGTTAGAAATATGCCCTAGAGATAATCATAGAGATGAGCATATTTCTTTGTATCCATGATATATATATTGCTTAATTGAATATCCATGGAAGGCACCTTGTATTGATTAGCAATTATGTGAATTGTTTGTGAGATTCTTTACTTATATGGTTATTCTAAATGATGTCCCTAGTCAGAGTCGATGACTAGCACATGTATTAGTTGATGACTACATTTCACAAGTCATGAACATGAAGATGTTAAACTAATAATGTGGGCGCATGTATGACATGAGGCTGGACCGACCCAACGTGAGATATTGTAATATAGTTCTCTTCTTGCAACATGAATACTGTATCCTTAGACCTGAGATTGTCGCATGTTCTCAAGATGTGAATTGACTTACTTAGGGACTATCAAACGCTATCCCGTAACTGGGTAGTTATAAAGGTAGTTTTGGGTTTGTCAGGAAGCATGCTATGAGGCATGGTCAGTCAAGATGGAATTTGTCCCTCTCTTTGTGAGAGAGATATCTCTGGGCCCCTCGAGTGATTGGATCAAGAAATGCATGGCCGTGCTAGGGTTAAGAGTTAACCATTGAAAGGATTCCAATTCACAGTATCGAGAAAGAGAGGTCAGCTTAGAGCCAGACCAAATATCGTGAGACAAAGGGAACAGCATGTACTTAATGTCGCAATGGTTCGTCTGATATGATCTTTACGTACACATAGGAGTTGACATGTCTTGCTAGAGGCCGCTGTCAATTATTGGGCCAAGTAAGAGTACTCGGGCTATGTCTATTTGTACGTGAACCTATAGGGTCACACACTTAAGGGGAAGGAAGCCTAATTCGGATTAGATCCGAAATTAGACTGGGCTTTAGGGTTAATGATGGGCCTCGGCGTCAGAAGCCCACCATAACGCCTATATAATGAGGGGCGGGGGCGCGGTTAAGGATAACCTAATTAGCCACCAGCGAACTAACAGCCGCCGCCCACCTCTCGTCCTCGCCAAGCCGCCGTCGCGAACCTAGCAGTTCGGTACGCGGCGCTTCCTCCCTGTACGTGTGGATACCTCGGAGGTGCTACATCTGGAGCACTTGGGCGAACCGTGCGAGGACGTGAAGGACGCCGGCGACTGCACGGCACTGCTCGACGCGTTCGTCTACATCGAGACGTCTTCCGCTGCTCTGCGCGTCTAGTGGTAATTCCATGACCTATAACCGCAGTAGTTCTTGGTATTATGGGGATGAAAATTTTTGTTTTGCGCTAGCGTAGCCTCCCCGTAATCCTACAAATACCAACCCAATTAAGTAGTAGAACAAAAGTAACAACATCACCTGCAATGCAATGCATATGACAAATTGAATTTAGTTCCATAAATTAATCATCAGAGAGTCCTGAGCTGCTCATGACCATGAGCTCGGCTAGTATACCAGTTTTACACTCTGCAGAGGTGGTACCCTTTACCCACAAGTCATGTTACCCATCTGCCAAGGGATCGCGACTTCCCATACACCTCTACCGAGGAGGCGAGGCAGGGTAACACTACAAGGCCTTTACAAAGTTCCACTAGCTTCAGAAAACCCGCTACAGTTTATAGGAAGCTCCAATGCAGGGTTCTTGCCTGACCGTCATCGCAGCAAAATCAAGCAAGGACCTCCCTACACTGACCACTCCCCTACTGCCCTTGCCCCTTTCGGGTAAGGTAGTCCTCCACTAGCTTTCCTAATTAATCAGCCAAGGGCGTCCATAAACCCTTGTGGTGGCACGTGTTTCTCAAGTTAAGCTCTATGTTCCAATTAACATTAATGATCTTGACATGAACATAAATAGAATAACAAAATAATTGGAACATAGATATGATAAATAATTATCCCAAATCCATGTAAAGCAATAGAAAACTACCCAAGTGATTCAGGGATAAACAAGGTAATGAGATAACCAATCTAGGGTAACCTATTAGGTCCCATCAAAATTAACCTATGCATGAATAAATGATATTAAAGAACATTATTGGGTAAAAAGTGGTTAAGGGCACAACTTGCCTGGGACTTGAGATTCCCGGTACCAGGACGATCTTCAGGTGACACGTGTCCTCACTGCTAAACGTAGCAATACAGACAAACATGGTATAGGCAAAATTAACATCACACCAAACATAAGAATACATTGCATATAATAATCTACGCATCGCTACGAGATCGTGGGAACAAGAACCACTAAATTCGGAGCTACGATTATTAAGTTATGAATTTCCAAAATTATTTAGTGCTTAGAATAGATTAATCCAAATGAATACTTTTAATTCAAGTTTCATGGCTAAACAGTGTTACTAGTTGATAGACAATTTTATTACAAAAATTTAGAAATTGATATGGATTAATTTGGACTAAATATGAAATTTCTATGAATTTTACAAGTTCTAGCACTTATTTATATATTAAAAATCCATTTATAACTTAAATTCTCTGGTTTTATACTATTCTGGATTGGGCCTCAATTTCTGGAAAGTCCAGGGGTCTCGGGGTAGAATTCCTAAGACACAGGGAACAGCCGAGGTGGATGGTGGGTTATTTTCCAGAAAGGTTATGGACTCATACGCAAAATGGCATGGCGAAGGGGTACAGATCGATCTTGGCCGCACAATTGGCAATCCAAGGTCTGGATTAGATCTGCAACCATCTGAAACGTGGTGCAACATAGGCCCTTGGATATGGATCGAACAGCTATGGCTCCTAAGTCGCATGGATCGCACGGTGACCGCTCGATTAAGGATCTACGGCTTGGACTAAATCGCCCCCAAGCCGAACATCCCTATGTGATCAATGCCACACGCTGGTCATCCAACGGTCGACGCTAACCAAAGCTTTCCCAGCTGGCCCCGACGGTGCCGCCCACAAACTACGGCGGAGCTTCACCGGCGAACCATGCACCCCATGCTCTAGTGCTCGGTTTCTCAATCTTTTCGGTGCTAAACGATGTGCGAGGTGAAACCAATCGACGAGGCAGGGTCTGACCGGGGGTTGGCGGCACAGAGAACCCCCAACGCGACCGACTACGGATCCGCGGCGGCGCTAAGGTTCCCGCGAGCGATTCACGTAGCTAGGGCGAGCATCTACCTATGATTCTCGGTGTTGTGTAACAAGGGGTAACGAGCGGGAGGTAGGACAGTTTCTTACCGGCAATGGCGCGGCACAGAGCTCCAATTGCGGAACGATGGCGTCAGTGGCGGAATCGCACAGCGGCGGATGAGACCCACGCGGAATTCCGCCCAGTCCTCACTGCAACGAACGCTCCCGCACCGCGCACAACCTCCACCCACGCAAATTGAACCGCGACCGAGAGTTCCGTGGCCCGAATCGAAGTCTCCACGCCAGTCGACGGTGGCGGCAGAATCGTCCCTCCCCACGAGCGCTCGGAGCGATGGCGGATGAGGCTAAGCGGTGAGGTGAAAGAGAGGGAGACGGCTCAGGATCGCGGCGCATTATATACTTGTGGGTGCGCGAGGTCGAGCAACGGATCCCGAGACCCGCGGAACGCTCCGCCATGGCCGGACTCCGTTCATGCCGCACGACCCGGACGGAGGAGGGGGAAAGAACACTGACTCGTGGGCCCTGGGTTGTCAGAGAGAGTGCGCAGTAGAGAAGGGGAGCCTGACTCGCGGGCCCGCGCAGCAGGGAGCGTCCGCGCGCGCGGAGGATGGGCCAGTGGGCTGGTTTATTCCTGGTGGGCCGAAAGCAGGTTCCGAAGCCTAGGTAAGCCTTCTTCCCTTTTCTTTTTCTTTTATGTCTCCATTTTCCTATTTTGTCTTATTTTGAATTCCAAATTCAAAACCTCCATTTAAGTTCAACTTTGTGGGACATTTGTACTCATACTAATTATCAATTTGATCATACCAAGTGTGGTGAAGTTATTTAATTATGATTTTATTTTGTATTATATAAAATCTTCATTTCTCTCCTCTTTTCTAAATTCTAGAGTGCAAATAAGGTTAGAACTAATTCTCTTCTTTTATGTATCCTTATCATCATTACCACTGTGCACAAATGCACAAACCAATAAACACCAGCATGATGCATGTATTATTTGAGTGTCTTTTGTTAATTATTTATTTGTTTAAATGTAATTTTCACATGAAATGATGAATACAGGTAACACACATATATGCAAGGGAAAACTCTTTCTCCTTTTACACTTTCTTACAATTTGAGTATTACAAATCCTACCCCCTTAAAAATAATCTCGTCCTCGAGATTTGTAAGAAAAAGGGATATAGAAGGATTGGTTTGTAGTTCGTTTTTTTCTAAAATTGGTTCCAAAAATCTAGAGTCTCATTTTTTTAGTCAATAATGGGTGATTAGTAGAGCATAGGTATCAGCTACCTATTATGTAGAATATAAGAGATGGATAGGTTAGGGCAAGAATAGCCAGAGGTAAGAAAGTTTATGGTGAGGAAGAACTCCGTCCCGGGTGGTAATGCATCCGAAGGTTGAGTTTGACTTCTCTCCTTCCTTGACGAGGTTGATCTTCTCTTCTCTGGTCTTGGTCTCATTGATTCGAGGTTAGTGTATATCATCGGGGTTGGGGAATATGGTTAAGATAGATATGGGTGAGATTGATGTAGGTCAAAAGTTTTGTTTGAGGTTAGGTGGAGATAGATTATGCAATCCATTAAGACTCTATTGGCTAGGTTACATCTTATGCCCATGGTTGAGTTGGTCTATTGTGCGAAGTTAAGTTAATACCTGGCTAGTAGGGTTTAATTTCTTCTACCAGTATCACTAATCTGTTTAAGTAGACCACATTAGATTAGATCATATTAGATTAGATGGGATCTAGATTAGATTGGTATGACTAGTTTGACTAGATAAGATCTAATTAATTTACATTAGATCATGGTTGTTAAACTAGGGTGGATAAGTATGCTTATTAGGATAAGATGGATCCATAAAGATAAGATAGAATATTTTGAGATCAGTTAGATCTATTAGCATGACATAAAATCTTTTCAAGATAAGATGAATCCATTAAGGTAAGAGAGTCTTTTAAGATAAGATGGAGTTATTAGGCTAGATATATTTTAATTAGGATAATCTAGGTTGTTTAGTTATCTTATGAATTTTATTTATTTATATTTATGCCTATACGTATATGTAGATGTAATTGTGGACATTACTCCACAACTCATCACACTCAATCAAGGATCCAAATCAGACAAGTATCATAAGAACAAACACTCAAGCATACCAATATCTACAAAATAGTTTTGCTTTTCTCCCTAAGATTAGGTCTCCTATTCCTAAAGGTCACTTTAGGCACAGGATTTCAAAGTGTGAAATCCACATTTGTCTTTTAGAAAGAAAGGTAAGAATAATCAGAGTAAAGCGGAAATAGATGAGAAAACATTAAGGAAAGTTTAGAAAAGATCAGAGTAGCAGAGGTAAGTAGACAATGGTTGTCCAGTTCTATCTAGGTTTCGTCCTACAGTCAACATTCCTCTGATACCACTTCTGTCACACCCGGATTTCGGGGCACCAAGACCCGAGCGCGAACATAATCACCAGGTGTGCTGGGACCAAGTCTCACACATATGATGATTCATGGCACAGGATCGAATGTCACATCTTTACTACATAACAGGAGTTCTATACAAAATAAATAAATAATTACATTATAGGGAGACAACGGTCCAACAACCCAAAGTTGACTGGGAGGCGACGGCCTAGATTTCTCACGAACTCATCGCAGCATCCTCCAAGCGCCTCATCCTGCGGTACCTGTTCTTGACCTGTGGGGGGGTGTGAGACAGCAAGAGTAAGCTCACATACATTCATCGCTCAACAAGTTGTGGGGAATAATGTGCATGAACTCGCCAAAGGTGGAAGCTCACGTGAAGTGTAAGGCTTACCAAAGAGGATGGTTAGAGCTGAGCATTGCTTTTAAAGTTGGTCAAAATTTTATTAGCAATTACTAAGTATAAGTAAATACCAACCCAATTAAGTAGTAGAACAAAAGTAACAACATCACCTGCGATGCAATGCATATGACAAATTGAATTTAGTTCCATAAATTAATCATCAGAGAGTCCTGAGCTGCTCATGACCGTGAGCTCGGCTAGTATACCAGTTTTACACTCTGCAGAGGTGGTACCCTTTACCCACAAGTCATGTTACCCATCTGCCAAGGGATCGCGACTTCCCATACACCTCTACCGAGGAGGCGAGGCAGGGTAACACTACGAGGCCTTTACAAAGTTCCACTAGCTTCAGAAAACCCGCTACAGTTTATAGGAAGCTCCAATGCAGGGTTCTTGCCTGACCGCCATCGCAGCAAAATCAAGCAAGGACCTCCCTACACTGACCACTCCCCTACTGCCCTTGCCCCTTTCGGGTAAGGTAGTCCTCCACTAGCTTTCCTAATTAATCAGCCAAGGGCGTCCATAAACCCTTGTGGTGGCACGTGTTTCTCAAGTTAAGCTCTATGTTTCAACTAACATTAATGATCTTGACATGAACATAAATAGAATAACAAAATAATTGGAACATAGATATGATAAATAATTATCCCAAATCCATGTAAAGCAATAGCAAACTACCCAAGTGATTCAGGGGTAAACAAGGTAATGAGATAACCAATCTAGGGTAACCTATTGGGTCCCATCAAAATTAACCTATGCATGAATAAATGATATTAAAGAACATTATTGGGTAAAAAGTGGTCAAGGGCACAACTTGCCTGGGACTTGAGATTCCCGGTACCAGGACGATCTTCAGGTGACACGTGTCCTCACTGCTAAACGTAGCAATACAGACAAACATGGTATAGGCAAAATTAACATCACACCAAACATAAGAATACATTGCATATAATAATCTACGCGTCGCTACGAGATCGTGGGAACAAGAACCACTAAATTCGGAGCTACGATTATTAAGTTATGAATTTCCAAAATTATTTAGTGCTTAGAATAGATTAATCCGAATGAATAATTTTAATTCAAGTTTCATGGCTAAACAGTGTTACTAGTTGATAGACAATATTATTACAAAAATTTAGAAATTGATATGGATTAATTTGGACTAAATATGAAATTTCTATGAATTTTACAAGTTCTAGCACTTATTTATATATTAAAAATTCATTTATAACTTAAATTCTCTGGTTTTATACTATTCTGGATTGGGCCTCAATTTCTGGAAAGTCCACGGGTCTCGGGGTAGAATTCCTAAGACACAGGGAACAGCCGAGGTGGATGGCGGGTTATTTTCCAGAAAGGTTATGGACTCATACGCAAAATGGCATGGCGAAGGGGTACAGATCGATCTTGGCCGCACAATTGGCAATCCAAGGTCTGGATTAGATCTGCAACCATCTGAAACGTGGTGCAACATAGGCCCTTGGATATGGATCGAACAGCTATGGCTCCTAAGTCGCGTGGATCGCACGGTGACCGCTCGATTAAGGATCTACGGCTTGGACTAAATCGCCCCCAAGCCGAACATCCCTATGTGATCAATGCCACACGCTGGTCATCCAACGGTCGACGCTAACCAAAGCTTTCCCAGCTCGCCTCGACGGCGTCGCCCACAAACTACGGCGGAGCTTCACCGGCGAACCATGCGCCCCATGCTCTAGTGCTCGGTTTCTCAATCTTTTAGGTGCTAAACGATGTGCGAGGTGAAACCAATCGACGAGGCAGGGTCTGACCGGGGGTGGCGGCGCAGAGAACCCCCAACGCGACTGACTACGGATCCGCGGCGGCGCTAAGGTTCCCGCGAGCGATTCACGTAGCTAGGGCGAGCATCTACCTATGATTCTCGGTGTTGTGTAACAAGGGGTAACGAGCGGGAGGTAGGACAGTTTCTTACCGGCAATGGCGCGGCACAGAGCTCCAATTGCGGAACGATGGCGTTAGTGGCGGAATCGCACGGCGGCGGATGAGACCCACGCGGAATTCCGCCCAGTCCTCACTACAACGAACGCTCCCGCACCGCGCACAACCTCCACCCACGCAAATTGAACCGCGACCGAGAGTTCCGTGGCCCGAATCGAAGTCTCCACGCCGGTCGACGGTGGCAGCAGAATCATCCCTCCCCACGAGCGCTCGGAGCGATGGCGGATGAGGCTAAGCGATGAGGTGAAAGAGAGGGAGACGGCTCAGGATCGTGGCGCATTATATACTTGTGGGTGCGCGAGGTCGAGCAACGGATCCCGAGACCCGCGGAACGCTCCGCCATGGCCGGACTCCGTTCATGCCGCACGACCTGGACGGAGGAGGGGGAAAGAACACTGACTCGTGGGCCCTGGGTTGTCAGAGAGAGTGCGCAGTAAAGAAGGGGAGCCTAACTCGCGGGCCCACGCAGCAGGGAGCGTCCGCGCGCGCGGAGGATGGGCCAGTGGGCTGGTTTATTCCTGGTGGGCCGAAAGCAGGTTCCGAAGCCCAGGTAAGCCTTCTTCCCTTTTCTTTTTCTTTTATGTCTCCATTTTCCTATTTTGTCTTATTTTGAATTCCAAATTCAAAACCTCCATTTAAGTTCAACTTTGTGGGACATTTGTACTCATACTAATTATCAATTTGATCATACCAAGTGTGGTGAACTTATTTAATTATGATTTTATTTTGTATTATATAAAATCTTCATTTCTTTCCTCTTTTCTAAATTCTAGAGTGCAAATAAGGTTAGAACTAATTCTCTTCTTTTATGTATCCTTATCATCATTACCACTGTGTACAAATGCACAAACCAATAAACACCAGCATGATGAATGTATTATTTGAGTGTCTTTTGTTAATTATTTATTTGTTTAAATGTAATTTTCACATGAAATGATGAATATAGGTAACACACATATATGTAAGGGAAAACTCTTTCTCCTTTTACACTTTCTTACAATTTGAGTATTACATGTACATGCCGACGTGGCTGTTGGAGAGGTGTTGGTGCCCTGTTCATGTGATGTCGTGGCCATCGGAGGAGCGCTTAAACCCTGTAGAAGCACAGCTGTCGGGGCTGTCGGGTCCTTGCTGACGTCTCCTTGCTTCCATAGGGGGCTGAGAACCGCCGTCGTCATGGAGCACGCGGGGTGCCATCATTACTTGTTTTACTGGGGCGAGCCAGATGGGACGTCGGTCTTATTCCCCGTAGCCTGAGCTAGCTAGGGGTAGGGTAATGATGTACCCCCCTGCGATGTGGTCGGTCCGAGCCCAAGGTCGGGCAAGGTGGTGACTCCTCCAAGGTCGAGGCTGAGTCCGAGCCCTGGGGTCGGGCGAGGCGGAGACCGTCTTCCGAGGTCGAGGCTGAGTTCGAGCCCTGGGGTCGGGCGAGGCGGAGACCGTCTTCCGAGGTCGAGGCTGAGTCCGAGCCCTGGGGTCGGGCTAGGCGGAGACCGTCTTTTGGGGTCGAGGTTGAGTCCGAGCCCTGGGGTCAGGCAAGGCGGAGCTTCCTATGGCGCCTGAGGCTGGACTTGGCTGCTGTCAGCCTCACCCTGGCGGGTGGCACGGCAGTCGGAGCAGGGCATGCGGCGCTGTTTTCCTGTCGGGTCAGTCAGTGGAGGGGCAAAATGACTGCGGTCACTTCGGCCCTGTCGACTGAGGAACGCGCGTCAGGATAAGGTGTCAGACGATCCTTGCATTGAATGCTCCTGCGATATGGTCGGTTGGCGTGGCGATCTGGCCAAGGTTGCTTCTCCGCGAAGCCTGCCCAAGCTGGGCCTCGGGCGAGTCGAAGGTGCGCCCGTTACTTGAGGAGGCCCTCGGGCGAGGCGTGAATCCACATGGGTCTACTGTTCTTGCCCGAGGCTAGGCTCGGGCGAGGCGAGATCGTGTCCATTAAGTGGGCGGAGCTTTGACCTATATTGCGCCCATCAGGCCTTTGCAGCTTTGTGCTAATGGTGGTTACCAGCCGAGTTTAGGAGTCTTGGGGGTAAGCGCTCCTCCGACGGCCACGACATCACATGAACAGGGCACCAACACCTCTCCGACAGCCACGTCGGCATGTACATAGGGCTCTGGCTCCTCTTTGCTAGACACGTTAGCACATTGCTATACCCCCCATTGTACACCTGGGCCCTCTCCTTACATCTATAAAAGGAAGGTCCAGGGCCCTCGTACGAGGAAGGTGGCCGCGCGGGAGAACGGGCTGACGGATAGGCTCTCACTCTCTCTCTCTCTCCCTCGCGAACGCTTGTAACCCCCTACTGCAAGCGCATCCGCCCTGGGCGCAGGACAACACGAGCCGCAATTCCCATTATTATTCCCCCTTGTGTTCCGTCTCACGCCGACCCATCTGGGCTGGGACACGCAACGACAATTTACTCGTCGGTCCAGGGACCCCCCGGGGTCGAAACGCCGATAGTTGGCACGCTAGGTAGGGGCATGATGCGTGTTGACGAACAGCTTCCCATCAAGCTCCAGATGGGTAGTCTCCAGCAACCTCTCCAGCCCGGGACACTGCTCCGTTTCGAGAGTCTCGAGTTCATGTCCCTCGACGGTAGCTACGACATGGTACTCCTTCCTCCGCCGCGCGACAACGACAATGGCGGCCGTCAGCCCGCCCGCCGACGGCGGAATCGATGACGTCTTCCCCGCATGGCGGAAGAGCAGCATCCGGGTCTGTCCCGTCACCTTCCCCGCCGATGGAGAAGGAGGTGGGGCAACCATGGCCAAGCAGGAGGCAACACCTCGTTGGTTGTCGAGCGAGTCGACGACGCCGGCGCCCCAGCGGGGGACACGGCGGACGTTGACCTCGCGTCTGAGACAAAGACGAGCGTCGTTTCCCCGCAACACGCCAACCCCAAGTGGACGGATGACGCCAGCACGCTCGCGAAGGACTTGCTGGGTGTTAGCCTCGTACCTGAGATAACGGTGCAGTCCGTCCCCGACGCGACTTCGTCACCATCCGTCGATCAAGAGGTACCGTCCGTTTTCCATCCTGTGCCTTTTAGATTCAGCTTCGACCCACCAAGCGACCCTGCTTCGGTGGACGCTTTCATAAAGGCATATCCTAACCTTCCGGGGTACCATATGTGGTCAACCTGGGACCGACTGATGGCCGTCTCGACCTACGGGCCCCCGGGTTCCGAGGAAGATGACGAGCCCGACTCTGGTTGGGATTTCTCTGGGCTCGATAACCCCAGTGCCATGCGGGACTTCATGGCCGCATGTGACTACTGCCTCTCCGATTGCTCCGATGATGGCCACAGCTAGAGATGGCCAAACGGGCCAGCCCGGCCCGGCCCGGCCCGGGCCCGGTGAAGCCCGGCCAAAACCGGGCCGGGCCTGCTGAGCCAGCGGGCTTAATTTTCTGTCCAAGCCCGGCCCGCAGCGGGCCTAAACGGGCCAGGCCGGCCCGTTTAGCACGAAAAAACGGGCCGAAAAGCGGGCTAAACGGGCCGGTAAGCACGTTTTAGTGTAAAAAAACGGGCTTAACGGGCTTAGAGGTAAACGCGCCGTGCCGGGCTAGCCCGCCGTGCCTAGTTTCCTGTCCAAGCCCGCCCGCTTATTCTACCGTGCCGGGCTCGGACCGGGCCTAAAAAGCGGGCTTCGTGCCGGGCTCACGGGCCTCGTGCTTTTTGGCCATCTATAGCCACAGCCTTGGCGACGAGGACTGTGGCCCAAGTCGCGAATGTTTCCACGTCGATCTAGGGGGTCTCGACGAAGGCAACCATCTTGGTATGCCAGAGGACGGCGATCCCCCTTGGCCTGCGCCTCGCGTTGACATCCTTCGGGAGCTAGCTGTGGTCCCAGTCCCTGCGGGGGTCATGTCACACCCGGCTTTAAGGAACAAGGCCAGGTGCATCTCATACATGCGCCAAGAAGACAACATATATAATAACAGAGTGTATAGAGATAAATGTCATAAAACATCAGAGTATTTATTACATAGCGGAAGACTTATTACGAAATAAAATAATAAAGATAAAACAAACTAAGGATCGTTGGCGCCAATGTCAACTAAGAAACGCCACCTAGATCAAGTCGAATGCCTCAGTGTTAAGCGGCTCCTCTTCGACCACCTGTTCTTCTCCTGTGGGGGGTGGTGTGAGACAGCAAGAGTGAGCTCACATACGTTCATAGCTCAACAAGTCGTGGGGAATAATGTGGCATGAACTCACCAAAGGTGGGAGTTCATGTAGTGTAAGGCTGATCAATGAAATAGAGGCTGAAGTTGAGCATTGCTTTTATAAGTTGGTCAAAATTTTATTAGAAATTACTAAGTGTAAGTAAATACCAAACCTTAATAATAATAAAGAAAAGTAATGGTAAAATAATCCCAAATGCGATGCAAATGTCAAATTAAATTTAAGTTCCATAAATTAATCATGTGAGGGTCCGAGCCGCTCATGACCGTGAGTGTCGGCGTTTCGAGACCGGGGGGTCCCTAAGCCGACGAGTGAATGTCGTCGCGTGTGATAGTCGCCTAGAGGGGGGGTGAATAGGGCGAAACTGAAATTTACAAATATAAACACAACTACAAGACGGGTTAGCGTTAGAAATAAAATCGAGTCTGCGAGAGAGGGCGCAAAACAAATCGCAAGCGAATAAGCAAGTGAGACACGCGGATTTGTTTTACCGAGGTTCGGTTTTTGCAAACCTACTCCCCGTTGCCACAAAGGCCGGGTCTCTTTCAACCCTTCCCTCTCTCAAACGGTCCCTCGGACCGAGTGAGCTTTTCTTCTTCTCAATCAAACGGGAACAAAACTTCCCCGCAAGGGCCACCACACAATTGGTGCCTCTTGCCTTGGTTACAATTGAGTTTTGATCACAAGAACAAGTGAGAAAGAAAGAAAGCGATCCAAGCGCAAGAGCTCAAAGGAACACGGCAAATCTCTCTCACTAGTCACTAAAGGCTTGAGTGGAATTGGAGAGGATTTGATTTCTTTGGTGTGTCTAGAATTGAATGCTAGAGCTCTTGTAGTGGTTGGGAAGTGGAAAACTTGGATGCAATGAATGGTGGGGTGGTTGGGGTATTTATAGCCCCAACCACCAACTTGACCGTTGGCTGGGCTGTCTGTTTGATGGCGCACCGGACAGTCCGGTGCACACCGGACAGTCCGGTGCCCCCTGCCACGTCATCACTGCCGTTGGATTCTGACCGTTGGAGCTTCTGACTTGTGGGCCCGCCTGGGTGTCCGGTGCACACCGGACAGGTACTGTTTGCTGTCCGGTGTGCCAGTATGGGCGCGCCTGACCTCTGCGCGCGCAGAGCGCGCATTAAATGCGCGGCAGAGAGCCGTTGGCGCGGAGATAGCCGTTGCTCCGGAGTCGCACCGGACAGTCCGGTGCACACCGGACAGTCCGGTGAATTATAGTGGACTAGCCGTTGGAGTTTCCCGAAGCTGGCGAGTTCCTGAGGCCGACCTCCCTTGGCGCACCGGACATGTCCGGTGTACACCGGACAGTCCGGTGAATTATAGCCGAGTCGCCTCTGGAAATTCCCGAAGGTGGCGAGTTTGAGTCTGAGTCCCCTGGTGCACCGGACATGTCCGGTGGCACACCGGACAGTCCGGTGCGCCACACCAGGGGTGCCTTCGGTTGCCCCTTTGCTCCTTTGTTGAATCCAAAACTTGGTCTTTTTATTGGCTGAGTGTGAACCTTTTACACCTGTATAGTCTATATACTTGGGCAAACAAGTTAGTCCAAAGATTTGTGTTGGGCAATTCAACCACCAAAATTATATAGGAACTAGGTGTAACCCTAATTCCCTTTCAATCTCCCCCTTTTTGGTGATTGATGCCAACACAAACCAAAGCAAATATAGAAGTGCATAATTGAACTAGTTTGCATAATATGAGTGTAAAGGTTGCTTGGAATTGAGCCAATATAAATACTTACAAGATATGCATGGATTGTTTCTTTATTTTTAACATTTTGGACCACGCTTGCACCACATGTTTTGTTTTTGCAAATTCTTTTTGTAAGTCTATTTCAAAGATCTTTTGCAAATAGTCAAAGGTAAGTGAATAAGAGTTTGCAAAGCATTTTCAAGATTTGAAATTTTCTCCTCCTGTTTCAAATGCTTTTCCTTTGACTAAACAAAACTCCCCCTGAAGGAGATCCACCTCTTAGTGTTCAAGAGGGTTTTGATATATTATTTTGAAATACTACTTTCTCCCCCTTTTTGAACACAATAGGAAAATCAATTGATAAATATTCAACACTAAGTCTTTGAAATCGTTGGTGGTGCGGTCCTTTTGTGGTGCGGTCCTTTTGCTTTGGGCTCATTTCTCCCCCTTTTTGGCATGAATCGCCAAAAACGGAATCATTAGAGCCCTCTTAGTGCTATCTTCCCCTTGGGTCATAAATAAATGAGTTAAGATTATACCAAAGGCGGAGTCCTTTTCTTTGATTCTCATTTCTCCCCCAAGGATGGAGAGTCTCTTGGAGCGACGGCGAAGGATGAGTTACGGAGTGGAAGCCTTTGTCTTTGCCGAAGACTCCAATTCCCTTTCAATATACCTATGACTCGGTTTGAAATACTCTTGAAAACACATTAGTCATAGCATATACAAAAGAGACGTGATCAAAGGTATATTTATGAGCTATGTGTGCAAGTTAGCAAAAGAAATTCCTAGAATCAAGAATATTGAGCTCATGCCTAAGTTTGTTAAAAGATTGTTCATCAAGAGGCTTGGTAAAGATATCGGCTAATTGATCTTTAGTGTTAATATAAGAAATCTCGATATCCCCCTTTTGTTGGTGATCCCTAAGAAAATGATACCGGATGGCTATGTGTTTAGTGCGGCTATGCTCGACGGGATTGTCGGCCATTTTGATTGCACTCTCATTATCACATAGCAAGGGAACTTTGGTCAATTTGTAACCGTAGTCCCGCAGGGTTTGCCTCATCCAAAGCAATTGCGCGCAACAATGGCCTGCGGCAATGTACTCGGCTTCGGCGGTGGAAAGAGCGACCGAATTTTGCTTCTTTGAAGCCCAAGACACCAAGGATCTTCCCAAGAACTGGCAAGTCCCCGATGTGCTCTTCCTATTGATTTTGCACCCCGCCCAATCGGCATCCGAATATCCAATCAAATCAAATGTGGATCCCCTAGGATACCAAAGCCCAAACTTAGGAGTATAAGCCAAATATCTCAAGATTCGTTTCACGGCCGTAAGGTGAGCTTCCTTAGGGTCGGCTTGGAATCTTGCACACATGCATACGGAAAGCATAATATCCGGTCGAGATGCACATAAGTAAAGTAAAGATCCTATCATCGACCGGTATACCTTTTGATCCACGGACTTACCTCCCGTGTCGAGGTCGAGATGCCCATTTGTTCCCATGGGTGTCTTGATGGGCTTGGCATCCTTCA
The DNA here is from genome assembly GCF_902167145.1 of Zea mays. Classification (NCBI taxonomy): domain Eukaryota; kingdom Viridiplantae; phylum Streptophyta; class Magnoliopsida; order Poales; family Poaceae; genus Zea; species Zea mays. The sequence goes on from NC_050098.1 coordinate 151,224,861, forward strand.
TTCCAAACTTGGTTAAGATGTCTTGAGTGTATTTCGTTTGGCTAATGAAGGTGCCCTCTTGGAGTTGCTTTACTTGGAATCCTAAGAAATACTTCAACTCCCCCATCATAGACATCTCGAATTTCTGTGTCATAATCCTACTAAACTCTTCACAAGTAGACTCGTTAGTAGACCCAAATATAATATCATCAACATAAATTTGGCATACAAACAAGTCATTTTCAAGAGTTTTAGTAAAGAGTGTAGGATCGGCTTTACCGACTTTGAAGCCATTAGCAATAAGGAAATCTCTAAGGCATTCATACCATGCTCTTGGGGCTTGCTTGAGCCCATAAAGCGCCTTAGAGAGCTTATAGACATGGTTAGGATACTCACTGTCTTCAAAGCCGGGAGGTTGCTCAACATAGACCTCTTCCTTGATTGGTCCATTGAGAAAGGCACTTTTCACGTCCATTTGATAAAGCTTAAAGCCATGGTAAGTAGCATAGGCCAATAATATGCGAATTGACTCAAGCCTAGCTACGGGTGCATAGGTTTCACCGAAATCCAAACCTTCGACTTGGGAGTATCCCTTGGCCACAAGTCGAGCTTTGTTCCTTGTCACCACACCATGCTCATCTTGCTTGTTGCGGAAGACCCATTTGGTTCCTACAACATTTTGATTAGGACGTGGAACTAAATGCCATACCTCGTTCCTTGTGAAATTGTTGAGCTCCTCTTGCATCGCCACCACCCAATCCGAATCTTGTAGTGCTTCCTCTACCCTGTGTGGCTCAATAGAGGAAACAAACGAGTAATGTTCACAAAAATGTGCAATGCGAGATCTAGTGGTTACCCCCTTTTGAATGTCGCCGAGGATGGTGTCGACGGGGTGATCTCGTTGTATTGCTTGGTGGACTCTTGGGTGTGGCGGCCTTTGCTCTTCATCCTCCTTGTCTTGATCATTTGCATCTCCCCCTTGATTATTGCCATCATCTTGAGGTGGCTCATTTGTTTGATCTTCTACTTCATCAACTTGAGCCTCTTCCTCATTTTGAGTTGGTGGAGATGCTAGCGTGGAGGAGGATGGTTGATCTTGTGCATGTGGAGGCTCTTCGGATTCCTTAGGACATACATCCCCAATGGACATGTTCCTTAGCGCTATGCATGGAGCCTGTTCTTCACCTATCTCATCAAGATCAACTTGCTCTACTTGAGAGCCGTTAGTTTCATCAAACACAACGTCACATGAGACTTCAACTAGTCCAGTGGACTTGTTAAAGACCCTATATGCCCTTGTGTTTGAGTCATAACCAAGTAAAAAGCCTTCTACAGTCTTATGAGCAAATTTAGATTTTCTACCTCTTTTAACAAGAATAAAGCATTTGCTACCAAAGACTCTAAAATATGAAATGTTGGGCTTTTTACCGGTTAGGAGTTCATATGATGTCTTCTTGAGGATTCGGTGTAGATATAACCGGTTGATGGCGTAGCAAGCGGTGTTGACTGCCTCCGCCCAAAACCGATCCGAAGTCTTGTACTCATCAAGCATGGTTCTTGCCATGTCCAATAGAGTTCGATTCTTCCTCTCCACTACACCATTTTGTTGTGGAGTGTAGGGAGAAGAGAACTCATGCTTGATGCCCTCTTCCTCAAGAAAGCTTTCAATTTGAGAGTTCTTGAACTCCGTCTCGTTGTCGCTTCTTATTTTCTTGATCCTTAAGCCGAACTCATTTTGAGCCCGTCTCAAGAATCCCTTTAAGGTCTCTTGGGTTTGAGATTTTTCCTGTAAAAAGAATACCCAAGTGAAGCGAGAATAATCATCCACTATTACAAGACAATACTTACTCCCGCCGATGCTTATGTAAGCAATCGGGCCGAATAGATCCATGTGGAGTAGCTCAAGTGGCCTGTCGGTCGTCATGATGTTCTTGTGTGGATGTTGGGTTCCAACTTGCTTCCCGGCTTGACATGCGCTACAAATCCTGTCTTTCTCAAAATGAACATTTGTTAATCCTAAAATGTGTTCTCCCTTTAGAAGCTTATGAAGATTCTTCATCCCAACATGGGCTAGTCGGCGGTGCCAGAGCCAACCCATGTTAGTCTTAGCAATTAAGCAAGTGTCGAGTTCAGCTCTATCAAAATCTACCAAGTATAGCTGACCCTCTAACACTCCCTTAAATGCTATTGAATCATCACTTCTTCTAAAGACAGTGACACCTACATCAGTGAATAGACAGTTGTAGCCCATTTGACATAATTGAGAAACGGAAAGCAAATTGTAATCTAAAGAATCTACAAGAAAAACATTGGAAATGGTATGGTCAGGTGATATAGCAATTTTACCCAATCCTTTGACCAAACCTTGATTTCCATCCCCGAATGTGATAGCTCGTTGGGGATCTTGGTTTTTCTCATATGAGGAGAACATCCTTTTCTCCCCTGTCATGTGGTTTGTGCACCCGCTGTCGAGTATCCAACTTGAGCCCCCGGATGCATAAACCTACAAAACAAATTTAGTTCTTGACTTTAGGTACCCAAACTGTTTTGGGTCCTTTGGCATTAGAAACAAGAACTTTGGGTACCCAAACACAAGTCTTTGACCCCTTGTGTTTGCCCCCAACAAACTTGGCAACGACCTTGCCGGATTTGTTAGTCAAAACATAGGATGCATCAAAAGTTTTAAATGAAATGCTATGTTCATTTGATGCATTAGGAATTTTCTTCTTAGGCAACTTAGCATGGGTTGGTTGCCTAGAACTAGATGTCTCACCCTTATACATATAAGCATGATTAGGGCCAGAGTGAGACTTCCTAGAATGAATCTTCCTAATTTTGTCCTCGGGATAACCGGCAGGGTATAAAATGTAACCCTCGTTATCCTGAGGCATGGGAGCCTTGCCCTTAACAAAATTTGACAATCTTTTAGGAGGGGCACTTAGTTTGACATTGTCTCCCCTTAGGTAGCCAATGCCATCCTTAATGCCAGGGCGTCTCCCATTATAAAGCATGCTACGAGCAAATTTAAATTTCTCATTTTCTAAGTTGTGCTCGGCAATTTTAGCATCTAGTTTTGCTATATGATCATTTTGTTGTTTAATTAAAGCCATATGATCATGAATAGCATCAATATCAACATTTCTACATCTAGTACAAATAGTGACATGCTCAATGGTAGATGTAGATGGTTTGCAAGAATTAAGTTCTACAATCTTAGCACGAAGTATATCATTCTTATCTCTAAGATTGGCAATTGCAACTTTGCAAACATCAAAATCTTTAGCCTTAGCAATCAAATTTTCATTCTCTAATCTAAGGCTAGCAAGAGAAATGTTTAATTCTTCAATCCTAGCAAGCAAATCATCATTATTATCTCTAGGATTGGGAATTGAAACATTACAAACATGAGAATCAACCTTAGCATTTAAACTAGCATTTTCATTTCTAAGGTTGTCAATCATCTCACGGCAAGTGCTTAGCTCACTAGACAATTTTTCACATTTTTCAACTTGTAGAGCGTAAGCATTTTTAACCTTAACATGTTTTTTATTTTCCTTGATTAGGAAGTCCTCTTGGGAGTCCAAGAGATCATCCTTCTCATGGATGGCACTAACTAGTTCATTTAATTTCTCCTTTTGTTCCATGTTAAGGTTGGCAAAAAGAGTACGCAAATTATCTTCCTCACCACTAGCATTATCATCACTGGAAGACTCATATTTAGTGGAGGAGTTGGATTTGACCTTCTTCTTTTTGCCGTCCTTTGCCATGAGACACTTGTGGCCGACGTTGGGGAAGAGGAGTCCCTTGGTGACGGCGATGTTGGCGGCGTCCTCGTCGTCGGAGGAGTCGCTTGAGCTTTCGTCGGAGTCCCACTCCCGACAAACATGGGCATCACCGCCCTTCTTCTTGTAGTACCTCTTCTTCTCCTTTTGTCTCCCCTTTTTGTCGTTGCCTCGGTCACTGTCACTAGATATAGGACATTTAGCAATAAAATGACCGGGCTTACCACACTTGTAGCAAACCTTCTTGGAGCGGGACTTGTAATCCTTCCCCCTCCTTTGCTTGAGGATTTGGCGGAAGCTCTTGATGACGAGCGCCATTTCCTCATTGTCGAGCTTGGAGGCGTCTATTGGTTGTCGACTTGGTGTAGACTCCTCCTTCTTGTCCTCCGTCGCCTTGAAAGCGGCGGGTTGAGCTTCGGATGTGGAGGGATCATCAAGCTCGTTGATCTTCCTCGAGCCTTCGATCATGCACTCAAAGCTTACAAAATGCCCGATTACTTCCTCGGGGGTCATTTTAGTATATCTACGATTACCACGAATTAATTGAACTTGAGTAGGGTTAAGGAAAATAAGAGATCTTAAAATAACCTTAACCACTTCGTGGTCATCCCACTTTACGCTCCCGAGGTTGCGCACTTGGTTCACCAAGGTCTTGAGCCGGTTGTACATGTGTTGTGGCTCTTCCCCTTTGCCAAGCCGGAACCGACCGAGCTCCCCCTCGATCGTTTCCCGCTTGGTGATCTTGGTGAGCTCGTCTCCCTCGTGCGCGGTTTTGAGTACATCCCAAACCTCCTTGGCACTCTTCAACCCTTGTACTTTGTTATACTCCTCTCTACTTAAAGAGGCAAGGAGTATCGTTGTTGCTTGAGAGTTGAAGTGCTCGATTTGGGCCACCTCATCCTCATCATAATCTTTATCCCCTACGGACGGTACCTGTGCACCAAACTCAACAACATCCCATATACTTTTGTGGAGTGAGGTTAGATGAAATCGCATTAAATCACTCCACCTAGCATAATCTTCACCATCAAAAGTTGGTGGTTTGCCTAATGGGACGGAAAGTAAAGGTGCATGTTTAGAAATGGAGGATAGTGTAGGGGGATCTTACTAAACTTCTTACGCTCTTGGCGTTTAGAAGTTACGGAGGGTGCATCGGAGTCGGAGGTTGATGTTGATGAAGTGTCGGTCTCGTAGTAGACCACCTTCCTCATCCTCTTTTGCTTGTCCCCACTCCGACGCGGCTTGTGGGAAGAAGATTTTTCCTTCTTCTCTTTGTGGTGAGAAGAAGATTTCTTCTCCTTCCCTTTGTTGGAGGAGATCTTCTTCTTCTCCTTCCTCTTGGTGCGGGACTCTTCCGATGAAGTGCTCCCGTGGCTTGTAGTGGGCTTTTCGCCGGTCTCCATCTCCTTCTTGGCGTGATCTCCCGACATCACTTCGAGCGGTTAGGCTCTAATGAAGCACCGGGCTCCGATACCAATTGATAGTCGCCTAGAGGGGGGGTGAATAGGGCGAAACTGAAATTTACAAATATAAACACAACTACAAGACGGGTTAGCGTTAGAAATAAAATCGAGTCTGCGAGAGAGGGCGCAAAACAAATCGCAAGCGAATAAGCAAGTGAGACACGCGGATTTGTTTTACCGAGGTTCGGTTTTTGCAAACCTACTCCCCGTTGAGGAGGCCACAAAGGCCGGGTCTCTTTCAACCCTTCCCTCTCTCAAACGGTCCCTCGGACCGAGTGAGCTTTTCTTCTTCTCAATCAAACGGGAACAAAACTTCCCCGCAAGGGCCACCACACAATTGGTGCCTCTTGCCTTGGTTACAATTGAGTTTTGATCACAAGAACAAGTGAGAAAGAAAGAAAGCGATCCAAGCGCAAGAGCTCAAAGGAACACGGCAAATCTCTCTCACTAGTCACTAAAGGCTTGAGTGGAATTGGAGAGGATTTGATTTCTTTGGTGTGTCTAGAATTGAATGCTAGAGCTCTTGTAGTGGTTGGGAAGTGGAAAACTTGGATGCAATGAATGGTGGGGTGGTTGGGGTATTTATAGCCCCAACCACCAACTTGACCGTTGGCTGGGCTGTCTGTTCGATGGCGCACCGGACAGTCCGGTGCACACCGGACAGTCCGGTGCCCCCTGCCACGTCATCACTGCCGTTGGATTCTGACCGTTGGAGCTTCTGACTTGTGGGCCCGCCTGGGTGTCCGGTGCACACCGGACAGGTACTGTTTGCTGTCCGGTGTGCCAGTATGGGCGCGCCTGACCTCTGCGCGCGCAGAGCGCGCATTAAATGCGCGGCAGAGAGCCATTGGCGCGGAGATAGCCGTTGCTCCGGAGTCGCACCGGACAGTCCGGTGCACACCGGACAGTCCGGTGAATTATAGTGGACTAGCCGTTGGAGTTTCCCGAAGCTGGCGAGTTCCTGAGGCCGACCTCCCTTGGCGCACCGGACATGTCCGGTGTACACCGGACAGTCTGGTGAATTATAGCCGAGTCGCCTCTGGAAATTCCCGAAGGTGGCGAGTTTGAGTCTGAGTCCCCTGGTGCACCGGACATGTCCGGTGGCACACCGGACAGTCCGGTGCGCCACACCAGGGGTGCCTTCGGTTGCCCCTTTGCTCCTTTGTTGAATCCAAAACTTGGTCTTTTTATTGGCTGAGTGTGAACCTTTTACACCTGTATAGTCTATATACTTGGGCAAACAAGTTAGTCCAAAGATTTGTGTTGGGCAATTCAACCACCAAAATTATATAGGAACTAGGTGTAACCCTAATTCCCTTTCAGCGTGCCCCAGCCCAGATGGGTCGATGCGAGGCCGAGCGCGAAGGGGGGAAGTGAGGTGGCCGGAGATGGGCGTGAGAGAGGTGGAAATCCTGTGGCCTTCGTGTTCGTCCCGCGCCCAGGTCGGGTGCGCTTGCAGTAGGGGGTTACAAGCGTCCACGCGGGAGAGGGAGCGAGCGGCTTCAAGCGAGCGCCTGTCTCGTCCTCATCCCCGCGCGGCCAACCCTCTCTAAGAGGGCCCTGGTCCTTCCTTTTATAGGCGTAAGGAGAGGATCCAGGTGTACAATGGGGGGTGTAGCAGAGTGCTACGCGTCTAGCAGAGGAGAGCTAGCGCCCTAAGTACATGCCGTTGTGGCAGCCGGAGAGATTTTGGCACCCAGTTGGTGTGATGTCGTGGCCGTCGGAGGAGTGCTGGAGCCTGGCGGAGGGACAGCTGTCGGAGCTGTTGAGTCCTTGCTGACGTCCTCTTGCTTCCGTAAGGGGGCTGAGAGCCGCGTTGTCACAGAGTATGCGGGGCGCCATCATTGCCTATCTAGCGGAGCGAGCCAGATGGGACGCCGGTCTTGTTCCCCGTGGCCCGAGTCAGCTCGGGGTAGGGTGATGATGGCGCCTTCTGTTGACGTGGCTGGTCTACGCCCTAGGTTGGGCGATGTGGAAGCTCCTCCGAAGCCGAGATCGAGTCTGTCTTCCGTGGCTGAGGTCGAGTCCGAGCCCCTGGTTCGGGCGAGGCGGAGACCGTCGGCTGAGGCCAGGGTGGAGTCTGAGCCCTAGAGTCGGGCGGAGCGGAGTTCGTTGTCTTCCGGGACTTAGCCCGAGTCCGAGCCCTGGGTCGGGCGGAGCGGAGTTCGTCGTCTTCTGGGACTTAGCCCGAGTTTGAGCCCTGGGTCGGGCGGAGCGGAGTTCACCGTCTTCTGGGGCTTAGCCCGAGTCCGAGCCCTGGGTCGGGTTGAGCGGAGTTTGTCGTCTTCCGGGACTTAGCCCGAGTCTGAGCCCTGGGTCGGGCGGAGCGGAGTTCGTCGTCTTCTGGGACTTAGCCCAAGTCCGAGCCCTGGGTCGGGTGGAGCGGAGTTCGTCGTCTTCCGGGACTTAGCCCGAGTCCGAGCCCTGGGTAGGGCGGAGCGGAGTTCACCGTCTTCCGGGGCTTAGCCTGAGTCCGAGCCCTGGGTCGGGCGGAGCGGAGTTCGCCGTCTTCCGGGGCTTAGCCCGAGTCCGAGCCCTGGGTCGGGCGGAGCGAAGTTCGCCGTCTTCCGGGGCTTAGCCCGAGTCCGAGCCCTGGGTCGGATGGAGCGGAGCTTCCTATGGTGCCTGCGGCCGGGCCTGACTGCCTGTCAGCCTCACTCTGTCAAGTGGCACCGCAGTCGGAGCGGCGCAGGCGGCGCTGTCTTTTTGTCAGGCCGGTCAGTGGAGCGACAAAGTGACGGCGATCACTTCGGCTCTGTCGGCTGAAGGGCGCGCGTCAGGATAAAGGTGTCAGGCCACCTTTGCATTAGATGCTCCTGTGATTTGGTCGGTCGGTGCGGCGATTTGGTCAGGGTTGCTTCTTGGCGAAGACAGGGCCTCGGGCGAGCCGGAAATATGTTCGCCGCTGGAGGGGGCCTCGGGCGATACGGAGATCCTCCGGGGTCGGCTGCCCTTGTCCGAGGCTAGGCTCGGGCGAGGCGTGATCGAGTCCCTCGAATGGACTGATCCCTGACTTAATCGCACCCATCAGGCCTTTGCAGCTTTATGCTGATGGGGGTTACCAGCTGAGAATTAGGAGCCTTGAGGATACCCCTAATTATGGTCCCCGATAGTAGCCCCCGAGCCTCGAAGGGAGTGTTAGCACTCGCTTGGAGGCTTTCGTCGCACTTTTTTGCAAGGGGACCAGCCTTTCTCGGTTGCGTTTTGTTCCGGTGGGTGCACGCGAGCGCACCCGCCGGGTGTAGCCCCCGAGGCCTCGGAGGAGTGGTTTGACTCCTTCGAGGTCTTAATGCCTTGCGTAATGCTTCGGCTGGTCTGGTCGTTCCCTCATGCGAGCTGACCGTAGCCCGGGTGTACGGTCGGGTCCCAAGTTCTCGGGCTGGTATGTTGACGTTATCAACGGTTCGGCCGGAGCCGGGTTGGCGAGAGCAGCCTCCGAGCCTCCGCACAGGGCGAGAGGGCGATCATGGACAGACTCGACTTTTTACATACGCCCCTGCGTCGCCTTTCCGCAAGGAGGAGGGGGGAAAGCGCCATGTTGCCCTCGGTGGGCGCCGAACATGGTGTCTCTGGTGAGCTGCAGGCGGGTAATCCGAGTGGACGTCCGTGCCCCATTCGTTAGGGGTCGGTTAGAGGCCCAGAGGCACGCCCAAAAGTACCTGCAGGTGATCTGCCGGACCCGGTCCCCTGGCGACGGGGTCCGAGGGCTCGATGCCTCCCTCTGATGGGATTCCGTTACAAGATCATTCCCACTGGTCTCAGAAATGTCCTAGGGTACCTCGGGAGCGCAGCCCGAGCCTTGGTTATGTATCGAACGTACCCATGGTCATCCCTCGCTCTGTGTCTGAGGCGGTTGTGAACCCTTCGGGGGCCAGCCTTCGAACCCTTGATCAGTAGTGGGCGCGGAGCCCGAGTAGCCTGAGGCGGCCATTGAACCCTTCCAAGGGGCCGGCCTTCGAACCTCTGACCAGTAGTGGGTGTGGAGCCCACGCGCTCTGAGGCGGCTGTTGAACCCTTCCGAGGGGCCAGCCTTCGAACCTCTGATCAGTAGGGAGGCTCGGAGCCTGGTTCCTTCATGGGGAAGGATCCTTTTCGGGGTATCCCCCTTTCCTGGTCCCTGTTGCAAGAGAGAGAAAGAGGAAAAAAGGAAAAGGATACGAAATCGAACGACGCGGCATACCTTTTTTGACGCGGTTGTTATGGCGAAGGCGAAGCGTCGCTCGCTTCTCCTGCCAGAGGCGCCGCCTGTCCCGCCGCGGAGTTAATGCGACGGGGTGAGTGGTTCGCGGGGCGGCCGTTGCGCGGGCCGTTCGAGGAACGGAACACGGGTGCGTCGTCTTCACGCCGTGAGAGAGGGTTCTCTCGTCGCTCCTGGATGGGACGTAGGCTTGGCTGACGACGTGACCGCTGCTCCTGCCCGCCTGCCACCGCCATTACTGCCGGCCCATTTTTGGTCGCATTGACCGTCGCGCCTGGCTGGCACCGCTGGGTCGTGTTCTGGGTCGCCTCGAGTCATGGTATTGGTTCCACAGTCGAGGAGGCGAGGTGGTGGCGCAAGTGGCGGTGCAGTTGCATGCACGAAGCATTCGGCGCGCCGGTTGCATGACGCGTGGGCCTGGGCCTCCATGCTAGGCGTGTTGGGAGTCGGAGAAGTGCGCCCACTTGGCGCGGTTGCATGCCACCTGCATGGCTGCCCGCCCTTTCGCCCGCTGGTCTGGGCAAAAGTGGAGAGCCGCTTGTAACCGCTGGGCGGTTGCACGCATCGCGCACGGTGGTTTGGCTTCTTCTGCTTTGAGCCGTCTTGCATGACGTGTGGGACCGAGCCCCCGCGCCGTAGGGGGAGGACCTTGGAGCGTGTTGGAGAAGACTCAGCCTACGACGGTTGGGGACGCAAGTAGGGAGAGTCGCCTTTAAAAGGAGGGTGACCCCCTTGGGAGGCGACCATGTCTTCGCTCTCCCTTATGCATCGTGTCTTTCCACCTTCCAAGCCCCCGGATGGGGGATACCCGCCGTCTTTCCGCCTCGTCGTTGGAGGAACGCAACTCCGTGGGAGTTGGTACCTTTCAGCCATCATTCGGCTTCAAGGATTTTCATCGGCCAGCCCGGCTGTACCCCTACGCCGGTGGTCACCCGAGACGGTGACCACCATCCCCTGGGTGGGGAGAAGCAAGTCGGGCTGCGATCTTGGTCCCACCCTCAGCTTCAAGGATGTTCATCATCCTTACTGGGGTGGAGGCCGGGCTGAGCCGGAGCTCTACCTCCCGCGCGGGTTCGTGGGTCGGCCTCTCCTTCAGCGTTCGAGGGAGAGGGCGCTCACTGGCCCTGCGGGCGGGTCGGACTTCGACAACGCGGGGCCGGTCGATGGCGGGCGTCATCAGCCTCAGCGCGTCGGGCTCGTCAACTTGGCTCCCGGTGCCCCCTCCTGCCGGAAGGCGGCTGCCGCGCCGTGTCCACGGGAGGACCGCCCAAGATATCGCGCGCTGCCAGGGTGGCGTTCGTGTTTTGGGGCGGTCCTGCCTTTGCACCGGTACGGCGCCTCCGTGCGGAGGTCGGTGCCCCACTCATCCGGGAGGATCTGAGTGGGGATCTGCTGGAGGGCTGACGGCCCCTGTCGTCGGTGTCGAGGTGGAGGCGGCTCGAGAAGTCCCCGTTGCCGACGGGATCACCGCCACCATCCGCGCTTCGGGCCTCCGGCTCTTTGTACTTGTCCTCGCCCCTCGAGCGTCGGCGTGGGCGAGGGCAAGATTGCAGCAGCATCCGCCCTGAAGCCCTCGCTGCTGCAATTCGGCCCCCCAGAGCGGGGGTCGTCGTCGTTGCTGCCGGAGCGGGCGACGGCGAGCCGCCCGTCGGTCTTCTGTTGCTCCGCAGCCCCCCCCCCCCCCGTCGAGTGGGGTTGTTCGTACCTGCGGAGGTGGAACCGGAGTTCCGTTTTGTAATGGCACTTTGAATGCCAGTGTTTTTGTTCATCGTGGCTGTCGAGGCCTGAACATGTATGTAATTTCGGCACGGAGCCGTGTTTTTTCCTCATTTTCGAGCACTAAGACTCGCCTGTTGGTTGTCTGAACCGCTTCACCAAGCGTGAGTCGCCTCGTGTAAAGGTGACGAGTAAGGTATCCGTATCCCGGAGGCGTAGGATTCCCTCGGCTCGGTCAGCCTTGTTGTCCGAGGCTTCCCTTGCTTAGTTAGAGGAACCCCTCGGCCGCTCTTCGATGAGCCGAGGCCAGGGGTAGCGGTGTCAGCGCGAACAGAGGCGGAGTTGGCTCGAAAAGAAGACCTGGTCGGCTGGAGCCTGGCCGGGTCGTCCGTTAGCGGGACCGACGCCGGCATTGACCTGCCGAGGCCTCGGGCCAGGCTGATGTCCTTGGAGGACAGCTGGCCGAGGCCCCGGGTGACCGGCCGAGCCGCCTGCTCGGGCCAGATTCTCGGAGAAGACCCTGGCGGCGATGGCCCGGGCTTGGTGATGACATTGTCCTTCAGAGCAGAGACCCTTGGACCGCGTCGCCGTCCGAGGCTAGGTCGGGCCTCGCCGAAGGTGTTGTTGACGCCGGGGGCGCTGCTGCTCCCTTTAGCCGTCAGGATCCGAGCCTGCAGGATCGGATTATCTTGTAGCGTGTGTTTTCTGCGGCCGCCGAGGCCAAAACACACCCTCGCCGTGTTGTAAAGCCGCATCTCTTTTCCTCTTGTTTTGAGTATCTGGATTTTTTTGTTGGTAACAGAATTGTTTGTGCGAGCGAGAGTTGCTTCTCACGGAAGGTGATGAGTGAGGTATCCGTATCCCGAAGGCGTAGGAGTCACTCGGCTCGGTCGGCCTTGCCGCTTACGCGCACTCTTACCCGTCCATGGGGTTCTGTCACCGACGCAGTTGAGAAGGCTCGAAGAATCGCTCCGGCAGAAGAGCTTCCGAACGTGAAGACTTGTTCGGTCCGCGGAATCACTTATCCGAACGTGAGTTACTTATCGCAGAAGGTGATGAGTGAGGTATCTGTATCCCGGAGGCGCAGGAGTCCCTCGGCTCGGTCAGCCTTGGCTGCTTACGTGTACTCTGTCGTTTTCAGGATCCGCTTTCAAAGTAGTCAAAAAAGCACGAAAGACATTCTGGCAGAAAGGATCTTTTTTCGAGGAAAAAATTCGACGCAGAGGGGGTTCCCCCCTTTTAGCCCCCGAGGGAGGGTCGGGCTTTGCCGAGGCGAGGCCGACCCTTCCTTGATGACTAAACTTTGCATGGGAGCGAGGTATATGAACAACTTGAAAACATCTTAAGGGTAGAAGCGACGTAGCTGTTGGATGTTCTAGGCGTTGCCGTAGACCTCGCCTTGGCTGTTGGCCAGCTTGTACGTTCCGGGCTTCAGAACTTTGGCGATGACGAACGGCCCCTCCCAGGGGGGCGTGAGCTTGTGCCGCCCTCGGGCGTCTTGTCGCAGCCGAAGCACCAGGTCGCCCACCTGGAGGTCTCGAGACCGGACCCCTCGGGCGTGGTAGCGTCGCAGGGACTGATGGTACCGCACCGAGTGTTGTAAGGCCTTGTCCCGAGCCTCCTCCAGCTTGGTTGCTTTGGTCGGTGTAGGCCCTCGTCCTCGGGGAACCGTATTCTAAGTTCGTGGGCAAGATGGCCTCGGCCCCATAGACCAGAAAGAACGGCGTGAAGCCCGTGGCTCGGCTCGGCGTTGTCCTCCGGCTCCAGACCACCGAGGGGAGTTCCTTCATCCATCGCTTGCCGAACTTGTTGAGGTCGTTGTAGATCCGAGGCTTGAGTCCTTGCAGAATCATGCCGTTGGCACGCTCTACTTGCCCATTTGACATGGGGTGAGCCACGGCGGCCCAGTCCACCCGGATGTGGTGATCCTCGCAAAAGTCCAGGAACTTTCTGCCGGTGAACTGGGTGCCGTTGTCGGTGATGATGGAGTTCGGGACCCCGAAGCGATGGATGATGTTGGTGAAGAACGCCACCGTCTGCTCGGACCTGATGCTGTTTAGGGGTCGGACCTCGATCCACTTGGAGAATTTGTCGATGGCGACCAACAGGTGCGTGTAGCCCCCGGGTGCCTTCTGCAAGGGGCCGACGAGGTCCAGACCCCACACAGCAAAAGGCCAAGTGATGGGTATCGTCTGCAGAGCCTGAGCGGGCAGGTGGGTCTGCCTTGCGTAGAACTGACACCCTTCGCAGGTGCGGACAATTCTAGTGGCGTCGGCCACCGCCGTCGGCCAGTAGAAACCTTATCGGAAAGCATTCCCGACAAGGGCTCGAGGCGCTGCATGATGGCCGCAAGCCCCCGAGTGTATCTCTCGCAGGAGTTCCTGACCTTCGGCGATGGAGATGCATCGCTGGAGGATGCATGAGGGGCTGCGGTGGTAGAGCTCCTTCTCATCTCCCAGCAAGACGAACGACTTGGCGCGCCGCGCCACCCGCCGAGCTTCGGCTCGGTCGGAGGGTTGCTCTCCTCGGTGGAGATATTGCAGGTACGGGGTCTGCCAGTTTTGATCAGGCGTGACCCCACTTCGCTCCCCCCCCAACGTGCAGCGTCTCGCCCTCGGGGGCCGAGGGTACCTCGGGCCGAACCGAGGGTGCCTCGGGCCGAACCGAGGGTGCCTCGGACTGTGCCGAGGGTACCTCGGGCTAGACCGAGGATGCCTCAGGCCGAGCCGAGGGCGCCTCGGACTGTGCCGAGGGTACCTCGGGCTGGGCCGAGGGTGCCTCAGGCTTGGGCGTGTCGTCGATCTTGACGGAAGGCTGATGTAGATCTCGGGAGAAGACGTCCGGGGGAACCGTTGTTCGCCCCGAGGCTATTTTAGCCAGCTCGTCCGCAGTCTCGTTGTAGCGCCGAGCGATGTGGTTGAGCTCGAGCCCGTAGAACTTGTCTTCCAAGCGCCGAACCTCATCGCAGTAGGCCTCCATCTTCAGGTCGCGGCAGTGGGAGTTCTTCATGACCTGGTCAATGACGAGCTGCGAGTCACCGCGAGCGTCGAGGCGTCGGACCCCTAGCTCGATGGCGATCCGCAATCCGTTGACCAGAGCCTCGTACTCAGCCACATTGTTGGATGCCGGGAAATGGAGGCGTAGCACGTAGCGTAGGTGCTTCCCGAGGGGCGAGACGAAGAGTAGGCCTGCGCCGGCTCCTGTCTTCATCAGCGACCCGTCGAAGAACATGGTCCAGAGCTCCGGTTGGATCGGAGCTGTCGGTAGCTGGGTGTCGACCCGTTCGGCCACGAAGTCTGCCAGGACCTGGGACTTGATGGCCTTCCGAGGGGCGAACGAGATCGTCTCACCCATGATTTCCACCGCCCACTTTGCAATCCTACCCGAGGCTTCCCGGCACTGGATGATCTCCCCCAGGGGGAAGGATGACACCACAGTTACCGGATGAGACTCGAAGTAGTGTCGCAACTTCCGCCGTGTCAGGATCACCGCGTACAGCAGCTTCTGAACTTGTGGGTAGCGGATCTTGGTTTCGGACAGTACCTCGCTGACGAAGTAGACTGGCCTCTGAACGGACAATGCATGCCCCTCTTCTTGCCTCTCGACCGCAATCGCGGCGCTAACCACCTGAGTGGTCGCGGCGACGTAGACCAAGAGGGCTTCTCCGGCAGCTGGGGGCACCAAGATAGGCGCCTTCGTGAGGAGCGCCTTCAGGTTCCCGAGGGCTTCCTCGGCCTCAGGGGTCCAAGTGAAGCACTCGGCCTTCCTTAAGAGGCGGTACAGAGGTAGACCTCTTTCGCCGAGGCGTGAGATGAAGCGGCTCAGAGCCGCGAGACATCCCATGACCCTCTGTACGCCTTTCAAGTCCTTGATGGGCCCCGTGCTGGTGATGGCTGCGATCTTCTCCGGGTTGGCTTCGATGCCCCGCTCGGAGACGATGAAACCCAAGAGCATGCCTCGGGGCACCCCGAAGACACACTTTTCGGGATTGAGCTTGACGCCTTTCGCCTTGAGACATCGGAATGTCACTTCAAGGTCGGAAAGGAGGTCGGAGGCTTTCCTCGTCTTGACTACGATGTCATCGACGTAGGCCTCGACCGTCCGGCCAATGTGTTCGCCGAACACATGATTCATGCACCGCTGGTACGTCGCGCCCGCATTCCTCAAGCCGAACGGCATGGTGACATAGCAGTACATGCTGAAGGGTGTGATGAAAGAAGTCGCGAGCTGGTCGGACTCTTTCATCCTGATTTGGTGATACCCTGAGTAGGCATCGAGGAAAGACAGGGTTTCGCACCCAGCAGTGGAATCCACGATTTGATCGATGCGAGGCAGAGGGTAGGGAACCTTCGGACATGCTTTGTTGAGACCAGTGTAGTCTACACACATCCGCCATTTCCCCCCTTTCTTTCTCACAAGCACAGGGTTGGCAAGCCATTCGGGATGGAATACCTCTTTGATGAACCCTTCCGCCATTAGCTTGTGGATCTCCTCGCCTATGGCTCTGCGCTTCTCCTCGTCGAATCGGCGCAGAGGCTGCTTGACGGGTCGGGCTCCGGCTCGGATGTCCAGCGAGTGCTCGGCGACATCCCTCGGTATGCCGGGCATGTCCGAGGGACTCCACGCGAAGACGTTGGCGTTCGCGCGGAGAAAGTCGACGAGCACTGCTTCCTATTTGGGACCGAGCTCGGAGCCGATCCGGATCTGCTTGGAGGCGTCGCCGCTAGAGATGGCAATGGGTACCCGAAACCCGAAACCCGATGGGTTTTTACCCCATTAGGGTACGGGTTTGGGTCAATTTTCATACCCATGGGTTTGTTAATGGGCATAAATGTATACCCGACGGGTTCATGGGTACGGGTTTGTTCCTATAGTACCCAAACCCGTGAACCCGTGGGTTTTTTAAACCCGACCAAACCTAGTGTATATTGTCATTTTATTTTATAAACGAACAACAAACTTGTTATCTACCTATTTACTTCCTATTTTTATCAAATAGTGAATGTATAAGTAGTTGCTGAGAGTGTTGCTTGCTTGCTATTATAGTTATTACTAGCGTTATATATGTGGTGGATGTATAACTTAGTGCAAGGTAACTTGATTATACAACTTATTATTTGTATTTAATTCTCTCTACTAATATTTTTTATACCAAATCATGAACTCGTTGTTCATTACATAAATTTTGGACCATGATCTCATTAATCATTACGATACTTATTGATTATAGAAAGAATAAGTATATTGGAGATAAAACCCGCGGGTAACCCGTGGGTACCCGCTAACCCGATGGGTACGGGTTTGGGCAAAATTTCAAACCCGTCACGGGTACGGGTTTTTTAATGGGTGTAAATATTTTTCACGGGTACGGGTTTGGGATAGCAAAACCCGGCGGGTTTGTACCCGTTGCCATCTCTAGTCGCCGCTGAGGTCGAGGGGGACGGACTTAACCATCTCCGTTGGCTCAAAGTTGTCGGCATGACGCTTCACGTCTGGCACCTCCTTAGAGAGGCTCTCCAGGTCGGCGATGAGGGCCTTGGACTCGGCGAGGGCCTCGGCGTACTCCACGCACTCCACGTCGCATTCGAACGCGTGTTTGTACGTGGGGCCGACGGTGATGACCCCGTTGGGGCCCGGCATCTTGAGCTTCAGGTAGGTGTAGTTGGGGACGGCCATGAACTTCGCGTAGCATGGCCTCCCCAGTACCGCGTGGTAGGTTCCTCGGAACCCGACCACCTCGAACGTCAGGGTCTCCCTTCGGAAGTTGGAGGGTGTTCCGAAGCAGATGGGAAGGTCGAGTTGTCCGAGGGGCTGGACGCGCTTCCCAGGGATGATCCCATGGAAAGGCGCAGCGCCTGCCCGGACCGAGGACAGATCGACACGCAGGAGCCCGAGGGTCTCGGCGTAGATGATGTTGAGGCTGCTGCCTCCGTCCATGAGGACCTTGGTGAGCCTGACATCACCGATGACGGGGTCGACGACGAGTGGGTATTTCCCCAGGCTCGGCACGTGGTCGGGGTGGTCGGCTTGGTCGAAGGTGATGGGCTTGTCGGACCAATCTAGGTAGACTGGTGCCGCCACCTTCACCGAACAGACCTCCCGACGCTCTTGCTTGCGGTGCCGAGCCGAGGCGTCCGCCGCTTGCCCACCGTAGATCATGAAGCAATCGCGGACCTCGGGGAACTCTCCTGCCTGGTGATCTTCCTTCTTGTCGTCGTCGTGGGCCCTGCCACCCTCCGCGGGTGGCCCGGCCCTGTGGAAGTGGCGCCGAAGCATGACGCACTCCTCAAGGGTGTGCTTGACGGGCCCCTGGTGGTAGGGGCACGGCTCCTTGAGCATCTTGTCGAAGAGGTTGGCACCTCCGGGGGGTTTCCGAGGGTTCTTGTACTCGGCGGCAGCGACAAGGTCCGCATCGGCGGCGTCGCGTTTCGCTTGCGACTTCTTCTTGCCCTTCTTCTTGGCGCCGCGCTGAGTTGACGCCTCGGGGGTATCTTCCGAAGGGCGGCCCTGGGGCTGCTTGTCCTTCCGGAAGATAGCCTCGACCGCCTCCTGGCCGGAGGCGAACTTGGTGGCGATGTCCATCAGCTCGCTCGCCCTGGTGGGGGTCTTGCGACCCAGCTTGCTCACCAGGTCGCGGCAAGTGGTGCCGGCGAGGAACGCGCCGATGACATCCGAGTCGGTGATGTTGGGCAGCTCGGTGCGCTGCTTTGAGAATCGCCGGATGTAGTCTCGAAGAGACTCTCCCGGCTGCTGTCGGCAGCTTCGAAGGTCCCAGGAATTCCCAGGGCGCACGTACGTGCCCTGGAAATTTCCGGCGAAAGCTTGGACCAGGTCGTCCCAGTTGGAGATCTTCCCCGGAGGCATGTGCTCCAACCAGGCGCGAGCGGTGTCGGAGAGGAACAGGGGGAGGTTGCGGATGATGAGGTTGTCATCGTCCGTTCCACCCAGTTGGCAGGCCAGACGGTAGTCCGCGAGCCACAGTTCCGGTCTCGTCTCCCCCGAGTACTTCGTGATAGTAGTCGGGGGTCGGAACCGGGTCGGGAACGGCGCCCGTCGTATGGCCCGGCTGAAGTCCTGCGGACCGGGTGGTTCGGGCGAGGGACTCCGATCCTCCCCGCTGTCGTAGCGTCCCCCACGCCTGGGGTGGTAGCCTCGGCGCACCCTCTCGTCGAGGTGAGCTCGACAGTCGCGGTGATGGTGCTCGTTCCCGAGCGACCCGGGGCCGCAGGCGCTGTGTTGCGCGTGCGCCCGGTGTAGACCGAGGCTTCCCGCATGAATCGGGAAGTCGCGGCATGATGTTCTGAGGGGTACCCCTGCCTTCGGGAGGCGGAGCTCTCGGCCCACCGGACCGCGGTGCCTTCCAGGAGATTCTTGAGCTCTCCCTGGATTCGCCGCCCCTCGGTGGTTGATGGCTCCGGCATCGCGCGGAGGAGCATTGCTGCTGCAGCCAGGTTCTGGCCGACCCCACTGGATGCGGGTGGCGGCCTAACCCTGACATCATCGGCGATGCGGTGCTGGAAGCCCTGGGGTAGATGACGTATTTCTCCGGCCGGAGGTTGGCCCACCCATGCTTGCCCGACGTCCCGACGGATCGGCTCAAGCGCTCCTGCTCCCTCGTCGAGCCTGGCCTGCACCCCGCGGATTTGCTCGAGTTGTGGGTCATGGCCCCCCGCCTGAACGGGGACCACAGCTAGCTCCCGTGGGATGTCAACGCGAGGCACCGGCCTAGGGAGATCACCGTCCTCCGGCATGCCGAGATGGTTGCCTTCGGAGGGACCCCCTAGATCGACGTGGAAACATTCGCGGCTTGGGCCGCAGTCCTCGTCGCCGAGGCTACGGCTACCGTCGGAACAGTCGGAAAGGCAGTAGTCGCATGCGGTCATGAAGTCCCGCATGGCACTGGGGTTGCCAAGTCTAGAGAAATCCCAACAGAAGCTGGGCTCGTCGTCTTCCTCGGACCAGAGGGCCCGTAGGTCGAGACGTCTATCAGCCGGTCCTAAGGTGACCGCATACGAAACCCCGGAGGGTTCGGACTCGCCTCTACGAGCGCGCCCGCCAAAGCGAAGCCGCTAGGCGGGTCGAGGCTGAATCCAAAAGACGTGGGATGGGAATCGGTCGGTACCTCTTGGTCGACGGGCGGTGATGAAGTCACGTCGGGGACTGACTGCACCGTCGTCTCAGGTACGAGGGTGACGTCCAGTAAGCCTTTCGGGAGCGCGCTGGCGTCGTCTGTTTGCCCGGAATCGGCGCGTTGCGGGGAGACGGCGCTCGTCTTCGTCTCAAGCGCGAGGTCGATGCCCGATGCACCCCCCGTTGGGGTGCTGGCACTATCGACTCGCTCGACAGCCAACGAGGCGCTGCCTCCTGCTTGGCCTTGGTTGCCCCGCCTCTCCCTCCGTTGGCGGGGAAGAGGGCAGGGTGAGCTCGAAGGTTGTTCTTCCACCACGCGGGGAAGACGTCGTCGATTCCGCCGCCGGCGGGCGGGCTGTCGGCCGCCATTGTCGCTGTCGCCCGGCGGTGGAACGAGTATCATGTCGTAGCTGTCGTCGAGGGACATGAACTCAAGACTCCCGAAATGGAGCACCGTCCCGGGTTGGAGAGGTTGCTGGAGACTGCCCATCTGGAGCTTGACGGGAAGCTGTTCGTCAACACGCAGCAGGCCCCTACCTGGCGCGCCAACTGTCGGCGTTTCGAGACCGGGGGGTCCCTAAGCCGACGAGTGAATGTCGCCGCGTGCCCCAGCCCAGATGGGTCGACGCGAGGCCGAGCGCGAAGGGGGGAAGTGAGGTGGCCGAAGATGGGCGTGAGAGAGGTGGAAATCCAGCGGCCTTCGTGTTCGTCCCGCGCCCAGGTCGGGTGCGCTTGAAGTAGGGGGTTACAAGCGTCCACGCGGGAGAGGGAGCGAGCGGCTTCAAGCGAGCGCCTGTCTCGTCCTCGTCCCCGCGTGGCCAACCCTCTCTAAGAGGGCCCTGGTCCTTCCTTTTATAGGCGTAAGGAGAGGATCCAGGTGTACAATGGGGGGTGTAGCAGAGTGCTACGCGTCTAGCGGAGGAGAGCTAGCGCCCTAAGTACATGCCGTTGTGGCAGCCAGAGAGATTTTGGCACCCAGCTGGTGTGATGTCGTGGCCGTCGGAGGAGTGCTGGAGCCTGGCGGAGGGACAGCTGTCGGAGCTGTTGAGTCTTTGCTGACGTCCTCTTGCTTCCATAAGGGGGCTGAGAGCCACCGTCGTCACAGAGTATGTGGGGCGCCATCATTGCCTATCTGGCGGAGCGAGCCAGATGGGACGCCGGTCTTGTTCCCCGTGGCCTGAGTCAGCTCGGGGTAGGGTGATGATGGCGCCTCCTGTTGACGTGGCTGGTCTGCGCCCTAGATTGGGCGATGTGGAAGCTCCTCCGAAGCCGAGGTCGAGTCTGTCTTCCGTGGCTGAGGTCGAGTCCGAGCCCCTGGTTCGGGCGAGGCGGAGACCGTCGGCTGAGGCCAGGGTGGAGTCCGAGCCCTAGGGTCGGGCGGAGCGGAGTTCGTCGTCTTCCGGGACTTAGCCCGAGTCTGAGCCCTAGGTCGGGCGGAGCGGAGTTCGTCGTCTTCTGGGACTTAGCCCGAGTCCGAGCCCTGGGTCGGGCGGAGCGGAGTTCACCGTCTTCTGGGGCTTAGCCCGAGTCCGAGCCCTGGGTCGGGCGGAGCGGAGTTCGTCGTCTTCCGGGACTTAGCCCGAGTCCGAGCCCGGGGTCGGGCGGAGCGGAGTTCATCGTCTTCCGGGACTTAGCCCGAGTCCGAGCCCTGGGTCGGGCGGAGCGCAGTTCGTCGTCTTCCGGGACTTAGCCCGAGTCTGAGCCCTGGGTCGGGCGGAGCGGAGTTCGCCGTCTTCCGGGGCTTAGCCCGAGTCCGAGCCCTGGGTCGGGCGGAGCGGAGTTCGCCGTCTTCCGGGGCTTAGCCCGAGTCCGAGCCCTGGGTCGGGCGGAGCGGAGCTTCCTATGGTGCCTGCGGCCGGGCCTGACTGCCTGTCAGCCTCACTCTGTCAAGTGGCACCGCAGTCGGAGCGGCGCAGGCGGTGCAGTCTTTTTGTCAGGCCGGTCAGTGGAGCGGCGAAGTGACGGCGGTCACTTCGGCTCTGTCGGCTGAAGGGCGCGCGTCAAGATAAAGGTGTCAGGCCACATTTGCATTAGATGCTCCTGCGATTTGGTCGGTCGGTGCGGCGATTTGGTCAGGGTTGCTTCTTGGCAAAGACAGGGCCTCGGGCGAGCCGGAAATATGTTCGCCGCTGGAGGGGGGCCTCGGGCGAGACGGAGATCCTCCAGGGTCGGCTGCCCTTGTCCGAGGCTAGGCTCGGGCGAGGCGTGATCGAGTCCCTCGAATGGACTGATCCCTGACTTAATCGCACCCATCAGGCCTTTGCAGCTTTATGCTGATGGGGGTTACCAGCTGAGAATTAGGAGCCTTGAGGGTACACCTAATTATGGTCCCCGACAGTGAGCACGGCTAGTATACTAGTTTTACACTCTCCAAAGGTTGCGCATCTTTACCCACAAGTCATGTTACCCATCTGCCAAGAGACGGCCAATCCCATACACCTCTACCGAGGAGGCGAGGCAGGGTAACACTACGAGGCCTTTACAAAGTTCCACTAGCTTCAGAAATCTCGCTATAGTTTATAGGAAGCTCCAATGCAGGGTTCTTGCCTGACCGCCATCGCAGCAAAATCAACCAAGGACCTCCCTACACTGACCACTCCCCTACTGCCCTTGCCCCTTTCGGGTAAGGAAGACCTCCACTAGCTTTCCTAGTTAATTAGCCAAGGGCGTCCCATTAAACCCTTGTGGTAGCACTATTTTCCCGGGTGGTCGCTCCATGTTCCCATTAACATAATGATCTTAACATGAACAGTAATAATAAAAGAGAATAAAAGAGTAATTATGAATAAAGTATCTTCATACCCAAATCCACATAAAGCAATAGCAGGTACTACTCAAAGAAATATTTCAGTGGTGAACAAGGTATAAAGATAGCCAAAACTAGGGTAACCTATTGGGTCCCATCAAAATTATCCTATGCAGATCATTATAATTAATAAGAACATGGCTAGGAAAAAGTAAGTGATCAAGGGCACAACTTGCCTTCAATGAGCTCCTGCTCAGCAACTTCTACCTGCTGAACCTCAGAATCCACAGTGGCTTGCTCGTCTACTCGCATCAACACAGTACATACATAGTATAGCAAAAATTAACATTGCACCAAACATGTGAATAAAATACACAATAAAAATCTACGCGTTAAAATAAGAACCTAGGAATAGGAATCATTAATTTTGGAGTTATAGATTTTGAATTATGAATTTCCAAAGGTTTAATGTGCTTGAAATAGGATTAAATGAGAAATAAATTCTCTTACTGTTTTCATGTTAAATAGAGACTCTAGGTGATAGATAATAATATTACAAGATTTTATAAATTGAAATGGATCAATTCGGATAAAAAATGAATTAGATATGAATTTTCCAAGTCCCTAGAATTTATTTTGTACTAAAACCCATTCCCATATTCATTTTTCGGTTTTTATTATCCTTTGGACTGGGCCTCATTTCCTGGAAAACTTAGGGATCACGGTGAAAAAGAGTCCAAGACTCAGGGAACAACTGGTTGGACTGCGGGTCAAAACCCTAATTACTAGAGGGCTCTTTAACAAAATTGACCCACAAAGGGGTACGGATGTCTCTGGTCCGCCCGATTAGAAATCTAGGGCTCCGATTGACTCGATACGACGGCCGCCGCGCTTACACCGAGACCGTCGATCCCCAGATCGACGACGGAAAGCGGATCACCCTGGAACCCGATGGATCAACAATGCACGGTCCAGATCAGATTGCCAACGTGGTGTGGCCGGACTCGATCGCCCGCGCTCATCCCCAAATCTACGGACCAGGTCTAAAACACGCGAAGAGTTCTTCCCAGGCTAATCTGGACCGCGCGTTCATGAATCAACGGCCAAAGCCTACCTTCCCCAACCAGCCGACATTGGACACGCCCGCGCTCACCTCCATCCACGGCGGAGACCACGCCGGTGGGCAAACGATCAGGCGGGCCGATGCCCCACAAGCACAACCGAAGGTACCAACACGAACCTAACTACACAAGGAATGCACCAGAGGCTTTATTACCGTGTATTGAGCAGTGTGGAGTTTCCCCGTCCAGTAATGGCGGCCGCGAGGTGGAAGATGCGCGAAGACGAGAAATCCCCGGCCAATGCTTGCAAATCCCGCCCGGCGCAACCACGGACACGTTGTAGGTGACCCCGCAAGGCTTCACGGACTGACACCGAGGGTTCCCCGCCAACGAAAACGCACCACCGTGTGCGGCGGCACACCCTTCCGCGGCGGAGTTGCACGGCAAAATTGGAGATCTCGGGTGAATGACTCGGGGTCGCTGGTAGTTGAGAGGAGAGCGGAGGGGGTTTGGCTTCGATGTTATAGGGCGTCCGCGAGGTGAGTGGAGCTGATGCCGCGAATTGCGCGTGGTTCGGTTGCAACCGCACGACGCGAGGAAGAGGGAAACCCCGACGGGTGGGTCCCACCCGTAAGCGGATTCAGAGAGAGCGCGGCGCAGCGGTGCAGACTGACGTAAGGGACCCACCAGCAGTGAATGCGGCGCGGCGCGAGAGAGACATCCGCGGTGCGGGTCCCACTGGTCAGTGCCACGACGCGCGCTGGAGTTCACAACTGGGCCGCGCAGTTGGCTTCCCTCGGTGGGCTAAAATATGGTAAGCCGGCCCAGGTGAGGTTTTTTTATCTCTTTTTTTTCTTTTCCTTTTCTTATTTTTCCTTATTTCAATTTGAATTCAAATGTTGTTTGAAGTTCATGCTTAAGTGAATTTCTCAAATTCAAGCACCATTATGAACAGGTGAATTTAATTATTTATATATCTTTTCCTTATATTTATATAGTATTTCTCTCCTCCCTCTCTAATTTTAACCCTAATTCCAAATTGGGGTTGATTCCACATTCCAAGCCATTCTTTTGTTTCCATTATTATTGTTACTGTTATTGGAATGCACAAGCAAACAAAAATATCCAGCATGATGCATATATTTTTTTATCGTTTGTTTTAATTCATCTCTCTTAGTTATAGGTATGCTCTTTTTACGATGCAAATAAGACATATAAAATAAAGAGACCTCTATATATTCTTTTTATACAATTTTGAGTATTACAAATCCTACCCCCCTTAAAAATAATCTCGTCCTCGAGATTTAGGAAGGACTACGGAAAAGATGGGGAAAATCTATGCGAAGCTCTTCTTCTCTTTCCCAAGTTGCTTCATCTTCACCGTGGTGGCTCCATTGCACTTTGCACATCTTTATAACCTTATTTCTCGTAACTCGAGTCAATGTATCAAGAATCTTGATGGGGTACTCAGCATAAGTCAAATCCTCTTGAACACTAAGGTCATCCATTGGTAACTGCTCTTCAGGTACCCTGAGACATTTCTTTAGCTGAGATACATGAAAGACATCATGAACATCCGCAAGATGATCCGGTAACTCCAATTGGTATGCAACATCTCCCACTCGTTTTAAGATTAAGAAGGGTCCAATAAAGCGAGGGGATAACTTTCCTTTGACTTTGAATCTTCTCATACCTCTGAGTGGTGACACCTTCAAATAGACATAATCTCCCTCCTTAAACTCAAGCAGTCTTCTCCGGGTATCAGCATAGCTTTTCTGCCTGGATTGTGCAGTTCTCAAATTCTCCCTTATTTGCTGGACTTGCTCCTCTGCTTCTTGCATAATCTTAGGCCCAAACAACTGCCTTTCTCCAGTTTGATCCCAATACAGTGGAGTCCTGCACTTTCTGCCATACAAAGCCTCAAACGGTGACATCTTCAAACTGGCCTGATAGCTATTATTGTAAGAGAACTCTGCATAAGGTAGACTCTTGTCCCAACTTCCACCATGCTTAAGGGCACAAGCTCTTAACATATCTTCCAGCACTTGGTTAGTCCTCTCAGTCTGCCCATCAGTCTGGGGATGGTAAGCCGAACTAAAATTCAATCTTGTATCCAATGACTCGTGCAATTTCTTCCAATACCGAGAGGTAAACTGTGATCCCCGGTCTGACACAATCTTCTTTGGCACAATATGTAGGCATACAATCCGTGTCATGTACAACTCTGCCAACTTAGCTCCTGAATATGTGGTCTTCACTGGAATAAAGTGGCTACCTTAGTTAGCCTGTCCACAATCACCCATATAGAATCGTATCCAGCGGACGTGCGGGGTAATCCAACAATGAAGTCCATGCCAATCTCTTCCCATTTCCGCTCAGGTATCTTCAGTGGGTGCAGTAGTCCGGCTGGCCTCTGGTGTTCAGCCTTAACTCTTTGACACACATCGCACATAGCCACATGTGCAGCCACATCTCTCTTTAGTCCATACCACCAATACTTTTGCTTCAAATCATGATACATCTTAGTACTCCCAGGATGGATAGAATAAACTGAATCATGTGCCTCCTTTAAAATAGTCTCACGAAGGCTTTCAATATCAGGAACACATATCCTGTCCTTGAACCACACAGTGCCTTGTTCATCTTCCGTGAATTCCGGACCTCTACCCTCTGTTATCAGATCCTTGATCTCCTGAATCTTAGCATCACCAACCTGACCTTGACGAATTTCTTGCTCCAAGGTAGGTTCCAATTCAATGGTAACTCCTTCCGTATGTGTAACAATTCCCAGGTTGAGCCTCTCAAAATCTTTTGCTAATTCATCAGGTAGCTGGACAACGAAAGCGGAGTGAACATGCTCCTTCCGACTCAAGGCATCTGCAACCAAATTTGCCTTGCCTGGGTGATAGTGGATCTCCAAACCATAATCCTTAATAAGCTCCAACCAACGACGTTGCCTAAGGTTGAGATCCTTCTGAGTGAATATGTACTTCAAGCTCTTATGATCCGTGTATACTTGGCACTTAGTTCCCATGATGTAGTGTCTCCAAATCTTAAGTGCATGCACAACTGCTGCCAGCTCTAAGTCATGAGTGGGGTAGTTCAATTCATGTTTCCGCAACTAACGAGACGCATATGCGATCACATGTCCTTCTTGCATGAGCACACATCCCAGTCCTTGGCCACATGCATCACAATAAATGTCAAATCCCTTCCGTAGATCTGGCATAATCAATACTGGTGGTGACATCAATCTCTTCTTCAATTGATCAAAGCTTTCTTGGCATTTCTCATCCCACTTGAATTCTCTTCCTTTCTCCAAAAGCGAGGTCATAGGCTTGGCGATCTTAGAGAACCCTTCAATAAACCTCCGATAATATCCTGCGAGTCCCAAGAAACTCCGAATCTCAGTAACTGTAGTAGGCACTCTCCACTCTATAATCTCCTTGACCTTAGCAGGATCCACTACTATTCCTCCATTAGAAATAATATGACCAAGGAATGGCACCTTGTCAATGCAAAACTCGCACTTGCTAAACTTGGCATAGAGTTGATTATCTTGCAGCTTCTATAGCACCAACCTTAGATGTTCTTCATGATCGCTTTCACTCTTAGAATAAATGAGAATATCGTCGATGAACACCACGACGAATCTGTCCAAATACTCCATAAACACTTTATTCATCAAATTCATGAAATAAGCTGGTGCATTGGTTAATCCAAATGACATAACAGTAAACTCGTATAATCCATATCGGGTTGAGAAAGTTGTCTTAGGAATATCCGATGGTCTAATCCTCATCTGATGGTATCCTGATCGGAGATCAATCTCCGAGAATACCCTAGCTCCTCTCATCTGATCAAACAAATCCTCAATACGGGGTAATGGATACTTGTTCTTCACCGTGACATCATTAAGGGACCTATAATCCACACACATCCGTTGTGATCCGTCCTTCTTTTGAACAAACAGAACCATTGCTCCCCAAGGTGAGGAACTCGGTCAAATGTACCTAGCCTTTTGTAACTCCGTTAATTGTTTCTTAAGTTCCTTTAGTTCTTCTACGGACATCCGGTACGACCGTTTGGAAATAGGAGCAGTCCCAGGTAAGAGATCAACAACAAACTCAACTTCCCTATCTGGTGGCATCCTTGGTAACTCCTCTAGAAAGACATCCGGAAAAATCCCTAACTGCACGGATGTTGCCACCCACAAACTTCTCATCTACTAAGAATGCCGCTAGTCTGATGGTGGTAGTTACTGCAATTTCAACTTCAAATCTTTATCCTTTGGAATTGGTGAGTTCTATGGTTCCTTTAGCACAGTGTATAAACTGCCTTTACCTTTCTTAACCACGACATACCAAGGATCACGTCTATAGTGCTCTCTTCTAACACTATAGGGGTAGCCCATCTGGGTTAGAAACAGAGGGTAAGAAAGAAAGAGTTGTAGACAAGGCATGTAATTACGAAGCATGTTACTTTGGGGGATTTATTAGCTAAGTGTGTCACCTACTAAAGCTAATTCATTACCTTATGGTGGTACATGCTAAGATGCCCGTCTATACTATTTCAATCAATCAAAGAAGCAAATCAAGCATTTATCATCAGAACAATCAACCAACATTTTTAATAGAGAAAATATTTTTTTTATTTTGTCTTAGGTTCCCTATCTCTTAAAAAGGTCATAAATGTAGGATTCCAAGGTGTGAAATCCATCTTGTCTGAAGGTAGAAAAGATAAGAATGATCAGAGTAGAATAGTAGAAGGTGAGACAGGATCAAGGTAAGTATAGAAAGAACTAGAGTAAGGTAAGCATAGAATGAATCAGAATGAGGTAAGTAGGTAAGAGTTTTGTCCATTTCTATCTAGGTTTCGTCCTACAGTCAACATTTGCGCTGATACCACTTCTGTCACACCCGGCTTTAAGGAACAAGGCCAGGTGCATCTCATACATGCGCCAAGAAGACAACATATATAATAACAGAGTGTATAGAGATAAATGTCATAAAACATCAGAGTATTTATTACATAGCGGAAGACTTATTACGAAATAAAATAATAAAGATAAAACAAACTAAGGATCGTTGGCGCCAATGTCAACTAAGAAACGCCACCTAGATCAAGTTGAATGCCTCAGTGTTAAGCGGCTCCTCTTCGACCACCTGTTCTTCTCCTGTGGGGGGGTGGTGTGAGACAGCAAGAGTGAGCTCACATACGTTCATAGCTCAACAAGTCGTGGGGAATAATGTGGCATGAACTCACCAAACGTGGGAGTTCATGTAGTGTAAGGCTGATCAATGAAATAGAGGCTGAAGCTGAGCATTGCTTTTATAAGTTGGTCAAAATTTTATTAGCAATTACTAAGTGTAAGTAAATACCAAACCTTAATAATAATAAAGAAAAGTAATGGTAAAATAATCCCAAATGCGATGCAAATGTCAAATTAAATTTAAGTTCCATAAATTAATCATGTGAGGGTCCGAGCCGCTCATGACCGTGAGCACGGCTAGTATACTAGTTTTACACTCTGCAGAGGTTGCGTATCTTTACCCACAAGTCATGTTACCCATCTGCCAAGAGACGGCCAATCCCATACACCTCTACCGAGGAGGCGAGGCAGGGTAACACTACGAGGCCTTTACAAAGTTCCACTAGCTTCAGAAATCCCACTATAGTTTATAGGAAGCTCCAATGCAGGGTTCTTGCCTGACCGCCATCGCAGCAAAATCAACCAAGGACCTCCCTACACTGACCACTCCCCTATTGCCCTTGCCCTTTCGGGTAAGGAAGACCTCCACTAGCTTTCCTAGTTAATCAGCCAAGGGCGTCCCATTAAACCCTTGTGGTAGCACTGTTTTCCCGGGTGGTCGCTCCATGTTCCCATTAACATAATGATCTTAACATGAACAGTAATAATAAAAGAGAATAAAAGAGTAATTATGAATAAAGTATCTTCATACCCAAATCCACATAAAGCAATAGCAGGTACTACTCAAAGAAATATTTCAGTGGTGAACAAGGTATAAAGATAGCCAAAACTAGGGTAACCTATTGGGTCCCATCAAAATTATCCTATGCAGATCATTATAATTAATAAGAACATGGCTGGGAAAAAGTAAGTGATCAAGGGCACAACTTGCCTTCAATGAGCTCCTGCTCAGCAACTTCTACCTGCTGAACCTCAGAATCCACAGTGGCTTGCTCGTCTACTCGCATCAACACAGTACATACATAGTATAGCAAAAATTAACATTGCACCAAACATGTGAATAAAATACACAATAAAAATCTACGCGTTAAAATAAGAACCTAGGAATAGGAATCATTAATTTTGGAGTTATAGATTTTGAATTATGAATTTCCAAAGGTTTAATGTGCTTGAAATAGGATTAAATGAGAAATAAATTCTCTTATTGTTTTCATGTTAAACAGAGACTCTAGGTGATAGATATTAATATTACAAGATTTTATAAATTGAAATGGATCAATTCGGATAAAAAATGAATTAGATATGAATTTTCCAAGTCCCTAGAATTTATTTTGTACTAAAACCCATTCCCATATTCATTTTTCGGTTTTTATTATCCTTTGGACTGGGCCTCATTTCCTGGAAAACTCAGGGATCACAGTGAAAAAGAGTCCAAGACTCAGGGAACAACTGGTTGGACTGCGGGTCAAAACCCTAATTACTAGAGGGCTCTTTAACAAAATTGACCCACGAAGGGGTACGGATGTCTCTGGTCCGCCCGATTAGAAATCTAGGGCTCCGATTGACTCGATACGACGGCCGCCGTGCTTACACCGAGACCGTCGATCCCCAGATCGACGACGGAAAGCGGATCACCCTGGAACCCGATGGATCAACAATGCACGGTTCAGATCAGATTGCCAACACGGTGTGGCCGGACTCGATCGCCCGCGCTCATCCCCAAATCTACGGACCAGGTCTAAAACACGCGAAGAGTTCTTCCCAGGCTAATCTAGACCGCGTGTTCATGAATCAACGGCCAAAGCCTACCTTCCCCAACCAGCCGACATTGGACACGCCCGCGCTCACCTCCATCCACGGCGGAGACCACGCCGGTGGGCAAACGATCAGGCGGACCGATGCCCCACAAGCACAACCGAAGGTACCAACACGAACCTAACTACACAAGGAATGCACCAGAGGCTTTATTACCGTGTATTGAGCAGTGTGGAGTTTCCCCGTCCAGTAATGGCGGCCGCGAGGTGGAAGATGCGCGAAGACGAGAAATCCTCGGCCAATGCTTGCAAATCCCGCCCGGCGCAACCACGGACACGTTGTAGGTGACCCCGCAAGGCTTCACGGACTGACACCGAGGGTTCCCCACCAACGAAAACGCACCACCGTGTGCGGCGGCACACCCTTCCGCGGCGGAGTTGCACGGCAAAATTGGAGATCTCGGGTGAATGACTCGGGGTCGCTGGTAGTTGAGAGGAGAGCGGAGGGGGTTTGGCTTCGATGTTATAGGGCGTCCGCGAGGTGAGTGGAGCTGATGCCGCGAATTGCGCGTGGTTCGGTTGCAACCGCACGACGCGAGGAAGAGGGAAACCCCGACGGGTGGGTCCCACCCGTAAGCGGATTCAGAGAGAGCGCGGCGTAGCGGTGCAGACTGACGTAAGGGACCCACCAGCAGTGAATGCGGCGCGACGCGAGAGAGACATCCGCGGTGCGGGTCCCACTGGTCAGTGCCACGGCGCGCGCTGGAGTTCACAACTGGGCCGCGCAGATGGCTTCCCTCGGTGGGCTAAAATATGGTAAGCCGGCCCAGGTGAGGTTTTTTTATCTCTTTTTTTTCTTTTTCTTTTCTTATTTTTCCTTATTTCAATTTGAATTCAAATGTTGTTTGAAGTTCATGCTTAAGTGAATTTCTCAAATTCAAGCACCATTATGAACAGGTGCATTTAATTATTTATATATCTTTTCCTTATATTTATATAGTATTTCTCTCCTCCCTCTCTAATTTTAACCCTAATTCCAAATTGGGGTTGATTCCACATTCTAAGCCATTCTTTTGTTTCCATTATTATTGTTACTGTTATTGGAATGCATAAGCAAACAAAAATATCCAGCATGATGCATATATTTTTTTTATCGTTTGTTTTAATTCATCTCTCTTAGTTATAGGTATGCTCTTTTTATGATGCAAATAAGACACATAAAATAAAGAGACCTCTATATATTCTTTTTATACAATTTGAGTATTACAGGTCAGGACACACAGCTCGAGCAAATCCGCGAGATGCAGGCCAGGCTCGACGAGGAAGCAGGACAACTTGTGCAGCTCCGGCAAAATATCGGCCAGGAGTGGGCAGGCCGAGCACCGACCGGAGAAGCGCGTCATCTGGCCCAGGATGTCCAGCACCGCATCGCCGACGATGCCAGGGCAAGGCTGCCCCTGGCTTCCAGTGGGGTCGGCCAGAACCTGGCTGCAGCAGCAATACTACTCCGAGCGATGCCGGAACCATCCACCACCATGGGGCGACGTATCCAGGGAGAGCTCAAGAATCTCCTGGAGGATGCTACGGTCCGGCGGGCCGAAAGCTCTACCTCCCGAAGGCAGGGGTACCCCCAGGAGCATCGCGTCGCGACTTCCCAATTCATGCGGGAAGCCTCGGTCCACACCGGGCGCACGCGGGACACAGCGCCTGCGGCCCTGGGTCGCCTCGGCAACGAGCACCACCACCGCGACCGTCGAGCCCACCTCGATGAGAAGGTGCGCCGAGGCTACCACCCCAGGCGTGGGGGACGCTATGACAGCGGGGAGGATCGGAGCCCTTCGCCCGAACCGCCCGGTCCGCAGGCTTTCAGCCGGGCCATACGACGGGCGCCGTTCCCGACCCGGTTCCGAACCCCAACTACCATCACCAAGTACTCGGGGGAGACAAGGCCGGAACTGTGGCTTGCGGACTACCGGCTGGCCTGCCAGCTGGGTGGAACGGACGATGACAACCTCATCATCCGCAACCTCCCCCTGTTCCTCTCCGAAGCCGCCCGAGCCTGACTGGAGCATTTGCCTCCTGCGTAGAACTCCAACTGGGACGACAACTTCCAGGACACATACGTGCGCCATGGGAACTCCTGGGATCTCCGAAGCTGTCGCCAGCAGCCGGGAGAATCCCTGCGGGACTACATCCGGCGATTTTCGAAGAAGCGCACCGAGTTGCCCAACATCACCGACTCAGATGTCATCGGCGCGTTGATGGACATCGCCACCAAGTTTGCCTCTGGTCAGGAGGCGGTCGAGGCCATCTTTCAGAAGGACAAGCAACCTCAGGGGCGCCAGCCGGAAGACGTCCCCGAGGCGTCCGCTCAGTGCGGCACCAAGAAGAAGGGCAAGAAGAAATCGCAAGCGAAACGCGACGTCGCCGACGCAGACCTTGTCGCCGCCGCCGAGCACAGGAACCCTCGGAAGCCTATCGGAGGCGCCAACCTGTTCGACAAGATGCTCAAGGAGTCGTGCCCCTATCATCAGGGTCCCGTCAAGCACACCCTTGAGGAGTGCGTCATGCTTCGGCGCTACTTCCACAAGGCCGGGCCTACGGCGGAAGGTGGCAGAGCCCACGACAACAACAAGAAGGAGGGCCACAAGGCAGAGGAGTTCCCCGAGGTCCATGACTGCTTCATGATCTACGGTGGGCAAGTGGCGGACGCCTCGGCTCGGCACCGCAAGCAAGAGCGCCGGGAGGTCTGCTCGGTGAAGGTGGCGGTGCCAGTCTACCTAGACTGGTCCGACAAGCCCATCACCTTCGACCAAGGCGACCACCCCGACCGTGTGCCGAGCCCGGGGAAGTACCCGCTCGTTGTCGATCGTCGGCAACGTCAGGCTTACCAAGGTCCTCATGGACGGAGGCAGCAGCCTCAACATCATCTACGCCAAGACCCTCAGGCTCTTGCAGATTGATCTGTCCGCGATCCGGGCCGGCGCGGCGCCCTTTCACGGGACCATCCCCGGGAAGCGCGTCCAACCCCTTGGGCAACTCGATCTTCCCGTCTGCTTCGGGACTCCCTCCAACTTCCGAAAGGAAACCCTCACGTTCGAGGTGGTCGGGTTCCGAGGAACCTACCACGCAGTGCTGGGGAGACCATGCTACGCCAAGTTCATGACTCTCCCCAACTACACCTACCTCAAGATCAAGATGTCGGGCCCCAACGGGGTCATCACCGTTGGATCCACGTACCGACACGCGTACGAATGCGACGTGGAGTGCGTGGAGTACGCTGAGGCCCTCGCTGAATCCGAGGCCCTCATCACCGACCTGGAGAGCCTCTCCAAGGAAGTGCCAGACGCGAAGCGCCACGCCGGCAACTTCGAGCCAGCAGAGGCGGTTAAGTCCGTCCCTCTTGACCCCAGCAACGACGCCTCCAAGCAAGTCTGGATCGGCTCCGAGCTCGACCCCAAATAGGAAGTCGTGCTCGTCGACTTTCTCCGTGCGAACGCCGAGGTTTTTGCGTGGAGTCCCTCGGACATGCCTGACATACCGAGGGATGTCGCCGAGCACTCGCTGGATATCCGAGCTGGAGCCCGACCCGTGAAGCAGCCTCTACGCCGACTCGACGAAGAAAAGCGTAGAGCCATAGGCGAGGAGATCCACAAGCTGATGGCTGCAGGGTTCATCAAAGAGGTATTCCATCCCGAATGGCTAGCCAACCCTGTGCTTGTGAAAAAGAAAGGTGGGAAATGGCGGATGTGTGTAGACTACACTGGTCTAAACAAAGCATGTCCGAAAGTTCCCTACCCTCTGCCTCGCATCGATCAAATCGTGGATTCCACTGCTGGGTGCGAAACCCTGTCGTTCCTCGATGCCTACTCAGGGTATCACCAAATCAGGATGAAAGAGTCCGACCAGCTCGCGACCTCTTTCATCACACCCTTTGGCATGTACTGCTATATTACTATGCCATTTGGTTTGAGGAATGCAGGCGCGACATACCAAAGGTGCATGAACCACGTGTTCGAAGAGCACATTGGCCGAACGGTCGAGGCTTACGTCGATGACATCGTAGTCAAGACGAGGAAAGCCTCCGACCTCCTCACTAACCTTGAAAGGACATTCAAGTGTCTCAAGGCAAAAGGCGTAAAACTCAATCCCGAGAAGTGTGTCTTCGGAGTCCCCCGAGGCATGCTCCTGGGGTTCATCGTCTCCGAGCGGGGCATCGAGGCCAACCCGGATTAAGGAAGACCGAGCGCTTCACTTGGACCCCCGAGGCCGAGGAAGCCCTCGGGAACTTAAAGGCGCTCCTTACAAGCGCGCCCATCCTGGTGCCCCCCGCTGCCGGAGAAGCCCTCTTGATCTACATAGCCGCAACCACTCAGGTGGTCAGCGCCACGGTCGTAGTCGAGAGACGAGAAGAAGGGCATGCATTGCTCGTCCAGAGGCCGGTCTACTTCATCAGTGAGGTACTGTCCGAGACCAAAATCTGCTACCCGCAAATTCAGAAGCTACTGTACACGGTAATTCCGACGCGGTGAAAGTTGCGACACTACTTCGAGTCTCATCTGGTGACTGTGGTGTCATCCTTCCCCCTGGGGGAGATCATCCAGTGCTGAGAGGCCTCGAGTAGGATTGCAAAGTGGGCGGTGGAGATCATGGGCAAGACAATCTCGTTCGCCCCTTGGAAGGCCATCAAGTCCCAAGTCTTGGCGGACTTCGTGGCTGAATGGGTCGACACCTAGCTTCCAGCAGCTCCGATCCAACCGGAACTCTGGACCATGTTTTTCGACAGGTCGCTGATGAAAACAGGAGCGGGCGCGGGCCTGCTCTTCATCTCACCCCCTCGGGAAGCACCTCCGCTACGTGCTGCGCCTCCATTTCCCGGCGTCCAACAACGTGGTCGAGTACGAGGCTCTGGTTAACGGGTTGCACATCGCCATCGAGCTAGGGGTTCGGCGCCTCGACGCTCGTGGCGACTCGCAGCTTGTCATCGACCAAGTCATGAAGAACTCACACTGCCGCGACCTGAAGATGGAAGCCTACTGCGACGAGGTTCGGCGCCTGGAAGACAAGTTCTACGGGCTCAAGCTCAACCACGTCGCCCGATGATACAACGAGACTACGGACAAGCTGGCTAAGATAGCCTCGGGGCGGACAACGGTTCCCCCGGACGTCTTCTCCCGAGACCTACATCAACCCTCCGTCAAGACCGACGACACGCCCGAGCCTGAGGAGGCCTCGGCCCAGCCCGAGGCACCCTCGGCTCAGCCCGAGGCACCCTCGGCCGCCGAGGGTGAGGCACTGCGCGTCGAGGAAGAGCAGAATGGGGTCACGCCTAATTGAAACTGGCAGACCCCGTACCTGCAATATCTCCACCGAGGAGAGCTACCCCTCGATAGAGCCGAAGCTCGGCGACTGGTGCGGCGCGCCAGGTCGTTCGTCTTGCTGGGTGACGGAAAGGAGCTCTACCACCGCAGCCCCTCAGGCATCCTCCAGTGATGCATATCCATCGCCGAAGGTCAGGAGCTATTGCAAGAAATACACTCGGGGGCTTGCGGTCATCACGCAGCACCTTGAGCCCTCGTTGGGAACGCCTTCCGACAAGGTTTCTACTGGCCAACCGCAGTGGCCGACGCCACTAGAATTGTACGCACCTGCCAAGGGTGTCAATTCTACGCAAGGCAGACGCACCTGCCCGCTCAGGCCTTGCAAACAATACCCATCACCTGGTCGTTTGCTGTGTGGGGTCTGGACCTCGTTGGTCCCTTGCAGAAGGCACCCGGGGGCTTCACGCACCTGCTGGTCGCTATCGACAAATTCTCCAAGTGGATTGAGGTCCGACCCCTAAACAGCATCAGGTCCGAAAAGGCGGTGGAGTTCTTCACCAACATCATCCATCGCTTTGGGGTCCCGAACTCCATCATCACCGACAACAGCACCCAGTTCACTAGCAGGAAGTTCCTGGACTTCTGCGAGGACCACCACATCCGGGTGGACTGGGCCGCCGTAGCTCACCCCATGACGAATGGGCAGGTAGAGCGTGCCAATGGCATGATTCTGCAGGGACTCAAGTCGAGGATCTACAACGACCTCAACAAGTTCGGCAGGCGATGGATGAAGGAACTCCCCTCGGTGGTCTGGAGTCTGAGGACGACGCCAAGCCGAGCCACGGGCTTCACGCCATTCTTTCTAGTCTACGGGGCCGAGGCTATCTTGCCCACAGACTTAGAATACGGTTCCCCGAGGACAACGGTGTACGACGGCCGAAGCAACCAGACCAGCCGAGAAGACTCACCGGACCAGCTGGAAGAGGCTCGGGACATGGCCTTGCTACATTCGGCACAGTATCAGCAGTCTCTGCGACGCTACCATGCCTGAGGGGTTCGGTCCCGAGACCTTCAGGTGGGGGACTTGGTGCTTCGGCTACGACAAGACGCCCGAGGGCGCCACAAGCTCACACCTCCCTGGGAAGGGCCGTTCATCATCGCCAAGATTTTGAAGCCCGGAACATACAAGCTGGCCAATAGTCAAGGCGAGGTCTACAACAACGCTAGGAACATCCGACAGCTACGTCGCTTTTACCCTTAAGATGTTTTCAAGTCGTTCATATGCCTCGTTCTCTTTACATACACAAATAAAGTCTAACCATCAAGGAAGGGTCAGCCTTGCCTCGGCAAAGCCCGACCCTCCCTCGGGGGCTAGAAGGGGGGAACCCCCTCTGCGTCAATATTTTTCCTCAGAAAAAGTCTTTCTGCCAGAACGACTTTCGCGCTTTTCGACTACTTCGATAGTGGGATCCTGAAAACGACGGAGTACACGTAAGCGGCAAGGCCGACCGAGCCGAGGGACTCCTACGCCTCCGGGATACGGATACCTCACTCATCACCTTCTGTGATAAGTAACACACACTCGGATAAGTGATTCCGCTGACCGAACAAGTCTTAACGCTCGAAAACTTTTCTGCCGAAACGATTTTTCATGCCTTCTCGACTATATCGATAACAGAATCCTGCGGACGAGTAAGAGTACACGTAAGCGGCGAGGCCGACCGAGCCGAGGGACTCCTACGCCTCCGGGATACGGATACCTCACTCATCACCTCCCGTGATAAGCAACTCTCGCTCGGATAAGCGATTCTGCTACCGACAAACAAGTCCTGATACTCGAAACAAGGGGAAAAGAAACACAGCTTTACAACACGACGATGGTATGTTTGGGCCTCGGCGGCCGCAAAAAACATACACATACTACAGACAAACTGATCCTGCAGGTTCATACATCAATAGGGGGGCAGCAGCACCCTCGACGTCGACTCCACCTTCGGCGGAATCCGGCCCGGCCTCGGACGGCGACACGGTCGGAGGATCTCCACCTCGAAGGAAGATGTCAGCACCGCGCCTGGGCCATCGCCGCCAGAGTCTCCTCCAGGAACCCGGCCCAAGCAGACGGCTTGATCAGCCACTCCGTAGCCTCAGCCAGCTGACCCCCGAGGACATCAGCCCGGCTCATGGCCTCGGCAGCCCGACTCCAGGGTTGGTCCCGCTAGTAGACGACCTGGCCATGTTCTAGCCGCTGCTGCTACGCCTCCTCGGCCTGGGAAGTCCCCTGCTCCTGGGCCAACGAAGTTTTCTTCTCCAGCCGACTCCGCCTCTGTCCACGCTCACACCGCTGCCTCTGGCTCTGGCTCATTGCAGAGCAGTCGAGGTTTTCCTTTAACTAAACAAGAGAGGCCTTGGGTGGCAAGGCCGACTGAGCCGAGGGACTCCTACGCCTCTGGGATACGGATACCTCACTCGTCACCTTCCGCACAGGGCAACTCACACTTGGTTAAGCGGTCCAGCTAGCCGACAGGCGAGTCCTGGTGCCCGAAATGAGGAAGAAACACGGTATTGCACCAAAAATACCAAGATGTTCAGGCCCCAATAGCCATAATGAACAGACACCGGCACTCAAGGTGCCATTACAAACGGAACTCCAGTTCCACTCCCGCAAGTACGAACAACCCCCCACATTGGAGGGCCTACGGGACAACAAAATTCTAGGTGTCTCGCCGCCACCCACTCCGGCAGCAGCGACAACGACCTCCGCTCCGGGCGGCCAAACAGCAGCAGCGATGACCTCAGGGCAGACGCTGCTGCGACAAGGTTCTCGCCCACGTCCCCACTCAAGGGGCGAGGACAAGCTATCAAAGCCAAAGAGCCGGAGGCCCGGAGCGCAGATGGCGCCGACAATCTCGTCGGCGACGAGGCCTTCTCCAGCTGCCACCACCTCAGCTCCGACAGCGGTGTCCACCCGCCCACCGGCAGATCCCCGCTCGAATCCTCCCGGATGGGCGAGCACCGACCTCCGCGCGGAGGCGCCGTGCCGGAGCAAGGGCAGGACAACCCAAGAACACGAACACCGCCCTAGCAGTGCGCGGCGTCTTGGGTGGTCCCCCGGTGTGCGCGGCGCAACAACCACCCGTGCAGCGGGCAGATAGCCACGCTCCGCCTAGCGGTGGGAGGTGGCACCGGAAGCTATGCCAGAGCCAGCTGAGCCAGCGAACCAGGCATGCTGGAGCTGACGACGCTTGCGGCCGACCGGCCCCACGTTGTCGAAGTCCGTCCCCTCCGCTAGGCCGGTGAGCGCCCTCTCCCCTGATTGCTGAAGGAGGAGGTGGCCCGCTGGCCCGTACGGGAGGTAGAGCTCTGGCTCAGCTCGCCCTCTGCCCCATCAAGGATGATGAAGATCCTTGAAGCTGAGGGCGGGGCAGAGGCTGCAGCCCGGCTTGCTTCTCCCCACCATCGAACTGGTGGTCACCGTCTCGGGTGACCATTGGTGAGGGGATGCAGCCGGGCTGCATGATGAAAATCCTTGAAGCCGAGCGATGGCTGAAAGGTACCAACTTCCGCGAAGTTGCGCTCCTCCAACAACAGCAAGACGAAAGCAACGCGGGCGCTCCCCATCCGGGGGCTCGGAAGGTGGAAGGGCGCAATGCATGAGGGGAGTGCGAAGGCATGGCCGCCACCCAAGGGGGTCGCCCCCTTTTTAAAGGCGACTCTCCTCACTCGCGTCCTCAGGTGTCGCGCACTAAGTCTTCACCAACGCGCTCTAAGGTCCTCCCCCTACGACACGGGGGCGGGGTCCCACACGCCATGCAAGCTGGCCGGGACAAAAGAAGCCAAACCGCCGCGCGTGGAGCGTGTAACCGCCCAGCGGTTACAAGCACTCCTCCATCTTCGCCTAAACTAGTGGGTGAAAGGGCGGACCGCCATGCAGGCGGCATGCAACTGCACCGCAGAGAAGCACCCTTTCGACTTCGACGCATCCAGCGTGGAGGCCCAGGCCCACACGTCATGTAACGGGCGCGCCGGTTGCTACGTGTGAAAAACTGCACCGCCACTTACGCCAATGTCGTGCCTCCTCGACTATGGAACCGGCGCCGCGATTCGAGGCAACCCTGCGCATGGCCCAACAGTGTCAACCAAGCACATCGGTCACAGGTCAGTCAGCCGCGGGAAAAGGCGCGACGGTCGATATGGCCAAAAGTGGGCCGGCAGTAATGGTGGCGGCAGGCGGGCGGAAGCAGCAGTCAAATCGTCTGTAGGCTCACGTCCCCTCCTGGGACAGCGAGAGAGCCCTCTCCCAAGGCGTGAAGACGACGCGCCCGTGTTCCGTTCCTCAAACGGCTCGCGCAACAGCTGCCCCGCGAACCACTCGTCCCGTCGCATTAACTCCGCGGCAGGGCAGGCGACACCTTTGGCAGGCGAAGCGGGCGACGCTTCACCTCCGCCATGATGACCACGTCAAAAAAGGTGCACCACATCGTTCAATTTCGTATCCTTTTCCTCTTCCCCTTTCTCTCTCTTGCTACAGGGACCGGGAAAGGGGATACTCCGAAAGGGATCCTTCTTCGCGAAGGAAGTGGGCCCCGAGCCCCCTACTGATCAGAGGTTCGAAGGCTGGCCCCTCGGAAGGGTTCGATAGCCACCTCAGAGCACTCGGGCTCTGCGCCCACTACTGGTCAGAGGTTCGAAGGCTGGCCCCTCGGAAGGGTTCGACAGCCGCCTCAGGCCACTCGGGCTCCATGCCCACTACTGATCAGGGGTTCGAAGGCTAGCCCCCCGAAGGGTTCGACAACCGCCTCAGAACACGCAGAGCGAGGGATGACTCTGGGTACGTCCGATACATGGCCGAGGCTCGGGCTACGCTCCCGAGGTACCCTAGGACATTTTCGAGACCAGCAGGAGCGATTATGTAACGGAATCCCATCAGAGGGAGGCATCGAGCCCTCGGACCCTATCAAACGGGACCGGGTCCGGCAAATCACCTGCAGGTACTTTTTGGAGCGCGCCTCTGGGCCACTAGCCGACCCTTATCGAACGGGGCACGGGCGTCCACTCGGATCACTCGTTAGCAACTCACTGGAGACACCATGTTCGGCGCCCTCCGAGGGCAACATGGCGCTTTCCCCCTCCTCCTTGCGGAAAGGCGATGAAGGGGCGTATGATAAAAGCCGAGTCAGTCCTTGACTGTCCTCTCGCTCTGTGCAGAGGCTCGGGGGCTACTCTCGCAAACCCGGCTCTGGCCAAACCGTTGACAGCGTCAACATACCAGCCCGAGAACTCGGAACCTGACCATGCACCCGGGTTACGATCAGATCGCATGAGGGAACAAACAGACCGGCCTAGGCATCACAAAAGACACTAAGACCTCGAAGGAGTCAAATCACTCCTCTGAGGCCTCGGGGGCTACACCCGGCGGTGCGCTCGCGCGCACCCACCAGAATGAAATGCAACCGAGAAAGGCCGGTCCCCTTACAAAAAAGTGCGACAAAGCCTCCAAGCGAGTACCAACACTCCCTTTGAGGCTCGGGGGCTACTGTCGGGGACCATAATTAGGGGTACACCAAGACTCCTAAACTCGGCTAGTAACCACCATCAGCACAAAGCTGCAAAGGCCTGATGGGCGCAATACAGGTCAAAGCTCCACCCACTCAAGGGACACGATCTCGCCTCGCCCGAGCCCAGCCTCGGGCAAGAACAACAGACCCAGGTGGATTCACGTCTCGCCCGAGGGTCTCCTCAAGCAATGGGCGCACCTTCGTCTCGCCCGAGGCCCAGCTCGAGCAGGCTTCACGGAGAAGCAACCTTGGCCAGATCGCCTCGCCAACCGACCGTATCGCAGGAGCATTCAATGCAAGGATCGTCTGACACCTTATCCTGACGCACGTTCCTCAGTCGACAGGGCCGAAGTGACCGCAGTCATTTCGCCCCTCCACTGACTGACCTGACAGGAAAACATCGCCGCCTGCCCTGCTCCGACTGCTGTGCCACCCGCCAGGGTGAGGCTGACAGCAGCCAAGTCCAGCTTCAGGCGCCATAGGAAGCTCTGCCTCGCCCGACCCAGGGCTCGGACTCCACCTCGACCTCGGAAGACGGTCTCCGCCTCGCCCGACCCCAGGGCTCGGACTCAGCCTCGACCTCGGAAGACGGTGTCCACCTCGCCCGACCCTAGGGCTCGGACTCAGCCTCGACCTCGGAGGAGTCACCGCCTCGCCCGACCTCGGGCTCGGACCGACCACGCCGCAGGGGGGTACATCATTACCCTACCCCTAGCTAGCTCAGGCTACGGGGAACAAGACCGTCGTCCCATCTGGCTCACCCTGGTAAACAAGTAATGATGGCACCCCGCGTGCTCCATGACGACGGCGGTCCTCAGCCCCTTACGGAAGCAAGGAGACGTCAGCAAGGACCCGACAGCCCCGACAGCTATGCTTCTACAGGGTTTAAGCGCTCCTCCGACGGCCACGACATCACATGAACAGGGCACCAACACCTCTCCGACAGCCACGTCGGCATGTACATAGGGCTCTGGCTCCTCTCTGCTAGACATGTTAGCACATTGCTACACCCCCCCATTGTACACCTGGGCCCTCTCCTTATATCTATAAAAAGAAGGTCCAGGGCCCTCGTACGAGGAAGGTGGCCGCGCAGGAGAACGGGCTGACGGACAGGCTCTCACTCTCTCTCTCTCCCTCCCTTGCGAATGC
This sequence comes from Zea mays, assembly GCF_902167145.1. Lineage (NCBI taxonomy): Eukaryota > Viridiplantae > Streptophyta > Magnoliopsida > Poales > Poaceae > Zea > Zea mays. Next base: position 151,266,927 of record NC_050098.1, read on the forward strand.
TTGTAACCCCCTACTGCAAGCGCATCCGCCCTGGGCGCAGGACAACAAGAGTCGCGGTTTCCCTTATTGTTCCCCCTTGTGTTCCGTCTCGCGCCAACCCATCTGGGCTGGGACACGCATCGACAATTTACTCGTCGGTCCAGGGACCCCCAGGGTCGAAACGCCGACAGCAGCATATGACAGAAGAAATGCTAGAATCCTAGTTTTTTTAACAAAGTAGCTAGGAGGACGAATCCTAGTTTAGCACATTACAACGAAGGCAGCAGATAAAGAACCACGACCTCGACCTTACAGGCTAAAAGCCACCCAAAATTATGAATGCAATAGACACTACCCACGACATCAGGAGGGGGGAGAGTTTGTCAAGCGTCACCTTGGTGGAGAAGAAGTTGTCGCAGATAGCGGCACAATATTTGGACAGCCGCCTTCGGGTGTTGGGGAGCATGAGCATCGCGTGCCCCGCATCGCGCACAGGTGGCACGTTCGCCGTCGCGCTGCAGGGATTCGGCATCGTGTCTCGCAGGGAGGGAATTCGGCGTACATTGTACACTTTGGGAGCAGGGAAGATTTTGAGGGAGGAATGTCGGACATGGATGGCGGGGAAAGGGAGACGGGTGGAAAAGAAATGGGCTAGGACGGGGAGGGCTGCGAGCCTAATGGCAACGTTACTGTGGCGGTGATGTCGGTGATGACGAGTGCACGTCACTCCTAGAACGGAGCAAGGAGAGGTCACTGTGGCAGAGACTTCTTATCGGCGTTTCGCCCCCGGGGGGTCCCTGGACCGACGAGTAAATTGTCGCTGCGTGTCCCAGCCCAGATGGGTTGGCGCGAGACGGAGCACGAAGGGGGGAAGAAATAGGCAAAGGGGAAACCCGCGGCCTTCGTGTTGCCCTGCGCCTAGGTCGGGTGCGCTTGCAGTAGGGGGTTACAAGCGTTCGCGTGGGAGAGCCTTACGCGTCGGCCCGTTCTCCCGCGCGGCCAACCTTCTCGTACGAGAGCCCTGGACCTTACTTTTATAGGCGTAAGGAGAAGGTCCAGGTGTACAATGGGGGGTGTAGCAGTGTGCTAACGTGTCTAGCAGAGAGGAGCTAGAGCCCTAAGTACATGTCGTCGTGGCAGTCGGAGAGGTTTTGGCACCCTGTTCATGTGATGTCGTGGCCGTTGGAGGAGAGCTGGAGCCCTGCGGAAGGATAGCTGTCGGGGCTGTCGAATCCTTGCTGACATCTCCTTGCTTCCGTAAGGGGCTGAGCGCCGCCGTCGTCATGGGGCACGCGGGGCGCCATCATTATTTGTTTACCGGGGCGAGCCAGATGGGACACCGGTCTTGTTCCCCGTAGCCTGAGCTAGCTAGGGGTAGGGTAATGATGCCCCCCCTGTGACATGGTCGGTCCGAGCCCTAGGTCGGGCGAGGTGGAGGCTCCTCCGAGGTCGAGGTCGAGTCCGTCTTCCAGAGTCGAGGCTGAGTCCGACCCCTGGGGTCGGGCGAGGCGGAGTCCGTCTTCCGAGGTCGAGGTCGAGTCCGAGCCCTAGGTCGGGTGAGGCGGAGTTTGTCATCTTCTAGAGCTGAGGCTGAGTCCGAGCCCTTGGGTCGGGCGAGGCGGAGTCCGTCGTCCAGCGTCGAGGTTGAGCCCGAGCCCTGGGGTCGGGCGAGGCGGAGTCCGTCGTCCAGCGTCGAGGTTGAGCCCGAGCCCTGGGGTCAGGCGAGGCGGAGTCCGTCGTCCAGCGTCGAGGTTGAGCCTGAGCCCTGGGGTCGGGCGAGGCGGAGCTTCCTATGGCGCCCGAGGCTGAACTTAGCTGCTGTCAGTCTCACTCTGTCGAGTGGCACAGCAGTCGGAGCGACACAGGCGGTGCTGTTTTCTTGTCACGTCGGTCAGTGGAGCGGCGAAGTGACTGCGGTCACTTCGGCTCTGTCGACTGAAGAGCACGCGTCAGGATAAGGTGTCAGGCGATCCTTGCATTAAATGCTCCTGCGATACGGTCGGTTGGCGTGGCGATCTGGCCAAGGTTGCTTCTATGCGAAGACTGGGCCTCGAGCGAGCCGAAGGTGTGTCCGTTGCTTGAGGGGGCCCTCGGGCGAGACGTGAATCCTTCGGGGTCGGCTGCCGTTGCCCGAGGCTGGGCTCGGGCGAGGCGAGATCGTGTCCCTTGAGTGGACTGAGCCTTGACCTTAATCGCGCCCATCAGGCTTTTGCAGCTTTGTGCTGATGGGGGTTACCAGCTGAGATTAGGAGTCTTGGGGGTACCCCTAATTATGGTCCCCAACAGTAGCCCCCGAGCCTCGAAGGGAGTGTTGATACTCGCTTGGAGGCTTTTGTCGCACTTTTTGCAAGGGGACCGGCCTTTCTCGGTTGCGTTTCGTTCCGGTGGGTGCGCGCGAGCGCACCCGCCGGGTGTAGCCCCCGAGGCCTCGGAGGAGTGTTTTGACTCCTTCGAGGTCTTAGCGCGTTTCGTGATGCTTCGGCCAGTCTGGTTGTTCCCTTATGCGAACTGGCCGTAGCCCGGGTGCATAGTCGAGTCTCAAGTTCTCGGGCTGGTATGTTGATGCTGTCAACGGTTTGGCTGGAGCCGGGTTTGCGAGAGCAGCCTCCGAGCCTCCGCCCAGAGCGAGAGGACGGTCAAGGACAGACTCGGCTTTTTTCATACGCCCCTACGTCGCCTTTCCACAAGGAGGAGGGGGGAAAGCGCCATGTTGCCCTCGGAGGGCGCTGAACATGGTGTCTCCAGTGAGTTGCTAACGGGTAATCCGAGTGGGCACCCGTGCCCCATTCGTTAGGGGACGGCTAGTGGCCCGGAGGCGCGCTCCAAAAGTACCTGTGGGTGATTCGCCGGACCCGGTCCCCTTTTGACGGGGTCCGAGGGCTCGATGCCTCCCTCTGGTGGGATTCCATTACAAAATCGTTCCCGTCGGTCTCGGAAATGTCCTAGGGTACCTCGGGAGCGTAGCTCAAGCCTTGGTTATGTATCGAATGTACCCAGGGTCATCCCTCGCTCTGCATGCTCTGAGGCGGCTGTCGAACCCTTCGGGGGCCAGCCTACGAACCCCTGATCAGTAGTGGGCGCGGAGCCCGAGTGGCCTGAGGCGGCCGTTGAACCCTTCCGAGGGGCCAGCCTTCGAACCTCTGACTAGTAGTGGGCATGGAGCCCGAGTGCTCTGAGGCGGCTGTTGAACCCTTCTGAGGGGCCAGCCTTCGAACCTCTGATCAGTAGGGGGGCTCGGGGCCCGCTTCCTTCGCGGAGAAGGATCCCTTTCGGAGTATCCCCTTTCCCGGTCCTTGTAGCAAGAGAGAGAAAGAGGAAGTGGAAAAGGATACGAAATCGAATGACGTGGCGCACCTTTTTTGACGCGGTCATTATGGCGGAGGTGAAGCGTCGCCTGCTTTGCCTGCCAAAGGTGTCGCCTGTCCTGCCACAGAGTTAATGCGACGGGACGGGTGGTTCGTGGGGTAGCCGTTGTGCGTGCACGAGCCGTTCGAGGAACGGGCGTCTCGCTTTGAGTTTTGAATCTCGCGGCGGGTTCGGGCGTAGTGTTGAATGGGTCTCGCCTGGACCTTTATATATTCGGGAGAGGGACCGGTGACGGTTCTTTACTCTGCTGCTCGCCTCTCACTTAGGTTTTCGCAACCCGAGGGAATAGCTAGAGAAAGGAAACCGCGCACCTCGTCCTCTCCGCCGCCACCACTTCTGCTTGGTGATGGCCGACCGGGTGACCGTTGTTTCGCCGCGTGACCCGTGGCCTTTCTCCACAGTCACGGCGGATGATCTGGAGGCCCTTGTTGCCGATGGTTTGCTTCGCCCTCTCTCCGGTGACTCGCAGCCGGAGTGGATGGCCCCTCCGAGCGGAGCCGCCCCGTCCCCGCCGCCGGGGTATGTGCTGAGCTTCGTCTCCTTTTCACAAGCGGGGGTTCGGAGTGCCGGCAAGCCGTTTTATGCGGGCGATTCTGCACGTCTACGGGGTGGAGCTACACAATCTTAGTCCCAACTCCATCTCGCAAGCAGCCATCTTCGCGGCGGTTTGTGAAGGATATTTGGGGATTGCCCCTCACTGGGACCTGTGGACCCATCTCTTCTCCGTGGAGCTTTTTGCCTCGTCGACGGGGGAAAGAAGAGTTCGCATGGCGGTGCGGGCCGGTGGCTGCATCCTCCAGTTGAGGCAGGTGCGGACGCTGCAGTACATCCCTGCCATCCTCGCGTCTTCGAACAAAGGGTGGCAGTGCAGATGGTTTTATCTCCGAAATTACGGGAGGCTCCCATCGTTTTCTCAACGAGTGGTGACCGCCGCCGCCGATAACTGGCGCTACGGGGCCCCGCGCGAGAGACAGAAGAATCTCCAGCCCCTTTTGAAGGCCTTGGAGGAGCTACGAGAAGGAGGGCTCACCGTCGCGGGGGTGGTTGCCGCCATTCATCGCCGGAGGGTGCTCCCCTTGACGGAGCGGCGGCTGCCGCTTTGGGAGATGACGCAAGGGGTCGACTTGGAGGGTTTGCAGATGTCCTCGGACCCCCTTCCCGCCGACGACCTCCATAGGCGGGTAGCCGGCACGGTAGGGAAGTTAGACGCCGGCGCCTTTTCCCAGCTCTCGATGTGTCCCGATCGCGGGTGTGTGTCTCTAGTGAGTGTCCGCTCCTTCTTCTTTCTTGCGTCGGATTGCCCTCGGTTCTCACAGCCGAGACTTTTCGTCCGTCTCCAGGAGGTGGGGTTTCACAAGCCTTCCCTGCCACCGGTCCCGGAGGACGCGATGGACCGAGCTGCGCGGAGGGTCGCCGCGGAGAAGAGGAAGGAGAAGAAGGACGCGAAGAAGGCTCGGGTCTGTGAGCGGATGTGGGCTCGGGACGCCTTGGAAAGGCTTCGTCATCGGCAGGAGAGGGATGGGCTCCCGAGGGAGCCGTCGCCGGAGACGCCTGATGACGACGACGACGATGAAGACGATGATGAAGACGACGACATGGCTGCCCGCCTTGGCCTCAGCCCGGACCTGAGGCTGCGCCAGGGGTCGTCGAGCCAGCCCCCGAGCAGGCTGGCGCCGTCGGTATCCGGGGCTGGGACGTCGGGGTCTAAAGAACGGGGGCAGGCCGAGGGGGTACTTGACCCCTTGGCCGAGGTAGTTGAGGTGACCCCGGGGAGTTAGGCCGAGCCGCCTGTTCCCCAAGAACCGTTGCCCGTGCCGACTGCGCAGGAGGGTGATCCTTGGGTCGTCGTGGCTGCGCCTGGGCAGTCCGTCCCTCGGGTGCCTCGGGCGCCTAAGGCAAGGATGGTGCCAAAGCCGGTAGCGGGGCGGACCTCGGTGGTACCTTCGGGGATCGAGGTTCGAGAGACCTCCCCACAGGCACGATTGATCATGGCCCGAAGTGGGTAAGTATCTTAGGATATCTTCGTCCTGGCTCCTCCTTCGTATGTCCAGATCCTGGTTTTCCCTTTCTCCTTAGCAAGCGGAGGCACGGTTCGACCGGTCTGGCTCCCCGGAAGGTCCTCAAGACGATGTCGGCTTCTGCAGCTAGTGCCGTGCCGGGCCTCGCCGGCCAGCTGACCCCCTCGCAAGATGCCCCAAAGCGGGGGGCTCAGGCGGCACAAGTTGTCGTGGGGCGAGCTCCCGAGGCTGACTCCTCTGTCGAGGCGGTCGTCGTGCTGAGGGAGGCTGCTGGCGTGGCTGTGGCCTCGAGCCCACCAGACGTGTTGTCGGCGCTGGCACCGGCTTCTGCCGAGGCCGTTGTCGTTCTGGCCGTGGAGTCACCCGTCGCCGTCGATGCTGAGATGGCCGAGGCGTCGCTACCTGATGCCTCGGAGAAGGGGGGGTGCGGAACCACGACCCATCCTGGGGAGCGGCAACCTCGTCCCCACGCGGCGCAGTCTCGACGGGCGACGTCAGTCGCTCCGGTTTTGGACCAGTGGGGCTTCGGATCCCCTCTTCGTTCTTGACGATGAGCGAGAAGAGCAGTCTTGGGACGGGCTTCGTGAGTGTGCCTAGGCAACGGTGGGGTCGCTTCGGTCGACCTTGGAGGTCCTTCGCAGGGACGTTCCCAAGATCCTCCAGGTAATGATTTCAAGCATACCTTTCACGTGATCAAGGCACTCTTTGTGACGCCCCGCTTCCTTTCCTCAGGATCTGACAGATCTGAGCGCCGCCAAGTCGTCGTTCATCCGCCGCGAGGCCAATGTCTGGGGTTCACTGCGGTCCCTGAGGACCACGCTTGCCGGGGCTACCGAGCGCCTCTCCCAACGAAGCGCCGAGGTGGCGGACCTTCGGTTGCTCTGTGTCGATATGGGAGCAGAGGCAGCGGCGGCACGCGCAGAGGCGCAGCGGCAGCAGTTGGAGCTTGGCCAGGTCATCGGCGAGCGGGACCAGACTCGGGGCCAGGCCGCCGAGGCTAAAAGCCGGGCTGAGGCTCTTGGAGTCCAGTTAGCCGAGGCGTCTGCTCGGGCCAGAGCCCTTGCGGCAGACCTAGCCGTGGCCCAAGCCGCATCCTTGGAGCAGCGTGCCCGAGCTGAAGGTATGTCTTGGTTGTTTTAAGATTTTGATTCAGCTTCGTTCCTCAACCAGTGTTTGAAGTCTTCTGCTTTGGCTGTTTGCAGAGCTCGAGTCTGCCCTCGATGATTCCACCAAGGCACTTGCCCAGGCGGCCGAGCAGAGGGAGGCCGACCACGCGGCTATGTCCGAGGCCATCTCGGCCTTCTGTCGGGTCTTTGGTTTCGACGACGTCCCCTCGGGAAGCTCCCCTCAGAGTCGCCTGCAGGCCTTGGGTGACCACGCGCGCGGCAGACTCTGCGAGGCGCTGCATCACGACGTCAGGTGGGCCTTCGCCATGCTCGCTTCCCACTACGACGTGGATCTGGAGCGGGTCAACGAGGGGTATTGCCTTCCCGACGAAGATGAAGCTGCCCTGGCCAAAGTCCAGAGGCTTGACGCGGTCGCCGCGGGCCCAAGCGCGGTGCTGGCGACCACCTTCGAAGCAGAGATTCTCCCGCTTGTGCCGTCGTCCGAGGCCGGGGCAGATCTCGCCGAGGGTGGAGACGAAGCCGAGGGCGCGGCTCCTTCTCCGGGCGATGCCTGATTCTGCCGGAGCAGTTTATTTTGAATGCATATGTGTCTTTTGCGGCCGCCGAGGCTCGAACACTTTATCATTGTAATATAAGGTTGTGTCTCTTTTCCTCCTGTTTTGCGTATCCGGACTCGTTCGTCAGTAGCAGGATTGCTTACCCAAGTAAGAGTTATTTTTCGCGGTAGGCGACGAGTGAGGTATCCGTATCCCAGAGGCGTAGGAGTCCCTCGGCTCGGTCGGCCTTGTGTGGCGGAACTGCCCGAATTATTCCAACTTAAGTGTCCAAGTCCCGCCTTAGAGGCTAGACCACACTTAAATGGGAATAACCCGTCAATCCCTCGGATCTAGTCCGACACGGCCACTGACAGGATCAAGTACCACAATCTCACTCGGAGGTGAGTCACAGAGCAAATACAATAAAGCATAAAACCATACATGCCATAATGTTAAATTATTACATCACCATCATCATCATCGGAGTTTTTGCAAAAGTAACCATCATTGTTTCGATGTGCAGCGGAAATGAACTAACGATAAATAAATGGAGAGATGGGGAAGCCTGTCCCATCACTCCTCATGCTCCTCCTCAGCCGAGGCAGGGTCCCACTCGACAGTCCAACCCGGTGGCAAGATGGACGGCCAAGTCACTCCAGCAACCATTTCCTCCAGAGAACCTGTAAAAATTATGCCACAAGCAAGGCTGAGTATACTAATACTCAGCTAGACTTACCCGGTGTGAGGAGTCTATACTCCTCTACCTCTAGACATGCAGCTGTTTGGCTGTGGGGGTCTGGTTGCCAAAAGCACTAGCTGAGTTTCTAAATCAAGATTTTAACTTTGTCAAAGTTAAGTGTGACTCTCTTAAGGCTAAAAGTGTACTATCTATTCATACAAAGTAGCAAACATTTTAGCAATCAACATCTTATATCATCTCCGCATCATTCCACTTGTTACTCAATGTAGCAGCATGGATCAAGCAGTCTCATTAGCTGCGAGAAGCAGACGATTCGAATCGAGTTTTTATCCTTGCAAGGTAAACCTAAACACACGACATGCAGGGGCACTCCGTCCCCACACACATCAACCGTCCCCATCGATTCCCCGTCAGCAGATCAGGGCTCACCGCCTTGGCGTACAATGCCCCACTGACCCCGACTGGCCGTCGTGCAGTGACCGCACTTGTACCCACCATAACCGGAATGGGAGACCTCGTCTCAGGACGCGTGAGGGGATATGTCCACTGCCGGGTTCACTCAGGTACTAGGCTTACCGATTTACCATATTTCTCGGCATGTGCTTAGTACGTTCAAACGCTTGACTCACGGTACCACACCTTAATCCTTATCCAAATTTTATCCCGTGAACAACCAATCCCCATGGATTGTTGTCCACAACCAACATCAGTACGATATGAAAGTGGGTACAATCAATGTCCTGACCTCGCGCGAGTGCTAGAAAAATCACTCGTCTTCTACCGAGATCCCTAATTAATAAAGCAGCTACTCGACCTAGCATACTAGTATTCATCTCAAAAGGAATCCTGAGTTCATGCAACTAAAGTTTCAGCCAACTCCTACACTTAAGTGCACAGTACAAGCCTACAAACATTAAGTGCAGTAAAATAGCATATATATACGGTTATGCATAAAACCGGGGCTTGCCTTCAAAAGTAGTGGCAGGCAGGTCCTCAGGTGCAGGCTCTGGTGCTGGATCGGGGGCAACCTCCTGGGCAGCTCCTTGCTCCGGCACGAGGATGTACTCTCCGTCCGCAAGATTACAGTCTATCGAAATGCAATGAACATGTATGTCATGATTATGCAAGATTTAAGAACATTACGTTAAAGAAACTAAGTTAAGAATTAACTTAGGGTTTCCTGGTTCTGTGGGGCTTCTAGTGGTATACATAGACTTTGACTTATTACCCTTTAAGCTTAGGTTTGGCTTTAGGATAACACAGTAGAATTTGTATTGTCTTGATACACTCTAGTGGACAGAGTACAAGGTTTTGGGAAATCATTATTTCACATTATTCATTTTCCTTTATTTAATTTTCCATTTAGGGTTTCTAAGGTAGGTTTGAACTACATCATGGTTTTAATAATTTCTAAAAAATCTGTAAAAATTACAGTGGGTTGTCACTTGTTGTTTTAGCTTGTTTTAAGAATTTGAGACTTAAGTACAAAAGCTAGGCTTTAAACAAAAAAAAATAACCACAGTTGGGCAAGATGGGCCATTTTACACTACACCTCTTAGTTAGGGGTAGGCTCTGCCCTAAAGGTTATTTTTGTTGGCATCCTATGGTAATAATAGGCCTTTGGGCTAAAAATCACAGAAAACTAAGGGGTGGTTATTTAGTTATGCTTTTCTTAAGTTTCATGTCAAAAAGGCTCTTTCTACTACATTACTATTTGAAAAATGTCAAACAGCAGATTTCATATTTTTCCCAAGTTCTTTCTAATAAAACAATAGTTATCCCAAGGGTGGGGGTGTTTTTACCTTGGGGTTATTTTTGTAGAATTTTTCTAAGTTTCACTTGTTTTATTAAAATAAAAGAGATCTTAATTATTTTACACTAAAACAGGGTATGATATATTTTTCTAGTGAACTACATTAACTAAGTATCTTAACAAAAATAGGGGTGCCCTCTGGTTCAATATTTGTGTCACTTTTCCTATTTTTCTTAAACTTAAGCATATTTGGAATAAGGGGTTAAAACTAACTTAATGTAATGGACAGATGGGTTTAACATTTTTAAACAGTAGGTGAATATAAACTTCTCTAAATTTTCCTAACTTTAGTCAAATAGCCTAACTATTTTTCTTACTATTATTTAGCTTTTGGCAAAGGTTAACATTAAATCAGAACTTTTAAGTTTTCCACAGCACCAAGGGGTTTTATATTTTTCCTAAATAGGTTACATGATTTAGAGTCTGGCAAATTTGGTTTGACCAAAATTGGATAAACCAAACAGAAGTTATGGGTTTTTAAAGTTTCTGTTTGAATTTAAATTAGGTTTTAATTAAGTTTTCCTGGAAAAACAGTTTGCGCCGAGGTCCCTGGGTTTAAAACAATTTAAACCTCGCAGATCTACCCTTAAGGCACTATTCACTTGAGTCTCTGACCTTTCACTTAACCCCCTGGGTTTCTCTCCCTCTCACCCGCAGTCCCTCCCTCAACTGAAACAGTAGCCGCGGGAAAGAAAAGGGTGGCGCGGCTTACCGGCGGCGAGGGAGGTCCGGCGAAGGGTAGGGTTGGCTCGGGGAGGGTCTGGCGATCACGTCGAGGTACGGCTCGTCGTCGGGGATGGCCGGAATCGCCCGGTCCACGTGAGCAGGCGGGCGAGCACGGCGGCGGCGTGTGCTCCGGCCTATCCACGGCGGCATAGTTCAATCCAAGGGCATAGGGAGCTTCGTGGAGGTCTAAGGAGTCTAACCGTGCAAGGAATCGAAGAGAGGTGCACGGTGTACCTCGGTCCACGGTTGCCGGCGGTCGGTTGAAGTCCGGTGACCTTGGGTCGGCCTCTCCGGTGAAGCAGAGCCCGATTCCTCGCTCGGGGAGCTTCACGGAGACGTGCACAGTCTTCTCCGAGGGCTGGACGGGGTTGGGAATGGCTGGGCTAGCCGGTCTACGGTGGCAGGGGCTCGGGTGGCCGCGGGCACGTCGCGTATGGGCAAACGGCGGCGAACTGAGCTCCGGTGAGGTTTGAGCGCGTGCGGAGGGGTACGGCCAAGGCTCCTGGGCGTTTTATAGTCGCGGACGCGGACCAGGGCACTGGCTTGGCTTGGGCGCGGCGCGGGCGCGCGCGCGGGCGTGCTCTGGCGCGGCAGACGGCGTCGAACACGTGGCGGTTTGTTTCTTCCAGTGTTCAAATGTCGCCAGAGGTCGCAAACGTGCGAATCTTTGCAAAAGTCCGGCGCAGACCTCTTCCTGGCACCTAGGGCTGTCACTCAACTGTGAGACGCCGGGGCAGATACGGCCTAGGGAGGGAGATCTTCGGGTGCCAAAACAGGTGTGTCATACTGAGCATATCACGACAAAAGCCATGCCATGGCATGTCAAACGTCCGAGTCTCGAGCTCAACCTTTTCCAGTGGGTGCCCTAAGTGGCATTGCACATTTTTGGTATAGAACCCAAGTGGTTTTGGCGCCACTTTTAAAGTGAACACGGTTGATCTTTGATTTAGGGTTAAAATGGGACTTAGAGGGAATTAGAGAGCTCTAGCTCTCTCTCCACTTGGAGATTTGAAATGGGGTTTCCCTAGGGGCCTTTTTGTAATATTTCCCTCCCCTAAATGATGGTTATAATGTTGCTTAGGGTTTGGGTAAAGATTACCCATGTTTTGCACATTTGCTCACTCTCTTTCCCCTCTTATCCATGGTTTTGGGAGATAGGGTTTAAGAGAGGCCTAGGGTTCTTTCCCCCTCTCCCAAGGTGATAGTTGCACACAATTAGGGTAATGCCTTTGGTCATTCCCAACTCTTGGTAAAAACTTAGTTTCCAAAGCCCCTTATACTTTTGCTCCTTAAGTTCTTCCACATGTGATCATAGTCTTGAGTGCCAAGGTGTGCTCCAGCCATGGCAACACCTGGGGTGTTACACCTTGCCGCTTACATGCACTCTTATTCGTTTCTTGGGGTCCTGTTACTGATATAGCCAGGAGACGTGAAAGTCGTTTTGATGGAAGACTTTTTTCGAGGAAAATTTTGACGCGGAGGGGGTTCCCCCCTTCTAGCCCCCGAGGGAGGGTCGGGCTTTGCCGAGGCAAGGCTGACCCTTCCTTGATGGATAGACTTCATATGTAAACGAGGTATATGAACGGCTTGAAAACATCTTAAGGGTAAAAGCGACGTAGCTGTCGGATGTTCCAAGCGTTGCTGTAGACCTCGCCATGACTGTTGGCCAGCTTGTACGTCCCGGGCTTCAAAATCTTGGCGATGACGAATGGCCCTTCCCAGGGAGGCGTGAGCTTGTGCCGCCCTCGGGCGTCTTGTCGTAGTCGAAGCACCAAGTCGCCCACCTAGAGGTCTCAGGACCGAACCCCTCGGGCGTGGTAGCGTCGCAGGGACTGCTATACCGCGCCGAGTGCAGTAAGGCCACGTCCCGAGCCTCTTCCAGCTGGTCCAGTGAGTCCTCTCGGTTGGTTCGATTGCTTTGGTTGTCGTACGCCCTCGTCCTCGGGGAACCGTATTCTAAGTCTGTGGGCAAGATGGCCTCGGCCCCATAGACTAGAAAGAACGGTGTGAAGCCTGTGGCTCGGCTCGGCGTTGTCCTCAGACTCCAGACCACCGAGGGGAGTTCCTTCATCCATCGTTTGCCGAACTTGTGGAGGTCGTTGTAGATCCTCGGCTTGAGTCCTTGCAGAATCATGCCATTGGCACGTTCTACCTGCCCATTCGTCATGGGGTGAGCCACGGCGGCCCAGTCCACCCGGATGTGGTGATCCTCGCAGAAGTCCAGGAACTTTCTGCCGGTGAACTGGGTGCCGTTGTCGGTGATGATGGAGTTTGGGACCCCGAAGCGATGGATGATGTTGGTGAAGAATGCCACCGCATGTTCGGACCTGATGCTGTTTAGGGGTCGGACTTCGATCCACTTGGAGAATTTGTCGATGGCGACCAACAGGTGCGTGTAGCCCCCGGGCGCCTTCTGCAAGGGACCGACGAGGTCCAGACCCCACACAGCAAACGACCAGGTGATGGGTATTGTCTGCAGAGCCTAAGTGGGCAAGTGGGTCTGCTTCGCGTAGAATTGACACCCTTGGCAGGTGCGGACAATTCTAGTGGCATCGGCCACCGCAGTCGCCCAGTAGAAACCTTGTCGGAAAGCGTTTCCAACAAGGGCTCGAGGCGCTGCGTGATGACCGTAAGCCCCCGAGTGTATTTCTTGTAAGAGCTCCTGGCCTTCGGCGATGGATATGCATCGCTGGAGGATGCCGGAGGGGTTGCGGTGGTAGAGCTCCTTCCCATCACCCAGCAAGACGAATGACTTGGCGCGCCGCGCCAGTCACCGAGCTTTGGCTCGGTCGAGGGGTAGCTCTCCTCGGTGGAGATATTGCAGGTACGGGGTCTGCCAGTTTTGATTAGGCGGGACCCCATTCCGCTCTTCCTCGACGCGCAGTGCCTCACCCTCAGGGGCCGAGGGTGCCTCGGGCTGAGCCGAGGGCGCCTCGGGCTGAGCCGAGGGCGCCTCGGGCAGGGCCGAGACCTTCTCAGGCTCGGGCGTGTCGTCGGTCTTGACTGAGGGTTGATGTAGGTCTCGGGAGAAGACGTTCGGGGGAACCGTTGTCCACCCCGAGGCTATCTTAGCCAGCTCGTCCGCAGTCTCGTTGTACAGCCGGGCGATGTGGTTGAGCTCGAGCCCGTAGAACTTGTCCTCCAGGCGCCGAACCTCGTCGCAGTAGGCTTCCATCTTCGGGTCGCGGCAGTGGGAGTTCTTCATGACTTGGTCGATGACAAGCTGCGAGTCACCACGAGCGTCGAGGCGTCGGACCCCTAGCTCGATGGTGATGCGCAACCCGTTGACCAGAGCCTCGTACTCAGCCACATTGTTGGACGCCGGGAAATGGAGGCGCAGCACGTAGCGGAGGTGCTTCCCGAGGGGCGAGATGAAGAGCAGGCCCGCGCCTGCCCTTGTTTTCATCAGCGACCCGTCGAAAAACATGGTCCAGAGTTCCGGTTGGATCGGAGCTGCTGGAAGCTGGGTGTCGACCCATTCAACCACAAAGTCCGCCAAGACTTGGGACTTGATGGCCTTCCGAGGGGCGAACGAGATTGTCTCGCCCATGATTTCCACTTCCCACTTTGCAATCCTACCTGAGGCCTCTCGGCACTGGATGATCTCCCCCAGGGGGAAGGATGACACCACAGTCACTGGATGAGACTCGAAGTAGTGTCGCAACTTCTGCCGCATCAGAATCACCGCGTACAACAGCTTCTGAATTTGTGGGTAGCGGATCTTGGTCTCGGACAGTACCTCACTGATGAAGTAGACCGACCTCTGGACGGGCAATGCATGCCCTTCTTCTCGTCTCTCAACCACGATCGTGGCGCTGACCATCTGAGTGGTAGCGGCGACGTAGATCAAGAGGGCTTCTCCGGCAGCGGGAGGCACCAGGATGGGTGCGTTCGTAAGGAGCGCCTTCAGGTTCCCAAGGGCTTCCTCGGCCTCGGGGGTCCAAGTGAAGCACCCAGTCTTTCTTAAGAGGCGGTACAGAGGTAGGCCTCTTTCGCCGAGGCACGAGATGAAGCGACTCAGAGCCGCAAGGCATCCCATGACCCTCTGTACGCCTTTCAAGTCCTTGATGGGCCCCATGTTGGTGATGGTCGTGATTTTCTCCGGGTTGGCCTCGATGCCCCGCTCGGAGATGATGAACCCCAAGAGCATGCCTCGGGGGACTCCGAAGACGCACTTCTCGGGATTGAGTTTTACGCCTTTCGCCTTCAGACATCGGAATGTCGTTTCAAGGTCGGAGAGGTGGTCGGAGGCTTTCCTCGTCTTGACTATGATGTCATCGACGTAAGCCTCAACCGTTCGACCAATGTGCTCTCCGAACACGTGGTTCATGCACCTTTGGTATGTCGCACCTGCATTCCTCAAACCAAATGGCATAGTAACGTAGCAGTACATGCCAAAAGGTGTGATGAAAGAAGTCGCGAGCTGGTCGGACTCTTTCATCTTGATTTGGTGATACCCTGAGTAGGCATCGAGGAAAGACAGGGTTTCGCACCCAGCAGTGGAATCCACGATTTGATCGATGCGAGGCAGAGGGTAGGGAACCTTTGGACATGCTTTGTTTAGACCAGTGTAGTCTACACACATCCGCCATTTCCCTCCTTTCTTTCTCACAAGCACAAGGTTGGCAAGCCATTCGGGATGGAATACCTCTTTGATGAACCCTGCGGCCATCAGCTTGTGGATCTCCTCGCCTATGGCTCTGCGCTTTTCTTCGTCGAATCGGCGCAGAGGCTGCTTCATGGGTCGGGCTCCAGCTCGGATATCCAGCGAGTGCTCGGCGACATCCCTCGGTATGCCAGGCATGTCCGAGGGACTCCACGCGAAGACTTCGGCGTTCGCGCGGAGAAAGTCGACGAGCACTGCTTCCTATTTGGGGTCGAGCTCGGAGTCGATCCGTATCTGCTTGGAGGCGTCGTTGCTGGGGTCAAGAGGGACGGACTTAACCGTCTCTGTTGGCTCCAAGTTGCTGGTGTGGCGCTTCACGTCTGGCGCCTCCTTAGAGAGGCTCTCTAGGTCGGCGATGAGGGCCTCGGACTCGGCGAGGGCCTCGACGTACTCCACGCACTCCACGTCGCATTCGTACGCGTGTCGGTACGTGGGGCCGACGGTGATGACCCCGTTGGGGCCCGACATTTTGAGCTTGAGGTAGGTGTAGTTGGGGACGGCCATGAACTTGGCGTAGCATGGCCTCCCCAGTACTGCGTGGTAGGTTCCTCGGAACCCGACCACCTCAAACGTGAGGGTTTCCCTTCGAAAGTTGGAGGGAGTCCCGAAGCAGACGGGCAGATCGAGTTGTCCAAGGGGTTGGACGCGTTTCCCGGGGATGATCCCGTGAAAAGGCGCCGCGCCGGCCCGGATCGAGGACAGATCGATCTGCAGGAGCCCGAGGGTCTCGGCATAGATGATGTTGAGGCTGCTGCCTCCGTCCATGAGGACCTTGGTGAGCTTGACGTTGCCGATGACGGGGTCGACAACGAGCGGATATTTCCCCGGGCTCGGCACGCGGTCGGGGTGGTTGCCCTGGTTGAAGGTGATGGTCTTGTCGGACCAGTCTAGGTAGACCGGCGCCACCACCTTTACCGAGCAGACCTCCCGACGCTCTTGCTTGCGGTGGCGAGCCGAGGCGTTCGCCACTTGCCCACCGTAGATCATGAAGCAGTCGTGGACCTCGGGGAACTCCTCCGCCTTGTGATCCTCCTTCTTGTCGTTGTTGTGGGCCCTGCCACCTTCCGCCGGTGGCCCGGCCTTGTGAAAGTGGCGCCGAAGCATGACGCACTCCTCAAGGGTGTGCTTGACGGGCCCCCGATGATAGGGGCACAGCTCCTTGAGCATCTTATCGAAGAGATTGGCACCTCTGGGAGGTTTCCGAGGGTTCTTGTACTCAGCGGCGGCGACAAGGTCCGCATTGGTGGCGTCGCGTTTCGCTTGCGACTTCTTCTTGTTCTTCTTCTTGGTGCCGCGCTGAGCGGACGCCTCGGGGACGTCTTCCGGCTAGCGGCCCTAGGGCTGCTTGTCCTTTCGGAAGATGGCCTCAACCGCCTCCTGGCCAGAGGCGAACTTGGTGGCAATGTCCATCAGCTCGCTTGCCCTGGTGGGGGTCTTGCGACCTAGCTTGCTCACCAGGTCGCGGCAGGTGGTGCCGATGAGGAACGCGCCGATGACATCCGAGTCGGTGACGTTGGGCAGCTCGGTGTGCTGTTTCGAGAATCGTCGGATGTAGTCCCGGAGAGACTCTCTCGGCTGCTGGCGGCAGCTTCGGAGATCCCAGGAGTTCCCAGGGCGCACGTACGTGCCCTGGAAGTTGCCGGCGAAGGCTTGTACCAGGTCGTCCCAGTTGGAGATCTGCCCCGGAGGCAGATGCTCCAGCCAGGCTCGAGCGGTGTCGGAGAGGAACATGGGGCGGTTGCGGATGATGAGGTTGTCATCGTCCATTCCACCCAGCTGGCAGGTCAGTCGGTAGTCCGCGAGCCACAGTTCCGGCCTCGTCTCCCCCGAGTACTTTGTGATGGTAGTCGGGGTTCGGAACCGGGTCGGGAATGGCGCCCGTCGTATGGCCCGACTGAAAGCCTGCAGACCGAGTGGTTCGGGAGAGGGGCTCCGATCCTCCCCGCTGTCGTAGCGTCCCCCACGCCTGGGGTGGTAGCCTCGGCGAACCCTCTCGTCGAGGTGGGCTCGACGGTTGCGGTGGTGGTGCTCGTTGCCGAGGCGACCCGGGGCCTCAGGCGCCGTGTTGCGCGTGCGCCCGGTGTGGACCGAGGCTTCCCGCACGAATCGGGAAGTCGCGGCGCGATGCTCCGAGGGGTACCCCTGCCTTCGGGAGGCAGAGCTTTCGGCCCGTCGGACCGCGGCATCCTCCAGAAGATTCTTGAGCTCTCCCTGGATGCGTCGCCCTTCGGTGGTCGATGGTTCCGGCATCGTGTGGAGTAGTATTGTTGTTGCAGCTAGGTTCTGGCCGACCCCACTGGAAGCCGGTGGCGGCCTTGCCCTGACGTCATCGGCAATGCGGTGCTGGATGCCCTGGGGTAGATGACGCACTTCTCCGGCCGGAGTTTGGTCTGCCCATTCCTGCCCGATGTTCCGCCGAAACTGCTCAAGTGTTCCTGCTCCCTCGTCGAGCCTGGCCTGCATCTCACGGATTTGCTCGAGCTGTGCATCCTGACCCCCCGTAGGGACTGGGACCACAGCTAGCTCCCGAAGGATGTCAACGCGAGGCGCATGCCTAGGGGGATCGCCATTTTCCGTCATACTAAGATGGTTGCCTTCGCCGGGACCCCCTAGATCGACGTGGAAACATTCACGACTTGGGCCGCAGTCCTCGTCGCCGAAGCTGCGGCTACCATCGGAACAATCAGAGAGGCAGTAGTCGCATGCGGTCATGAAGTCCCGCATGGCACTGGGGTTACGGAGCCCGGAGAAATCCCAACAAAAGTTGGGCTCGTCATCTTCCTCGGAACCCGAGGGTCCGTAGGTCGAGACGACCGTCAGTCTGTCCCAGGGTGACTGCATATGGTACCTCGGAGGGTTGGTACATGCCTCTATGAAGGCTTCCACCAAAGCGAGGTCGCTTGGTGGGTTGAAGCTAAATCCAAAAGGCACGAGATGGGAATCGGTCGGTACCTCTTGGTCGACGGGCGGTGGCGAAGTCGCGTCAGAGGCGGACTGCACCGTCGTCTCAGGTACGAGGGTGACGCCCAGCAAGTCCTTCGCGAGCGTGCTGGCGTCGGTCGTCTGCTTGGGGTTGGCGTGTTGCGGGGAAACGACGCTCGTCTTCGTCTCGGACGCAAGGTCGAAGCCCGACGTGTCCCCCGTTGGGGCGCCGGCGTCGTCGACTTGCTCGACAGCCGACGAGGTGACGCCTCCTGCTTGGCCACGGTTGCCCCGCCTCCTCCTCCGTCGGTGGGGGAGATGACGGGACAAACCCGGACGTTGTTCTTCCGCCATGTAGGGAAGACGTCGTTGATTCCGCCGCCGGCGGGCGGGCTGACGGCCGCCATTGTCGCTATCGCGCGGCGGAGGAAGGAGTATCATGTCGTAGCTGCCGTCGAGGGACATGAACTCAAGACTCCCGAAATGGAGCATCGTCTCGGGTTGGAAAGGTTGCTGGAGACTACCCATCTGGAGCTTGACGGGAAGCTGTTCGTCAATCACGCAGCAGGCCCCTACCTGGCGCGCCAACTGTCGGCGTTTCGACCCCGGGGGGTCCCTGGACCGACGAGTAAATTGTCGCTGTGTGTCCCAGCCCAGATGGGTCGG
The DNA here is from genome assembly GCF_902167145.1 of Zea mays. Classification (NCBI taxonomy): domain Eukaryota; kingdom Viridiplantae; phylum Streptophyta; class Magnoliopsida; order Poales; family Poaceae; genus Zea; species Zea mays. The sequence goes on from NC_050098.1 coordinate 151,285,446, forward strand.
CGCGAGACGAAGCACGAAGGGGGGAAGAAACAGGCAAAGGGGAAACCCGTGGCCTTCGTGTTGCCCTGCGCCCAGGTCGGGTGCGCTTGCAGTAGGGGGTTACAAGCGTTCGCGTAAGAGAGCCTTACGCGTCGACCCGTTCTCCCGCACGGCCAACCTTCTCGTACGAGAGCCCTGGACCTTCCTTTTATAGGTGTAAGGAGAAGGTCTAGGTGTACAATGGGGGGTGTAGCAGTGTGCTAACGTGTCTAGCAGAGAGGAGCTAGAGCCCTAAGTACATGTTGTCGTGGCAGTCGGAGAGGTTTTGGCACCCTGTTCATGTGATGTCGTGGCCGTCGGAGGAGAGCTGGAGCCCTGCGGAAGGACAGCTGTCGGGGCTGTCGAATCCTTGCTGACGTCTCCTTGCTTCCGTAAGGGGCTGAGCGCCGCCGTCGTCATGGGGCACGCGGGGCGCCATCATTATTTGTTTACCGGGGCGAGCCAGATGGGACGCCAGTCTTGTTCCCCGTAGCCTGAGCTAGCTAGGGGTAGGGTAATGATGCCCCCCCCCGTGACGTGGTCGGTCCGAGCCCTAGGTCGGGCGAGGTGGAGGCTCCTCCGAGGTCGAGGTCGAGTCCGTCTTCCGAGTCGAGGCTGAGTCCGTCCCCTGGGGTCGGGCGAGGCGGAGTCCGTCTTCCGAGGTCGAGGTCGAGTCCGAGCCCTGGGTCGGGCGAGGCGGAGTTCGTCGTCTTCCGGAGCCGAGGCTGAGTCCGAGCCCTGGGGTCGGGCGAGGCGGAGTCCGTCGTCCAGCGTCGAGGTTGAGCCCGAGCCCTGGGGTCGGGCGAGGCGGAGTCCGTCGTCCAACGTCGAGGTTGAGCCCGAGCCCTGGGGTCGGGCGAGGCGGAGCTTCCTATGGCGCCCGAGGCTGAACTTAGCTGCTGTCAGCCTCACTCTGTCGAGTGGCACAACAGTCGGAGCGACGCAGGCGACGCTGTTTTCTTGTCAGGTCGGTCAGTGGAGCGGCGAAGTGACTGCGGTCACTTCGGCTCTGTCGACTGAAGAGCGCGCGTCAGGATAAGGTGTCAGGCGATCCTTGCATTAAATGCTCCTGCGATACGGTCGGTTGGCGTGGCGATCTGGCCAAGGTTGCTTCTCTGCGAAGACTGGGCCTCGGGCGAGCCGAAGGTGTGTCCGTTGCTTGAGGGGGCCCTCGGGCGAGACGTGAATCCTCCGGGGTCGGCTGCCTTTGCCCGAGGCTGGGCTCGGGCGAGGCGAGATCGTGTCCCTTGAGTGGACTGAGCCTTGACCTTAATCGCGCCCATCAGGCCTTTGCAGCTTTGTGCTGATGGGGGTTATCAGCTGAGATTAGGAGTCCTGGGGGTACCCCTAATTATGGTCCCCGACACTTCTCATCCCTGGCAGCAGTGGACTATGCCACACAGGGGAATATGACAGGAGGGGCCCAGCCTCGGGAGGTGCCGCGCACGACGGGGGTCACCTTGCTCCGTCTTTGCCTGTGATGGGAACGACAAACCCTAGTGAGGCAATGCGAGGCGAGTGAGTGGCACGATTAGGAGCAAAGTCGTGGACGCTAGGGCTTGGACTCGGAAAGGCTGCCACGCCGGCAAATCTCGGCGATGCGAAGGAGGGCGAGGAGGCGGAGCACGGAGAGAAGGTCCTGAAAGCAAATGCGCGAGGCAAGCCCAAGACGGCGGAGGCGGAAGAGAAGAGGCGTGAATGGCAGGTTAATTTCCTAAGAGTTTGAGTTTTTTTTTGCAAAACACATCCGCCAAACACGGGCGTGCGAGTAAACCATGTTAGGTTTTAATAACTTTGATTTGATTGTTACCGGTAACAAGGCACCTATGATGATTTTTATAATATCAAGACTTCTCGGTTCAGTCTGAGTGTTTTGAATGTGTTGAAAAGTGAGTCATCATATTACTTTTCAAAATACATGTCTGTGTGAAAATTTAAGATCTAGATAGCATTGCAGAAAACTGTAACGCCCCGTTTGGATTACTGGAATTGAATTCTATTCCAATAATAATAATTTAGGCATATATCAATTAAGATAATTCGTTTTTATATAAAATATATTTGTATACTATTATTAGCAAGATGTCCTACATATTTATGTGCTACATTTTTACTATAGAGGAGTGGAACGAAGAATGTCATGTAAGTTACAGAGTAGAAACAAATTCTACTCATGTATAAAATCATTTCCTATCCTCCACCCTATGAATTTGAGATAAGCTTATATCTGAACTTTGGAAAGTGGTGGAATACCAAATTCTAAACTAAATAAGTTGCTTTATTGAGTGAATTCCAATTCTTTTAAAATGAAGGATCCAAACGTCCTGGTTGCAAGCTAGTTATGCTCACATTCACCGGTCACCACAGATCGCGCCCCGACTCACGACTGGCTCGTTTATAACTCAAGCGGACTTTGTATCGAGCTAGGCATGAAACACGCGCCGCCGGTCGGCTCGAGTTAGCGGCTGAGCTCAAGCTGGGAACTAGGCTCCCTCGACCTCGGCTCGTCGACAGCCGAACCCATCGTCTCACGGACGCCGAACCCAGAAGCCGCCGACCCCTTTCCCGCCGCACGGATCCAAAACCCTAGCCCCTCCTCGGCGTTTTTCCCCTCCCGGCGACGGCGAGGCGGCGGAGATGATGCGGCAGCAGCAGCAGCAGCTTCCACCTCCGCCGCAGCACCCGCCGCCCCAAGCCTCCTCCGCCGCCGGTGGCGGCGGCGGTGGCGAGTTCTACCGCGGCCCGCCGATGCGGCAGCTGTCCGCGGCGTCCTCCACCAATCTCCCGCCCGACTACGCCGCACACCCGGCCCCCCCGTCACAGCAGCAGCATCAGCCTCCTTACGACGGTAACAGCTAAACATTTCATTCACTGGTAGTCGTTGTTCCCTCCATTCTAGGGTCAGGGGAAGAGTAGGTAGATACCTATATTAGGTCGCAGGTATTGCCTTATTACTGCCAGTCCGTATAAACTCAAGAGTGTGAGATCAACTGCCACTTAAAAGTTAAACATACCGGGAGTTTCTTGAGATTTAACTGTAGACTTCTTGGTCCACCTTTGCATATCATAACTACACAAATCACATTGTAATTTTGATTCTCTGCAGCTTATGGTGACAGTTTTGGTGCTAAAAGGATGCGGAAGCCTGTCCAGCGACGAACAGTGGACTACACAAGCAGTGTTGTCCGTTATGTTCAGGTTGTTTGGATTGCTATTTTTTTGTTTGGATATCCATAATCATACAGAGTTTATTTCGGAGGACTCTGGACTTTGATCCTTTAAAGTTTATATTTTTTCTGTTTCTGTTTATATCTTAGTTTGAATTTGTAATGCATGCTTATCATCTGTTACATGCAGTTTCCATCCCATCAGTAGTGCTGATTTCCACTATGTACAATTGCAGGCTCGCATGTGGCAGCGGGACGCTAGGGATAGATTCACATTGCAGCCAACTCCAGCAGCTGTCCTGGATGTATGTTCCTTCACTCGTAATATGTTAAAAAAATGGAGCGGCAGTTGCCTATGCTATGAGTATTGATTGGTTTAAGCTTTAGAAGATAGTACCTATGTTTGATAAATACCTTCATCTGTATGAAATCACGAGCAATCAGATGTTATACGAAATTCTTACGGATTGAAGTGTTAAATGTGAATCTAGCATACAATGGACACAATACTATTGTGCACCATAATAGTGAAGTTCGACAAAAAGTGCATACGAATAATTATCATGCTAGTAATTCTTCAATTAATCTTAACATGGATAGTTACTCTATGTTAGTATGTTATGCAGAAAATCCCGTTAATCCTAATAACCAATCAAAGATCTTGATGACTAGTTCTTGTTACAAACTTATTTTGATAGCTTTAACGAATTGCAGATGTTACCTTCTGTCGCATATCCAGACAATCCCTCAACAAGTTTTGCTGCCAAATTTGTACATTCGTCAATCAATAAGAACCGGTGCTCTATTAATCGTGTCTTGGTGAGTAACTGAGTATTGTAACCTATTTTTCTGCTTTCTCAATAATCCACATTGAACATTTCGCTGTTATGTACTTGTATTCTCAGAAGTCAAGCAACAGCTTGCTGTTGGTTATACATAAATCCAATTAGCAATACCAAGCGATTATACATAAATGCAATTAGCAACACCAAGGGGAAAAATTAGAGTAGACAGTAGAGATACACCATAGAAGAAACTTGAGCTAAGAGAGGGTCTGAGAGACACATTTATCCTACGTGATTGCAGCAAAATACCATCCTTGAAGCCTTTCTTCCACTTACTGAAATCTGATTGCTTTCCTTCAAAACTATTATTGTTTCCTGACCGCGAAGCTAGCTCTATCAGGATTTCTATGAAATGTAATTCATCTCTAGGTGTATATTTCAACCATATGGATTATGGATTACTATTGTGAAGTTGTTATTTTTAAAAGCCTGTAACTGCTTACAGTTGGATAAATATGCTCATTGATATGCCATTCATGATTAACAATAATACAATATTAGAATCTACCACTTATATCCTGGGCTGATCACTAGTCAGAATTTCAAAATTTGCAATGCTACATGCAAATTACTATTGCATTTTGGTAAATTCATCCAAGCCTTGCCTTGTGATCTTGGTAAAAACTGCTACAAATGAGCATTTATTCTTTTATGCATTAGTACACTCAATGATTTCAAGTCGAGCGACTTGCTAGTCGACACACCTGGGCGACTAGGCGACTAATCGCGATTAGGACGACGACTAGGTCGACTAATCGTGGCTAAGGCAGCAGCAGATTGAAGAGGGGATTCAAGAGGGGGGGACAGATCAAGAGAAAGGTGCAGAGGGGATTCAAGAGGGGGGACAGATCAAAAGAAAGGTGCAGTGATTGAAGTTACCGTCGGTTGATGTACTCATCTTGGTGCTAATGGCTGCTGGGCCGCCGCCGCTGCAGACTGCTGTTGGGCCGCCGCCGTCGAGGACGGTGAGCTGCTGACGCCGAGGAGGAAGGTGCAGGGCTGCCGCCACCGAGGAAAAGGGTGAGCAGGTGAGCACATTGAGGAACAAGGAGGGGGCAGAGGGTACCCACCGGTGTTGCACAGGGAGAGGTGAGCCGCCGCACAGGCACAGCCACCTGAACAGGAGAGAAGAGCAAAAAGCCACCGGAACAGGAGAGGAGAAGGTGACCTAAACCCTAACGTGTGTTTTACTGTTACACTAATGGGCCCAGCCGTCCAGCCCATATCCCAAACAGGCCGAAACAGGAGCCCTGGAAAATTAATCGTCCCGACCTAAACTGGACGACTAATCGTGTTTAGTCGACGACTAATCGGACGACCGGACGATTAGTCGAGCTGATCGGGTCGGCCTCCCTAGTCGTGTTAACAGGACCGACTAGTCCGACTAATCGCGACTAATCGCGATTAGTCGGACGACTTGAAATCACTGAGTACACTACAAACCAGGTAAATATTGTCAAGAAACTGTGCTGTCTTATTAATTTTGTCTATTTTAGTTTGTTGATTATGACAATCTGTAGCATAATTATCACTTTAATCAACATCCATCCACTTCTATTATTTTCATCCACTTGGGGTATAATACAATTTTATTTGTGGATAAAGTGGACCCCTACAGGCCGTCGACTTATCACTGGATCACAAAGTGGTGAATTTACGCTATGGAATGGGCAATCTTTTAACTTTGAAATGATACTTCAGGTATTCCACATTAATTATTTTGGACTTACTAATATGTGATAGTTTTAACTTAGTTTTTGGAGAAATCTGACAATCAGGCTCATGATCTACCTGTGAGATCAATGGTTTGGAGTCACAATGAAAACTGGATGGTGACGGGAGATGATGGTGGTGCAATCAAGTACATGTCCCTTCGCTTTCGTACCTTCAAGAAAAATCGTCATTTTGAACTGTACATTGTTTAACTCTTCAGCTGAACCTTTTGAATTCTTCTCCAGGTATTGGCAAAGTAACATGAACAACGTCAAAGTGAATAAAACAGCTCATAGAGAATCAGTTCGTGGTTTAAGGTGATGGCTGTATGATGCACTTTTTATTGTTTGCTACAAAGTTCATGTTCAATGTGTGCTGAAACATGTCCTTCAAACAGTTTTTCCAGGACAGACTTAAAATTCTGCTCCTGCTCCGATGACCGAACAGTGAAGGTTTGGGACTTCGCAAGATGCCAAGAGGAAAAATCATTAACTGGTAATGTTGCTAAAATTTTCTTGCAAATATTAATCTGGCATACAGCTGATTATTTGAAGTTATTATGTGATATTACGCGAAAGGGCCTTTAGCTGTGTTGGTTAGGTGGTCTGAGTAGCACTTCTCAGGTCTTGAGTTTGACTCCCCGTGTGAGCGAATTTTAGGTTGAGGTTAAAAAAACCCTCTCGTCTGTCCCACGCTAAAGCACAGGCCTAAGGCTCGGCCCTGGTCATGGACTCGCGGTCGTTCTCACATGGGCTACGGTGCCGCGGTGTATGGGTGGGCTACGGTGCCGCTGCGTATGGGTGGGGTAGGGGTTCGGGGTTTTCTCGACCTGCGTGAGAAGATCTTCTTAATGTAATACCTGGGGGCTGTCTTACCCCGTGGGTCGAGTTTTTATTATGTGATATTACTTTGTTTTTTCATCAAATAACCTGAATTTCCCTTCAACTCAGCCAGGCCACGGTTGGGATGTTAAAACTGTCGATTGGCATCCTACAAAGTCTTTACTGGTTTCAGGTTAGTATATGTTTGTTCTTGTTTAATGAGTTTATTCATGCGGGACTTATTCAATTCTGTGTCCATAGGTGGCAAAGACTATCTTGTGAAACTTTGGGATGCAAAAAGTGGCAGAGAGCTGAGCTCATTGTCGGTATTCCTGCCACTTCCATATTTTGTTAATTCTTGAAGATCTGTGTTACATTATGATTTATATCTGCAGCCATGGTCATAAAAATATTGTGCATTGCGTGAAGTGGAATCAGAATGGGAACTGGGTACTGACTGCCTCGAAGGATCAGATTATTAAGGTCTGTTGCTTGTTCTTTTGTACTTTGGTCTGTTTTTCTTGTCTTCAAAGAACTGATGGCAGTGTACACGCTATAACCAAAATTCTAGTGCTGTCTATGGAGATGGGCCAATCCATCCTTGTGAGCAAATGATGGCAGTAAATTATTAACTTTTGGTACGTTTGCTAATGCTATCACTAATTCGTTTTGCAGCTGTATGATATTAGATCCATGAAAGAGCTGCAATCCTTCCGTGGGCACACCAAGGACGTCACTGGTTAGATAGCTGTTCCAATATCAAGATTTTTATAATTTATATACCCCTTCACATATTTTAAGCTTCAAAAATTGACACAAGTTTTGGATGTACTAGTTCATTTGTTCATTGTAACCATACATTCTATGATTGTTAGAACAGTGGCTAAAAAATTTCTAGAAAGGTATGGTGCCCACACTTGTTTGCCAAGGTTGTACTGAATATGTATTCGGTTACTTCATTTTTACAGCATTGGCGTGGCACCCATTTCATGAAGAATATTTTGTTAGTGGGAGCTTTGATGGAGCTATATTTCATTGGTTAGTCGGGTAAGGTATCCATAGCATAATTGAAATTACTGATCTTTGTCACCCTTGGAATTTGCTACTTTGTGCTAAGTTATTCAATTCTTTTCACCCTCCAAGATCGACGTACAACTTTTTATGTCTTTTGTTGTCTGAAAATAATGTCTCAAGTCTCAACTTGATGAGCAAGCTGTTTCATTTTTTTGTCAGCCATGAAGCTCCACAGATTGAAATAAGTAATGCACATGACAGTAGTGTCTGGGATCTTTCGTGGCATCCTGTAGGCTATCTACTTTGCAGGTACTTGGCTTGCTTTTGAATTTTGTATTGTAACACTTTATGACATGTTTGCTTATTTTACTGTAATGCATACATAATCTGAATTTATTTTCAATACAATTTGTTTCATTTGTTTAATGCTTTAGTTGTATGTGAACTCATTAAAAATCAAATATTTGATTTATTTTGTAGTGGAGGCAATGATCACGCTACAAAGTTCTGGTGTAGAAACAGGCCTGGTGATCTTACCCGTGATAGATACAACAGTGGCCAAATGCAAGGTTGCCTTTATTTGAATTTAGCTCGTTATTTCATCTCATTTGTCCTGTTTTGGTCATAAAACAATAACATATTAGACATATACTCTTGCACTTGCATGTACATGTATAATTGTATACACCCCCTTCCAATATCACTATTTAGTTCGTCTATTACTTGCTTCACACAGACAGGTGTTTAATGGTGTTTATGTGCTGCCTTGTGACCTTTTCCTTCCAAAGAAGGAATTCTTAATGCATAGATTATGACTTTTTTCAGGTTTTGGTGACCAACATGCTGCTTTTGGTGCTCGTGGTATGGGTGGATTCCAGATGCCTGAACCTCCAATAACGCCTGGACCATTTGCTCCTGGATTGTCACGCAATGAAGGTACCATCCCTGGCATTGGGGTTGCAATGACCTTGGCAGGCCAGTCTTTTGATGGATCTGATGGAGAGCAGAGGCCATCTATTCCGGGTCTTCCACCTGGGCAACCCCCGCTGCCACCAGGTCCTCATCCATCACTTCTTGGGCAGCAACAACAGTATCAACAGATACCTCAGCAGCAACATCCCCAGTTTTCGCAGCCACCACCTCCGAACATGCCCCAACTGCAGGCACCAGCTCACATGCTTTCACATTCACAAGGATCTCGGCCTACTCTTCCCCAGCTTCCACCAATGGGTGGACCATCAGTGCCATCACAAGTGAACCCACCGCTTCCGCCTATGCCTCACCCAACGGTACTGTTCATTGATACCTTTACAACGTTGTTAAACTGAGGGAGGTACAACTGTTTACTTAGCATGTTCTGTCTTTCTATTTATCTGAGCTGATAAGTGATAATCGAAAACCAAATGCCTCGTCTGCAAACCTTGCAAGTTTGCATCAAAAGACCGTTTTCAGTGAACTTGTTTTTTTTTCTCAAAGAAAAAAAAACTCCAATTGACCTTCAAAATTGTTAGCATGTCTGCTTTAGTTTGAGATAAGCATGAATATGTATGAATTTGATATGACACATGAATACATCTGAGTTTAAGGTGAAGAATTGTTAGAATACCCGTTTAGGGTTTGGGTCTTCCCCGTGTAATGACCATCTCACCCCTCTGTAATGGGCCTGGCCCAGTTTACTCAGCCTATTAATACATCACCCAACCCCTGTTAGGGTTAGGGTTCACATTCCAACATGGTATCAGAGAGCTAGGGTTAGTTTTTTTCCTTCCAGCCGCCGGCCCCCAGCCGCCGGCCTCCCTCTCCCGCCGCCGGCCCCCCAGCCGCCGGCCTCCCTCTCCAGCTGCCGGCCTCCCTCCTCTCCCTCCCAGCCGCCAGCTCCTCCCCTGCTGCCTGCCGCCCCTGCAGTTCGCGCCCCAGCCGCGTCCCCCAGCCGCCATTCCACGAGTACTGCGTCTACGCCGCCGCCTGGTCCGCGCGCCACCCGGACGTCTTCGCGTCGGCCTCCGGAGACCGAACCGCGCGCGTCTGGGACGTCTGGGACCCCGCGCCCACGCTCATCCTGCCCGCGCACGACCACGAGGTGCTCTTGCTCGACTGGGACAAGTACGACCCCTCCATCCTCGCCACCGCCTCCGTCGACAAGTCCATCCGCGTTTGGGACGTGCGCGCGCCGCGGGCGCCCATCGCGCTGCTCGCCGGACACGGCTACGCCGTTAAGCGGGTCCGTTTCTAGCCAACACCGCGCCCCAAGCCTGCAGCGACCCAAGTGCCGCGACGCCCGCGCTCAGGCGCCGCCGCCCCCACCGGCAGCTCGCGCCCATCGACCCCGCGCCGTCCAGGAGCACCCGCCCGGAGGACCCGCGCCCCTGCTGTTCCGCGCCAAGCAGCGCCCCTGCTGTCTCGTGCCGAGGACGCCCGACGCCGAGCACCCAGCCGCCCCTGCTGTTCCGCGCCTGGCTGTCCAGTCCGCGCCTCCCTGCGCCGGCCTGCACCGGTCGCCATGAGCTTTACCTAGCCCGCCGCTCTCGTGACTGTGCGTGTCCTCCTCCACGGCGGCCAGCTCATCCGGGGCATGTTCGTGTCCTTCGATCCAGTCTGGAACCCTATTCTTCGGGACTGCGTCGAGGTCCACCCTCAGGCGGGCCGTCACGTGCCTGGACCGCTTGTCTTCCCACGTGCTGCGATCGCCTCCCTAGCGATTGAGCCCGTGTCATCTCCCTCCCTAGTGCCTCTGTCGGGGCACCTTATTTGGCCCTCTCCGCTCACACCGTACCTTCGCCACTTCCACCTCCCCGAACCACCACCGATTGGGTGGTTGACTCCGGGGCCTCCTTCCACACTACCCCCACCACTAATTCGTTACTCCACTCCCATCCACCCCACCCCTCACATCCTACCTCCATCGTCGTCGGCAGCGGTTCCACCCTCCCAGTCACCTCAGTAGGTACATTGGTTCTTCCAGGACCATTCTGCCTTAACGACGTCCTTGTTGCTCCCGGACTGACTCATCCCCTCCTCTCGGTTTGTCGCTTCACTAGTGACAACCAGTGCTCTATGGAGTTCGACCCCTGGGGCCTCACCATACGCCACCTTCCCACATGCTGTGCTCGCTCGCTGTGACAGCTTCGGCCCCCTCTATTCTCTTCACTTGCCCTCCACTCCCCACACCAGAGTAGCCTCATCTCCTATACTTACTACTACCACCACATCACATGCTCTTGCTACTACCACCACCTCCTCCGCCATTTGGCACCGTCGCCTCGGGCACCCTGGACCTGACGTCATGTCCTAGCTTTCTGGCCTCTCCGACATATCATATACTCGGGGCTCTTTTGAGCGCCTCTGTCATGCTTGTCAGCTCGGCTGTCACTCCCGTCTTCCTTTTTCCACTTCCACGTCCAGGACTGTTCAGGCCTTTGATCTTGTCCACTGTGATCTCTGGACATCTCCTGTCCTTAGCCTCTCCGACTACAAATACTACCTGGTCATTCTGGATGACTACTCCCATTTCCTTTGGACTTTCCCCCTTCGGCTGAAGTCCGACACGTTTACCACCCTCACTCACTTCTTCGCCTGGGTATCCACCCAGTTCCGGCGCCCGGTCCGTGCCCTGCAGTGTGATAATGGCCGCGAGTTCGACAACAACGCCTCCCGCTCTTTCTTCCTCACTCACGGCGTCCAGTTGCGTCTCTCGTGTCCCTACACCTCTGCTTAGAACGGCCGGGCCGAGCGCATGATTCGCACCACCACCAACATGATCCACTGCCTTCTCTTTCAGGCGTCTCTCTCTGCCACCTACTGGGCAGAGGCCCTTCATACCGCCACGCATCTCCTCAACCGTCTTCCCTCGAAGGCGGTGAGCCACCCTACACCTCACTTCGCCCTGTACGGCACAGCCCCTTCCTACGACCACCTGCGCGTGTTCGGCTGTGCCTGCTACCCTAACATTTCCGCTACCGCCCCTAACAAGCTTTCTCCTCGCTCCACTCGCTGCCTCTTCCTCGGCTACTCCCTTGACCACAAGGGGTATCGGTGCCTGGACCTCACCTCCCAGCGCATCATCATCTCTCGTCACGTCGTCTTCGACGAAGATGTGTTTCCCCTTGCAGGCTCCACCCCACCCACCGATCTTGACTCCCTCCTCGAGTCCGACCCGGTTCCCCCCACCCCCGGCGCCCCGTCTTGCGTCGTTACCTGCTCCTCGTGCAGCCACGACGCCACAGCTCGCGCCCATTTCCGCGCCACGCGCGGCGCCATCGACCCCGCCTGCGCCACGCGCGGCGCCATCGACCCCGCCTGCGCCACGCGCGGCGCCATCGACCCCGCCTGCGCCACGCGCGGCGCCATCGACCCCGCCTGCGCCACGCACGGCCACGTTGGTCATGCCTGCGCCATGCGCGGCCCCGTCGATCCTGCCTGCGCCACGCGCGGCCCCGTCGACCCCGGCTTGCTTCGCCATCCCCACACTCGTCTACCACCGCCGCGGCCACGCCACTACCTCCGCGCCCCCCGACTCGGGCCCGTCGACGAGCGCGACCCGCTTTGCCGACCCCGCCGTCGTCTATCACCGCCGCGAGCCGGCCACACCCGCCGCTCTCGACGTTTCGGCGGTCCGCTCCGAGTCGTCCGTATACCACCTGGTCGCCATCCACCGTGACCCCGGACATGTCCACCCGATGGTGACTCGGCGCGCCGCTGGCGTTCTTCGCCCCGTCGACCGGCTGATCCTGGCAGCTGTCAGCTGATACGTTCAACACTCCACCCGACGCTTCCCCGGTGCCCTCCTCCGTTCGCACTGCCCTCGCCGACCCACATTGGCGTCGTGCTATGGAGGAGTACGCGGCCCTCTTGTCCAACCACACCTGGGACCTGGTGCCGTGTCCACCAGGCACCAACGTGGTCATCGGCAAGTGGCTATTTCGCCACAAGCTGACCTCGGATGGCTCCCTCGGCCGCTACAAGGCCCGTTGGGTCCTTCGGGGCTTCACACAGCGCCCCAGAGTGGACTACGATGAGACCTTCAGCCCCGTCGTCAAGTTCGCCACTGTTCGCGCCGTCCTCCCTCGCCCTCTCCCGCGACTGGGCGATCCATCAGCTCGATGTCAAGAATGCCTTCCTCCATGGCACTCTGACGGAGACTGTCTACTGCAGCCAGCCCACCGGCTTCGTCGACGTTGACCGTCCGGATCTGGTCTGCCGGCTGAACCGGTCCCTATACGGCCTCAAGCAGGCGCCACAGGCATGGTACAGTCGCTTCGCCTCCTACCTGGCCTCCATCGGCTTCGTTGAGGCCAAGTCGGACACGTCCCTGTTCATCTACCGGCGCGGCGACGACACCGTCTACCTCCTGCTCTACGTCGACGACATTGTGCTCACGACATCCACCGCCGACCTTCTACACCGCACGATCGTCGCCCTTTAGCTGGAGTTCGCGATGAAGGACCTGGGGCCCCTACACCACTTCCTCGGCATCACCGCCGAGCGCCGGCCCCAGGGTCTCTTCCTCCACCAGCGCCAGTACGCCATCGACATCCTGGAGCGGGCTGGCATGTCTGACTGCAAGCCCTGCTCCACGCCTGTCGACACTTAGGCGAAGCTCTCTGAGGATGACGGGCCTCCGGTCACCGTCGCGACGTCCTACTGGAGCCTGACCGGCGCGCTCTAGTACCTCACCTTCTCCAGGCCCGACATCGCATATGCCGTCCAGCAGGTGTGCCTGCATATGCACACTCCGCGGGAGCCCCATCTCACCGCGCTCAAGCGGATTCTGCGCTACCTCCGCGGCTCCCTCGACTACGACCTCCTTCTCCGACCATCCCCGACGTCGGAGCTCGTGGTGTACACCGACGCTAACTGGGCGGGCTGTCCCGACACGCGCCGGTCCACCTCCGGTTACGCCGTGTTCCTGGGCGCCAACCTTGTCTCTTGGGCCGCCAAGCGTCAGCCCGTCGTCTCTCGCTCCAGCGCTGAGGCCGAGTACCGTGCCGTGGCCAACGGCGTGGCAGAGGCCTCCTGGCTGCGCAAGCTCCTCCACGAGCTCCACAGTCCCCTCCAGCGCGCCACCCTCGTCTATTGCGACAACGTCAGCGCGGTCTACCTCCACCAACCCCGTGCAGCATCAACGCACGAAGCATGTGGAGATCGACCTGCACTTCGTCCGCGAGCGTGTCGCTGCCGATGACGTTCGGGTTCTCAGCGTCCCCACCATGCTGCAGTTCGCCGACATCTTCAACAAGGGGTTACCGTCGAGTGTATTTTTAGACTTTCGATCCAGTCTCAACATCTGTACAGGATAGAGTTGTGACTGCGGGGGGGTGTTAGAATACCCGTTTAGGGTTTGGGGTCTTCCCCGTATAATGACCATCTCACCCCTTTGTAATGGGCCTGGCCCAGTTTACTCAGCCTATTAATACATCACCCAACCCCTGTTAGGGTTAGGGTTCACATTCCAACAAGAATGATTACATCTAAAAACATTGCATCATCAAGGCAGAGCTATTTGTTGCAGCAGTCTAATTCCAAGATCAAAATTTTGAGGCGAAGAATGAATTCATTGAATTTCAGAACCATGATCAAAACACACCAGCACTCTAGCAGGCTAATTCACCTGTTTTTGGAAAAGCCATCTTTTCTGTCTTTTACAAAAAATGCCTTTTACTTCTCTATTTTTGGTTATCTAACGTGCTCCCTACATGTCTAATAACTAATGAATTATAGTGCATTACCTTGCATCCTTTTTTAAGAAAAAATAAGGGCATTGACTGGTTGGTTTGAAATAAGTTTTGTAGTCCCCAAACCTGAATCACTGCACACTTGTCTTCCTCAACACTGCCTGTTGCATGATTCTATGTTACTGTGAATTCACTGTTTAATTTGATGTTACATGAAAGGAACCGGATTAGAGTATATTTGGATGCTTTCTGCTCCTTGGTAAATTACAGCTGCGGTGACATTAGATTTGACAATTCTAATATTTCTAGGCAATGCATGGTTCACAGAGTCAGATGATGCCCCAAATGCCACAGCACATGATGGGCCTAAATCAGATGCATGCTGGTTCTGTGCCTCCTGGTACTGTACCCCCAATGGGTGGGTTCCCAAGTGGGATGGGAAACATCCAAGGAGCATCAGGTTCGTCTGGCGTACAAAATTTTCCTATGGGTGGCATGTATAATCGGCCTCAGGGACAAATGGCTCCACAAGGGCAAATGACATCCATTCCTGGTCTAAGCTCTTACCAGGTAAGACTTGTTATTGCATTTTTATTTTGAAATACATACCTAGAGCCTAGAGGGTATTTTTTCCCCAACCTGTACGAACCGAATTTCATTACTTATAAGCAACAAAATTACATAAGTTTAGCACTCTTTTTCTTTCTTTCTCAAACACGTAGAAGAGTTGAACATATAGAAGAGTTGCATATCATTTATTCTCAAGTTGCTTATCCTTCTCACTTCTCAGACGTAGCTAAACCATCACCGGTGTTGTTAACAGACTGTTCCTTCTCCACAGATTCAGCACTAAGCTCAATCCTCTGTTCTTGCACCCTGTCTCTCTGAACCTCTTCCTGTTCTATCTCATTTGCGTTGTTGTTCCTTTTTCTATACCACCGATTCCCTCTTTCCATAATAATCCATAAGCAGGTTATTAGGTTCTTATTGTAGATTTTTTTGGCTTTTTATCCACTACCCTTGGAACTGGGTGAATATTTACTCAATAAATAAGATTATATAAACTAGAACCCTTGGAACTGGGTGAATATTTACTCAATAAATAAGATTATATAAACTAGAATATATAACATGGATTGTATAATTTATACAAAATAAGGCAGTTTATATAATCCTAGAAGGAAACAAACGGACCTTAGTCATCTGCATCACTAAACTTTTCTGCATTACCTAGCCACATTACTATAGATTGACCATATTTACTGAAAAGCATTGGTGTTGCTGATTTCTGCAGGGAATGGGTAATGTTGGCCTTACACCGCCACCGCCACAGCACCCGCCGCCTCGAGGAGGCTCGGCAACACAGTGACCATCCCTGGAGCAAAACAAGGATTGTACTGAACCTAAACTTTCTCGTGACACTAAATTTGTAGCATGTAAATCCATCTCGAGCAATATCAGCGTGTCTAGACTCCCGCAAATCACGAGGGATTTCTTCACGATTATTGCTCAGGCAGCTAGGATTTTTGCTATCTCGTGCTGTGGTTTACAACTGGGGGCCTTCTGTCATGTGCCTCATTTGTACTGTAATTCGAATCGTGCCTTTACTTGCCGGCTGCTTAGATGTTGAACATAGAGAATTCTTTCCCTCAGTTTTGAGAAGCGTGAACTTCACTTGTGCCAGTTATTGCATGTGTACTTTACGAGTTGTTGACAGACGATGGCAGTCAATACGTGTGATATCCTGACCCCGGTTGACAGTAGAATTGATTGGCCTAAGGCTTAATAGAATTGATAGTGTATTCATATCAACAAGATGTATTTTCTTTTTTTAAGTCTGTCTTGAAAAAATCTTCAAATTAAGGGTGCTTGACGAGCAATTTGGGACGTGTGATCGATCGGTAAGTTTTTTGGGTGTGTATGAGTGAACATAAAGTACACATAAAAGATATGTGTTGGTTTGTGGGAATAATATATGATTCTATAGAACTGACATGAGTAAGTATAGCTGGTCCAGAAGTGAATGGAGTGTTACAATATGAGATCTATCGCATGTGCAATCTTGTGACACGAGATGGTTTTTCTTTACAAAAAATTGTGCAATCTTGTGGCACAAGATGTTTTTTCTTTTAAAAAAAACACAGTTTACGTTAAACTGACGCCAGCACCATTATTTGCTGGTGCATTGTGCTATCGTGCAAAACAGGTCAAACATTTGAAAGGCTGCATCGGACGCATCCATGGTGGCCTACACCACATCCATCGTCTTCAGTCGTGCTCTCAGCCACATCCAACCGCATGGGCATTACCACAGCTTGGCCCACCTATCAAGGCTTACAGAGTTTCCTTAAATGGGTTCTCCCCTTGTGATCTGGGCTGCGCTGCTAAGGCCGGCCCGTTTCGTCTTGTGATGCTGCGGGGCTGGCGACAACCACCAGCAGCATCGAAGACAGGAGGAGAAAGGAGAGGTGGTGGGGCGATGGCAGCGACTGCGGCGGAGGGGGTGGCCGCGACGGCGCTGCGAGCCGTGCTGGGGCGGGCGGGTATGGCGGCGGAGCGGTCGGGGTGCGCCGCGGAGGCGGTACGGGTTGTGGCGGTGGGGAAGACCAAGCCTGTTTCGATGCTGCGGCAGCTATACGACGCGGGCCACCGCTGCTTCGGCGAGAACTACGTGCAGGAGTTCGTCACCAAGGCCCCCCAGGTGCTGTCTGGTCTCCATTTCGATTGTTTCGTTCGCTTTTTGCATCTTTGCAGCGCATCCATCGTGTGGAGGTGGAGTGGAGGGAAATGAACGATTTGCTCTCGCCGTGTTTTGCAGCTTCCGCAAGATACCCGGTGGCATTTTATCGGGCACCTGCAGAGCAACAAAGTGAAACCACTGTTAGGTGTGCATATATTTTTTTCAATTGTATACGGAGTTAAAGAGTAAGTTAACCTGCATCAACAAAGCTATAAGCATCCTTCAAAAAGAAAAGGAAAGCTGGTTTGTTCACGAGTAGTTAGAAATTGAAGTTCTAAATGTTATTTTTATTTAGTGTTTGCCACTTACGTCACCTTGTAATGAAGAGTTAGTTATGGAAAGTTGTTCTTGCTTAGCACCATCATGACAATTAGTAGTAATATAGTTACTAAGCAGTGTACAGTATATGAAAAGCCGAAAATGATAAGAATAAGATTATCAACACAATTCTTTCATGGTGCTTTTCTTGACATTGTCTCGCGTTTGTATTGCCAGAATGCCAGTTAAGCCTTGTCTATCCTTTTTTTTCAGCTGCTGTTCCAAATCTTGATATGGTTGAGGGCGTAGACAATGAAAAGGTAAGCAATCGGCAACAAGTACTGTTCCTTCTATTATTTATCTAATGTATGTACAAAAGATGGAGACTAATAGCTTAATGCTTGTTAAGTTATTATTTAGTCAGGTTCTTGTATCTGTTACCTGCAATTGTGGATTTCTGTATTAAAACATAGACTCCACAACTTTCAGATTGCTAACCACCTAGATCGAGCTGTCAACAGTTTGGGAAGGCAGCCTTTGAAAGTTTTGGTTCAAGTGAACACTAGTGGAGAAGAATGTGAGTGCATAATAAGTATTGAGAAATCAGAACTCTTATCTCTTGATTAATTTTCCCGAACAAAGCACTTGTGCTATTTGTTTCCACATTTGCCTTGATCTGATAGATTATAATTGATATTCTTTCATTTTGCAACCAATTGCTATATCAGAAGTCAGTTTATTACTTCAGAAGCATACCTTAAATTACAAGTGACAAGTTTGGAAAATAAAAAGTAAAAGCGAACTTATGACCAAGTTCAAATTATTATCATTCTGCAATGTCCACATTCATCTTTCATATAATTAGCTTACCACGCAGCTGCAGGTTCATGGACTAAACATTTTCTTTTGTTCAGCTAAATCTGGAATCGATCCCTCCAAATGTGTCGACCTTGCTAAGCATGTGAAACTAGCATGCCCACACCTAATATTTTCAGGTCTGATGACAATAGGTATGAAAGACTACTCGTCAACACCAGAAAATTTTAAGGTGGGTGCTTATCCAGTCTTACTTCGTCGCAAACAACAACGAGCATTTTGCGTTGGCTTTCATAACCTGTTGTTTTGAGTGCTTTGAATACAGGCATTGGTTAATTGTAAGCTTGAAGTTTGCAAGGCCCTTGACATACCAACAGAACAGTTTGAACTCTCCATGGGAATGTCTGGTGACTTTGAGCAAGCGGTTTGTAATATAATCATTCTCATTCTTTGCATAGGAATGCTGAAACAAGACTACACAATCCTGGAGTTCCATCAACTAATGTTAACTTTATGCAGATTGAGATGGGCAGCACGAATGTGAGGATTGGATCAACCATTTTTGGACCAAGGGAGTATCCAAACAAAAGGCAGAACTAGTGAGATTCAACGCATAAGTGTCATCTCAATACCCAGTCCTCTTGATTAACCTTTTGCCTATGTAAGCATGATGCTATGTATAAATGCACATGTGAATAGGTAACATGTACAACCTCATACAACACTGTTTGCAGGGGGAGGGGGGGGAACTCTCCATACAACAGTACGGCACTGTATAAGAAATTTTGTGACATGGCCTTGAATAGAAATTTCATAAAAAAAGTTCTTCCTATCATCCCTCACCTATTCTTTCCATGATGTTTGACGCTCACCTGCAGATTTAAATTAGCATTGTACTTATATGCAATGAGAAGACATGTAATTCTTTAGGCCTCCCTAGCTCCCTCACCTAATTTGTCAATCTTCCTAGTATTACGCATTTGGTTATGTTTTTCTTGTTGATGATTTGTACTTCCATCGTGTTGCTGATTTGTACTATTAATTTGACTCTAGACATCAAGGAACAGTTACTAGGAAATTAAGCTGTTGTTTTGTAGTATGTAAAGAATGAAGATGCAATGATGATTTTTTGCAACCAGTTTCCACCGTCCCCTTCTATCGGTAAAAAAGTTAAAATTATGTACAAATGAGAATTTGAACTTTGGTTGTTAGCTTCAAATCCACTAGCCAATATAACATATGTCTTTATTTTTATACTATATACTGAAGCATATTTGAAAACCATAGCAACATAAGGGTGTCTAAACTAGTTGTAAATTAAGTTACAAGCATGGCTCAGACCAGCCTCGAGTACCAAGTAAACTTCATCTATGCACACATGAAACAAGGTTACCTAACCCTTTGAATACGAATTGAAGCACGGATACACACACTGCTGTCAATCAACACAAAAGTAAAGCACGGACAACAAAGGTTATTTTGCGTTCTCGTCTGAAAATCAGGAGGGAAACATACGTGGAAATGTGGAATCTTAGTTGGAGGATAGGTCTGAGTGGGCCGATTCCGTATGGGGTATTTTCAAAAGGCAGGCCTGTTAGATCTGTTCGGCTCCTGGGCTTCCGCCTTCAATTTAGCACAAGAACAGCCCATGGAGCCCACACCCCAGAGGTTCAGCCCTACCTGTAACCTGTCAGGCATCTCCCTTCTCCGCAAACCGTTTCGCATCTCCGCTACCCCCAGCCAAGTCGCTCCCGGTGGCTCCGTTCTCCGCGCCTTCGTTCCCCCTCGGTTTTCCTGCTGTTTCGCCTCGGTCCTGCTTGCTGGTGCTGCAGATCTGCGTTCGCCGGCCCCTTCTCCCTGCTATCGCATGCCAGCCAGGCGCCCACGGGCACGGCCAGCCCCCACCCCACAGGCGTGGCACTGCCCCTGTCCGGCTGTTCCTTGCTTTTGCTTGCCTGTGCCTGCTCCTGTTGGGCTTCGGCACCTGCACAGAGGAGACAGAGGTATACAGAGCCACGCAGCCAAGGATTTCGAATTCGTGACTTGTGAGTAACCAAGTATCGATTTTCTTTTTAATTTAATTCAATAAAATGTTGTTTGATGAATGGCAATGTCTAGTTTCCAACAGTCATGTTGATATTTGCATTTTGCAATATCCAAGGTAAGAAAGATGGGTTGAAGAGTGGCGCTTCTGAGGACTGAGGAACCATATGATAAATTTGAATTTGCCCCACGAGGACATATGGAACGAATACATATTGTGTTTTTTTCCACTCCCCACCCACCCACCGAAAGAACTATGAATTTTTAAAATTTGTATGTAGGATTGAGAATGTCCACCAGTATGGTGTCGGCGTGAAATCGTTAAGACATATATGATCTAAATGGCTGTCAGATGCTATTTATTTGATATTTTCTGTCTCCAGAATGTGTATTTGTTTGATCTATTTGAATTAATATTATCATTATTCATTATTTATGTATTTTGTTAGATCTATTAGTGTGTGTATATGGCACGAAATTTGTACTCTTCTGTTCTATACCCCCCCCCCCCCCACCACCACCACACACACACAGAACTATGAAATTTTAAATTTTGTATGTAGGATTGATTATGTCGACCATCGGCTAGTATGATGTCGGCATGAAATTGTTAAGACATATAGATCTAAATGGCTGTCAAATGCTCTTTATTTGATATTTATCTATCCAGAATGTGTATTTGCTTGATCTATTTGAATTAATATCATCATTATTTATGTATTTTGTTAGATCTATTAGTGTGTGTATATGGCGCGGAATTTCTAACCTTGTATTCTATACTCCCCCCCTGTCTTCTTGTCACTGGCTCTGGCTGCAGGTTGGAGTTTCTGAATGGCCAGCCCAGGGGATGCGGAGGGCATCACCATCTCCATGGGGGAGCTGAGCGTAGAAGCAGCGACTTCGTCAGGTGAGAACGAAATAGCCCAGTATGATGCATGTCTCTTATCCCTGACAAGGGGGCAACCATGTGCGCTTCCGTAGCCATGCGTTGCTTGCTTAATTATTAGCACTGCTTGTAGTTTTATCTCATGTTGGAACCTAGTTGGTTTACTTATGCAAAACTTTGTCCCAGCTAACGGCGGTGGTGATGTTGCCGCTGTCGACCAGGATGATGTGTGGGAAGATGTTTCAGATTCTCATGGGCACGCGTCTACCTTAGACAGAGAATGGATCCACAGGCAGAACCAGTTTCAAAAGGTATTAATCACCCCCCTAGAGTTTATTTGGAACGCAGTTGTTAATGCTAACTACTCTTTTGCAGTTTTTTTTGTGTGTGGCTGATAGCAGAAATGTTAAAAATTAATTTTGCCTTTTGATTTCATCTAGATGGGCTATCGGGACGGAATAACACAAGGGCAGAAGGACTCTGCCCAGGAAGGCTTCAATGCTGGGTTCAGGCAATCTGTAAACGCTGGCTACAAGTGGGGCCTTGTTCGCGGGGTTGCCAGGTGTATATCCTTCCAAGAACTGATCTCTTGTATTGCCATTCTCCTCTAGTCTTGCCCTCCGATTTTGATTTCCTTTCCTATCTGTCGTCATTCCAAAGTAGTGCGCTAGCCAATCTTCCAGACAGCTTGAAAGAGAAACTGGTGCCGGACGTCCAGTGCAGAGGGAAACTACAGGATCTGCACAGCTCCGTGCGAGAAATATCAGCAGATGACGCTCTCCAGATGTTCCACGAGAGTATCCGCCAGAGTAACCCTCCGTCAGAGGGGTCAGGATCATATGTAGTAGCATCAGCCACCGATGGAGCTACGGAACCAAACAGGATGAAAAGCCTACCGAAGGATCTCGTGTTGTTGCTGCGTGAATGCTCGGATATCAAAGTCAGCAAGGAGTTGGCGTGGGATTCATGAACAAGGCGACTCAGAAATTCCAACCACTACAAGTGTGGCAGAATCACACTGAGTTCCCAGATTACTGAACGCCTACCTGGGCTGATGGATGAATGTGATTCGGGGATTTTGTTTTGGAAGTGACTGAGATACTCGAAAGGTTCAGGGACCTCGAATCGAATGTGTCTGTAGTAATGCAGATTTTTATTCCATATTTCCCTTTTTTTTGCTGCAACCTGTAACTAGAATTGTAACTATAAATTTGCAGTTCTTAAACAATTGTAATGTTTTTTTTTCTCTCCCTGAATTCTGTCATCTTCCTGAACAATGGTCTTCATGTGGAAGTATAGTATTTTGCCACGTTTTGAGCCGACATTCAGAATGGTCCATGTTAGGTTGATGGCATGGCATGCCACATTGCCAGCGGTGGCCTGCTTCTACTACAAGTTCACAACGGATCAGTGGTTGGTGGAGCATCAAACCTTGTATCCGTTGTGACTAGTGTTTGACTGAATTGAAACGTTTCATCTACCTGACTCAAATTGTCACGTCCTACTACTACCTGACTCAAGATGAGTGTCGGCTATCTATGATTCTATCTATCTATCTGTCAGCTACATGCATGCTTTCGAAGGCCATCGTGTTGCCCGGGCTTCTTCTCGCTTGCTATTGCTACCGTGGGCAGAACAGATTCGAAGGCCTGGACAAGCATCTCAACTTTCCTCTTCTGAGCACGAGCCAGCCTCTTGACTTCCTTCCGGAGAGCGTAGTCGACCATCCACTCCTCAGCGGCCCTCCGACCGTCCACCGCCTCATGTCTGAGACCGACCTTCTCCGCCTTTGGACCGGGTTTGGAAGGACGCAGTTGCTGGGCACCCTTTTCTTCGGATGTCCTCCTCCTCTGATGGTGATGATGAGAGGATGCTCCGTAGGCACAGGCAGAGCTAACGTCTTGGTAGCTTATCCCACTGAGCGAGCTGGAAATGCTGTCGACCGACGATATGCCACCTGCAGATTCGCCGTATGGTTCGTTCATCATCAACAATTGCTTCTCGATCCCAACATGTTACATGTGCACGGGGCGGGTAGGAATGGAGGAAGCACTGCGAGAAACTTCACCTTCAGTACTGTTTCCTCCATGGTTCGCACCCAGCTCCTCGGAGATGTCAGACTCGCCGGCGCCCAAGTCGTCGTCGCATTCATGATCCGCCACCTCCACCACCAAGGCCTTCTTCTCTTCACGCCCGCGATGCCTGGTCGTCGTCGACCGCTCAACCGAGACCACGCCGCTGGACGCGCACGAACCGCCCACGGAAGCCGCGCCCAGGCCCTCCGCGGAGACGTCGCCGCGGCTCGCGTCCCAACCCACCGTGGGCTTGCGGAACGGCGAGGCGCCCTTGAGCTTCATGCTCTGCTGCCCCCGCCTCCGCGCCGCCACGAAGCTGCGCAGGGGCGGCGCGTGGGCGTGGCCCTTGACGGAGCAGAACGCGTACGGGCACGCGCGCGCCCCGGGCCCCTTCATGGCGGAGGAGCACGTGGCCCTGCCCGCCCGCGGCGCCGCGGCAGCCGCCCGCGCCACGCTCGCCCTCCCCGGCTGCGGCGCGGAGTGGGCTTGTGCGGCGCCGGCCTTGGCGCCGGAGCAGCTCGTCGCCCTCATGTAGTTGGGGAGTTGCGCCGGGGCTATGCCGCCATCGCCAGCCCTGCTTCCCGGGCCACGGCCGCCGCCCCAGGCCGGCACGGCGTCGGGGCATTTGGGCTCCTTGCGCTTGCGCGCGGGCTTCCTCTGCACCATGGCGTGCGGGGGGTGGCGGGACGAGGAAGGGTGAAGGTTTCGCTGCTGGACGGCGGGCGAGGGTGGGGGCGACCCGAACGAGGAAGATAAGTTGGCGGTGGTGATCGTTGCGAGAGATTCGGATGGGGTCGTTGTTGCGGCTTCCTTCGGATTCGAAGGGCGGCGGGCGGCGTTGTTCGGGAAGGTGGATCGGCTCGACTCGACGCTTTTGGAAGGAGATGGATTTTGAATGCGTTCGCCGTATCTTCTGCGGCCGAGGACCCTGTGCACGAGCTCATCTGATCTGACTCTCATCCCCTCTATGTTGCGTTGTATATATAGTACGATGAGATGAGATGAACTCATAGGCGAGGCGACAGACAGAGCAGGTGGGGAAGTCACGCAGCACACGTGAGGACGGAGCGTCCGCCGGCTCCAGACTCGGAGGCCGTTTGTTTGTTTCCATTTTTTTTTTACAAAAAATCGGATCCCTCTCCGTGGTGCCGGGGAAGCAGACCAGAGTTTATAACAGCAATTCTAACCCTCACAGCATTCAGTTTCTATATCATTAATTCAGCTACCACACGAGCTGAAAGATAATGTGACAAGCAAGTAAATGAAGAAAAAGTAAGAAACAAAGTTTTGCATAAGATTTAGTTTCAACACGGTATCAAGACATAATGAGAAAAAAGGAGTATTAAATTCAGTTAAATAATACTGATATTTGCATTGGAAAGTTAGTATCTAGTAATAGTTTCTAGATGACGTGGAGGCTATACAAACTACAAGTAGTGTCTTGGGTTGGAACTGCTTTAAGCTTATCTCCAACCATTTTCCCTCCCAAACCTCCTATTCGTACTTTCTATTCGTATTTAAATATCTCTCCATCAACTATTTTTTCCCATATTTCTTCTCCTCTCCAACCATTCCTCATATTCAGCTCCCCTTTACCTTTTAACCTAGCTATTTACCTTTTATACATCATTATTTAGCGTTCTAAAAAATAATACCATATTTGTAGTACCGTAATACACATTATTATCTGATAATCTATATCTATACTATACTTAAAGCATCAGTTTCAACGGTCGTCCCACGTCATTTTTTTACAAATAAATCCTCACAGCTATTTCAAATTAACCCACTGCACGTCTATAGATGGCCAAACGACGGCCCGGCACGGGCCAGACGCCCGTGGGCCACAACTCTGGGTCTGCTGACTGTGCTGGGCTAGCCCGTCAGCCCATTTAATTGGGATCCCGCCATCCCGGTTCACGGCAGGGGGTTTAGACCATACTGGTTAAAGCTGTCTAACCAGTAGAACATCATGCTCAGATGTTTTAGTATTGAATATAAATTATATATATATATATATTTGTAAAATAAAAAATATAATCGTGACGGACCGGACCAGCACTACGGGTCGAGGCTACAGTCTAAGCATGACACGACGTTCTTGGCTCTAGAAAGCATTAGGTCGTTTCTGAGACCACATTGGCGCAATAGACTCCATGGTGTTTGAGGTTGCTGAATTGGATGGAGCAACAATGATTTGTCACACTAACAGTAAAATGAGAGGTTATTTGTCAATTTTAAACGTTAATAATTGCTATGAAGTAGCATAATTTATATGGAGCGCATCCAGTTTTTATTGATGCCTGACTTTAGCAATCACTCCATATTTTGATCTATCTTTTTATAAGTTTGAGTTCATGTGACTTATTTTAGAAACTTGAGCTCACAAACTTTCTCTTATTTGGTCTCTATATGGTGGAATTATGTCATTTTATAATCTTTGTTCATTCAGTCAGTCATTGTGAACTCTCTTCTAATCGCTCACTTCATTGACCATGTTGTACCAAGACATATTGAATGGAGTAAATAATAACATCAGTTAGCCAAATCAAAAAAAATATTATACGGAGAGCGAAGATAATCAATAAAAAATCTTGAAATATTTTTGGTGGATAGTTTACATAGGTATTGTTGTAAGCCGTCGCAACGCACGGGCAACGGACTAGTTATACTAAAAATAGAGTAATTTCCCAATTAAATGTGTCAATTAAGGGAAGGGGAGATTAGAACTCTCCCTTTCCACGGGGTGAAATCCCCCTTCCCCCTTGCCCACCGGGCCCCCGGGAGCCATTGGAGCACGCCGGGACGATGGACCTCCCCCAGAGCACAGACAAGGGGAGCGAGCCGGGGAACAGTTGGAGTCCTCCTAAGGCCATTTAGTCTATCTTCCAGCAGCTTATTCGTCATTGTACCTATATTCAAATTTCACTATACGAATAATGCAATCTACAGTGCAAAAACATTGTTTTGGATGATCATATAGGTGAACTATTGGACACGGTCTCACAGTGGGAGTTTCATTGCACTGTTTCCAAGGCTATCACATCAATATTTTTCTAGAAAACAATGTAGACATATTTTCATCCCATAAAACTCTCTCATATCCCTCTTCATAAAATTGCATATCATGTCATCTTGTTTGCTTATGTGGCATACCATTAATGGGAATGAAATCTCATGAAACTACCAGTGAGAATGACCTAAAACTTCTCCCAAATGTTTAAATAAAAAGTGCTTCAACTAAATAGTTGGATATCCCAAACAAGTTCACGAGAAGATTACAAAGCAATTTGAAAGTAGCCTAGAGGGGGGTGAATAGGCTACACCTGAATTTTTTCACTAAAAACTTCGAGATAATGTTAAATTCAAGTTGCACTGGTGCAAACTGGTTCAATTGATTTTGTTTACAGCTGAACAAGTTTGAACCTGCTCAACTTAGATTAGATAAACAGTTAAACAAGTGTGACAAGGTGATGAGAGGTTTTTGCTTAAGACTTGCCCTAGAGAAAATCCACTCGAATAGGTGACAAATCGGTGTGAATTGGTTTCACACGATTTGCACACAATATAATCGAATATGAACTAACTAACAAATTAAAGCACTTATCAAGAACACACGATTTAACCCGAGGTTCGGCAACCACCACAAAGGTGTCCTACTCCTCGTTGAGGAGCCCACAAAGGGCCGGGTCTTTTCCAACCCTAATCCTCCACAAGCCGACCACCAAGGTCAAGGCAATCTCTTCTCAAATTAGTTTAATGAGCGGGTGATACAAACTTCTTGGGGTTGTCCACAAATTTGGAGACTCCCAAGCAACCTCTATCCGTCAAGGAACTCAAGGTTCCAAGAATAACAAATCTGCACAAGATTCAAGTTTGCGATGAGCTCGAGAGATGAAGAGAAAGGGAGAATAGAGATGAAATCAACAGCGAGTTAGATCGACTTCACCTCACACCAAGGGTCCTTCAAACACTTGAAGGAGATGCGATTTCGGGTGTGAGAGGTGAATTGAATGCTCTTGTTTGAAGGTTGGTCAGCCAAGAATTCGTGGAGAGGGCAGAAGTGAATGAAGAGAAAGAGAGTGTGAGGGGTATATAAAGGATCCCCCAAAGGCTGGCAGCCGTTGGGAAAAGTTGACTGAAAACCGGTTGAACCGGTTTCCACCAGGGGGTTTTTGGTTCACTGAGGGACTCAGCCGGAGACTCGACCGGCCCCAAATTCGGTTGAGCCGGGCCAAAATCCGGTTGAACCAGTTTTCAAAAAATCTGCACACTACTTTTTCTGACAGGGTTGACTGGCAGACTCGCAGGTCAGAAAGTGACAGAGGGAACAGTGCAAAAAACGGTTGAGCCGGTTTTCAGTCCGGTTGAACCGATTTTTGAAACTGTCGAACAGATTTTGAGAAAATTGAGGTGAACCAAGAGGAAATCTTAGTGGGGAGTGAAAGCGGTTTTTCCAAGAGCATTCATGATCTAGTAAAATATTTTCTTAGAGGATTTGAAAAGATTTGAACTGAGTTCATCGCAATACTTACTTAACTATTGCAGATCCCTCTTAATTGAACGACGATTTCTATGACTCAAAAATTGTAAAATGTAAACTGACATTGTTCCCAAGCACTTGGAGCACGCTATATGATGTAGAATTTTAATCCGCTGTGCTTTTACTTTTGCGTACATATATGATCTGTGCTTCTCGTGTCTGTAGAATAACTGTATACATGCTAGAAGCAAACTTGTTAGAATCTCTGTTTGTTTTGTCATTTAATCACCAAAACCCTCAGTTAGGGTTGATTGCACTTACATAATTAAAATCAGCGGAACTTCAATTGTATGCTAAAAAGTCCAAGAAAGAACTACTCGAGAAACTCTCTATGCAAAGTGGTAATGTTGCTTAGGACACGATAGTGCTGTTCAAACAAAAATTCTCTCATTGCTCTTAAATTGTGCAGTCATAGAGGTATAGAGAGGGGAGAAACTCAATAGTAAATACGACATGGAGCTATCCACATAGTAACTTCATCGAAAACTTGGCCCTCATGTGCGCGTCCTTTGGAGGAGCCCATAACAAGGACTATGAAGAAGCTTGCATGCTTCTCGACACCCTAGTAAAAATACTAAAGCCATTAATGTGAGTTTGTATTTCTGTGACACTTAAGTTTTCATATTTATATTGTGTACCTAGGTTGTGTGCTTTATCTTCCTAGATTAGTTGTTAGGCTAGTGGATATGTTTAGAACTTAGGTTGCATGGCTATTTCGTAGTAAAGATAGCAACACTTAGTTAAAATTGTAGTTGCATGTAGATAGTTTAATTATCGCATAGGTTTTGTTCATGCAAAAAATAAAGGCCTTAATTTTTAGAGAAATATATTGCCTAATTCACTCTGTCTCTTAGGCTTCAAGTGTCCTACACACCTAGTTGAGCATCCACCTTTGTTATTCATTCACATTACCTTTAAGAATTGAATGTCTTATAATTCTAGAATGTAACACATACTTAGCTTGCTTAGATATGGTAGAAGATGGATTGGGGTTCTCATCGTTTACGAGGTATAGTAAATGCTTGTCCACTAAGCATCATCAAATTGGGCGATGAGCTAAAGCTTGATCTATGATATGATAAATTTGACTTTGATGGTTGGCGAGGAGCTAGGGCATACCATAGATGGGACATGTCATCTAGAATGATGTAGCTTGCTAGGCTGGTGTCGGGTACCATAATTAGGGGTACCCCCAACACTCCTAAACTCGGCTGGTAATCACCATCAGCACAAGTTGCAGAGAATGATGGGCGCAATTCAGGCCAAGGCTCAGTCTACTCAAGGGATGTGATCTCGCCTCACCCGAGCCCAACCTCGGGCAGGAACAGTAGTCCCAGATGAATTCACGCCTCGCCCGAGGGCCTCCCCAAGCAACGGGCGCACCCTCGACTCGTCCGAGGCCCAGCTCGGGCAGGCTTCACAGTGAAGCAATCTTGGCCAGATCGCCTCGCCAACCGACCGTATCGCAGGAGCATTCAATGCAAGGATCGCCTAACACCTTATCCTGACGCACGTTCCTCAGTCGGCAGGGCCGAAGTGACCGCAGTCACTTCGCCCTTCCACTGACCGACTTGACAGGAAAACAGCGCCGCCTGCCCCGCTTTGACTGGTGTGCCACCCGCCAGAGTGAGGCCGACAACAGCTAAGTCCAGCCTCAGGCGCAACAGGAAGCTCCGCCTCGCCCGACCTTGGGCCTCAGCCTCGGAAGGTGGTCTCCGCCTCGCCCGACCCCAGGGCTCAGCCTCAACCTCGGCCTCGGAAGGTGGTCTCCGCCTCGCCCGACCCCAGGGCTCGGCCTCAACCTCGACCTCGGACGGGATCGCGTCCTCACCCCACCCCGGCCTCGGCCTCAGGAGGAGTCTCCGCCTCGCTCGACCTTGGGCTCGGACCGACCACGCCACAGGGGGTACATCATTACCCTACCCCTAGCTAGCTCAGGCTACGGGGAACAAGACCGGCGTCCCATCTGGCTCGCCCTGGTAAACAAGTAATGATGGCACCCCGCGTGTGCCCATGACGACGGCGGTTCTCAGCCCCCTATGGAAGCAAGGAGACGTCAGCAAGGTCCCTGCAGCCCCGACAGCTGTGCTTCTACAGGGCTCAAGCGCTCCTCCGACGGCCACGACGCCGCATGCACAGGGCTCTAGCACCTCTCCGACAGCCACGTTGGCATGTACATAGGGCTCTGGCTCCTCTCTGCCGGACACGTTAGCATATTGCTACACCCCCATTGTACACCTGTACCCTCTCCTTACATCTATAAAAGGAAGGTCCAGGGCCCTCATACGGAAGGTGGTCGCGCGGGACTCCCTCTCTCCCTCGCGAACGCTTGTAACCCAATACTGCAAGCGCATCCGCCCTGGGCGCAGGATAACACGAGCCGCGGTTCTCCCCCCTTATGTTCCATCTCGCGCCGACCCATCTAGGCTGGGACACGCAGCGACAATTTTACTCGTCGGTCCAGGGACCCCACGGGGTCGAAACGCCGACAGTTGGCGCGCTAGGTAGGGGCCTGCAGCGTGTTGACGAACAACTTCCCGTCGAGTTCCAGATGGGTAGTCTCCAGCAACCTCTTCAGCCTGGGACGCTGCTCCGTTTCGGGAGTCTCGAGTTCATGTCCCTCGACAGCAGCTACGACATGGTACTCCTTCCCCCGCAGCGCGACAGCGACAACGACGGCCGTCAGCCCACCCGGCGGCAGTGGACTCGACAACGTCTTCCTCCTGTGGCCGAAGAGCAGCATCCGGGTCTTTCCCGCCACCTTCCTCGCCGCAGGAGGAGGAGGCGGGGCAACCGTGGCCAAGCAGGGGCAGCACCTCGTTGGCTGTCGAGCGAGTCGACGACACCGGCACCCCGGCGGGGGACATGTCAGGCGTTGACCTCGCGCCCGAGACGACGACGAGCGTCGTTTCCCCGCAACACGCCAACCCCAAGCGGACAGATGACGCCAGCACGCTCGCGAAGGGCCTGCTGGGCGTTAGCCTCATACCTGAGATAACGGTGCAGCCCGTCCCCGACGCGACTTCGTCACCGTCCATCGATCGAGAGGTACCATCCGTTTTCCACCCTGTGCCTTTTAGATTCAGCTTCGATCCACCAAGCGACCCCGCTTCGGTGGACGCTTTCATAAAGGCATACCCAACCTTCTGGGGTACCATATGTGGTCGACCTGGGACCGACTGACGGCCGTCTCGACCTACGGGCCCCCGGGTTTTGAGGAAGAAGACGAGCCCGACTCTGGTTGGGATTTCTCCGGGCTCGGTAATCCTAGCGTCATGCGAGACTTCATGACCGCATGCGACTACTGCCTCTCCGATTGCTCCGATGATGGCCACAGCCTTGACAACGAGGGCTGTGGCCCAAGTCGCGAATGTTACCACGTCGATCTAGTGGGTCTCGACGAAGGCAACCACCTTGGTATGCCAGAGGACGATGATCCCCCTAGGCCTGCGCCTCGCGTTGACATCCTGCAGGAGCTAGCTGTGGTCCCAGTCCCTGCGGGGGGTCAGGACACACAGCTCGAGCAAATCCACGAGATGCAGGCCAAGCTCGACGAGGAAGCAGGACAACTTGTGCAGCTTCGGCAAAACATCGAGCAGGAGTGGGCAGGCCGAGCACTAGCTGGAGAAGCGCGTCATCAGGCCCAGGACGTCCAGCGCCGTATCGCTGACGATGCCTGGGCAAGGCTGCCCCCAGCTTCCAGTGGGGTCGGCCAGAACCTGGCTGCGGTGGCAATTCTACTCCGAGCGATGCCGGAGCCATCCACCACCGAGGGGCGGCGTATACAGGGAAAACTCAAGAATCTCCTGGAGGATGCCACGGTCCGATGGGCCGAGAGCTCTGCCTCCCGAAGGCAAGCGTACCCCCGGAGCATCGCGCCGCGACTTCCCGATTCATGCGGGAAGCCTCGGTCCACACCGGGCGCACGCGGGACGCGACGCCTGCGGCCCGGGTCGCCTCGGCAACGAGCACCACCGCCACGACCGTCGAGCCCACCTCGACGAAAAGGTGCACCGAGGCTACCACCCCAGGTGTGGGGGACGCTACGACAGTGGGGTGGATCGGAGCCCCTCGCCCGAACCACCTGGTCCGCGAGCCTTCAGCCGGGCCATACGACGGGCGCCGTTCCCGACCCGGTTCCGAGCCCCGACTACCATCACCAAGTACTCGGGGGAAACAAGGCCGGAACTGTGGCTTGCGAACTACCGACTGGCCTACCAGCTAGGTGGAACGGATGATGACAACCTCATCATCCGCAACCTCCGCATGTTCCTCTTCGACGCCGCCCGAGCCTGGCTGGAGCATCTGCCTCCTGCGCAGATCTCCAACTGGGACGATCTGGTCAAAGCCTTCGCTCGAAACTTCCAGGGCACATACGTGCGCCCTGGGAACTCCTAGGATCTCCGAAGCTGCCGCCAGCAGCCAGGGGAATCCCTGCGGGACTACATCCGGCGGTTTTCGAAGCAGCGCACCGAGCTGCCCAACATCACCAACTCGGATGTCATCGGCGCGTTCCTCGCCGGCACCACTTGCCGTGACCTGGTGAGCAAACTGGGTCGCAAGACTCCCACCAGGGCGAGCGAGTTGATGGACATCGCCACTAAGTTCGCCTCTGGTCAGGAGGCGGTCGAGGCCATCTTCCGGAAGGACAAGCAGCCTCAGGGACGCCAGCAGGAAGACGTCCCCGAGGCGTCCGCCCAGCGCGGCACAAAGAAGAAAGGCAAGAAGAAGTCGCAAGCGAAACGCGACGCCGCCGACGCAGATCTTGTCGTTGCCGCCGAGCACAGGAACCTTCGGAGGCCTCCCGGAGGGGCCAACCTGTTCAACAAGATGCTCAAGGATTCGTGCCCCTATCATCAGGGTCCCGTCAAGCACACCCTTGAGGAATGCGTCATGCTTCGGTGCTACTTCCATAAGGCCGAGCCCCCGGCGGAAGGTGGTAGAGGCCACGACAACGACAAGAAGGAGGGCAACAAGGCAGAAGAGTTCCCCGAGGTCCACGACTGTTTCATGATCTACGGTGGGCAAGTGGCGAACGCCTCGGGTCAGCACCGCAAGCAGGAGCGTTGGGAGGTCTGCTCGGTGAAGGTGGCGATGCCAGTCTACCTAGACTGGTCCGACAAGCCCATCACCTTTGACCAAGGCGACCACCCCGACCGCGTGCCGAGCCCAGGAAAGTACCCGCTCGTTGTCGACCCCGTCATCGGCAACGTAAGGTCACCAAGGTCCTCATAGACGGAGGCAGCAGCCTCAACATCATCTACGCCGAGACCGTCGGGCTTTTGCAAATCGGTCTGTCCATGATCCGGGCCGGTGCGGCGCCCTTTCACGGGATCATCCCCGAGAAGCGCGTCCAGCCCCTTGGACAACTCGATCTGCCCGTTTGCTTTGGGACTCACTCCAACTTTCGAAAGGAAACCCTCACGTTCGAGGTGGTCGGATTCCGAGGAACCTACCACGCGATGCTGGGGAGACCGTGCTACGCCAAGTTCATGGCCGTCCCCAACTACATCTACCTCAAGCTCAAGATGTCGGGCCCCAACGGGGTCATCACCGTCGGATCCACATACCGACACGCGTACGAATGCGACATAGAGTGTGTGGAGTACGCTGAGGCCCTCGCCGAGTCCGAGGCCCTCATCGCCGACCTGGAGTGCCTCTCCAAGGAGGTGCCAGATGCGAAGCGCCACGCCAGCAACTTTGAGCCAGCAGAGGCGGTTAAGTCCGTCCCTCTCGACCCCAGCAACGACGCCTCCAAGCAAGTCTGGATCGGCTCCAAGCTCGACCCCAAATAGGAAGCGGTGCTCGTCGTCTTTCTCCGTGCGAACGCCGAGGTTTTTGCGTGGAGTCCCTCGGACATGCCTGGCATACCGAGGGATGTCGCCGAGCACTCGCTGGATATCCGAGCTGGAGCCCGACCCGTGAAACAGCCTCTGCGCCGTTTCGACGAAGAAAAGCGCAGAGCCATAGGCGAGGAGATCCACAAGCTGATGGCTGCGGGGTTCATCAAAGAGGTATTCCATCCCGAATGGTTAGCCAACCCTGTGCTTGTGAAAAAGAAAGGTGGGAAATGGAGGATGTGTGTAGACTACACTGATCTAAACAAAGCATGTCCAAAGGTTCCCTACCCTCTGCCTCGCATCGATCAAATCATGGATTCCACTGCTGGGTGCGAAACCCTGTCATTCCTCGACGCCTACTCAGGGTATCACCAAATCAAGATGAAAGAGTCCGACCAGCTCGCAACTTCTTTCATCACACCTTTTGGCATGTACTGCTATATTACTATGCCATTTGGTTTGAGGAATGCAGGTGCGACATACCAAAGGTGCATGAACCACGTGTTCGGAGAGCACATCGACCGAACGGTCGAGGCTTACGTCGATGACATCATAGTCAAGACGAGAAAAGCCTCCGACCTCCTCTCTACCTTGAAACGACATTCAAGTGTCTGAGGACGAAGGGCGTGAAACTCAACCCCGTGAAATGTGTCTTCGGAGTCCCCCGAGGCATGCTCCTGGGGTTCATCGTCTCTGAGCGGGGCATCGAGGCCAACCCGGAGAAAATCGCGGCCATCACCAACATGGGGCCCATCAAAGACTTGAAAGGAGTACAAAGGGTCATGGGATGCCTTGCGGCTCTGAGCCGCTTCATCTCGCGCCTCGGTGAAAGAGGCCTCCCTTGTATCACCTCTTAAGGAAGACCGGGCGCTTCTCTTGGACCCCCGAGGCCGAGGAAGCCCTCAGAAACTTAAAGGCACTCCTTACAAGTGCGCCCATCTTGGTGCCCCCGCTGCAGGAGAAGCCCTCTTGATCTACATAGCCGCAACCACTCAGGTGGTCAGCGCCGCGATCATAGTCGAGAGACAAGAAGAAGGGCATGCACTGCTCATCCAGAGGCCAGTCTACTTCATTAGCAAAGTGCTATCCGAGACCAAGATTCGCTACCCGCAAATTCAGAAGCTACTATACGCAGTAATTCTGACGCGGCGAAAGTTGCGACACTACTTCGAGTCTCACCCGGTGACTGTGGTGTCATCGTTCCCCCTGGGGGAGATCATCCAGTGCCGAGAGGCCTCGGGTAGGATAGCAAAGTGGGCGATGGAGATCATGGGCGAGACAATCTCGTTCGCTCCTCGGAAGACCATCAAGTCCCAAGTCTTGGCAGACTTCGTGGCTAAATGGGTCGACACCCAGTTACCAACAGCTCCAATCCAACCGGAACTCTGGACCATGTACTTCGATGGGTCGCTGATGAAAACAGGAGCAGGTGCGGGCCTGCTCTTCATCTCACCCCTCAGGAAGCACCTCCGCTACGTGCTGCGCCTCCATTTCCCGGCGTCAAACAATGTGGCCGAGTACGAGGCTCTGGTTAACGGGTTGCGCATCGCCACCGAGCTAGGGGTTCGGCGCCTCGACGCTCGTGGTGACTCGCAGCTTGTCATCGACCAAGTCATGAAGAACTCCCACTACCGCGACCGGAAGATGGAGGCCTACTGCGACGAGGTTCGGCGCCTGGAAGGCAAGTTCTACGGACTCGAGCTCAACCACGTCGCCTGACGGTACAACGAGACTGCGGATGAGCTGGCTAAGATAGCCTCGAGGCGGACAACGGTTCCCCCGGATGTCTTCTCCAGAGACATACATCAACCCTCCGTCAAGACCGACGACACGCCCGAGCCCGGGGAAGCCTCGGCCCAGCCCGAGGCACCCTCGGCCACCGAGGGTGAGGCACTGCGCGTCGAGGGAGAGCGGAATGGGGTCACGCCTAATCGAACTTGGCAGACCCCGTACCTGCAATATCTCCACTGAGGAGAGCTCCCCCTCGACAAAGCCGAAGCTCGGCGACTGGCGTGGCGCGCCAAGTCGTTCATCTTACTAGGTGATGAAAAGGAGCTCTACCACCGCAGCCCCTCAGGCATTCTCCAACGATGCATATCCATCGCCGAAGGGCAGGAGCTATTGCAAGAGATACACTCGGGGGCTTGCGGTCACCACGCAGCACCTCGAGCCCTCGTTGGGAACGCCTTCCGACAAGGCTTCTACTGGCCCACCGCGGTGGCCGACGCCACTAGGATTGTACGCTCCTGTCAGGGGTGTCAATTCTACGCGAGACAGACACACCTGCCCGCTCAGGCCCTGCAGACAATACCCATCACTTGGTCGTTTGCTGTGTGGGGTCTGGACCTCGTCGGTCCCTTACAGAAGGCACCCGGGGGCTTCTCGCACTTGCTGGTCGCCATCGACAAATTCTCCAAGTGGATTGAGGTCCGACCCCTAACCAGCATCAGGTCCGAGCAGGCGGTGGCGTTCTTCACCAACATCATCCATCGCTTCGGGGTCCCGAACTCCATCATCACCGACAATGGCACCCAGTTCACTGGCAGGAAGTTCCTGAACTTCTGCGAGGACCACCACATCCGGGTGGACTGGGCCGCCGTGGCTCACCCCATGACAAATGGGTAGGTGGAGCGTGCCAACGACATGATTCTGTAGGGACTTAAGCCGAGGATCTACAACAACCTCAACAAGTTCGGCAAGCGATGGATGAAGGAACTACCCTCGGTGGTCTGGAGTCTGAGGACAATGCCAAGTCGAGCCACGGGCTTCTCGCCGTTCTTTCTAGTCTATGGGGCCGAGGCTATCTTGCCCGCAGACTTAGAATACGGTTCCCCGAGGACAAAGGCGTACAACGACCGGAGCAACCAGAACAGCTGAGAAGACTCACTGGACCAGCTGGAAGAGGCTCGGGACATGGCCTTACTACACTCGGCACGGTATCAGCAGTCTCTGCGACGCTACCACGCCCGAGGGGTTCGGCCCCGAGACCTCCTGGTGGGAGACTTGGTACTTCGGCTGCGGCAAGACGCTCGAGGGCGCCACAAGCTCACTCCTCCCTGGGAAGGGCCGTTCATCATCGCCAAGATTTTGAAGCCCGGAACATACAAGCTGGCCAACAGTCAAGGCGAGGTGTACAACAACGCTTGGAACATCTAACAGCTACGTCGCTTTTACCCTTAAGATGTTTCCAAGTCGTTCATATACCTCATTCTATTTACATTCTAAAGTAAAGTCTAACCATCAAGGAAGGGTCAGCCTTGCCTCGGCAAAGCCCGACCCTCCCTCGGGGGCTAGAAGGGGGGGAACCCCCTCTGCGTCAAAATTTCCCTCGGAAAAGTTTTCTACCAAAACGACTTTCGTGTTTCCCGACTATATTGATAACAGAATCCCGCAAAATGAATAAGAGCGCATATAAGCGGCAAGGCCGACCGAGCCGAGGGACTCCTACGCCTCCGGGATACGGATACCTCACTTGTCACCTTCCGCAAAAAATAACTCTTACTCGGATAAGCGATTCTGCTACTGACAAACAAGTCCGGATACTCAAAACAAGAGGAAAAGAAACACATCTTTGTAACACGACGACAAAGTGTTTAGGCCTCGGCGGCCACGAAAGACACATGCATGTTCCAAACAAACTGCTCCGATAGAATCAGGCAACGCCCGAGGGAGGAGCGGCACCCTCGGCTTTGTCTCCACTCTCAGCGCCGTTTCCACCCTCGGCGAGATCCGCCCCGGCCTTGGACGGCGACGCGAGCGGAAGGATCTCCACCTCGAAGGAGGACGCCAGCACCGCGCTTGGGCCCACGACGGCTGCGTCAAGCCTCTGAACCTCGGCTAAGGCAGCTTCATCTTCGTCAGGCAGACAGTACCCCTCGCTGACCCGCTCTAGGTCCATGTCGTAGTGGGAAGTGAGCATGGCGAAGGCCGGCCTAACGCCGTGATGCATCACCTCGCGGAGTCTGCTGCGCACATGGCCGCCCAAGGCCCGCAGGCGACTCTGGGGGGAGCTTCCCGAGGGGACGTCGTCAAGACCAAAGACCTGGCAGAAGGCCGAGATAGCTTCAGACATGGCCACGCGGTTGGCCTCCTTTTGCTCAGCCGCCTGGGCAAGTGCCTTGGCGGACTCGTTGAGAGCTGACTCGAACTCTGCAAACAGCCAAACAAGAATTCTTCAGACACGAGTTGAAGAATGAAGCTAAATCGAAGTCACAAAGCGGCCAAAACATACCTTCAGCCCGGGCACGCTGCTCCGAGGCTGTGGCTTAGGCGGACTGGGCAGACCCGACGGCCACGGTCAGGTCCTCCGCAAGGGCTCTGGCCCGAGCAAACACCTCGGCTAGCTGGCCCCCAAGGGCCTCAGCCCGACCTTCAGCCTCGACAGCTTGGTTCCGAGATTGGTCCCGCTCGCCGATGACCTGGACAAGCTCCAGCTGCCGCTGCTGCGCCTCCGTCCGTGCCAACGCCGCTTCTGCCCGTGCCGCCGCTGCCTCCACCTCTAGCTCATCACAGAGCAACCGAAGGTCCGCCGCCTCGATGCTCCATTGGGCGAGGCGTTCGGTAGCCTCGGTAAGCGCGGCCCTCAGGAACCGCAGCGAACCCCAGACATCGGCCTCGCGGCGGATGAACAGCGACTTGGCGGTGCTCAGATCCATCAGATCCTGAGGAAGGGAAGCAGGGTGTCACAAAGAATGCCCTGGTCACGCAAAAGGTATGCCTGAAATCCTTACCTAGAGGATCCTGGGAATGTCCCTGGAAAAGATCTCCATGGTCGACCGAAGCGACCCCATCGCTGCCTCGGCATACTCATGGAGCTCATCCCGAGACTGCTCCTCCCGCTCATCGTCAAGGACGAAGAGGGGTTTCGAGGCGCTGCGGGTCCAGAACCGGAGCGCCTGCCCACGCCGCTCATTGGGATCGCGCCGCACGGGGATGAGGTCGCCGCTCCCCAAGATGGGCCGCGGTTCTGCGCCCCCCTCCTCTAAGGCGTCGGGACCCCCTGCAGTCGACGCATCGGGTACCCCCTCGGCTAAGGAGGCAGGCTTCCGATCACCGACCTCGAGCAGCGGCACCTCAGCCATCTCAGCATCAGCGGCGACAGGTGGCTCCACGGGAAAAACAGCAACGGCCTCGGCAGGAGCTGGTGCCGGCACCGGCGACACGTCAGGTGGGATCAATGCCGCGGCCGCGCCAGCAGCCTCCCTGTTGGGGCGAAGGCGAAGACGCCACCCTTCGCTCGAGGCCTTCACCGTGGCCGTTGGCCCAACGGAGACAATTCAACGGGCAGGGACACCCTTCGCTCCATACGACATCGGCCGAAGACCTGTGACGAGGTCATCTCTCCGTGCGGCCTCGTCCAACAGGGAGGCCCACGTGTGATCCGGCCCATTGTAACAGGCCCTGCGTGGCCGCTGTGTGTTACAGGCCTAATTTGTAAAGGCGCCTCTGTAATTACAGTCTGTAACCCCACTTTATGGGAATATTCTGGGGATAACCTAGGTGTCTGAGGGCACATGCGTCCATAACACGAGACGCTGGGCACTCAGATACCTATAAATACCCCCGCACAGTGCCCTTGAGAGGCTAGATTAACAGAGCTTTTGCCATCTTGCGCGAGAACCCTGTTAATGTCACTGTTCACCCTTGTTGGATCCCCTTGCCACTGAGAGCAAGTGCCAACATTTGGCGCCCACCGTTTGTGCTACGAAAAACCACCCGCGATGGCACAACACTCCCCCAGCACGATGGTCGCCTCGATAGAGGGGTCAGCCTGGGGAGCTTGCCCCATGGCAACTCGTGCCGCCTGGGCCCCCCGCTTGAGGGCATCTTGTGCGGAGGCCAGCCAACCAGCGTGGCGCGGTGCGGCACTGGCTGCAGAAGCCGGCACTGTCTTAAGGGCCTTCCGGGGAGCCAGACCGGCCGAACCTTGCCTCCGTTTGCTGAGAGGAAAAGATAAAGCGGGATCAGTACACACGAAGAAGGAGCCAAAACAGAGGTATCCTCAGATACTTACCCACTCCAGACCAAGGCCAATCGTGCATGCGGGGAGGCCCCTTAGGCCTCGGTCCCCACAGGCGCTGCCGAGGTTTGCCCCGCTGCCGGCTTCGGCACCGTTCCCGCCTTGGGTGCCCAGGGCGCTGAAGGGACAGTCCGCCCAGGCGCAGTCACGACGGCCTGAGGATCAACCTCCTGTATGGCCGGCACGAGCGACTGCTCTTGGGGGACAGGCGGGTCGGCCTGACTCCCCGGGGTCACCTCAACTACCTCGACCAAGGGGTCAAGTACCCCCTCGGCCTGCCCCCGCTCCTCGAACCGGGACCTAGATGGCCCGGCCCCAGATGCCGACGGCTCCAGCCCACTTGGAGGCTGGCTCGACGACCCCTGGCCTAGCCTCAGATCCGGGCTAAGGCCAAGGCGGGCCACCATGTCGTCGTCCTCGTCATCATCGTCATCATCATCATCGTCGTCAGGCGTCTCCGGCGACGGCTCCCTCGGGAGCCCGTCCCTCTCCTGCCTCCGACGGTGCCTCTCCAAGGCGTGCCGAGCCCGCATCCGCTCGCGAGCCCGGGCCTTCTCCGCGTCCTTCTTCTCCTTCTTCTTCTCCGCGGTGACCCTCCGCGCAGCTCGGTCCACCGCGTCCTCTGGGACCGGTGGCAGGGAGGGCTTGAAAAACCCCAACTCCTGGAGACGAATGGAAATCCCGACGGTAAGAATCAAAGGCGACCCGGCACAAGGTAGAAGAAGGAGCAGACACTCACCAGGGACACGTACCCACGCTCGGGACGCATCACGGGCTGGGTAAGGGCGCCGACATCCAGCCTCCCTACCGTGCCCGCTACCCGTCTGCGGAGGTCGTCGGTGGAAAGGGGAGCCGAGGACATCTGCGAGCCCTCCAAATCAACCCTCGGCTTCATTTTTGAGAGCGGCAACCGCCGCTCTGCCAAAGGGAGCACCCTCCGGCGATGGATGGCGGTGACTACCCCCGCAGTGGTGAGCCCCCCATCTCGCAATTTCTGCAAGGCCTCCAGAAGAGGCTGGAGATTCTCTTGTCTCTCGCGCGTGGCCCCCCAGCGCCAGTTGCTACCAGCGGCGGTCACCACTCGTTGAGAAAACGACGGAAGCCTTCCGTCGTCATTCCGGAGGTAAAACCACCGGCGCTGCCACTCCTTGTTCGAAGACACAAGGATGGCGGGGATGTACTACTGCGCGCGTGCCTGCCTCAACTGGAGGGTGCAGCCACCGGCCCGCACCGCCATGCAGACCTTCTTTTCCCCCGTCGTCAAGGCGAAAAGCTCCATGGAGAAGAGATGGGTCCACAGATCCCAGTGGGGGTCAACCCCCAGAAAACCCTCGCAAACCGCCGCCAAGATGGCCGCTTGCGCAATGGAGTTGGGGTTGAAGTTGTGTAGCTCCACCCCGTAATAATGCAGGAGCGCCCGCATGAAATGGCTCGCTGGCACTCCGAACCCCCGCTCGTGGAAGGAGACGAAACTAACCACATACCTCGGTGGCGGAGTCGGGACGGCCTCGCTCGCAGGGACCACCCACTCCGGCTGCGGGTCACCGGAGAGGGGACGGAGCAAGCCATATGCGACGAGGGCCTCCAGATCATCCACCGTGACGGTGGAGAGAGGCCACGGATCACGCGGCGAAACAACGGTCACCCTGTCGGCCATCACCGAACGAAGGGGGTGGAGGCGGAGGGAACAAGGTGCACGGTTTTCTTTTCTTTGGCTATTCTCTTAGGTTGCGGAAACCAAAGCAGAAGGCGAGCAGCAGAGTAAAGAACCACCGCCGGCCCCTCTTCTGAGTATATAAAGGCCCGGGCGAGACCCGTTCAACACTTCACCCAAACCCGCCGCGAAATTCAAACTCAAAGGCGAAACGCCCGTTCCTCGAACGACTCGCGCAACGACCGCCCCGCGAACCACCCGTCCCGTCGCATTAACTCCGCGGCGGGGCAAACGACGCCTTTGGCAGGCGAAGCGGGCAACGTTTCACCTCCGCCATGATGACCGCGTCAAAAAAGGTGCGCCACGTCATTTAAATTCATATCCTTTTCCTTCTCCCCTTTCTCTCTCTTTCTACAGGGACCGGGAAAGGGGATACTCCGAAAGGGATCCTTCTCCACGAAGGAAGCGGGCCCCGAGCCCTCCTACTGATCAGGGGTTCGAAGGCTAGCCCCTCGGAAGGGTTCGACAGCCACCCCAGAGCACTCGGGCCTCAAGCTCATTACTGATCAGAGGTTCGAAGGCTGGCCCCTCGGAAGGGTTCGACAACCGCCTCAGAGCGCTCGGGCTCCGCGCCCACTACTGATCAGGGGTTCGAAGGCTAGCCCCTCGAAGGGTTCGACAGCTGCCCCAGAGCACACAGAGCGAGGGATGACTCTGGGTACATCCGATACATGGTCGAGGCTCGAGCTACGCTCCCGAGGTACCCTAGGACATTTCCGAGACCAGCAGGAGCGATTTTGTAACGGAATCCTACCAAAGGGAGGCATCGAGCCCTTGGACCCTATCGAATGGGACCGGGTCCGGCAAATCACCTGCAGGTACTTTTGGAGCGCGCCTCTGGGCCACTAGCCGACCCTTATCGAACGGGCACGGGCGTCCACTCGGATCACCCGTTAGCAACTCACTGGAGACACCATGTTTGGTGCCCTCCGAGGGCAACATGGCGCTTCCCCCCTCCTCCTTGCGGAAAGGCGACGAAGGGGAGTGTGATAAAAGTCGAGTCAGTCCTTGATCGTCCTCTCGCTCCGTGCAGAGGCTCGGGGGCTGCTCTCGCACACCTGGCTACGGCCAAACCGTTGACAGCGTCAACAGACCAGCCTGAAAACTCGGAACCCGACCATGCACCCAGGCTACCATCAGATCGCATGAGGGAACAACCAGACCGACCAAGGCATCGCGAAAGGCATTAAGACCTCAGAGGAGTCAAATCACTCCTTCGAAGCCTCGGGGGCTACACCTGGCGGGTGCGCTCGCGCACACCCACCGGAACAAAATGTAACCGAGAAAGGCCGGTCCCCTTGCAAAAAAGTGCGACAAAGCCTCCAAGCGAGTACCGACACTCCCTTTGAGGCTCGGGGGCTACTGTCGGGTAACATAATTAGGGGTACCCCCAACACTCCTAAACTCGGCTGGTAATCACCATCAGCACAAGCTGCAGAGACTGATGGGCGCAATTCAAGTCAAGGCTCAGTCTACTCAAGGGACGCGATCTCGCCTCGCCCGAGCCTAGCCTCGGGCAGGAACAGTAGTCCTAGACGAATTCACGCCTCGCCCGAGGGCCTCCCGAAGCAACGGGCGCACCCTCGACTCGTCCGAGGCCCAGCTCGGGCAGGCTTCGCAGTGAAGCAACCTTGGCCAGATCGCCTCGCCAACCGACCGTATCGCAGGAGCATTCAATGCAAGGATCGCCTGACACCTTATCTTGACGCACGTTCCTCAGTCGGCAGGGCCGAAGTGACCGCAGTCACTTCGCCCTTCCACTAACCGACCTGACAGGAAAACAGCGCCGCCTGCCCCGCTTCGACTGCTGTGCCACCCACCAGAGTGAGGCCGACAACAGCTAAGTCCAGCCTCAGGCGCAACAGGAAGCTCCGCCTCGCCCGACCTTGGGCCTCGGCCTCGGAAGGTGGTCTCTGCCTTGCCCGACCCCAGGGCTCGGCCTTAACCTCGACCTCGGACGGGATCGCGTCCTCACCCCACCCCGGCCTCGGCCTCAGGAGGAGTCTCCGCCTCGCTCGACCTTGGGCTCGGACCGACCATGCCACAGGAGGTACATCATTACCCTACCCCTAGTGTTGGAACTTGCTCTCAAGTGCAAGGGGATCCAACGAGGGTGTGCAGTAACGTAAACAGGGTTCTCGCACAGGATGGCAATAGCTCTGTTAATCTAGCCTCTCAAGGGCACTGTGCGGGGGTATTTATAAGTATCTGAGTGCCCGGCGTCCTGTGTTAAGGACGCATGTGCCCTCAGACACCTAGGTTATCCCCGGAATATTCACATAAAGCGGGGTTACAGACTGTAATTACAGGGATGCTTTTACAAATTAGGCCCGTAACGCGCAGCGGCCACGCAGGGCTTGTTACAATGGGCCGGATCACACGTGGGCCTCCATGCTGGACGAGGTCGCAAGGTGGGACGACCTCGTCACAGGTCTTCGTCCGATGACGTATGGTGCGAAGGGTGACCCTGCCCGTTGTCTTGTCTTCGTTGGACCAACGACTCCGGCGAAGGCATCGAGCGAAGGGTGGCGTCTTCGCCTTCGCCCCAACATTTGCCCTCCGAGGGACCAGTTCGACTAAGTCATCTGGTGCCGAAGACGTCGCTAGATGGCGGAGACGCTGCCCTCGCTCGAAGTGGTTCCGCGGGGGTTTTTGACATGACCGTTGATTGACACCGTACTGTTGGACTGCGGGTTTCCCGAAGCGTCGCGCCCTGTGTATAAAAGGGGGCGGGGGGCGGCACGTTTTGAACTTTATCTTTCCGTGCTCCATGAAAACCCTAGCCGCCTTTTCCACCTTCTTGCTGCTCGTCTGCCCTCCTTGTTCTTGTTCACCGGAGATCTGGCCCGAGTGAAGCAGACCGCCCGCCGCCGCCGACGGTACGTAGCGATGCCGACTTCTTCTTCTTCTGCTGCCGCTACGCCGCCGGCCGACGCGACGTCTGAGGAGACGCTGAGCACTGTGGCGGCGGAGGAGTTGCGCGCCGATGATACGGTGGATTTCGGTGTGTCGCGGATGTCCTCGGTCCGCGTGCAAGATATGCAGCAGCTTGGCTACTTTGGCGGCGGAGTCGCTCGTGTCCCGGGGACGGAGGAGGTCCCCAAGCCGGAAGGCGAATTGGTCGTGTTCGAGGCGTTCTTTGCCGCTGGTCTTCGCCTGCCTGCGCACCGGTTTGTGGGAGAAGTCCTGCGCAGATTTAACGTTCAGATCCATCAGCTGACTCCGAATGCCGTGGTGGCTCTGTCGAAGTATGTCTGGGCGACGACTTCATACGGCGGACAGCCATCAGTCGAAGTCTTCGCGAAGTATTATTGCCTGCACTGGCAGAAGAGGATGATTGGGAATGAAGTTGCCCAGTTTGGGTCCTGTACATTTACGCCAAAGACCGGCAAGACCTCGATGGAGATAGTTGAGTTGGTTCCTTGCGCCCGCAATAAGTGGGGCAACTGGCATGAGTTTTGGTTCTATGTCGCGGAGGGCACAATCGAAGACCATCCG
The DNA here is from genome assembly GCF_902167145.1 of Zea mays. Taxonomy (NCBI): domain Eukaryota; kingdom Viridiplantae; phylum Streptophyta; class Magnoliopsida; order Poales; family Poaceae; genus Zea; species Zea mays. The sequence continues at coordinate 151,330,127 of NC_050098.1, forward strand.
GGGCTCCCCGTGGCCGAGATGTGCTCGCATTATTACTCGGCATACCCGCCGTTTGAAGTGGCGGAGGAGGATGCAGACGAAGGGGCCCTTCGGTGCGCCGCCGGCCTGAGCAGCGGGCGCGATTTGGTTGAGGAGTTTGTGGCGTACGGGGTATGGCCTTTGGCGCATGGCTGGGCGTTGGGCGAAGTATGCCCTCGCCAGATGCCTTCCCATGGTGGGAAGCTGGTGCGAAGTCCCGCCTTCGCGCTAGATCTGCATAGCCGCGATCCGGCCGCCTTTGTGCGTGAGGCGGAGGATGGGGCGGTGCGGATTGTCGGTCGGTACGTGCCGAGGACGGAGGCCAGCGTAGCTGGGATATTCGCGGGTCTAATGACCGCTTGAACAGGGTTTTCGAGTTAAACCGTCTGCCGTATGGCGGTTATCCCGGCCAAGACGATGTGGATCGTCGCGGGAAGAAACCGGTGGTAGAGAATGGAGACGACCCCGCGCCGGCGGCCGCCCCGTCCTCTAAGAAGAGGAAACTAGGTATTGCTATGGGAGGACTGGGGGTTTCTAATGGTTTTGCTAGGGAATTGATGAGAACATGCGCGGCCCCGGGGGAAGGATGTCTTCGCCCGAGCTCCGGGAGTCTTCGGCGCGGATGCTGAGGGTTACCGGTGGTTGGTGGCCTAAGAATGTTCCTATCCCCCGCGCGGCCAGCGAAGACTGTTTTACATCTCGCATGGTTCGTGATTGGAAAGTGTTTCCTTACGGGCGGAATATTGCTGCTGTTGTGTTGGCAGTGATGGACAAGGATCGTCAGGGAGCTTCGCAGAAGCGCCAGGTGGTCGTCAGGCTTCATGAGGCCAGGCCGAAGAGGCAGCGGGGGGCTGCGAAGGCTACTGCCCCCGGCGGGAGCCAGCCGCCGCTGGCGGCGAAATCGGCCGTCCCTGCATCCAGCAGGGCGCCGGAGGCTGCGAAGGCGGCTGCCACCGGTGGTTCCAAGTCTGTGAAGGCCGCCCCTGTGTCCAGCAGGGGGCCAGAGGCTGCGAAGGCGGCCCGAGAGTTGCCGCCTGGCAAGCGCGTCGCCGACTTTGCCACCGACATTAGTGTGGAAGACTATCTTGTCGGTAAGTCATTGGCTCGAGGGTTTTTTTAATCTATTGATACGTCGCAGGGTCAGACGAAGGCCAACTTATTGTTGTTCCGCCTGCCGTGGCGACCGCGGCGGCTGCCTTGGTGCCCAGGGCGAAGGGCAGTGCTCTTAGTGCCGGCGGCGAGATACCGGCACTCACTGCCGTCAGGGACGAGGCGGGTGCTGTGTCCCGCCGGCTGAAGGAGATGAAGGAGGCACTGAGCCAGGTACGTTGAGCTAGACTTCGGTTTTTTACCGGCTTCGCTGGGGCTGTTGTCTTATGTGTGTCTTGTAGGCGGCTGACTTCGCAGACCGCGCGGCGTCGGGGGCCCTGACGGCAGTTGTGTCTGCCGAAGTCGAGAGACTTCGGACGCAACATGCCGACGCCGTCCGGGAAAAGTCGGCCGCTGACAGCAAGTGCCGTAAGCTGGCGGATAAGGTGGCCGCGCTGGAGGGTGAAAGGACTGACCTCCGGCGCCAACTGGCGGGGGAAAGGAAGGAGGCTAATGAGGCCCTCGCCAAGGCGCAGTCTGCGCAGGCGGAGGCCAATTTGGCGCGGGCGGAGGGTAGTCTTGCCAGGCAGCGCGCCGAGCAGTTGGAGGAGCGGCTCAGCGCTCTGCAAACCCGAGTGGAGCGGGCCGAGGCCTCGACGCACACGGAGGCTGAGCGGACACGTAAACAGCTTATGGATTCATACCATGAGCTGGGCGCGCGGACCGCTGACTTCGAAGTGCCGGACCGAGAGCCCGAACTTCGCTGCCTCGAGTGGATACAGGAGGAGTTGCTGGCGCTTCCCGCCATCGTGGAGGGGTTTATGTCCTATGCCTCCCTGGTCACTTGCGAGGGGGCGATGAACACGCTCTCTCGCGAAGGGTGCCGACACTACGAGGTCTTCGACCAAGCTGATGAGGATTTTGAGCGTGATATCTACAAGGTTGAGGACCCTGTGGTGAAGGAATCCGCGGGAGCCCTCTACGACCGGGTGTGGGGCCCTCATGGTCGGGAGGTGGTCAGGGAGCGGGCCGAGACGGCGAGGGGTCATGTAATGTTTGGCTTTTGTTTGGTGCTTGTTGAGTGTGGGCTATATGTGGGTTTGCTGAATCTGTGTGCTGTGTCTCAGGCGGCGCGTGGCGAGAGGGTGGATGACTTCGGGGCTTTGAACAGCGAGCTGCCTGACCCGGAGCCGAACCCGGCGGTGGCTATGTCCGAGGCCGCCCCGGAGCCGCCCCCGGAAACCGCCGAAGGCGTTCCTGATGCCCCCGCAGCCACTGCGGCCGGCGGAGGCCCGTTGCCAACTTCCGCACCGAGGGCTGAGGATCCTATGAAGGTGGCGGCGGAGTCGACAGCGGGGGATCCCGCAACGGCTGGGTCTTCGCAGGTGGCTTAGTGGGTGTGGGTAGTTAGGGAATTTTGGATATGTTGCTGAATCTTGGTTGCTGCGCAGGTTCGAGATTTTGGGCCTGCGCACGCAACCACTACTACTAATTTTTTGGCGGCTTCGACCGTGGATGATGGTAATAAATCGGATGGGTCTGCGTCTAAGTTTTCTGATTTTGGTGACTCTTGGAGCTCGGTTGAGTGGACTGAGGAGTCGTCGGATGAGGACTTGGACTACTTTGCGGCCTTGGATGTGGCAGCGGCGGAGGCTTCGCCGCATGCTGCGGATGCTGAAGTTGTGGCGGTTGCGAAGCGTAGAGTGAGTGGGGCGGACGACGGCCGGCTTCGTGTGAGTAGGGCTAGCAGGCAGGAACTGTTGTCCTTGCCGGCCGCTGTGAGTGCAGGTGAGGGGGAGCTGCGAAGTCTTTTTTGCGGGTGAGAAGCTTAGGATAATGTTATTTAACTATAGGGAGATGGGAATTATTCTGAAGGTTGAGCCAATGTAGAGTGTGATGCCCTCGCTTGTACATGTGTAATGGCTTGTATGATGAGGTTGTGTGCCTTCGCACATTCGCGAAGGCGTTACGTACTTGGTCTGGTGCATTTGTTATGTTGGTCTGGTGCGCATGTTGTCGGTCCTTGCGCGGACAGTTTGGTGTAGTCGTTTTCGCACTTGTTAAGCTTCGTCCGGCTGCACCCTTAGGCGACCGTTGCACGGATAGTCGTCGCGGAAGACTTCGATTTTTCGCACTTGTTGTGCTAGTCCGGCTACACCCTTAGGCGACTTTTGCGCGGATAGTCTTCGCGAAAGACTACGATTTTTCGCACTTGTTGTGCTAGTCCGGCTGCACCCTTAGGCGACTTCTGCGCGGATAGTCTTCGCGGAAGACTTCGATTTTTTGCACTTGTTGTGCTAGTCCGGCTGCACCCTTAGGCGACTTCTGCACGGATAGTCTTTGTGGAAGACTTCGATTTTTCGCGCTTGTTGTGCTAGTCCGGCTGCACCCTTAGGCGACTTCTGCACGGATAGTCTTCACGGAAGACTTCGATTTTTCGCACTTGTTGTGCTAGTCCGGCTGCACCCTTAGGCGACTTTTGCGCGGAGTTGTCGCACGCGAGGGTGGCTAGCGCTGAGCCTCGCGGTGACTTCGTATTGGTCGAATGTCGAAGACCGTCAGCGCGGTCTTTTTTCGACGCAGGTTTTTGCGGGGGATTTTTCACTTGTATATTACATGACTCCGCCTCGTTAAAAACCTCACCCCCGGGAGGAAAAGAGTGCGGGCCAGAATAAAATTGTTTTTGCGAATTACAAGGGCGAATCGACCCTGATGAGTCAAACAAAAAATTTGCGGAGATTGTCCCTGGACTCTGTCCGAGCTGTTCGCCGTTTGGCGTTGCGAGCCTATAAGCGCTAGGGGAAGCCTTCGTCTTGACAATGAAAGGGCCCTCCCACCTAGGCTCCAGCTTGCCCCTGGACTCTGTCCGAGCTGTTCGGACGAGTACGAGGTCCCCTTCGCTGAATTCCCTCGGGATGACTGCGTGGTCGTGCCATGCTTTTGTCTGGGCTTGGTATTTATTTAGAGCCTGTAGGGCAAAGACTCGGTCTCCATCGATGAGATCCTTCGAAGTGGGCTCGTCCACGTCGGGGACGGCTGACGGAACTGTTCGCGGGGACCCATGTTTTATTTCTTGTGGGGTCATGGCCTCCGATCCATATAGAAGGCGGAAAGGGGTGAACCCGGTCGCCCTGCACTCAGTCGTGTTTAGCGCCCAGATCGCCTCAGGTAGCAAATCGGCCCACTTGCCCTTTTTTCGTCGAGGAGCATCTTTTTGACAACTGTGAAAATTTTTCCATTGGCGCGTTCCACAACTCCGTTGGACTGTGGGTGATATACTGAGGCGAAGGCAAGCTTGGTGCCAATGGAGAAACAAAAATCCTTGAAGTCTTGGCTGTCGAACTGCTTGCCGTTGTCGACTGTTAGTTCGGACGGTACTCTGAAGCGGCAAACAATGTTTTGCCAAAAGAATTTATGTGCAGTCTTTGATGTTATTGTGGAAATAGCCCTCGCTCGATCCATTTGGTAAAGTATTCGACAGCGACGAAGGCGAACTTAAGGTTCCCCTGAGCCGTGGGCAGGGGCCCGACGATGTCCAGGCCCCAGCGCTGGAGAGGCCATGTGTGGGCGATCAGTTTTGTGAATTGCGAGGGGCTGCCTGATCGAGGAGAAAACTTCTGGCAGGCTTCGCAGGACCTTGCAACCCGATTTGCGGCGCAGATCATTGCGGGCCAGTCGAACCCTTGGCGGATCACCTTTGCGGCTAGGGCCCTTGGTCCTGCGTGAGAGCCGCAAGTACCACTGTGGACTTCGCGCAGGATTTGGACGCCTTCGGTCTCGGTGACACATTTAAGCATTGGCTGACTGACCCCTTTCTTGTAGAGTTGGCCCTCAATCAGTGCGAAGTCCCGGCTTCGATGTTTGAGGCGCTTGGCCTCGTTGATGTCGGTTGGGTGGTAATACCCCTGTAGGAACAGGGTTATTGGTGCTCGCCAGTCTTCGGTCATAATAAGGTTGACGATGCAGTGGCCCTCGCTGTCATTGGTTATTTGGAGCCCTTCGGGGCTTCGGACGGCTGGCGTGCCGATGACATGGTAGAACACGTCGGAGGGCAGGGACTCGCCTCTGGTGGCAGCCTTGGCCAATGCGTCGGCCTCTTCATTCTTGGCCCGGTCCACATGCTGCAAGGTGAATCCCTTGAATTGTTTCTCGAGACTTCAGATGGCCGCGAGGTATTGCATAAGTGCGGGGTCCTTTGCTGCATAGTCTTTCTCGACTTGGCCGGCAACTACCTTGGAGTCTGTTCTGATAATGCAGGTGGTGACCCCAAGGGCCCTCAGCTTGCGGAGGCCGAGGATGACTGCTTCGTATTCTGCTATGTTATTTGTGCATCTGTCAGATTCCAGAGCGAAGCTGAGGCGTGCTGCGTATCTGTGCTTGACCCCGGCGGGTGAGGTGATGACTGCAGCGGCGCCTGCCCCCGCATGGCACCACGCGTCGTCACAGTGGATCGTCCAAACCTTCTCTGCGAACGGGTCCGGCTGTGTTATTGGCCCAGTCCAGTCGACGACGAAGTCTGCCAGGACTTGTGACTTGATGGCTGTCCTGGGCTCGAAATTGATGTGGTAGCCGGAGAGTTCGGCCGCCCACTTGGCAATCCTCACCGATGCCTCCGGGTTTCTGAACAATTCACCGAGTCCTCTGTCTGAGGTGACTCGGACTTTGAATGCTTCAAAATAATGGCGCAATTTGCGCGAAGACATAACAACTGCGTAGGCAATCTTCTCCAGTTCTGTCATGTTACATTTGGACGGTGTTAGCACTTCGGAGACGTAATAAACTGGGCACTGCCTGATCACGCCCTGAACTGTCTGCTCCTGCACCAGTGCCGCGCTGACCGCATGCGACGAAGCCGCAACATAGAGCAACAGGGGTAGCGAAGAGTCGGGGCTTGTAAGGACTGCCAGCTCCGACAGGTACTGTTTTAATGAGGCGAAGGCCGCTGCCTGCTCTGGTCCCCAAGCGAAGTCTTTTGCGCCATGGAGAGTTTTGAGGAAAGGGAGACTTCGCTCAGCGGATTTGGAAATGAATCTGTTGAGGGCGGCCAACCTGCCCGTCAGGCGCTGGACGTCTCTGGCGGACTGCGGAGGCATCATGTTGATGATGGCCTGAATATTGGTTGGGTTGGCCTCGATGCCGCGGTGTGATACCAGGTAGCCCAATATTTTCCCTTGGCGAAAGCCGAAGACGCACTTTTCCGGGTTCAGGCGAAGTCGTGCATCTCGCATGTTCGCGAATGTCTCGGTGAGGTCAGCGAGATGGTCCTCCTTGCTCTTGCTGGCGACGACGATGTCGTCCACATATGTGAATATATTTCTGGCAACTTGCCCTTCGAGCACCATTTTAGTAAGCCGAGAGAAGGTGGACCCGACGTTCTTGAGTCCCTCCGGCATTCTGATGAAGCAATATGTGCCGAAGGGTGTTATAAAGCTGGTGCTAGCCTTGTCTTCCTCCTTCATGTATATCTGGTGGTAACCGGAGAAACAGTCGAGGATTGACATGACTTCGCATCCGGCCGCGCTATCGACTATTTTGTCGATCCGCGACAACGAGAAGTTGTCCTTTGGGCAGGCCTTGTTGAGACTGGTGAAGTCGATGCACATTCGCCACTTGCCGCTCTTTTTCTGCACCATGACAACGTTGGAGAGCCACGTGGGGTAAGCCACCGGCTCGATGAATTTGGCTTCCAGGAGGCGGTGTACCTCTGCCTTGGCGGCCTCTGTCTTCTCGTCGGACATTTTGCGAAGCCGCTGTTTTTTCGGTCTCACCGAAGGGTCGATTCCCAAGCTGTGCTCAATTATGGATCGGCTGACCCCGACCAGGTCGAGGGCTGACCAGGTGAAGACATCTTTGTTCTTGGACAAGCAGCAGAGGAGTTTCTCCTCTTCGTGCGAAGTGAGGTCTTCGCTGATAGTGACTGTCTGCTTGGGAGTGGCCTGGTCGAGGGGAACAGTCTTGGTCCCGTCGTTGCTCTGCAGCTGTGCCTTGTCGTGCTCCTTATCGGTTGGGCTGACGGACGCAGGGACCTCGCGCTGGGCCGTGAGGCAGTGCACGTTTCTTTGTCCGGGGACGAAGTCCCGCTCTATGTTGCACGCAGTCTGTTGATTGCCGTAGACCGCAATGGCGCCTAACGGACCTGGTATCTTCATGCACAGGTACAGTCCGTGAATGGCTGCCTCAAACTTGTTGATAGAGCCCCGGCCCATGATGGCGTTGTACGGATACACCATATCGACGATATCAAAGGTTATTTGCTCACTTTGGGCATTGGGTGCTACACCGAAGGAGAGAGGCAGCTCTATTTTGCCGACAGGAAAAGTGCCCTTGCCGCCGAAACCATACAATGGGTTGTCCGAAGGCTTGAGCAAGCTGTGGCTTATGCCCATGCGGTCGAAGGCATGGAGGAAAATGATGTCTGCTTGACTGCCATTGTCGACTAGGACTTTGTGCAGGTCCCAGCCTGCCACGCTGCAGTTGATAACCATGGCGTCGATGTGGGGGGCGCTGCGCAGGTCGACGTCTCGTGCGTCGAAGGTTAACGGTACGTGGGACCACTTCGTCTGCACGACTGGGCCGGTGATGGCGACGTGGTTGATGCTGCGGTAGTGGTCCCGCTTCTGCCGCTTTGTGTCGAAGTCGGTGCTGGACCCCCCAGTGATCATATGAATGACTCCGCGATACGGCTGATCGGCAAAGTCTTCTTGTTTTGGGGCGTGGGGGTGGGGGATGTTCTGATGTTGCTGGTGTGGAGGTGGGGGCGGGGGAGATACGATTTGTACTTCCTGGTGGTGTTGGTATGCGTGGTGCGGTGGATGCGGGGCGGGGGCGTGGATGTATGGTGGAGGGGGTTGCTGATAAGTGTGCGCGACAACTCTGGGGTTGTCGGCTGGCTGCGCCCGTGCCATCCTGTCTTTGGTGGCCTTCGTTTCTGGGCAGTCTCTGGTTTGGTGGGCGCAGTCTTCGCCATGAAAAAGACAGTAGAATCGGCGCGGCGGCTGCGCACGCCCCCGACCCCTACCGCGAGTTCCGTTTCCGCGGCCCTAGGGGGATACTCCTGGCGGCGAGGGGCGTCAGCAGCGGGGTGCTGGTTGGCGATGTTGTGCACTTGCTGCTGATTGCGGCCGTCTCGACCGGAGTCTGGCTGCGGAGTCCTCGTCCACGTGCGGCTGGACTGTGGAGCATCTTTGGGTTTCCTCTGGGACTCAACCTTGCGCTGGTGGAGTTCTTCGGATTTGGCATATTTTTCAAAAAGCTGATATAATTCCTGGAGGTTCTTGGGCGGGTCCCTGATGCAGTGGCTGTAAAGGACGCTGGCGCGAAGGCCACTGATGGCGTAGTGGATGGCAATCTGGTCATCAACTGAGGGCAGCTGTGACTTGAGTGTTAGAAACTTGCGGTAATACTCCCGCAGAGTCTCTTTTTCCAGCTGCTTGCAGAGTGAGAGTTCGGCCAAGGCGTCGGTGTCTGGGCAGTACCCTTGGAAGTTGAGCAGAAATTTGTCCCGGAGGCTTCTCCAGGAATCAATGGACAGCGGGGGCAACCTGGTGAACCAGGTGAGAGCTGGGCCTTCGAGGGCGATGACGAAAGACTTGGCCATCGTGGCATCGTCCCCTCCGGAAGATGCAACGGCGACCTGATAGCTCATGATGTACTGTGCTGGGTCCGTGCTGCCGTTGTACTTGGGATAGGTCCCTGCCCGGAAGTTGGCAGGCCAGGGTGTCACTTGCAGGTGTGGTGCCAGGGGACTTCGCTCGTCGAGGTAGTTGACCCCTTGGAATGGCGCGGCGTGTGGGAAGGCGTGGCCGCGCTGGGGGAAGTGTGGGTCTTCCTGTTGCAGGGGTGGCCCGTGCTGCAGGCCGAGGTGGCCTTCGCGTATGTCTTCCAGTTGTTGGCGCTGTTGCAGGGGTGGCCCGTGCTGCAGGCCAAGGTGGCCTTCGCGCTGCATGAGCGCGATCTCCCGCTCGAGGTCCTGGGCTTTCTGCTCTTCGTCGCGTATCATTTGCCGCACCTTGGCTAGTGCGGACACGCGCTGGCGCTTGGCCTCCAGTATCTCTTTTGGCCTCTGGAGATTGCAGTTCTTGAGGCGTAGGGCGCGCAGCTGTAGCTGTTCTTCCGTCGAGACGCCGAGGACTTCACCGTCCTCGGTGAGGTCCGCGCCCTCCGATGGGGCGAAGCCTGGGGGAGGCTGCGATTGTCCTTCAGGGCCGCAGGTGCGGAGAACGTCGCCTTCAGTAGCCTCTTGGTGGGTGGAGTGGGTGAGGGCGAGGGCCTTGCCCTTTTTTGCGGCCAGCAGTGCTGCCTTCGCAACCTCGTCAGCCTTCGAGCTAGCTTTCTTGGGTGCCATCGCGGGTGGTTTTTTCGTAGCACGAACGGTGGGCGCCAAATGTTGGAACTTGCTCTCAGGTGCAAGGGGATCCAACGAGGGTGTGCAGTAACGTAAACAGGGTTCTCGCACAGGATGGCAATAGCTCTGTTAATCTAGCCTCTCAAGGGCACTGTGCGGGGGTATTTATAAGTATCTGAGTGCCCGGCGTCCTGTGTTAAGGACGCATGTGCCCTCAGACACCTAGGTTATCCCCGGAATATTCACATAAAGCGGGGTTACAGACTGTAATTACAGGGATGCTTTTACAAATTAGGCCCGTAACGCGCAGCGGCCACGCAGGGCTTGTTACAATGGGCCGGATCACACGTGGGCCTCCATGCTGGACGAGGTCGCAAGGTGGGACGACCTCGTCACAGGTCTTCGTCCGATGACGTATGGTGCGAAGGGTGACCCTGCCCGTTGTCTTGTCTTTGTTGGACCAACGACTCCGGCGAAGGCATCGAGCGAAGGGTGGCGTCTTCGCCTTCGCCCCAACACCTAGCTAGCTCAGGCTACGGGGAACAAGACCGGCGTCCCATCTGGCTCGCCCTGGTAAACAAGTAATGATGGTACCCCGCGTGCGCCCATGACGACGACGGTTCTCAGCCCCCTACGGAAGGAAGGAGACGTCAGCAAGGTCCCGGCAGCGCCGACAGCTGTGCTTCTACAGGGCTCAAACGCGCCTCCGACGGCCACGACACCGCATGCACATGGCTCTAGCACCTCTCCAACAGCCACGTTGGCATGTACATAGGGCTCTGGCTCCTCTCTGCCGGACACGTTAGCATATTGCTACACCCTATTGTACACCTGGACCCTCTCCTTACATCTATAAAAGGAAGGTCCAGGACCCTCATACGGAAGGTGGTCACGCGGGACTCTCTCTCTCTCCCTCGCGAACGCTTGTAACCCCCTACTGCAAGCGCATCCGCCCTGGTCGCAGGATAACACGAGCCGCGGTTCTCCTCCCTTGTATTCCATCTCGCGCCGACCCATCTGAACTGGGACACGCAACGACAATTTTACTCGTCGGTCCAGAGACCCCCGGGGTCGAAACGCAGACAGCTGGTTAAGGATAGTATCTCTATCTAGCGAGTCTTAGTGCATTCAAACACCCCCTAAGTAACCCCCACTTAGATCATATGTCATAGATGAGGGTGGCAAGCCAAGTAGCTTGTGGTGAACAGGGTTCTCACGGACTTGGCTTAGGGAGTGGTAAAAATCCGTCAAAGAAACGAAACTACAGCTACAGTGCTGGTAAAAATCGACGAGGCAGTGGACTGGTCAACTTCATGTTGAGTCCAACGATGCAACCCAAGTGGAGCTTAAAATGGGAAACAGACCAACATGTGTAGTAGTCAAACAAAGTATATATAACAACACTCAGACGTTAGTTTATTACTCACTCCGTCACAAATTAAAATCTATTTTAGTTAATTAATATATTTATACAATACTTAATATATATGTTTTATATATATGTCTAAATTTATTTTCATTCATTTGAATATATAGACATAAAAACCAAGAGCTAAAACGACTACTTCTTCAGTCCTAAATTAAAATTCGTTTTATTTAATTAATACGTTTATATAAAATTTAAATATATGCTTAGAATTATCTTAAGTAAAAGGTTTTTATGTTTAATTAACTAAATTTATAAAAAAACACAAATACTAGTCGCACCATATAAGTACATTATAGAAATATTTGTTATGGCGTATCTAATGATACTGATTCGGCATCATAAATTTTGGTTTTGTTTTCTCTTTAAATCTGATCGGACTTATAGAAATATTTAATTTAAGATAACTTGAAGCATCAAGGACACAGCTTCCAAAGCCTCGCGTTCCATTTACAGGCGGCCTGTAATCATCTCTTGGGAGATGACTATTGACTAGACTAGATAACAGTTTTGCTGGCATCATACGCACCTGATGCGCGGACCCTTTGCCGTCCTGCACGGGAAAAAAGGGGCTGGGTGAAAAAGAAAATTCAGGCGAGCACGTAGCCGATGTACGGATGCACGCTTGGATTGGAAGCACGGGTCGTCGTGGTCATGGCCGCCACTGGATGCTAGAGTATTACTGCTTGGGTTGGAGAAGCACACGGTTCAGGCATCGCCGACACGTACGTACGCCAACTCCATCGTTTCCTGCGGTCCTGCACCGTATCGGCTTCTTAGTTTCTATAGATTACAGTTATAACAGTCTCTAAACAACCGACTTTAGTCCGAAGCGAACAACTAAATCACTGTCAGTGTACCTTACTAACTCCTCTCCTGTAATTCTGGATCTCAAAGGGCCACTGTTGTCGGATGAGACTGGACTTCTGAAGCACTAGTTGCTGGCATTTACATGCCCTTCCTGAGCACCTCCACCTCCCATTCCTGCAACAAGCTCAAGCTTCCTCATCAACAAAGAACTCTACAGAGTTGTCTGCGTCTCCCCCTGAGTCTACGCTCCAGTTCCACTCCGCGGCTTCCTCAAGTCAAAGACTGAATCATGACGAACTATTACTGTCAGGATCATACAGTCGATGTGCTTGTCCCCCTTCTTTATGAAACCAGCCGCAAAAACAAAACTACTCCTACGAAATAAACAAGATCAGGAGATGAGCGCGCTAAACGAATCAGTCAAACTGACTAACGAAGCAGCCGAGAAGCTTCGTGCACATTAAAAAAAAACATGTACTCCCTCTCTCCGTCCCACTATATTAGTGGCTTTAGATATTGATTTTTATGTCTATATTTAAATGAATAATAAATGAATATAAACACATATACAAAATACATTCACTAATAATTATCTAAAACGATTTTTATTTTAGGATAGAGAGAGTATTTATTATGCACCGTTTGACAAACCCTTCAATTATTCCGCGCTACAAATACCAGCAAACAAAGCCCACCCAGTGGCCATTGCTGCTTAATTAGTGCCATCAGCCACGGCGAGCAAGCGATGATGAGCGGCGGCGCGGTGAAGGTGATCGGCGCCCTGGACAGCCCATTCAGCCACCGCGCGGAGGCGGCGCTGCGCCTCAAGGGAGTCCCCTACGAGCTTGTCCTGGAGAAGGACCTGCGCGACAAAAGCGAGCTGCTGCTGCGGCACAACCCCGTCCACAAGAAGGTGCCCGTGCTCCTTCACGGCGGCCGCCGCACCGTCTGCGAGTCGCTCGTCATCGTCGAGTACGTCGACGAGGCATTCCGCGGCCCGCCGCTCCTCCCCGCCGACCCCTCCGCCCGCGCCGCCGCCCGCTTCTGGGCCCGCTTCATCGACGACAAGGTATGACATTACCAGTTTCTTCAGGTTAATTCGGTCCAAGTCGTTGACTTGTGATCGGATCGAATGCATGGTAACGGTATGTTCTTGGACGCCGGCAGTGCTCGACGCCCTTCTGGCTGGCGATGTGGACGGAGGGCGAGGCGCAGAGGGGGTTCGTGAAGGAGATCAAGGAGAACCTGAAGCTGCTGGAGGGGCAGGTGAAGGGCAAGCGGTTCTTCGGCGGCGGCGACGTGGGCTACCTCGACGTCGCCGCCAGCGTGTTCGCGCACTGGCTTCCGGTCTGCGAGGAGGTCGCGGGCGTCAGCCTGGTCACGGCCGAGGAGTACCCGGACCTGTGCCGGTGGGCGAGGGAGTACACCTCCCACGACGCCGTCAAGCGGTGCCTGCCTGGCAGGGAGGAGCTGCTCGCCCGTTTCAGCGCCAGGAAGGACTCGTTTGTGGCCGCGGCGAGGTCAATGGCGCATGGATAGCATAAATTTAAGTATTGTGACAAGTGGTCAGGACTGCTGTCACGTACCGTCGAGCGCGGGATATATGTATACTCTCCGGCTCAGGCAAATGCCATCTGTCCTGATGCATGTGTTTTGTTCCTACTTTATTTGACTGCTTGTTGAATAAAAAAAGATATCCGGTTGTGTTCCTTGGTTAAAGCGCCTTCCATTATATAATCTAGATTATCAAAGAGATCATATATCTGAATTATATAATTTAGTCGTAGCTATTTTGCAACCTAGATTATTGAAACTTAGATTATTATAATCGGTTAAAAATGGCTATTTTGCAAGTGGTTCTCCTGAGAAACCGCCTCTAAATAATACTCTTTTTTTTTGCAAGTGGTCCTTTAAGAAAGCCGCTTAAATAATCTATTTTTGCAAATGGTTCTCTCAAAAGATCGCTTGTAAAACCATGTTTTGTTTCCAAACAGTTCTCTTAATGAACTGTTTGGAAAAATAGGAGTTTGATTTTTATCTTTATAAGTGGCACGTGTAAAAGAAATAGGCCGATGCTTATAAAGATCGTTTTTCTCTAGTAGTGGTGTGAATGTTTTATTTGATATGTGTTCGGTTCGATTGGAATCCTCACGTACTTCTTCGTTCCACGTGGCTTAGTCATTTTAGATTTGTTCTAAGTCAATCACTATCAAATTTTAGTCCCGATTACACAAATAGATAAAGTCTTTGACCTGTCCGCTAGTCTCGTAGGAGTATATGTAAAAAGAGTAAACCACACAGCGACTTGTTGGTTTGCACTTTGCAGAATTGAAAACATGAGTACTGGGCACAGCTACGTTATTCTGAAGAAAGAAAAAAAGAAACGCCCGCCATACGGCCGGGCAGAGGCGTACCCAGTTGGGCAGTTATTACTGCTGCGACTGCGATAGCGTCGCATTGACGGCCGCCTTGTACCTGTCGAAGTTCTTAGTGAAGTAGGCGAGGAGCTTCTCCCGATCCGGCATGCACGGCTTGAGAGCCTCGAAGGCGCAGTAGTCCCTGGTCCACCGGCACAGGTTGGGGTGGTCATCCTCGCTGAGCAGCGCCACACCGTTGAGCTCCTCGATGACGCTGCGCCAGGGCCCGAGCGCGGACGCGGCCACGTCGAGGTACCCCGGCCTGTCGCCGGCGAAGAACCTCTTTCCCTCGAGCTGCGCCTCCAGCAGCGCCACGAGCTCCTTGGCCTCCTCCTCGAACCGCAGGCGCGCTTCGCGCTCCTCCACCCAGATCGCCATGAAGAAGGGCTTGGTGAGCCTGGTCTCGATGAAGTCGGCCCAGAAGCGGGCCGCGGCGCGCGCGTAGGGGTCGGCGGGGAGCAGCGGCGGCCCGTCGAAGGCCTCGTCGACGTACTCGGCGATGACGAGGGACTCGGAGATGGCCCGGCCGTCGCCGTGGAGGAGCACGGGCACCTTCTTGTGCACGGGGTTGTGGTGGAGCAGGAGCTCGCTCTTGCTGCCGAACAGGTCCTCCAGGATCAGCTCGTACGGCACGCCTTTCAGGCACAGCGCCGCCTCCGCGCGGAACGCGTACGGGCTGCCGAAGAAGCCGATCAGCTTCACCGGCGGCGGAGACGACATGTCGACCTTGCTGCTTGCTGCTTCCTCGGCGGTGTTATGCTATCCCTGGCCGAACAATCTAAGGCCCTTGCTATTTATGGCCACATGATCAGATCAGGAAGATAATATAATACTATAGGAGAAGTCATCGGCAACCATCGATGCGTGCCATAAGCAATGACCTCAGCATAGATCTGGCGGGTATTTTTTTTTGTTTTGTTTAGCACGCTTCATCAGTTCATAGTTGAAGTGTCCAGTGGCTGACCCACCCAGTCGCTTTTGGTGGACCCTGGTGGCTGCAGCAAGTGCTAGAGAATAAGTTGAGGCTCTTGAGCTGGCTCAAGCTTTAAGCGACTTAGGGCATGTACAATCCAGATACTGCTGCACGGTACTCCAAGTACAAGATACAACTAAAACACAACATAATACAGTGGTCATGTCTAAAACATGTGTCTTACGATATTCATTGTACCAATCAGAGCATTCAATAAATTAAAGTGACCAATCAGCTAGTCTCCTGTCTCGAACATAGAGCTAAGACACTGTGTCTTCGTCAAGATACGTGTCTTGAGTTTTTTTACATTCACCCCCTTAGACACGCTGTAAGACACAACTTAAAACACCCACTGTACATGCCCTTAGGCAGGCTATCTCTAACGATTCAGTGAACAACTGATCGAACGGCGTATTTGTTGAATCTTTTATGAGCTTGGCCCATTTATTGAATAAACTCTATGATGTGTAATGGTGAAGAATACCAATAGTACCATATTGGAAGTCCAAGGGTCTTTTGCCTTGACTTATATGGTGGGATTTATTCCACTTAACTTAAGAAGTCAAGAAATGGACAAGGGCGTGCCACGCGCGCGCGCGCCGCCGCCGCCGGCCGGGCCGGACGTGGCAAGCAGGCGAGCGGGCGTGGGGTGGTTGTGTTAATTTTTAGCACTCACTAACCGCGTACGTCAGCCGAGTGACCCTTCTCCTTTAGCTGGCCGACTCATGGCATGACTCGGCGAGAGCTGGCCGACTCTTGGCGTGACTCGGCGACCTTTCTCCTTCAACTTCCCTCTGCGAGAAGTTAAATAGAGGAGCACCCCTGTCACTCGGTACACGCGAGAAACACTTTCAGTCTCACAGTCCAGCCGCCCGAGTGAGGGTATTTCCATCTCGTGACTCTGCGCGCACAGAGAAGCGAGAGGGCAGGTGTCTCCGAAGCCGGTGCCGTTCGAGACCTTGCACGGGGATTGGCAATTAGGTTTTTGGGGAGCGTCTACGCGACTGCCCAAAACATCTTCAACATGACAAAGGAAGCTGGCCAAGGATCTGGATCATCAGAGCGCATAGGAGGGTATGATCAGTTTATTTACTTACTGTTTTGTGTTCTGGAGATTATATATGTTTCATATATTCATCTATGCTGTTTCATATTTACGAATGATTTTATCTTATCTGTTATTGAAAGTCGCCTAGAGGGGGGGTGAATAGGGCGAAACTGAAATTCTCAAAAATAATCACAACTACAAGCCGGGTTAGCGTTAGAAATATAATCGAGTCCGCGAGAGAGGGCGCAAAACAAATCGCAAGCGAATAATGAAGTGAGACACGCGGATTTGTTTTACCGAGGTTCGGTTCTCTCAAACCTACTCCCCGTTGAGGAGGCCACAAAGGCCGGGTCTCTTTCAACCCTTACCCTCTCTCAAACGGTCCCACGGACCGAGTGAGCTTTCTCTTCTCAATCACTTGGAACACAAAGTTCCCGCAAGGACCACCACACGATTGGTGTCTCTTGCCTCAATTACAAGTGAGTGTTTGATCACAAGAAAGAATCAAGAAAGAAGAAAGCAATCCAAGCGCAAGAGCTCGAAAGAACACAAGCAAATCACTCTCTCTAATCACTAGGGCGTTGTGTGGAATTTGGAGAGGATTTGATCTCTTTGGTGTGTCTAGAATTGAATGCTAGAGCTCTTATAAGTAGTTGGGAAGTGGAAAACTTAGATGCAATGAATGTGGGGGTGGTTGGGGTATTTATAGCCCCAACCACCAAACTTGACCGTTGGTGGAGGCTGTCTGTTCGATGGCGCACCGAACAGTCCGGTGCACACCGGACATGTCCGGTGCCCCAGCCACGTCACCAATGCCGATGGATTTTGACCGTTGGAGCTCCTGACTTGTGGGCCCGCCTGGATGTCCGGTGCACACCGGACATGTACTGTTCCATGTCCGGTGCGCCAGTATGGGCGCGCCTGCCTTCTGCGCGCGCAGCGCGCGCATTAAATGCGCTGCAGGTAGCCGTTGGCGCGAAGTAGCCGTTACCGAGGATGCACCGGACAGTCCGGTGCACACCGGACATGTCCGGTGAATTATAGCGGAGCGGCTGCTGAGCGTTCCCGAGGCTGGCGAGTTCCGGAGGCCGCGCTTCCTTGGAGCACCGGACACTGTCCGGTGTACACCGGACAGTCCGGTGAATTATAGCGCGCCGGCCTGTGAATTTCCCGAAGGTAGCGAGTTCGAGTTGGAGTCCTCTGGTGCACCGGACACTGTCCGGTGGTGCACCGGACACTGTCCGGTGTACACCGGACAGTCCGGTGCCCCCAGACCAGAGGTGCCTTCGGTTGCCTCTTTGCTCCTTTGTTGAATCCAAAACTTGATCTTTTTATTGGCTGAATGTGAACCTTTTACACCTGTATAATCTATACACTTGAGCAAACTAGTTAGTCCAATTATTTGTGTTGGGCAATTCAACCACCAAAAATAATTAGGGACTAGGTGTAAGTCTAATTCCCTTTCAATCTCCCCCTTTTTGGTGATTGATGCCAACACAAATCAAAGCAAATATAGAAGTGCATAACTGAACTAGTTTGCATAATGTAAGTGTAAATGTTGCTTGGAATTGAGCCAATCTAAATACTTACAAGATATGCATGGATCGTTTCTTTCTTATTTAACATTTTGGACCACGCTTGCACCACATGTTTTGTTTTTGCAAACTCTTTTGTAAATCCTTTTCAAAGTTCTTTTGCAAATTGTCAAAGGCAAATGAATAAGATTTTGAGAAGCATTTTCAAGATTTGAAATTTTCTCCCCCTGTTTCAAATGCTTTTTCTTTGACTAAACAAAACTCCCCCTAAATGAGATCCTCCTCTTAGTGTTCAAGAGGGTTTTGATATATCATTTTTGAAATACTACTTTCTCCTCCTTTTGAACACAATAGGAAACCAATTGATAATATTTTTGGAAAACACGAAGTTTTTGAAATTGGTGGTGGTGCGGTCCTTTTTGCTTTGGGCCCTTACTTTCTCCCCCTTTGGCATGAATCGCCAAAAGCGGAATCATTAGAGCCCACGAAGTGCTATCTTCCCCTTTGGTCATAAATAAATGAGTTAAGATTATACCAAAGACGAAGTCCTTTTGCTCTCTCCCCCAAAGATGGAGAGTCTCTTGGAGCGACGGCGAAGGATGAGTTACGGAGTGGAAGCCTTTGTCTTCGCCGAAGACTCCAATTCCCTTTCAATACACCTATGACTTGGTTTGAAATAGACTTGAAAAACACATTAGTCATAGCATATGAAAGAGACATGATCAAAGGTATATAGAAGAGCAATGTGTGCAATTTAACAAAAGAAGTTCCTAGAATCAAGAATATTGAGCTCATGCCTAAGTTTGTTAAAAGATTGTTCATCAAGAGGCTTGGTAAAGATATCGGCTAATTGATCTTTAGTATTAATGTATGAAATCTCAATATCTCCCTTTTGTTGGTGATCCCTAAGAAAATGATACCGAATGGCTATGTGTTTAGTGCGACTATGCTCGACGGGATTATCCGCCATCTTGATTGCACTCTCATTATCACACAGCAAAGGGACTTTGGTTAATTTGTAACCGTAGTCCCGCAGGGTTTGCCTCATCCAAAGCAATTGCGCGCAACAATGTCCTGCGGCAATGTACTCGGCTTCGGTGGTGGAAAGAGCGACCGAATTTTGCTTCTTTGAAGCCCAAGACACCAAGGATCTTCCCAAGAACTGGCAAGTCCCCGATGTGCTCTTTCTATTGATTTTGCACCCCGCCCAATCGGCATCCGAATATCCAATCAAATCAAATGTGGATCCCCTAGGATACCAAAGCCCAAACTTAGGAGTATAAGCCAAATATCTCAAGATTCGTTTTACGGCCGTAAGGTGAGCTTCTGATAGTCGCCTAGAGGGGGGGTGAATAGGGCGAAACTGAAATTTACAAAAATAATCACGACTACAAGCCGGGTTAGCGTTAGAAATATCAACGAGTCCGCGAGAGAGGGCGCAAAACAAATCGCAAGCAAATAAGGAGAGTGACACGCGGATTTGTTTTACCGAGGTTCGGTTCTCGCAAACCTACTCCCCGTTGAGGAGGCCACAAAGGCCGGGTCTCTTTCAACCCTTCCCTCTCTCAAACGGTCCCTCCGACCGAGTGAGCTTTCCTTCTTCTCAATCAACCGGGAACAAAACTTCCCCGCAAGGGCCACCACACAATCGGTGCCTCTTGCCTCGGTTACAATTGAGTGTTGATCACAAGAGCAAAAGAGAAAGAAAAGAAGCAATCCAAGCGCAAGAGCTCAAAAGAACACGGCAAATCTCTCTCGCTAGTCACTAAAGGCTTGAGTGGAATTGGAGAGGATTTGATCTCTTTGTATGTGTCTAGAATTGAATGCCTAGCTCTTGTAAGTGGTTAAGAAGTGGGAAAACTTGGATGGCAATGAATGTGGGGTGGTTGGGGTATTTATAGCCCCAACCACCAAAAGTGACCGTTGGCTGGAGGCGTCTGCTCGATGGCGCACCGGACAGTCCGGTGCACACCGGACAGTCCGGTGCCCCTGCCACGTCATCACTGCCGTTGGATTCTAGCCGTTGGAGCTTCTGACTTGTGGGCCCGCCTGGGTGTCCGGTGCACACCGGACATGTACTGTTTGATGTCCGGTGCACCGGCATGGGCGATTCTGACTTCTGCGCGCGCTGCGCGCGCATTTAATGCACCGCAGGGAGCCGTTGGCGCCGCAGGGAGCCGTTGCTCCGCTGGCACACCGGACAGTCCGGTGTACACCGGACAGTCCGGTGAATTATAGCGGTGCGGCTGCCGCGCGAACCCGAGGCTGGCGAGTTCAGGAGGCCGAGCTTCCTTGGAGCACCGGACATGTCCGGTGCACACCGGACAGTCCGGTGAATTATAGCGCGCCGGCTCCGAGAATTCCCGAGGGCGAAGAGTTTGAGTCTGAGTCCCCTGGTGCACCGGACAGGTACTGTGCACTGTCCGGTGGCACACCGGACAGTCCGGTGCGCCAGACCAGGGGTGCCCTCGGTTGCCCCTTTGCTCCTTTATTGAATCCAAAACTTGGTCTTTTTATTGGCTGAGTGTGAACCTTTTACACCTGTATAATCTATACACTTGGGCAAACTAGTTAGTCCAAAGATTTGTGTTGGGCAATTCAACCACCAAAAATATATAGGAACTAGGTGTAAGCCTAATTCCCTTTCAATCTCCCCCTTTTTGGTGATTGATGCCAACACAAACCAAAGCAAATATAGAAGTGCATAATTGAACTAGTTTGCATAATGTAAGTGTAAAGGTTGCTTGGAATTGAGCCAATGAAACTACTTACAAGATATGCATGGAATGTTTCTTTCTTATTTAACATTTTGGACCACGTTTGCACCACATGTTTTGTTTTTGCAAATTCTTTTGCAAATAGTCAAAGGTAAATAAATAAGAGTTTGCAAAAGCATTTTCAAGATTTGAAATTTCCTCCCCCTGTTTCAAATGCTTTTCCTTTGACTAAACAAAACTCCCCCTAAAAGAGATCCACCTCTTAGTGTTCAAGAGGGTTTTGATATACCATTTTTGAAATACTACTTTCTCCCCCTTTTGAACACAATAGGATACCAAATGATAAAGACTTTTGGAAAGCACTAAGTTTTTGAATTTGGTGGTGGTGGTGCGGTCCTTTTGCTTTGGGCTCATTTCTCCCCCTTTTTGGCATGAATCGCCAAAAACGGAATCATTAGAGCCCTTGAAGTAAGTTCCTCCCCTTTGGTCATAAGTAAATGAGTTAAGATTATACCAAAGACGAAATCCGGTCCTTTTGCTTTTGAGCTTTTACTCTCTCCTCGAAGGATGAAGTCCTTTTCTTTGATGCTTATTTCTCCCCAAGGAATAGAGAGTTGCTCGGAGTGATGGCGAAGTATGAGTTACTGAGTGGAAGCCTTTTTCTTCGCCGAAGACTCCAATTCCCTTTCAATATACCTATGACTTGGTTTGAAGTAGACTTGAAAACACATTAGTCATAGCATATAGAAGAGATATGATCAAAGGTATTCAAATGAGCTATGTGTGCAAGCTTAGCAAAAAAAATTTCTAGAATCAAGAATATTGAGCTCATGCCTAAGTCTGGTAAAAGATTGTTCATCAAGTGGCTTGGTAAAGATATCGGCTAATTGATCTTTAGTATTAATGTAAGAAATCTCGATATCCCCCTTTTGTTGGTGATCCCTAAGAAAATGATACCGAATGGCTATGTGCTTAGTGCGGCTATGCTCGACGGGATTGTCGGCCATTTTAATTGCACTCTCATTATCACATAGCAAAGGGACTTTGGTTAATTTGTAACCGTAGTCCCGCAGGGTTTGCCTCATCCAAAGCAATTGCGCGCAACAATGTCCTGCGGCAATGTACTCGGCTTCGGCGGTGGAAAGAGCGACCGAATTTTGCTTCTTTGAAGCCCAAGACACCAAGGATCTTCCCAAGAACTGGCAAGTCCCTGATGTGCTCTTCCTATTAATTTTGCACCCCGCCCAATCGGCATCCGAATAACCAATCAAATCAAATGTGGATCCCCGAGGGTACCAAAGCCCAAACTTAGGGGTATAAGCCAAATATCTCAAGATTCGTTTTACGGCCGTAAGGTGGGATTCCTTAGGGCCGGATTGGAATCTTGCACACATGCAAATGGAAAGCATAATGTC
This sequence comes from Zea mays, assembly GCF_902167145.1. Classification (NCBI taxonomy): domain Eukaryota; kingdom Viridiplantae; phylum Streptophyta; class Magnoliopsida; order Poales; family Poaceae; genus Zea; species Zea mays. The sequence continues at coordinate 151,351,919 of NC_050098.1, forward strand.
CGGTCGAGATGCACATAAATAAAGCAATGAACCAATCATTGACCGGTATACCTTTTGATCCACGGACTTACCTCCCGTGTCGAGGTCGAGATGCCCATTAGTTCCCATGGGTGTCTTGATGGGTTTGGCATCCTTCATCCCAAACTTGGTTAGAATGTCTTGAGTGTACTTTGTTTGGCAAATGAAGGTGCCCTCTTGGAGTTGCTTGACTTGGAATCCTAGAAAATACTTCAACTCCCCCATCATCGACATCTCGAATTTCTGTGTCATGATCCTACTAAACTCTTCACATGTAGACTCGTTAGTAGACCCAAATATAATATCATCAACATAAATTTGGCATACAAACAAGTCATTTTCAAGAGTTTTAGTAAAGAGTGTAGGATCGGCCTTGCCAACTTTGAAGCCATTAGCAATAAGGAAATCTCTTAGGCATTCATACCATGCTCTTGGGGCTTGCTTGAGCCCATAAAGCGCCTTAGAGAGCCTATAGACATGGTTAGGGTACTCACTGTCTTCAAAGCCGGGAGGTTGCTCAACATAGACCTCTTCCTTGATTGGTCCGTTGAGGAAGGCACTTTTCACGTCCATTTGATAGAGCTTAAAGCCATGGTAAGTAGCATAGGCCAATAATATGCGAATTGACTCAAGCCTAGCTACGGGTGCATAGGTTTCACCAAAATCCAAACCTTCGACTTGTGAATACCCTTTGGCCACGAGTCGAGCTTTGTTCCTTGTCACCACACCATGCTCATCTTGCTTGTTGCGGAAGACCCATTTGGTTCCTACAACATTTTGGTTAGGACGTGGAACTAAATGCCATACCTCATTCCTCGTGAAATTGTTGAGCTCCTCTTGCATCGCCACCACCCAATCCGAATCTTGGAGAGCTTCCTCTACCCTGTGTGGCTCAATAGAGGAAACAAAAGAGTAATGTTCACAAAAATGAGCAACCCGAGATCGAGTAGTTACCCCCTTATGAATGTCGCCGAGGATGGTGTCGACGGGGTGATCTCGTTGGATTGCTTGGTGGACTCTTGGGTGTGGCGGTCTTGGTTCTTCCTCATCCTCCTTTTCTTGATCATTTGTATCTCCCCCTTGATCATTGCTATCATCTTGAGGTGGCTCGTCTTCTTGATTTTGCTCTTCATCATTGTGAGCCTCATCCTCATTTTGAGTTGGTGGAGATGCTTGCATGGAGGAGGATGGTTGATCTTGTGTACTTGGAGGCTCTTCGGATTCCTTAGGACACACATCCCCGATGGACATGTTCCTTAGCGCGATACATGGAGCCTGTTCTTCACCTATCTCATCAAGATCAACTTGCTCCACTTGAGAGCCGTTAGTTTCATCAAACACAACGTCACAAGAGACTTCAACTAGTCCAGTGGACTTGTTAAAGACCCTATATGCCCTTGTGTTTGAGTCATAACCAAGTAAAAAGCCTTCTACAGTTTTAGGAGCAAATTTAGATTTTCTACCTCTTTTAATAAGAATGAAGCATTTGCTACCAAAAACTCTAAAATATGAAATGTTGGGCTTTTTACCGGTTAGGAGTTCATATGATGTCTTCTTGAGGATTCGGTGAAGATATAACCGGTTGATGGCGTAGCAGGCGGTGTTGACTGCTTCGGCCCAAAACCGGTCCGGTGTCTTGTACTCATCAAGCATGGTTCTTGCCATGTCCAATAGAGTTCGATTCTTCCTCTCTACTACACCATTTTGTTGGGGCGTGTAGGGAGAGGAGAACTCATGCTTGATGCCCTCCTCCTCAAGGAAGCCTTCAATTTGAGAGTTCTTGAACTCCGTCCCGTTGTCGCTTCTTATTTTCTTGATCCTTAAGCCGAACTCATTTTGAGCTCGTCTCAAGAATCCCTTTAAGGTCTCTTGGGTTTGAGATTTTTCCTGTAAAAAGAATACCCAAGTGAAGCGAGAATAATCATCCACAATAACTAGACAGTACTTACTCCCGCCGATGCTTATGTAAGCGATCGGGCCGAATAGATCCATGTGTAGGAGCTCCAGTGGCCTGTCAGTCGTCATTATGTTCTTGTGTGGATGATGAGTGCCAACTTGCTTCCCTGCTTGGCATGCGCTACAAATCCTGTCTTTCTCAAAATGAACATTGGTTAGTCCTAAAATGTGTTCTCCCTTTAGAAGCTTGTGAAGATTCTTCATTCCAACATGGGCTAGTCGGCGGTGCCAAAGCCAACCCAAGTTAGTCTTAGCAACTAAGCAAGTGTCGAGTTCAGCTCTTTCAAAATCTACCAAGTATAGCTGACCCTCTAACACTCCCTTAAAAGCTATTGAATCGTCACTTCTTCTAAAGACAGTAACACCAGTATCAGTAAAAAGACAGTTGTAGCCCATTTTACATAATTGGGATACGGAAAGCAAATTGTAATCTAAAGAATCTACAAGAAAAACATTGGAAATAGTATGGTCAGGTGATATAGCAATTTTACCCAAACCTTTGACCAAACCTTGATTTCCATCCCCGAATGTGATAGCTCGTTGGGGATCTTGGTTTTTCTCATATGAGGAGAACATCTTTTTCTCCCCTGTCATATGGTTTGTGCACCCACTGTCGAGTATCCAACTTGAGCCCCCGGATGCATAAACCTACAAAACAAGTTTAGTTCTTTGTTTTAGGTACCCAAACGGTTTTGGGTCCTTTGGCATTAGAAATGAGAACTTTGGGTACCCAAACACAAGTCTTGGAATCCTTGTGTTTGCCCCCAACAAATTTGGCAACTACTTTGCCGGATTTGCTAGTAAGTACATAAGATGCATCAAAAGTTTTAAATGAAATGGCATGATCATTTGATGCGTTAGGAGTTTTCTTTCTAGGCAACTTGGCACGGGTTGGTTGCCTAGAGCTAGATGTCTCACCCTTATACATAAAAGCATGGTTAGGGCCAGAGTGAGACTTCCTAGAGTGAATTCTCCTAATTTTGCTCTCGGGATAACCGACAGGGTACAAAATGTAACCCTCGTTATCCTGAGGCATGGGAGCCTTGCCCTTAACAAAGTTAGACAAATTTTTAGGTGGGGCATTATGTTTGACATTGTCTCCCCTTTGGAAGCCAATGCCATCCTTGATGCCAGGACGTCTCCCATTATAGAGCATACTTCTAGCCAATTTAAATTTTTCATTTTCTAAGTCATGCTCTCTAATCTTAGCATTTAGTTGAGCTATGTGATCATTTTGTTTTTTAATTAAGGCTAGGTGATCATGGATAGCATCAACATTAATATCTCTACATCTAGTACAAATGGAAATATGCTCAACATTAGATGTAGAGGGTTTGCAAGATTTTAGTTCAACAACCTTAGCATGCAGCATATCATTTTTAGTTCTAAGGTCGGAAATAGTAGCATTGCAAACATCAAAATCCTTAGCCTTAGCAATTAGTTTCTCATTCTCATTTCTAAGGCTAGCAATGGAAACATTTAACTCATCAATCCTAGCAAGTACATCAACATTATCATTTCTAGGATCAATGCAAACATGAGAATCTACCTTAGCAATTAATTTAGCATTTTCACTTCTAAGGTTGGCAATAGTGTCATGGCACATGCTTAGCTCACTAGATAATTTGTTACATTTTTCTACTTCTAGAGCATAAGCATTTTTAACCTTAACATGTTTCTTATTCTCCTTGATTAGGAAGTCCTCTTGGGAGTCCAAGAGATCATCCTTTTCATGGATGGCACTAATTAGTTCATTTAATTTTTCCTTTTGTTCCATGTTAAGGTTAGCAAAAAGAATGCGCAAGTTATCCTCCTCATTTTTGTCATCATCCTCATCACTAGATGTTTCATATTTAGTGGAGGACCTTGATTTTACCTTCTTTTTGCCGTCCTTGGCCATGAGACACTTGTGGCCGACGTTGGGGAAGAGAAGGCCCTTGGTGACGGCGATGTTGGCGGCGTCCTCGTCGTCGGAGGAGTCGCTTGAGCTTTCGTCGGAGTCCCACTCCCGACAAACATGGGCATCGCCGCCCTTCTTCTTGTAGTATTTCTTCTTCTCCTTTCTTCTTCCCTTCTTGTCGTCGCCCCTGTCACTGTCACTAGACATAGGACATTTTGCAATGAAGTGACCGGGCTTACCACACTTGTAGCAAACCTTCTTGGAACGAGGTTTGTAGTCCTTCCCCTTCCGTTGCTTGAGGATTTGCCTAAAGCTTTTGATGATTAGGGCCATCTCCTCATTGTCGAGCTTGGAGGCGTCAATTGGTTGTCTACTTGGTGTAGACTCCTCCTTCTTCTCCTCCGTTGCCTTAAAGGCCACTGGTTGCGCCTCGGAGGTGGAAGGCTCGTCAAGCTCGTTGATCTTCTTGGAGCCCTTAATCATGCATTCAAAACTCACAAAATTCCCGATAACTTCCTCGGGGGTCATTAGTGGATATCTAGGATTCCCACGAATTAATTGTACTTGAGTGGGGTTAAGGAAAATAAGAGCTCTTAGAATAACCTTAACCACTTCGTGGTCATCCCATTTTGTGCTCCCGAGGTTGCGCACTTGGTTTACCAAGGTCTTGAGCCGGTTGTACATGTCTTGTGGCTCCTCCCCTTGGCGAAGACGGAAGCGACCGAGCTCCCCCTCGATCGTTTCCCGCTTGGTGATCTTGGTGAGTTCATCACCCTCGTGCGCCGTCTTGAGTAGGTCCCAAATCTCCTTGGCGTTCTTCAATCCTTGTACTTTGTTGTATTCCTCCTTGCTTAGGGAGGCAAGGAGGATGGTTGCGGCTTGGGAGTTGAAGTGCTCGATTTGGGCCACTTCGTCCGTGTCATAGTCCTCATCCCCTATTGATGGTACCTGTACACCATACTCAACAACATCCCATATTCTTTTGTGGAGAGAGGTTAGATGAAATCGCATCAAATTACTCCACATAGCATAATCTTCACCATTAAAAGTTGGTGGTTTGCCCAATGGGACGGAAAGTAAGGGTGTATGTTTAGGAATGCGAGGGTAGCGTAGGGGGATCTTACTATACTTCTTGCGCTCTTGGCGCTTAGAAGTGACGGAGGGCGCATCGGAGTTGGAGGTAGAAGTTGATGAAGTGTCGGTCTCGTAGTAGACCACCTTCCTCATCCTCTTGTGCTTATCGCCTTTCCGATGCGGCTTGTGGGAAGAAGATTTTTCCTTCTTCTCTTTGTGGTGAGAAGAAGATTTCTTCTCCTTCCCTTTGTTGGAGGAGCTCTTCTTCTTCTCCCTCCTTTTGGTGCGGGACTCTTCCGATGAAGTGCTCCCGTAGCTTGTAGTGGGCTTTTCGCCGGTCTCCATCTCCTTCTTGGCGTGATCTCCCGACATCACTTCGAGCGGTTAGGCTCTAATGAAGCACCGGGCTCTGATACCAATTGATAGTCGCCTAGAGGGGGGGTGAATAGGGCGAAACTGAAATTTACAAAAATAATCACGACTACAAGCCGGGTTAGCGTTAGAAATATCAACGAGTCCGCGAGAGAGGGCGCAAAACAAATCGCAAGCAAATAAGGAGAGTGACACGCGGATTTGTTTTACCGAGGTTCGGTTCTCGCAAACCTACTCCCCGTTGAGGAGGCCACAAAGGCCGGGTCTCTTTCAACCCTTCCCTCTCTCAAACGGTCCCTCCGACCGAGTGAGCTTTCCTTCTTCTCAATCAACCGGGAACAAAACTTCCCCGCAAGGGCCACCACACAATCGGTGCCTCTTGCCTCGGTTACAATTGAGTGTTGATCACAAGAGCAAAAGAGAAAGAAAAGAAGCAATCCAAGCGCAAGAGCTCAAAAGAACACGGCAAATCTCTCTCGCTAGTCACTAAAGGCTTGAGTGGAATTGGAGAGGATTTGATCTCTTTGTATGTGTCTAGAATTGAATGCCTAGCTCTTGTAAGTGGTTAAGAAGTGGGAAAACTTGGATGGCAATGAATGTGGGGTGGTTGGGGTATTTATAGCCCCAACCACCAAAAGTGACCGTTGGCTGGAGGCGTCTGCTCGATGGCGCACCGGACAGTCCGGTGCACACCGGACAGTCCGGTGCCCCTGCCACGTCATCACTGCCGTTGGATTCTAGCCGTTGGAGCTTCTGACTTGTGGGCCCGCCTGGGTGTCCGGTGCACACCGGACATGTACTGTTTGATGTCCGGTGCACCGGCATGGGCGATTCTGACTTCTGCGCGCGCTGCGCGCGCATTTAATGCACCGCAGGGAGCCGTTGGCGCCGCAGGGAGCCGTTGCTCCGCTGGCACACCGGACAGTCCGGTGTACACCGGACAGTCCGGTGAATTATAGCGGTGCGGCTGCCGCGCGAACCCGAGGCTGGCGAGTTCAGGAGGCCGAGCTTCCTTGGAGCACCGGACATGTCCGGTGCACACCGGACAGTCCGGTGAATTATAGCGCGCCGGCTCCGAGAATTCCCGAGGGCGAAGAGTTTGAGTCTGAGTCCCCTGGTGCACCGGACAGGTACTGTGCACTGTCCGGTGGCACACCGGACAGTCCGGTGCGCCAGACCAGGGGTGCCCTCGGTTGCCCCTTTGCTCCTTTATTGAATCCAAAACTTGGTCTTTTTATTGGCTGAGTGTGAACCTTTTACACCTGTATAATCTATACACTTGGGCAAACTAGTTAGTCCAAAGATTTGTGTTGGGCAATTCAACCACCAAAAATATATAGGAACTAGGTGTAAGCCTAATTCCCTTTCAGCTTCCTTAGGGTCGGCTTGGAATCTTGCACACATGCATACAGAAAGCATAATATCCGGTCGAGATGCACATAAATAGAGTAAAGAACCTATCATCGACCGGTATACCTTTTGATCCACGGACTTACCTCCCGTGTCGAGGTCGAGATGCCCATTGGTTCCCATGGGTGTCTTGATGGGCTTGGCATCCTTCATCCCAAACTTGTTTAGTATGTCTTGAGTATACTTTGTTTGGCTAATGAAGGTGCCCTCTTGGAGTTGCTTCACTTGGAATCCTAAGAAATACTTCAACTCCCCCATCATAGACATCTCGAATTTCTGTGTCATAATCCTACTAAACTCTTCACATGTAGACTCGTTAGTAGACCCAAATATAATATCATCAACATAAATTTGGCATACAAACAAGTCATTTTCAAGAGTTTTAGTAAAGAGTGTAGGATCGGCCTTTCCGACTTTGAAGCCATTGGCAATAAGAAAATCTCTAAGGCATTCATACCATGCTCTTGGGGCTTGCTTGAGCCCATAAAGCGCCTTAGAGAGCTTATAGACATGGTTAGGATACTCACTGTCTTCAAAGCCGGGAGGTTGCTCAACATAGACCTCTTCCTTGATTGGTCCATTGAGGAAGGCACTTTTCACGTCCATTTGATAAAGCTTAAAGCCATGGTAAGTAGCATAGGCTAATAATATACGAATTGACTCAAGCCTAGCTACGGGTGCATAGGTTTCACCGAAATCCAAACCTTCGACTTGGGAGTATCCTTTGGCCACAAGTCGAGCTTTGTTCCTTGTCACCACACCATGCTCATCTTGCTTGTTGCGGAAGACCCATTTGGTTCCTACAACATTTTGGTTAGGACGTGGAACCAAATGCCATACCTCATTCCTAGTGAAGTTGTTGAGCTCCTCTTGCATCGCCACTAGGGATGAAAGTGGTAATTCGAACTGTTAGAACAAATTTAATATTTTAAAATAGATCTGTATAAAATTTGATGTTGATCTTTTCTTATGTTATCAAGCACATTAGTACAAATATGAATAAAATATTATATAAGTTGTTTTATGTATTATTTGCTCCCTACAACACAAAAAGTTGAAAAAATTACCGAATTTGTTTCCGAATCCATACCGAAGTTTATATCTATTATTTGAGAAAATATAGGATGAATTTGAGGTTTACCTTTTATGAATCTTAACAAGCTGGATGTTAAAAACAAGAATACAAATTTGTATTGTATATTTTATATCCTATTTATTCGCAATCAAAGAAAAAATTGATTACCGAATAAATACCGTTTCCGACCGTTTTCATCCCTAATCGCCACCACCCAATCCGAATCTTGAAGTGCTTCCTCTACCCTGTGTGGCTCAATAGAGGAAACAAAAGAGTAATGTTCACAAAAATGTGCAACACAAGATCTAGTGGTTACCCCCTTATGAATGTCGCCGAGGATGGTGTCGATGGGGTGATCTCGTTGGATTGCTTGGTGGACTCTTGGGTGTGGTGGCCTTGGTTGTTCATCCTCCTTGTCTTCATCATTTGCATCTCCCCCTTGATCATTGACGTCATCTTGAGGGGGCTCATCTCTTTGATCTTCTTCTTCATCAACTTGAGCCTCGTCCTCATTTTGAGTTGGTGATGATGCTTGCGTGGAGGAGGATGGTTGATCTTGTGCATGTGGAGGCTCTTCGGATTTCTTAGGACACACATCCCCAATGGACATGTTCCTTAGCGCGATGCACGGAGCCTGTTCTTCACCTATCTCATCAAGACCAACTTGCTCTACTTGAGAGCCGTTAGTTTCATCAAACACAACGTCACAATAAACTTCAACTAGTCCTGAGGACTTGTTAAAGACTCTATATGCCCTTGTGTTTGAATCATATCCTAGTAAAAAGCCTTCTACAGTTTTAGGAGCAAATTTAGATTTTCTACCTCTCTTAACAAGAATAAAGCATTTGCTACCAAAAACTCTAAAGTATGAAATATTGGGCTTTTTACCGGTTAGGAGTTCATAGGATGTCTTCTTGAGGATTCAGTGTAGATATAACCGGTTGATGGCGTAGCAGGCGGTGTTGACCGCCTCGGCCCAAAACCGATCCGGTGTCTTGTACTCATCAAGCATGGTTCTTGCCATGTCCAATAGAGTTCGATTCTTCCTCTCCACTACATTATTTTGTTGTGGAGTGTAGGGAGAAGAGAACTCATGCTTGATGCCCTCCTCCTCAAGGAAGCCTTCTATTTGTGAGTTCTTGAACTCCGTCCCGTTGTCGCTTCTTATTTTCTTGATCCTTAAGCCGAACTCATTTTGAGCTCTTCTCAAGAATCCCTTTAAGATCTCTTGGGTTTGAGATTTTTCCTGCAAAAAGAATACCCAAGTGAAGCGAGAATAATCATCCACAATAACTAGACAGTACTTACTCCCGCTGATGCTTATGTAAGCAATCGGGCCGAATAGATCCATGTGTAGGAGCTCCAGTGGCCTGTTGGTCGTCATGATGTTCTTGTGTGGATGATGGACTCCAACTTGCTTCCCTGCCTGGCATGCGCTACAAATCCTGTCTTTCTCAAAATGAACATTTGTTAATCCTAAAATGTGTTCTCCCTTTAGAAGCTTATGAAGATTCTTCATCCCAACATGGGCTAGTCGACGGTGCTAGAGCCAACCCATGTTAGTTTTAGCAATTAAGCAAGTGTCAAGTTCAGCTCTATCAAAATCTACCAAGTATAGCTGACCCTCTAACACTCCCTTAAATGCTATTGAATCATCACTTCTTCTAAAGACAGTGACACCTACATCAGTGAATAGACAGTTGTAGCCCATTTGACATAATTGAGAAACAGAAAGCAAATTGTAATCTAAAGAGTCTACAAGAAAAACATTGGAAATAGTATGGTCAGGTGATATAGCAATTTTACCCAATCCTTTGACCAAACCTTGATTTCCATCCCCGAATGTGATAGCTCGTTGGGGATCTTGGTTTTTCTCATATGAGGAGAACATCCTTTTCTCCCCTGTCATGTGGTTAGTGCACCCGCTGTCGAGTATCCAACTTGAGCCCCCGGATGCATAAACCTACAAAATAATTTTAGCTCTTGACTTTAGGTACCCAAACGGTTTTGGGTCCTTTGGCATTAGAAACAAGAACTTTGGGTACCCAAACACAAGTCTTGGAGCCCTTGTGTTTGCCCCCAACAAATTTGGCAACTACTTTGCCTGATTTGTTAGTCAATACATAAGATGCATCAAAAGTTTTAAATGAAAGACTATGTTCATTTGATGCATTAGGAATTTTCTTCTTAGGCAACTTAGCACGGGTTGGTTGCCTAGAGCTAGATGTCTCACCCTTATACATAAAAGCATGATTAGGGCCAGAGTGAGACTTCCTAGAGTGAATTCTCCTAATTTTGCTCTCGGGATAACCGGCAGGGTACAAAATGTAGCCCTCGTTATCCTGAGGCATGGGAGCTTTGCCCTTAACAAAGTTAGACAAATTTTTAGGAGGGGCATTAAGTTTGACGTTGTCTCCCCTTTGGAAGCCGATGCCATCCTTGATGCCCGGGCGTCTCCCATTATAGAGCATACTTCTAGCAAATTTAAACTTTTCATTTTCCAAGTTATGCTCGGCAATTTTAGCATCTAGTTTTGCTATATGATCATTTTGTTGTTTAATTAAAGACATGTGATCATAAATAGCATTAACATCAATATCTCTACATCTAGTACAAATAGAAACATGCTCAACATTAGATGTAGAGGGTTTGCAAGATTTTAGTTCAACAACCTTAGCATGCAACAAATCATTTTTAGTTCTAAGGTCGGAAACAGTAGCTTTACAAACATCAAAATCTTTAGCCTTAGCAATCAAATTATCATTTTCTACTCTAAGGCTAGCAAGAGAATCATTCAATTCCTTAATCTTAGTAAGCAAATCATCATTATCATTTCTAAGATCGGGAATTGAATCAATACAAACATGAGAATCAACCTTAGCAATTAATCTAGCATTTTCATTTCTAAGGTTGTTAATGGTCTCATGGCAAGTGCTTAGCTCACTAGACAATTTTTCACATTTTTCTACCTTTAGAGCATAAGCATTTTTAACCTTAACATGCTTTTTATTTTCCTTGATTAGGAAGTCCTCTTGGGAATCCAAGAGGTCATCCTTTTCATGGATGGCACTAATTAGCTCATTTAGTTTTTCCTTTTGTTCCATGTTAAGGTTGGCAAAAAGAACGCGCAAGTTATCCTCCTCATTGCTAGCATCATCCTCATCACTAGAGGTTTCATATTTAGTGGAGGATCTTGATTTTACCTTCTTCCTTTTGCCGTCCTTTGCCATGAGGCACTTGTGGCCGACGTTGGGGAAGAGGAGTCCCTTGGTGACGGCGATGTTGGCGGCGTCCTCGTCGGAGGAGGAGTCGGTGGAGCTCTCGTCGGAGTCCCACTCGCGGCACACGTGGGCATCGCCGCCCCTCTTCTTGCGGTACCTCTTCTTTTCTTTCCTCTTTCCCTTCTTGTCGTTATCCCTGTCACTGTCACTTGATAATGGACATTTAGCGATAAAGTGACCAGGCTTACCACACTTGTAGCAAACCTTCTTGGAACGGGATTTGTAATCCTTCCCTTTCCGTTGCTTGAGGATTTGGCGAAAGCTTTTGATGATTAAAGCCATCTCCTCATTGTCGAGCTTGGAGGCATCAATTGGTTGTCTACTCGGTGTAGACTCCTCCTTCTTCTCCTCCGTCGCTTGAATGCCACCGGTTGTGCTTCGGACGTGGAGGGTTCATCAAGCTCGTTGATCTTCTTGGAGCCCTTGATCATACATTCAAAGCTCACAAAATTCCCGATAACTTCCTCGGGGGTCATTTGAGTATATCTAGGATTACCACGAATTAATTGAACTTGAGTGGGGTTAAGGAAAATGAGTGATCTAAGAATAACCTTAACCACCTCGTGGTCATCCCACTTCTTGCTCCCGAGGTTGCGCACTTGGTTCACCAAAGTCTTGAGCCGGTTGTACATGTCTTGTGGCTCTTCCCCTTGGCGAAGTCGAAAGCGACCGAGCTCCCCCTCGATCGTTTCCCGCTTGGTGATCTTTGTTAGTTCATCACCCTCGTGCGCGGTCTTGAGGAGGTCCCAAATTTCCTTTGCATTCTTCAACCCTTGCACCTTGTTGTATTCCTCTCTATTTAGAGAGGCCAAGAGTATGGTTGTGGCTTGGGAGTTGAAGTGCTCGATTTGGGCCACTTCGTCCTCATCATAATCCTCATCCCCTACGGATGGTACCTGTGCTCCAAACTCAACAACATTCCATATACTTTTGTGGAGTGAGGTTAGATGAAATTTCATTAAATCACTCCACCTAGCATAATCTTCACCGTCAAAGGTTGGTGGTTTGCCTAATGGAACGGAAAGTAATGGAGTATGTCTAGATGTACGAGGATAGTGTAAGGGGATCTTACTAAACTTCTTACGCTCTTGGCGTTTAGAAGTTACGGAGGGCACATCGGAGCCGGAGGTCGATGTTGATGAAGTGTCGGTCTCGTAGTAGACCACTTTCCTCATCCTCTTGTGCTTGTCCCCACTCCGATGTGGCTTGTGAGAGGAAGATCTCTCCTTCTTCTCTTTGTGGTGAGAAGAAGATTTCTTCTCCTTCCCTTTGTTGGAGGAGCTCTTCTTCCTCTTGGTGCGGGACTCTTCCGATGAAGTGCTCCCGTGGCTTGTAGTGGGCTTTTCGCCGGTCTCCATCTCCTTCTTGGCGTGATCTCCCGACATCACTTCGAGCGGTTAGGCTCTAATGAAGCACCGGGCTCTGATACCAATTGAAAGTCGCCTAGAGGGGGGTGAATAGGGCGAAACTGAAATTCTCAAAAATAATCACAACTACAAGCCGGGTTAGCGTTAGAAATATAATCGAGTCCGCGAGAGAGGGCGCAAAACAAATCGCAAGCGAATAATGAAGTGAGACACGCGGATTTGTTTTACCGAGGTTCGGTTCTCTCAAACCTACTCCCCGTTGAGGAGGCCACAAAGGCCGGGTCTCTTTCAACCCTTACCCTCTCTCAAACGGTCCCACGGACCGAGTGAGCTTTCTCTTCTCAATCACTTGGAACACAAAGTTCCCGCAAGGACCACCACACGATTGGTGTCTCTTGCCTCAATTACAAGTGAGTGTTTGATCACAAGAAAGAATCAAGAAAGAAGAAAGCAATCCAAGCGCAAGAGCTCGAAAGAACACAAGCAAATCACTCTCTCTAATCACTAGGGCGTTGTGTGGAATTTGGAGAGGATTTGATCTCTTTGGTGTGTCTAGAATTGAATGCTAGAGCTCTTGTAAGTAGTTGGGAAGTGGAAAACTTGGATGCAATGAATGTGGGGGTGGTTGGGGTATTTATAGCCCCAACCACCAAACTTGACCGTTGGTGGAGGCTGTCTGTTCGATGGCGCACCGGACAGTCCGGTGCACACCGGACATGTCCGGTGCCCCAGCCACGTCACCAATGCCGATGGATTCTGACCGTTGGAGCTCCTGACTTGTGGGCCCGCCTGGATGTCCGGTGCACACCGGACATGTACTGTTCCATGTCCGGTGCGCCAGTATGGGAGCGCCTGCCTTCTGCGCGCGCAGCGCACGCATTAAATGCGCTGCAGGTAGCCGTTGGCGCGAAGTAGCCATTACCGAGGATGCACTGGACAGTCCGGTGCACACCGGACATGTCCGGTGAATTATAGCGGAGCGGCTGCTGCGCGTTCCCGAGGCTGGCGAGTTCCGGAGGCCGCGCTTCCTTGGAGCACCGGACACTGTCCGGTGTACACCGGACAGTCCGGTGAATTATAGTGCGCCGGCCTGTGAATTTCCCGAAGGTAGCGAGTTCGAGTTGGAGTCCTCTGGTGCACCGGACACTGTCCGGTGGTGCACCGGACAGTCCGGTGCCCCCAGACCAGAGGTGCCTTCGGTTGCCTCTTTGCTCCTTTGTTGAATCCAAAACTTGATCTTTTTATTGGCTGAGTGTGAACCTTTTACACCTGTATAATCTATACACTTGAGCAAACTAGTTAGTCCAATTATTTGTGTTGGGCAATTCAACCACCAAAAATAATTAGGGACTAGGTGTAAGTCTAATTCCCTTTCAGTTATGTCTTATTATAATGTGATAGATCTGTCTGTTTTAATTTTACAGTCATGCTATTTATGTTTCTATCTGTTTATTTTCATTTGTTCAGTCAGTATACATGTTTATCGTATTTATATGATTTATATAATTCACATGCTCTATGTTCTCTTGATTCATATTGGTATGGATCAATTTAAGATCACGATTTCTATGGTTAATTATTTATTATATGTCATCATCATAATGTTAATTTATGGAATTAAAATAATACGGAAAATGCCTATAATTCTAACAATCCAAAAACCTAATTGTTAGGCATTTTTCTGTCAGAGGTTTTGCTGCTGTGCTAAAGCCTGATCCTTTTGATGGTAAAAACTTCTTGATATGGAAAGCTAAAATGGAATTGTGGCTAACTGTAATGTCTTGTTTTCATGCCGCTGAGGGCAAGCCTGCCAACTTACCTCCTGAGGATGAGGCTAAGTTTAAGGCTGAAGACAACCTCTTTCGAGGAGCAGTAATTAGCGCACTGGATACAAAATTCCAGAAAAGCTATATCATCCTTCCCACAGGGAAAGAGCTGTGGGATGCACTTGTCGGAAAGTTTGGAGTAACTGATGCTGGTAGCGAGCTGTATCTCATGGAGCAGCTGTATGACTACAAGATGGTTGAGAACCGGTCTGTAGTGGAACATGCTCATGAGTTTCAGGCACTAGCTAAGGAACTCGAACTTTTTCCTTGTCCTTTGCCTGACAAGTTTGTGGCTGGCGGTATAATCGCCAAGTTACCACCTTCTTGAAAGGACTTTGCTACCTCTCTCAAACATAAGAGACAAGAGTTCAATGTGGAAGAGCTCATTGGTACTCTTGATGTTGAGGAAAGGGCTAGAACAAAGGACAGTGGAAAAGGTGTTGAGACCTCTACTGTTAATGTGGTGCAGAAGAGAAACTTCCGCAAGTTTAACAAGAAGAAAAACCAGAACAAACCAGAGAACGCGAATAAACCTGTTCAAACAGCACAGTTTAAAAAGAAGAACAACAATAACAAGGGAAAGGGAGGATGCTTTGTCTGTGGCAGTGATCAACATTGGGCAAGAGAGTGCCCTGATCGCAAGTTCACTCAAGACAAGAAATCAACTAATGTTGTAACCACTGAAACTGAAGGAGGAACATCTGGGTATGGTAATTCTTTACCATTTGTTCTTTCAGTCTGTAATTCACCTGAGTGGTGGATGGACAGTGGTGCAAACATTCATGTGTGTGCTGATGCCTCTATGTTCACTTCCTATCAGGTCGGGAGGTCTGGCGCCTTGTTGATGGGAAATGGGTCGCGTGCTCATGTTCTTGGTGTTGGTACGGTCATTCTGAAGTTTACTTCGGGAAAGACGGTGCCATTGAAGAGCGTGCAGCATGTGCCCTCTATCAAGAAGAATCTCGTTAACGCGTCTATGCTATGTCGAGATGGATACAAAGTTGTTCTTGAGTCTAATAAATGTGTTGTGTCGAATCATGGTACTTTTGTTGGTAAAGGATATGATTGCGGAGGGTTGTTCCGCTTATCACTGCATGATGTGTGTAATAAACTCGTGAATTCTGTTCATTTTTCTGATGAGTCGGATTTATGGCATTCACGTTTTTGTCATGCAAGCTTTGGCTGTCTTATGCGGTTAGCAAATATAAATTTAATTCCTAAATTTAACTTGGTCAAAAAGTCTAAGTGCCATGTGTGTGTTGAATCAAAACAACCTCGCAAGCCTCACAAGGCTGCTGAGACGAGGAGTTTGGCACCTCTAGAACTTGTTCATTCTGATCTGTGCGAGATGAATGGAATTTTGACCAAAGGTGGTAAAAGATACTTTCTCACTTTTATAGATGACTCCACTAGATTTTGTTATGTGTATCTCTTAAAAACAAAAGATGAAGCGTTCAATTATTTTAAGGCCTATAAAGCTGAAGTTGAGAACCAACTTGAGAGGAAAATAAAACGGTTAAGGTCTGATCGAGGTGGAGAATATTTCTCTAATGTGTTCGATGAGTTTTGCGTGGAACATGGTATTATTCATGAGAGGACACTGCCATTCTCACCACAATCCAATGGGATTGCTGAAAGGAAAAACCGCACTCTAACAGATTTGGTGAATGCCATGTTGAGTACAGCGGGATTATCCAAGGCATGGTGGGGTGAGGCGATTTTGACAGCATGTCATGTCCTGAATAGAGTTCCAACAAAGAACAAAGAGATCACACCATTCGAGGAATGGGAAAAGAGAAGATTAAATCTCTCATATTTGCGCACTTGGGGTTGCTTGGCTAAAGTGATTGTGCCAATCAACAAAAAGCGTAAACTTGAGCCTAAAACTGTTGACTGTATATTCCTTGGGTACTCTTTTCACAGCACTGGGTATAGGTTCTTAATTATAAAATCTGATGTGCCTGATATGTATGTTGATACTATCATGGAATCAAGAGACGCAATATTTTTTGAGAATGAGTTTCCCATGAAGAATACACCTAGTGATACAAGTCATGAGACTATAATTCCCCATGAGCACGAACTGTCGATTCCTATAGATCATGCTGAGGATTCTCACGTGCACATCCCTGAGGAGGATGACACTATAGTCACTCGAAAGAGCAAGAGACAGAGGGTTGCAAAATCCTTTGGTAATGACTTTATAGTGTACTTTGTGGAAGACACACCAACTACCATTAGTGAGGCATATTCCTCTCCTGATGCTGACTTATGGAAGGAAGCAGTAAGGAGTGAGATGGAATCTATTATGTCTAATGGAACTTGGGAGGTCGTTGACCGTCCTTATGGTTGTCAACCTATAGGTTGCAAATGGATCTTCAAGAAAAAGCTTAGGCCTGATGGTACAATCGAGAGGTACAAGGCAAGGCTTGTGGCCAAAGGATATACCCAAAAGGAGGGTGAAGATTTCTTTGACACCTACTCGCCAGTGGCTCGATTGACTACAATTCGCACATTAATAGCCGTGGCAGCCTCTTATGGTCTTATCATTCATCAGATGGATGTTAAGACAGCTTTCCTAAATGGAGAGTTGGATGAGGAGATCTATATGGATCAGCCAGAAGGGTTCATTGCGGATGGTCAAGAGAACAAGGTGTGCAGGTTGATAAAATCATTGTATGGCCTAAAACAAGCACCTAAGCAATGGCATGAAAAGTTTGATAATACTCTTACAGCAGCTGGCTTTGTTGTAAATGAATCTGACACGTGTGTATACTATCGGTATGGTGGGGGTGAGTCTGTTATGCTGTGCCTTTATGTTGATGACATTTTGATCTTTGTATCAAATCTCAATGTGATTGAGGAAGTTAAAAATCTTCTATCGAGCAATTTCGAGATGAAAGATTTGGGAGAGGCTGATGTCATTCTAAACATCAAGCTTGTTAGAGAAGCTGATGGTGGGGTAACTTTGTTACAATCCCATTATGTGGAAAAGGTATTGAGTCGCTTTGGTTTTAGTGACTGTGATCCTGCTCCAACACCTTATGACCCCAGTGTGCTATTAAGAAAGAATCGGAGAATAGCAAGGGATCAATTGACATACTCCCAGATCATTGGCTCGCTCATGTACCTTGCAAGTGCAACAAGGCCAGACATCTCTTATGCTGTGAGTAAGCTAAGTCGGTTTGTGTCGAAACCAGGAGATGATCACTGGCGTGCTCTTGAGAGAGTGTTGCGGTATTTGAAAGGTACTATGACATACGGTATTCATTATACCGGAAACCCAAAAGTGCTGGAAGGCTATTGTGATGCCAACTGGATTTCTGATGCTGATGAGCTTTATGCCACAAGCGGATATGTGTTTCTGTTTGGAGGTGGCGCTGTTTCCTGGAAGTCTTGCAAGCAGACTATCTTAACGAAGTCTACAATGGAAGCAGAACTCGCAGCATTAGACACTGCTGGGGCTGAGGCCGAGTGGCTGCGTGATTTCCTATTGGATTTACCGGTAGTTGAAAACCCGATACCGGCTATTTCCATGAACTGTGACAATCAAACGGTGATTACAAAGGTTAACAGTTCTAGGAATAACATGAAGTCTATAAGGCATGTTAAGAGGAGATTGAAATCTGTCAAAAAGCTGAAAAACTCCGGAGTTATAACTGTGGATTATATCCACACATCGAATAATCTGGCAGATCAATTCACTAAGGGTCTATCACGCAATGTGATAGAAAGTGCATTGAGAGAAATGAGTATGAGACCCATGTGAAATCTACTCTAGTGGTAACCTGCTCTATGTGATCGGAGATCCCGTGAAGTAGAGTGGAGAAACAAGCTAGGAGTAGATTGTGAGGAAAGATCCCTTCTTTAACTCATTTCTGATGCACATCTTTCCTATCTGTAAGGCAGGATGGTTTTTACCTTAATGTATTCCAAGAGTCTTATAAAGGTGAGATGTTGTCCTACAGAACATCTTTTGAGGAATACACCTATATGAGTCAGACTGCTGGTTACAGTCTATGGGACTTGGGTAATCCCTAAATACTCATGAAAGGCACTGAAGTATGACTTATATGCTTCTAAACAGCGGGAATACCCTTTTGCAGCCTAGTATCAGCAAAGGATTTGAGTGAATCTTATTTCGCACAAAACTGTCAATTCAAGGCATAGTCCATTGTTCAGTTGTGAATGAGTGAAACTCTTATTCTAGATGGATGTTCAACTTAACAGTCCCCATCGAAACACTGGTATATCAAAGGATTGTGATTCTGATACTTCATCATTACAAACCCTAGAGTTTGGTGGGGATTGTTGAATCTTTTATGGGCTTGGCCCATTTATTGAATAAACTCTATGGTGTGTAATGGTGGAGAATACCAATAGTACCACATTGGAAGTCCAAGGGTCTTTTGCCTTGACTTATATGGTGGGATTTATTCCACTTAACTTGAGAAGTCAAGAAATGGACAAGGGCGTGCCACACGCGCGCGCGCGCCGCAGCCGCCGCCGGCCGGGCCGGGCGTGGCGTGGCGAGGCGAGGCAGGCAGGCAGGCGAGCGGGCGTGGTGTGGTTGTGTTAATTTTTAGCACTCACTAACCGCGTAAGTCAGCCGAGTAACCCTGTCTCTTCGTCTGCCGAGTGACCCTGTCTCTTCGTCAGCCAGTCGAGTGACCCTTCTCCTTCAGCTGGCCGACTCATGGCATGACTCGGCGAGTGCTGGCCGACTCATGGCATGACTCGACGAGAGCTGGCCGACTCTTGGCGTGACTCGGCGACCTTTCTCCTTCAACTTCCCTCTGTGAGAGGTTAAATAGAGGAGCACCCCTGTCACTCGGTACACGCGAGAAACACTTTCAGTCTCACAGTCCAGCCGCCCGAGTGAGGGTATTTCCATCTCGTGACTCTGCGCGCACAGAGAAGCGAGAGGGCAGGTGTCTCCGAAGCCGGTGCCGTTCGAGACCTTGCACGGGGATCGGCAATTAGGTTTTTGGGGAGCGTCTACGCGACTGCCCAAAACATCTTCAACATGACAAAGGAAGCTGGCCAAGGATCTGGATCATCAGAGCGCATAGGAGGGTATGATCAGTTTATTTACTTACTGTTTTGTGTTCTGGAGATTATATATGTTTCATATATTCATCTATGCTGTTTCATATTTACGAATGATTTTATCTTATCTGTTATGTCTTATTATAATGTGATAGATCTGTCTGTTTTAATTTTACAGTCATGCTATTTATGTTTCTATCTGTTTATTTTCATTTGTTCAGTCAGTATACATGTTTATCGTATTTATATGATTCATATAATTCACATGCTCTATGTTCTCTTGATTCATATTGGTATGGATCAATTTAAGATCACGATTTCTATGGTTAATTATTTACTAGGTATGTACCCGTGCGTTGCAACGGTGAACAAACTACTTTATACAAAATATTAATGCACAAAGATTAAAAACGAAAACACATATATTATCAACCTCAACATCTCATTGAAAAGTATTCAAATTTAAAATTCCTTGCAGTTTCGGAACTCCTTATGTCACTACAACAAAAGTTTATTCATCCAAGCTGTATAATTTCATCATCAACTTCAAGCACCTGTTAACTTAGAGTGCTCCAATACGCTTAGGCCCAATTACAAAGTTACATATACCAAAATAAAACTCGACAAGAAAAATTATCTACTACCCTAGAGTAAATTTTGAATAGTTGGCGCCTAGCAGGTAACATAGAGCGCTCCAATACTCTTAGGCCATTTAACTTGAAACATTGAGGGGGAAATAGCTATGAAGTATGGCCCTTTGACCTGAAACATTAGGCTAAAAATAGCTATCACAACACAAATGCTGGTAAAAGTAAATATCTCTAATTCGTTAATAATGCATGCGAGACCAATTAGTTAACAATGCATGCGAGACTTCTATCTCCATATTCTCCCTAAAAACCTAAATAGAAAAAATCAAGCATTTTTAAGTATGACAGTAAATTAGGAGCACAACATCAGTACAAACTTAAATCCAAACAACAGGAAAAAGTAAAATAAAAATATAAAGAAACAAGAAAAATAATTGGATGCAGGGTGACCAGATACATGAACCTGGGATGAGATGACCCTCTTTGTGATTCCTCTCCAATGATCCTTGCGTGAACAACACATAGAAATCGATTAAATAATTATCAAGGAAAAAGAGAGAAGAGAAAAAAGGACGGTCTGGATCAGGCGCGGGAGGTAGAGCCAAACCCCTAAATCTATATATATCAAAGAAATAAGAGACTGTATTATGATTGGACCATATCAAAGGGGATGGGCGTGGAACAGGGTGGGCGGGCGCATGCGCGGAGGGGGAGGCAGGGACGTGGTAGCGCTAGGAGTCTACACTACGTGCTTAATAGTAGTAGGGATTTGACCTCTGTTGGTGTTTTTTCAGCACCAACGACCTCCAGTCCCATACCCACCGTAGCTACAACAAAAAGAACATTGTCAGTGAACAGGTTGCAATGAAGCAGAACTGAACAGGTTGCAATGAAGCAGGACAAAAAAATCTAAGAAACTTCTACTCATGGTTTGCAATACATGCAGTTGGCTGAAATTTATTGGCAAACTATGCACAAGAAGCGTAAATACAAATCTAAATTTGAGGGGGCATTTAATGTACATACACAAAACACATCCACACCAACTTTGCTTCCACTACCCAATGTTGAATCAGGCATGAAACCTCTTCTCGAGTCCCCCTCTCACGAATTCTATACCAAGCATGACCATATCAATATATCCAAATCTACTTATCTATTTTATCCAAGGAGTGGTTTCACCTAGAATTGACTACAGCTGTAACGAAAGGTTAGTTTTTGACATCAAGTGTAGGGTTTCTGTTTTTTGAAAATTATGACTACACCATGGAATAATCCCTGAAATCCATATATGACACACTTGTGTGAATGGGAGGTGGGAGCCTAGACGCACCTGTCATTTACACATGCAGTGCCATACAGCGAACTCAGAGATTGTTCCAAAAACTATCTGAATAAACATTGCATAGGACTAATCAAATTGATAATGTAGATAAATGTCAAGAGCTGCTTGGGCCTACCTAAACCAAGACAGTACCCAGACTGTAATGGATACTCAAAGAGGCACTTATAAACTAACAAGATATCTACACACATAAACATTCATAAGATTCAATCCACTACATAAGCAAATGTAGGACATGATAAGTTCTGATAGATGACACCTGTGTTAACATGACTACATCATTGATACAGGGTAAATGAAGGTTTTCATTCACATAATAAATGCAGTAAAGTAATCCACATCAGATGTGTATATTTGGCCCATTGGCAAAAGATAAGCAAGATCATAACAAATAATTATGGCAAAGAGCTAGCTATACAATGTTAGCTAGGTCAGAAAACCAGCAATGACTACTGATCTTATCGAATGCTTGAATTTAGATGGTGGTCCTTCATAAAAGTTAGCTAGAATATCTTCACCACCTATCACAATGGTAAATGGACGTGTTGGCTTGAAGTCACAGCTTAGAACCCTCTTTGAGTGCCCATCAAATTCACCAACTGTGCTGCCAGAGTCCCATCTACATAATGCAAAGAGCTTAAATAAGTATATAAAGAAATGAAAACATAAACAAAAAATCATTATAGCCCACGCCTGTTCCTATAAGGGGAAGATTTTTCTTCAACTATGCATTACCTAATATTATATGAAATAAATTTCAACTAACCTAATGCCAACTGACGGTGATGCTTAATCCAAAATAATTGCTCTGAGATCAGCATGGTCAAGGAAACATAGTTGCTAGAATAGGCAAACCAAGATTTCATTAACTAAATGAAATACATTTCAAGTATGGTTCAAAGCTCGCATGCATTGTTAACCAATTGTTAGGGAGAATATGGAGATAGAAGTCTCGCATGCATTGTTAACCAATTGGAATCATTTATATTTAGGGGTCCTGATTCAGTCACTTAGGCTGACATTTCAACAGATGAAGGGATCGATTGTGTCACATAAACTGGATGTCTGACCTTGATGATTCTTCCTTCGCCATTTACCGTCAGAGATTGCTTGCAAATTACATTTTGCACAAAGTACACATAGAAAAATTGACATAAGCACGAGTTTCAATTATTTAAGCCATTATGAAGCTATTTCACCAGCATATCTGCATACAGAGTAACATGTTCCACGGAGAAGATGCATGCAACAATCACTTGCCGTTTGTTTTTATTGCTATGAAAGTAGCACTTCACCCGACAGATATGTTTGCAGAGTTTCAGTTGGTTCAGTAGGGCTAGGTATTCCAGTGTCTTCATTAATTGTAGGCACCTAAATTGGCCAGAACAAAGTGAGTAGGTAAGATTTTTTCCATCCATATTGTCTTGCTAAAGTTAACAGTGAACATTATAGTACTAAATTTATTTGGTTTCAATATTCCTGGAAAATATAGTACCCCTTGTTTATATGGCAATTTATGAAGATTACTTCATGAGCAGAACTGAGCCGACTAACTATTGTAAACTATTGATTCATTTTATTATCGGTTTATCACATTAATCTAACCACACAACAAAGAACATTTTTGAAATAAGATCATGTGAGTATGTGACCCTGGCCTTGTATTTTTACCTTGCAACGTCCACATAACTTCACAAGCATCCTTATTCCTTACCAAGGATGGCAACAAGGACCGAACCTAGGAAACCGAGGGATGCAGCATTTCTATCATGTAATGCATTGAATTTGGGTATAAACTTTAATCATCATTACAGTTCAGGTTTATGGAGTGCAAGGACCGAACCAAGCTTACTGTTTTATTTTATATGTACTACATATAGTTGTGCCTTGCTGTCCCACCAGTGAAAGGTGCTATTGTTGTTCTTCCTAGCGTATGTAAAGAATATAAATTCACATGTACTACATATAGTTGTGCCTTTTATATGATATGTTCTTGAGAAACTGAACACAATTATTGTCATGTTGCTCATCAATGATGTAATGCTTTCTGGATGTACCAGGTGTTGCATTAGGTAAAATTGTCTATTAGTTTTCTTGCGCAATAAAAGGGTTTTCTTTTGGTTTATATTGACATCATATTGAAAGAGCTCTTTACCACTTTAAATTTGCACCGTATTCAAAGACATACATGACCTATTCTCAGACAGCAAGCTTGCCAAACATTTTGGAGGAGAGTTCTAGCTCTGATCAAAAGCGGAGATTCAGCTGTTAAACTATTGAGAGAAAAGTTCTTGCACCAAGACGTGTGGCATCAAATGATAATGATCAAAGCAATATTGCTGGATCAAGGATTGTCTTACCAATAGCCAGTCTACAGACATGTCATGGATGATGTTGTGTGTAGTGTAGGGGAGAGTGAGGATAGGGAAGGGGGAAAGCAGGGGCACAGAATTCTGCTGTTTTAAAAAAACATGAATGACCTTGAGATTCAGTACTATTATATTATTATTACATGCCTGAAAAGAAGACGAAGCTCGATTACTTGTAGAAAAAAGTGAGAAGACGATGCTTTGTTCTTTGTCAGTCAACTGTTTTAAATGATGAAATATACTGAATTCTCACCTTTTCTTTTTGTCTGTTTTTCAGGATTCATCATATCAGGAAATGGTACTCAACCATGGCTCAGTGTCATTCGGTAGATTTGTTGCAGAATCATTGTCATGGGAAAGAAGGTTATGTCTGAAGATCCAGTAGCCACTGCTCCAAGTTCTAGTTTTGAGCCTTCCACTGATGTTGAGAGCAAATGCCAGGATGCTCATGAGCACGGGTACTTGACATTTATTTAATCCTTTATTTTCTCAGACAGCTAGATTGCCAAACATTCAGGAGGAGAGTTCTAGCTCCGGTCAAAATCATGGATTCATTTGTGAAACTATTGAGAGAAAAGTTCTTGCACCAAGACGTGTGTCATCAAATGATAATGATCAAAGCAATATTGCTAGATCAAGGATTGTCTGACCAATAGCCAGTCTACAAACATGTCATGGATGATGTTGTGTGGAGTGTAGGGGAGAGTGAGGATAGGGAAGGGGGAAGCAGGGACACAGAATTCTGCTGTTTTAAAAAAACATGAATGACCTTGAGATTTAGTACTATTATATTATTATTACATGCCTGAAAAGAAGAGGGTGGTATGTTTCTTCTGTTTGTGTGGTTCTGGTCATGTTTCAATCTCTATATTATCCTCGCTTGGGATTAAATACTTTGTTGCCATACAAATTTGCAGGGTACTGTTAGATGGCTTGAAGCAAAACAAGTTTTTCTTTGGAGACGAGCAGCAAAATAAGGCCTTCGACTCTACAAAGAGAATGTCTAATGCCTCCCCACGCACAATTTTATCTAAAAATTAGCATCAACCGATACATACCGGAAGATTGCATATAAACTTTATACCCCAATAAAACCCCCAATACACACAAGTTCGGCATTGCATTACTTAACATATGTCATATATAAAAGTTATATTAGGGGAAGCATTTAAAAGAAGTCAGTTCATTTTATGTTTAAGCGACAAATTCACTAACATATCGCAGGATACTAAATAACAGTTGCAGCGACAAATTCGCTTGAAAGCTTACCTTGGCCTGAGAAGCTGCAGAAGCCGTCGCTGCGCTGCAACGAACACCTAGCGGTGTCTTGTCGTCCGGTCCGGATCAACCAAGCGCCTCTCCCTTCCTTCTTCCGAACCCCCTCGCTAGCCTAAACAACAGGCTACTATTGAAATGATACTTATAGATGGATTATGATGTAAATGATGTCTGTGAGAAATGTACCTGGGAGAAATTGACAATGACTGGAAAATGTGCGCTACACAATATTGGAGCTCCAACAATTTACCAAGAGCAGCACAACCTTCAACAGCCAATAAACGCACCTGTAATTTCTTGATCTGAAAATAATAGACAAACGACGTCAGCTTCCGATCTTAAAGCTGAAAAAATGATTTTCATGAATCACAGCTAGCAATAATGTGACAGTAAGCGTTCATATTACAGGTGCAGTTCCAAACAATAATAAACAAGGGAGACAGTAAGCATAACCAGTGACAATTTTCGAAAGACAACTGGTGAAGTGTTAGACATTAAGCTACTTTGTGCTTTTCCTTGCATGTGATTTGTGGATTTGAAAAACATGGTAGACACTTATTTTGAATGGAACTGTACTACAGATTGTAAGGAAATCTGCGATGCACTTTGAATTCTGCGCCTGTACTAAAAAATCAGGGAATTCTGCTTTTGACCAGAGTCAAAACAAATAATTGTTAGCCTAGGTTATAATTCAGCAAAAAGCAGGGAATTCTACGCCTGTACTCAAGTACAGGATTATTAACTTGGGTTATAATCTATCGACAAGAACTCCAAAGTTCTATTAAAATAATTGTTACAATGGTCATTGGCATTGAGGGCATAGTAGTTAGTGCTGAACTCCAAAGTCAAAACAAATACAAAATACAAAATAAATCATGTTGTGTCTTGGTTCCTTATGCCGTGCTTTTTGCTGACTGTTTTTTGGGTAATATTGTTATTGAATCTTTTCTGTAAGACTTATTAGCTTTGTCATACATGTGTAGATTGTGAATTTGCACACAAATAAGGTTTCCCGTATCCTGGGGAAGGTAGAGAACAATGAGTGGTTTGTGAGAATTGCACTATACCAAGGAGAGAAAGGCAACAAGAAGGTTAGAAAAATTCCTTCAGTATTTGTCAATGTCAATGATAGCAAGGAACCTTTATCAGACCCAACGCTGCTGTGTTGTGCGTTCAAGAAGCATCGAATATATCTCTTTAGGTATGCTGTCCAAGTATATCTTGATAATTCTTTATTGGCTGTTATATGATTTTGCAAAAACTGTTGAAAACTTCACTACCCATTGTCGGAATGGTTATTCATGATTCAGACTGGAGATCCTTTAGAGGATGGCACTGGTAGACAATCAATCTGGGGCACAGAATTTGAAGATGAATTTCACAATGGGTAGTAGTTTGCTAATCAAGGATTTTGAGCATTGAAGTTACTGGGAGGCTAAATGCAAACCCAACATAATTTCATAAGAGTGATGCCATTTTTTCAGTTGTTGTGCTTGTGTTTTGGGCTGGACATAGCACAAAATCTCTACTGAAACTATCTATTATCAAGTGAGTGCTTTGGTCTATAAATCCCAGAGCCAGCGGCAAACTACACAACACAGCGTCGGCGCGGCGAGCTGGAGCTAGATAAAAACCATACCAGCGCAGGAGGAGAGGGAGCGAGGAAGGAGAGATGACGTACCTTTGGTGGAGCCGCTGAATGTCGAATTCGTCCCAATTTGGCTGGTACCGAAAATCCGTGGCGCACTTGAGTAAAGCACTGGCACTGCACCTCCGTGTCTTATCTAGGGACAGCTAAGGCTCTAGTGAAGGTGAGGCGGCGAGCGAGGGGCAGGATGGTGATGAGCACGAGATCTGAGAGGTGAGGGTTTAGGGTGAGTGCCGTCGGTGGAATGGAGGAAGAGCAGTTTTGTCGATGGAAGGTGAGTGCCGTCGGTGGAAGGGGATCGTTGATTGCGGGGCACTTGCAGCAACGACGCCATGGATGGAAGGGCACCCTGGCGAGGCGCGATTTCTCCATAAAAATTGACAGCAGAGATTCGTGGGGAGGCGCCATGGATGGAAGGGTTTCCTGGGATGGCGGTGTCGTGGGGCAATGGAGGGAGCGCAGATCACGGGGGGAATTGCAGTAAAGGCGCCATGGATGGAAGGCTTTCCTCGGATAGCAGGAGCACGGGGGGCGCGTTGGCGATTGCAGGAGGATGGAATCCGCGGTTGGCAGGAGCGCGGAGTGCGGAGGATGAAAGCCGCGTCTGGTAGGAGCGCGGAGGGCGGAGGATGGAAGCCGCCGCTGCGGGGCGGCTGCGGGTTGCGGGGCGGATGCGGGATGCGGGCGGCAGAACACGGCAGAACGTGCGCGAGAGTGTGGACGCCTACACTACTAACATAAGTAGTAGTAGAGATTATATGTCATCATCATAATGATAATTTATGGAATTAAAATAATACGGAAAATGCCTATAATTCTAACAGTATTGTGTGTACAACGCTCCTTCTATTGGCTCCGACGGTGCACCCCATCTGGTGAGCTTCCTCCTCGCTCCATATGTGGAGTGAACTGGATCACCCCGTATCCGGCCGTTTTTGCTCGTCGTCTCGTCCCCGCGTGGAGGTTGAAACCTCCGGATCCGTTGGTGGCGGCGTGTCGGGCACTGGCGGCCACGACACGGGTAGGAAAGGCCGGTCTTCCTCCGTGTTCGGGCGGGTCGCGGTGGACGTCTCCGAGTCCGACATCATACTAGCTCCGATGCTCTGGACGGCGGCACCTTGGTTGGGGTGACGACGAAGATGGCGGTCACAATCCTCCAGCTCATCGACTTCAAACTATAATAAATGGCAACAATTTATACTAGGTATATGATGCGGAATACAAAATATGTATACAAATATCACGTATTCTTAATTAAATAATATAATATAAAAGGGTGGTAGTTGATGTAGGGTGAACTGGGAGGGGAATGATTGGAGAGGTGAAAGTTTGAGAGAGGAATCTAATAAAATAATGTATAATGTACATAGGGGGAAATGAATGTGAGGGATGGTACATGGTTGGAGATAGTCTTAGCTCAATTTGGAGCACCTCACGAGCCGAGCTATTTTTTGGAATTATTGGTGCAGTGAGCCGAGCCAGGTTGTTCTAACTCGCGAGATGTGGTGGCTGTACCAAATTAATCAATCCGCATAATAATTATTATCATTATGGATTTTGATAATTCTATAGATAGTTAGCGTTTTTATTAGCCTTTGATGATATAGTATTTAGAGCCCTGGGCTCTCTCTAACTAATGGAAGCCCCGACCAGAAACCGACCAGGTGCGCTGACCGCACCGTACCGACCAGGCGCGCAGGCTTTTTTGGCTCACTGTACCATCTAGTTATGTCAATTATAACTACGTGTTATGCTCAATCTTGTTACGTTTTACACACTTTTGGTGTGCGCATGTTTCGCGGCATCCGGGCCCACGAAAAGATTGTGTCCCCGCAATCTGGGCAGCTTACGTCTATCGGGCCCACGAATCCAGGAACCGAGCACTCATTTTTTCAGCTCACCTCTCCCGTAACGCTCGCGGCGGCCAAACCCTAGCTAAATCGCCGCCGTCTGCTTCTTCTCCTCCGCGCCCGTCGAACCCTAGACTAATCGCCGCCGTGAGCTTCTTCTCTACCGCGGCCACCGAATACACAGAGATTCTCCCCCCGTCGTTCCACCGCCGTCGCATTCTCCTTCTCCACCGCAGAGACCCGGACTCGCCTTCTCCGCCGCAGAGACGCAGTCGCCGTATTCTTCCTCTCCGGGAAGGGACCGGGAATCGCGGAGGCGGTTGTGCCGCCCCTTCGTTCTTCTCCTCCGTAGAGACCGAGACCTCAATCTTCTCCACCACGGCGGCCGAACGCCGAGTCCCCTACGCCGTCGCGAGCTCCGTCCCCAACGTCGAGTCCCCTACGCATTTTGACACAGCCGCGCGTCGCCTTGGGTTGTCCCTTGCAGAGGGGTCCCGAAATCGGCCGGCCTCCAGGCACATCCACACTCCGGTAAGTCATCAACCTTTAACTCTTACATTTGCATATTTACACAATCTGAATCGTAAATAGGTTTCACCTTATTATTTTGCCAATTGCTTGATTTATCAAAAACCAATTCAGCATAAATTTATTGTTAAACGGAGACACAAATTTATACTATTCAATGTCACACACGTTTATGCAATTTACAATACTCTGTTATGCTGCTTTGTTGACAGAAGTATGATACATACATCAATATGTTATGCCATAAACATCTCGCTGTTCAATTTGGGTCAGCACGCACGAAATAGCCAGGTTATACATTAATTGGATGTCGCATATGAGCAGATTTTTTATTGATCCATTAAGTCTCACACGTTTATGCAATTTACAATACTGTGTTATGATGCTTTGTTGACAGAATTATGCAATTTACAATTTATTAGTGCTGCTGCATGATTTTTTGGGATATAATGGAATGCATGGTCATGAACTGAACTGAATTGACTTGCGCTTATCTTTTTATTGATCCTTTACGTATTTTATGTATATGTGTTGTTTGATTTGGCAGGAACATTAGACATGAAGAACGTAGACCGACCTCCTTCTAATCCAAAACGGATTATAATCCAGTCTACTCAAGAGTGCTTTAGTGTTGACATACCCCGTGTTCCGGCGGAGACTGTTAGACACGAAACAAGGCAGGCTGCTGATGAGGACGATGACTTTATGCCATTATCCAAGAAGCGTAACTTCGACGACAGTCCTGGGAAAGTCTTGAAGAAGGTAGTCATAAAGCGGAGGAAAGTAGTGGACCCCCCCCGACAGGTTAGAGATTTATGGTCTATGGCAATATATCATTTTATGCGTGAAATCATGTTGTGTTGAGGTTTGAGTTAAACATTGAGTTGCGATTATGCAGACGTAAATGTTTACGATATTCATTGTATACTTTTTTCAGCAGAGGCTTAACGTGAGATGCAACCCCCCAAGATGTTTTAGTAAGCATCCAGATATTAAATGACAGACAGCGCCAAGCAATTGCATGGAGGGGATTTTCCAGTATTCTTGATATGAGACTTGACGCACTCGGCAGCAGATCACATTTAGCTTGGCTGATGGAAAAGCTCGACCATAATGACATGACAATTCGAGCCGGCCCAGGGAAGGATCTGAAAATTATAAAGGATACGGTGCACCTTATTTTGGGGTTACCAAATGCTGGTGGAGGAACTGCATTGGGCATCGATGAAGCTGTTGCTGCCAACAATTTAAGAGCTGAACTTGGTTTATCGAAAGAAGATTTTGGGGTTGCAGCTCTTCAAGATCGTCTGAGGAAAGGGTCTGACGATGATTTAAGCATCAGATCCTTTTTCCTGATACTGTTCAATAGGTTGTTGTTCCCTACTGCCAGCTGGGGAATAACCAACCATGAGGTTCTTTTAACTGAGGAGATGGATCGTTTCCACCAGATGGACTGGTGCCAGGTTATTTTCAATGATTTATGCCAAGCTGCCAAGAAGTGGCATACTAGAAGCGTTACGAACGTTTCTACAACCATTTACGGATGTTCCATCGTCATTCTTGTAAGCATATCCTTTTTTTGTCTGTTATATGTAGCCATAATCTTGTATGCAAAATCCATATACACGTAGATTATGCTTTTGTTATGTCTCACAATGACTCATGTTATGATTTTTGCAGCTGTATTATTTGGATCATCTTCATGACTCAGCGGCACCTCAGAACAAACGTGGAACACCACAGATCAAATATTTTGATAGGAATATTATTCAAGCACTGACAAGAGCTGACAAGGGCAAGATACGCAAAGGAGAAGAACCATTTGGACATTGTTCGGTATTTTTTTATGTGTCAATCATTTTTTACATGCATATGATAACGTTCACATACCTTTATGCCAGTTTGTAAGCATATTTATGATGCTTTTTTGCATTGTCCATTAAACATATGAATCACATTTATCAATTTAATATGTGTGTATAAGTTTTACTCCATCTTTCACGCCTTTTTTTAGTTCCGAAGCTCCACAGAGACCTGCTACACAGCTGTACCACCCGTTGAAGCACAATTCAAGGCTTGATTCTATTTATATATTTTTTGTCATAGAATTTCAACATAATATTCAGTGATATGCTATATATTTACTTAATAATTTTCAATTTACAACACATAAGACCAGGACAAACACATTTGATGTACCTCGTCCTGACCCATCTGGACAGCACACAATTCACATCGAACTCCCGCTCATCAGGGATTTGATATCAAGCAAGCTGAATCAGCTTCCATCCCGCCACCGCCTGGGTTTCATAGAGAAGTTGTCACATTTTGATACAGAGGTTGGTAAGGCGTGTTCAGTTATTAAACAGACTCTTCAGCAGATTGTTGAGAAACAATACAACCTATCTGATGTTTTTGGCGAGTTAATTGATGAGGTCCTCCGTGCTGAGTCGGGGGACAATGAAGATGGTTATGATGTGCAGAAAACAACTTCAAAATCAGATGATATTCTTCCCCAGACAGCAAGTTAGTCAGTTTAATGTCTTTACATCAATATAAAAAAGTTATGCAATCACTTGTCGATATCGTTTTGATGCCATTATTTTAAACAATGTTTTTTTGTTTACATGACACGTACAGAAGGATGTACGTGTCCGGCCCCCCAACTATACCCGATATGTCTACTCCAGTTTCCCAGCAGGATACGCAGTTTACAGACACATAGGTACATGAATTACTGTTAAGGCAACAACATATTCGTGTACTATTAGAAAGTTGCCCCGATGAAGCTGATATTGATCCTCT
Source organism: Zea mays (assembly GCF_902167145.1). Lineage (NCBI taxonomy): Eukaryota > Viridiplantae > Streptophyta > Magnoliopsida > Poales > Poaceae > Zea > Zea mays. The sequence goes on from NC_050098.1 coordinate 151,383,660, forward strand.
GGTTCATACAAATATAACGAAACAGAACAAAACACCTACAACCCCAGTGGTAATGTTTTTCTTATTAATTGTATTTTTCATTCTAGGGTTGTATTCATCGTTTTCTTTAAATAGCATATAACCATTACAATTTTTTCAGGGTAAACATGGTGACGGTGGCAAGAACATGCCGACCAACACAAACGTCACTCCTAAAGCAACACCACATATGGAACCTGACGCGCCGATATTTGATGCGACTCCACAAATCAAGGTATGAGTACACCCCCTCGTGGTTTTTCTATATTATTATTAGTAGTTTACTAAATTTCTAATCCATTTATACCATGATTGTTAGTCTACTGGCGGCGTCCAACAAGCGGCAGAAACAGACCTGCCCGACAGTGGTCCATGCTTTGATCAGACTCCATCTGAACATGTCAGCTCAGTAATTTTCATTTTCATTATAGTTGTCAAAACTGTTCACAGATTTTGTACAGTCATGCTTCACAGTCTAACTAGTTTATGCAGCATACAAATCAGTGTTATGCATATTTGCACATACATGTATGCTAAGTAGATGTGCATTCAGTTTTTACATAACTGTTAGCTGCTTATGATAAATTACACATACATTTATGCCAGATTGCGTTCATATTTATGACTCTTGATTTGTCTCAGTAATGTCAGCTCATTAATTTTATGCTAGTTTATGAAACTTGATTCCACATACGTTTATTCCACTTTATGTCAGCTCAGTAATTTTCATTTTCATTATAGTTGTCAAAATTGTTCACAGATTTTTATGTATATTTTCATATATATTTTTAGGTTTCTGTTGAAACCGATCCAGCTACAAACACTCCACAGGTTGGCCAGGCTTCTCTTGATTCGGAGATGCAAACTGTGTTAGCTCTACGCGAATATTTGTGTGGTCTGCAATCTGACACCAGCAGGTATGAAGTACATACTAAATCAAAATCTGTTTATATGCTGGTAGTTTTACGCGACCTCTCTAATTGATATCAAAAATTCCCCAGGACCATAATAGATTATGGTGAATATTCAGCGACATGTTCTGATATATATGAATCTTTTGCCGATGGGAAGTGTCTCGACAATGTATTCATGCAGTGTTTCATCCAATGTGTTTTTGATGATGCAAAAAATCAGCAGACTTCCATGAGTTCGAACAGTTTGATTCTTGATGTTAATGTTGGGGTACATTATCGTAACATACATACACCATATTCATATACAAATTGGATGAACCCAAGTATACTCACTCCATTTATATCGTTTATTGCAGTCACTACTCAACTTTGAGGAACAGGAACGACACAGTCGCAACCCTCAACCTTTTGATGAATCTGTACTCCACACACTTCTAGACAATTCATTGCCTGAGACAGATGAATTGGACCAATGCAGCGCGGTAACAATCGTATTTCATAATCCAAACATAATTTCTTTTAAATGGAACATATCACATTGTTATGCTTTTGTAATTTACACTGTTCATTTTATGCTTTTTTACACGGTCAGATCATGGTTCCCATGGTAAGCAGGGGCATTGGACATTGTATGTTGTCAATAAGGTCAAGAAGTGCATTCATATTTTAGATTCCAACCCATATGGGGCAACACTTGGTGGTACTACATGGAAGGACTATCATTTTGCACATTTGGGCTCAGGTGGCAGAAAGTTACCATGGGCTAAGGTTATTATGAGTAGATTAAACAAAGCAATACAACATGTACGGCCCAGGACATCCTTTCCCAAATTTGGTAACTTCACAATTGACTTGTGCCTAAATTGTCCTAACATGGCAGCAGGATCCAATGACTGTGGGTTTTATGTTATGTGTTACATTCTCTTTTATCAATGCGACGAAGGATCTTTGCGGTCAGACATAGAAGCAGTACGTACAAATTTACCAGTTAATTCTATAGTTGGCACAAGGCAACATATGGAAAACAGGTATAACTAACTCAATGTTATTGTATTTCAGGGCAACACTAGTGAGATACGGTCTCTTGCGCTGCATTATATCACATTCCACCCGAAGAACAAAGCATTATCGCTGCTCGAAGACATCCAAAGATTCAAGGTCTAATGGATGTAGCTTAGTTTGGACATGTAATAAATTTTGTATACAATGGTTCCCTAAACTTCAGATTAGTTATGTGTGTATAATATGGGCAAAGACCGTAGACGTTTCTTAGTTTATGTCAATGACAACTTTGGGGATCAGCTAACCTCTAAACTGGAATATTGTACCAAATGTGTTTGATAGTAATGTGTGTTTCTTGCATTTGATTCTGCCAAATTCCTGTACAATTTTGTGTTGTCAATAACCTCGAAGTATGCCTGTTTTGTCCGAAGTTTATGATATACTTATTGCCGGTCTTATGCATGTTTGCCCATACACTTATGATATAATAGTCATGATTCTATGCCCATACATTATTCTAGTTTTGTCTCAAGTGTATGATACAATTATCAGCGTTATATACTGGAAACAGGCTCATTTTTTGTACAGTCATGGTTCATAGTCTAACCATCTTATGCATTACACAACGCAGTGTTATGCATTTTTTCACATACATGTATGCTAAGTTTATGTATACTCAGTTTGCTACAGACCTGTTAATAGCTTATGACAACTGACACATACGTTTATGCCAGTTTGCAAGTATATTTATGATACTTTCTGGACTTTGTGAAATAAACACATGAATCACATTTACATCCAGATATATTTTTATCTTATGGTCTTCTACTCTCTACCAGATGAATCATCATCTCCGACATCCACCGTTCGTTTTTTCGACGTTGATGTCTCATTCCATTGTGGGGCTGCAGCTATGATTTTGTTCCTTGAACCAGGAGGCCGTCCTCGCTTACGTCCAGATAGGTTAGCCAATCGAACCCTATTATCCTCGACAGTTAAACACGTACAGCTGTTGTGACCATCAGCTATGCCACATTTCTGGCACTTCCTGCTCATCTTCTTAGCTCCTTTCGCACCCAATTTAAAAACTTGTTGCTCACTACTTTTGATTGTTCTTCCCTTAGGCTTGGCCTTATCTGGTCTTGCTAAGTTTACACCTTCCATATGAAATTCCAGTTTCTACAAAACAAAGATATTAAGTCAGTTTTTATATTCACGTATTTCATCATATATTGTAGCAATGTTATTACCTTTCTACCTTCCACATCCGTAGAACTACTATCAACCAACCGAATGTCAGTGTTATGTTCCAATGTTAATATCGGCATATTACATTGATCATCCTTAGTATTGCATTCATTTGTATTAGACCCCATTAAAATTTCCTGTGAAATAAAGCAAAGTCCAGTGAAGACACAAATCAGCATATGTAATACATTATAAAGATTTGTTCCATACCTCGTTCCCATCATCTAATTTGCGTAAGTTGTCTACAGCCATTTCTTCTGTTTCATACGCTTCGACCTATATCATCATTACAATCATGGATCATTATCGACAAGTAATTATGCAAAATTCATAACAACACGATGTGCGTACCTGGATGTCATCGCAAGCACTTGTGCCACAACTCTCACCAGTACCTATATCAGGCTCCACACGCATCAATAACCCTAATAATTCGTCCATCATCTCTAGGGCTTTATCATTCCCAGCTTTAGACAGACTCGCATGGTGTACTACTTTCATTGCTTTTTTAAGCAACATCTTCTGTCTATATGATCTAGTTTCTCCATCTTTTCCTTTCAAATTCCTATCGTCTCTTGAAAAAGCCACATCTTGATGCGCGGAGTATGTGTATCGTTGCAAAATATACTCACTCGGGATCCTTTCAATTTGTAGATGCATGAAAGCGCGTACAAGATGAACACAAAATAGACCTATAATTGATTAAACATACATTCTGTCATATATTAATTGCAAACAGCTATGTATTCATAATAATTTAGAATTTTATATAGAAATAATCGTTTAGTATAACATACCTGTATGCTCCCAATGCTTGCACTCACATGAATACTTTCCGGCATCCACATCAGCCCTTACTTTGAATTGGTGTTGACCCCAAACAATTTTATTTGATCTTGTAGTATGTTTCACCACCCAATCATGTTCATCACCCTCTGTATCACGGTCTATTCGGTATGCAGTTGCATATTTTATTGTCTCCTGGAACCTTGTCATCACAGCTCTAGTGTATGCCCTTGCAACTCTTATTTCAAACATATACAATGTAGTTGTATCCTTTTGACCCTGCAAATTACACAGTATAGTATTAATACCGGTTTGTTTTTAATAGCATAAACATATGTTTATTATTTTTTCACTTACCATGCATCCTAGTGCCTCTTTGGCCTCTTTCATCATCCTACTATGCAGGAGCTTCATCATTTGCTTTGCAAATTGATGAAGCGGTGTGTTTGCATCCACGTGGGCACTCTTCACCAACTTGTTCATGCTCTCGCTTCGTTGTGTAGAGACCATAAGACCACAATAGTCTCCTTTGAAAAATGCAGGTACCCAATCTTTGTGTATTTCATATAATCTGGCAAGGGTGTTGTTCTCGTGTAGCTGGAAATCATTTACCATCATTTGCCAGGCAGCCTCGAACTCCATTTCATTCAACGGATGGTGTATTATAGATTGGAACCTTGTTTTGAAATCCATCTCCTCAAATCTAGCATACAATTCATTCAAGTGGGGCATATACCTGTTTTGCACATGCCACAAACACAATCGATGAATTGTGTTTGGGAATACTCTGCCTAGTACGATTGACATAGCAGGGTCTTGATCTGAAATAGATAAATTTACATAACATTATGCAAGCCAATATGATATCATATAGTACGTGCCATAATTAATATGAGCCATCTATTGCAACATACCTGTCAACATCACTCGTGGTCCATCACATCCCATGCATGTTTTGAACGTATTGAAGACCCACTCGAATGTATCAACTGTCTCGTCTCCTAGTAAAGCAAACCCAAATATTGTGCATTGTAGGTGGTGGTTCGAGCCAACAAACATGCCTAATGGCTTATCGTACATATTAGTCTTATGTGTAGTATCAAATGTAACTGCATCACCAAAATCAATGTACTCGGCTTGCTGGCTAGCATGGGACCAAAATATGCTTAAAATTTTCCCTTCTTTGTCCAGTTGAAAGTCTGAAAAAAATTGTGGATTATCTTTCTTGCATAATGAAAAAAAGATAACAGCTTCGACACATCATTTGCATTTCTTTCCCTTTGCCATGCTTTTTTCCTGTCAAAAAATGTAATGATTATGCACTATATCTAACTCAACACATTACGATTGTTTCTGTAATATAAAATACAATTACTGTCAATGCATAATACACTTACAGGTTACTCATGTCCTGCACGGTGATTGGAACGTTTTCTGGGCCACCATGCATTTCTGTAACAAAATCCATAATGCAATGTTGTGGAATCCTGCTTTCTTGCATCGCACTAAGGAACTCCATATATTCACGATCATGTGTTTTGTTGCATTGCAATTGCCCTTTTTCTGTATCTTTCTTCAAAAATTCATGATTATGCTCATAGTTTACCAGATCAATCCGAACGGAAATAACATTCTCTTTAGCATCATCGCAGATTTTTTTAAGTTTCATCCCAGCCTTGCACTGTGTTCGTTTCGAACATGTGTTACGTATCCTTGGATTTCCAGCTACCCTTTCAGCATTCTTTCCTTCCATTGAACAATTCAACCATTTACAATTCTTCCGCTCCCTATATTTCTTCAACGGAAATCCAACCTCGTATGCATATTGACTATAAAAATTATACGCCTCGTCCACGTTACTAAATGTCATACCGACTTTAGGTATCAATCTTATATCAATATTGTCTGGCTGCGCACAGAAATTTAACATTTACTATTCAATAGCGTCTAAATTTTACATGGTAATTGTACAACATTACAAAGAAGTATGTAAGAAAATCAGAGTATCATATTTGGAATAACTTACATGGCTCTGAAGAATATGAGGTGTGTCCTGTTCATGCGGGCCAATATGTCTCATGGGGATGTGCTTCTCTGCGCCGACTACATCTGCCGTTTTTGTGTGCTCATCGATATGTCCAGGTGCCCTCAATGCTGCCGGGGGAGTAACGGAGACACCCTCTGTGTATGGGGCGATCGCAGACGCTACAGGATGCATGTCCATTGAAATAGACGTACCTGCTGGCGTATGCACAGATGATACAGGTGGCATGTCATCGCCAGCTCCGGTGCTGGACATTTTCTCGCCGTCGGCCGTATCTCTCACTTCCGCCGCCGCTAACCGCCGCCAATATCTCAGATAAAGACGTGGACAAGCGAACGTGGACAGGCGGCTGTAACCTTGTATTTGTTTCCTCCCGTAACTGCGTCTATATTTACGCGCACGAAGAGCACGTCTTTCCTTAACTCAAACCGGTTGGAGATTTTAAATGTTGCATGGTTTACGCTATCATGTCTCACAGCGTTATGCAATCGTAAACTGGCATGCACATGCAAATATTCGTTCCCGTGATTCGTGGCAGAAACTTTTCCATTTATGCATGAGTTATGCACATTTCCACATACCTTTATGCGTGCGTATATCGGTTGCAGCGTCTCAGCCGGGATACGCTGCTATCCTATGCATGGCTGATGCAAGCTGGCGTCCAGTGGGCCGAACGCGACCCGATCGACCTCCTGGCTGGGGCTTCGTCCACTAACGGAAGCCCAGGGCTTCCATTTCCTCTTCCCTATATATATATAGATTGTATATTAGGAGCCCTGGGCTTCCAATAACTAAAGGAAGCCCAGGCCAGGCAGTGCAATCCGGTCGAGCCGGACCAGGTCGAGACGTCTATAAAAGAAAATCCGTAGTGCTAGGGATCAGTTTTACACGCCTCATCTCGATTCATTAGCGACGGAGGTTGCCCGATAGCGTGCGCGGCGGTGGACCGGCTGCGGTGGCCGCGGCTCCCCGACCTCGACATGCGGCGGCGGCGGTGGCCCCTGATCCAGAGGGCGAGCGATGGCAGTGCCCTTGTGCGGTGGCTACGGTTCCCAGCCGGTGGCCGCAACTCCATTTCCTCGATGCGCGGTGGCGGAGGTTCCTTGATCCGGAGTAGTGGCGGCGGTTTCTCGATCCAGAGGGCGAGCGACAGCGGAGCCCTTAGCGGGCAAGCGGCGGCGTCCCCGAAGCCCTGAGGAGGCGGTACTTCCAAGGCCGACGAGCAAGCGACGCCCGTCGACGTGCGAGTAGCGACAGCGACGCATGAGGCGCGATGTTTGAGCGAGCGACGTCACGGAAGGCGCGAGATGCGCGCAGCGATGATCGCGCGTGACATCCTCCGATCCGGCGCAGTTTTCTTTTCGATTATTGTGTTTTATGCCTACCATATGTATTATTTACGCTAAAAACTGTACAATTTTATGCTTGAACACGGAGTTCGTATATCAGTTTACTGCATGCACATTGGAAAGGCAATTTCTTGATTTATAATGTTCGTATTTTGCGCGCATGCAATGGAAACTCCCACGATTTTGCCATAATTTTTGGATCTGTATAAAAATAGAAACCGCATGCATGCGGTTGCCATTTTTTTGGATCTGTCCTAAAAATAGGATCGTAATAACAACCTCCTAGAGCTATCAACCTCTCATTGACTCGGTATTTACGCTTATAACTGAGGGATTTTATGCTCAATACTTATGGTTTTTACGCTCCACACGGAGATGCATCCACCAGTGAACAACATGCCAGATTTTTTACGCAGTGTAAGGAATTGCATAAATACCTACACCGTGTAGTATAATTTGTTTCAGTATACATCATAAACTAGTTCTAATGCGTTTAGCTGCATGACTGTTGGAGGGATCCTATATTTATGAAGGAAACAAACCATTAAATTCGATTTTTTGTTTCTATGTATATGCATGCAATTCATTTCCTTTCATTGCATAATCTTTCCATCATAAATTCGTGTGCATGCAGCTGTGTCGGGGACCATAATTAGGGGTACCCTCAAGGCTCCTAATTCTCAGCTGGTAACCCCCATCAGCACAAAGCTGCAAAGGCCTGATGGGTGCGATTAAGTCAGGGATCAGTCCATTCGAGGGACTCGATCACGCCTCGCCCGAGCCTAGCCTCGGACAAGGGCAGCCGACCCCGGAGGATTTCCGTCTCGCCCGAGGCCCCCCTTCAGCGGCGAACATATTCCCGGCTCGCCCGAGGCCCTGCCTTCGCCAAGAAGCAACCCTGACCAAATCGCCGCACCGACCGACCAAATCGCAGGAGCATTTAATGCAAAGGTGGCCTGACACCTTTATCCTGACGCGCGCCCCCCAGCCGACAGAGCCAAAGTGACCGCCGTCACTTCGCCGCTCCACTGACCGGCCTGACAGAAGGACAGCACCGCCTGCGCCACTCCGACTGCGGTGCCACTTGATAGAGTGAGACTGACTGGCAGTCAGGCCCTGCCGAAGGTACCATAGGAAGCTCCGCTTCGCCCGACCCCAGGGCTTGGACTCGGGCTAAGTCCCAGAAGACGGCGAACTCCGCTCCGCCCGACCCAGGGCTCGGACTCGGGCTAAGTCCCGGAAGACGACGAACTCCGCCCGACCCAGGGCTCGGACTCGGGCTAAGTCCCGGAAGACGGCGAACTCCGCCCGACCCAGGGCTCGGACTCGGTCTAAGTCCCGGAAGACGGCGAACTCCGCTCCGCCCGACCCAGGGCTCGGACTCGGGCTAAGTCCCAGAAGACGGCGAACTCTGCCCGACCCAGGGCTCGGACTTGGGCTCGACCCCAAAAGACGACGAACTCCGCTTCGCCCGACCCTAGGGCTCGGACTCCGCCCCGGCACCAGCCGGCAATCTCTGCCTCGCTCGAACCTGGGGCTCGGACCCGACCTCGGCCACGGAAGACAGACTCGACCTCGGCTTCGGAGGAGCTTCCACATCGCCCAACCTAGGGCGCAGACTAGCCACGTCAACAGGAGGCGCCATCATCACCCTACCCCGAGCTGACTCGGGCCGCAGGGAACAAGACCGGCGTCCCATCTGGCTCGCTCCGCCAGATAGGCAATGATGGCGCCCTGCATACTCTGTGACGACGACAGCTCTCAGCCCCCTTACGGAAGCAAGAGGACGTCAGCAAGGATTCAACCGCTCCGACAGCTGTCCCTCCGCCAGGCTCCATCGCTCCTCTGACGGCCACGACATCACACCAGCTGGGTGCCAAAATCTCTCCGGCTGCCACAACGGCATGTACTTAGGGCGCTAGCTCTCCTCTGCTAGACACATAGCACTCTGCTACACCCCCCATTGTACACCTGGATCCTCTCCTTGCGCCTATAAAAGGGAGGACCAGGGCCCTCTTAGAGAAGGTTGGCCGCGCGGGGACGAGGACGAGACATGCGCTCGCTGGAGGCCGCTCGCTCCCTCTCCCGCGTGGACGCTTGTAACCCCCTACTGCAAGCGCACCCGACCTGGGCGCGGGACGAACACGAAGGCCGCGGGATTCCCACCTCTCTCACGCCGGTCTCCGGCCGCCTCGCTCTCCCCCCTTCGCGCTCGCCCTCGCGCTCGACCCATCTGGGCTGGGGCACGCGGCGACATTCACTCGTTGGCTCAAGGACCCCCCCCGGTCTCGGAACGCCGACAGTTGGCGCGCCAGGTAGGGGCCTGCTGCGTGTTGATGAACAGCTTCCCGTCAAGCTCCAGATGGGCAGTCTCCAGCAACCTCTCCAACCCGGGACGGTGCTCCGTTTCGGGAGTCTTGAGTTCATGTCCCTCGACGACAGCTACGACGTGATACTCCTTCCACCGCCATGCGACAACGACAGTGGCGGCCGACAACCCGCCCGCCGGCGGCGGAATCGGCGACGTCTTCCCTGCATGGTGGAAGAATAACCTTCGAGCTCACCCCGTCCTCTCCCCCACCGACGGAGGAGGAGGTGGGGCAACCAAGGCCAAGCAGGAGACAGCGCCTCGTCGGCTGTCGAGCGAGTCGACGGCCCCAGAGCCCCAGCGGGGGGCGCACCGGGCGTCGACCTCGCGTTTGAGACGAAGGCGAGCGCCGTCTCCCCGCGACACGCCAATCCCGAGCAAGCGGACGATGCCAGCACGCTCGCGAAAAGCTTGCTGGACGTTACCCTCATACCTGAGACGACGACGCAGTCAGTCCCCGACGTGACCTCATCGCCGCCCGTCGACCAAAAGGTACTGACCGATTCCCATCCCACATCTTTCGGATTCAGCCTCGACCCGCCTAGCGGCCCCGCTTTGGCGGGCGCTCTTGTAGAGGCGAGTCCAAACCCTCTGGGGTTTCGTATGCGGTCACCTTGGGACCGGCTGACGGACGTCTCGACCTACGGGCCCTCTGGGTCCGAGGAAGACGGCGAACCCAACATCTGTTGGGATTTCTCTTGACTTGGCAACCCCAGTGCCATGCGGGACTTCATGACCGCATGCGACTACTGCCTTTCCGACTGTTCTGACGGTAGCCGTAGCCTCGGCGACGAGGACTGCGGCCCAAGTCGCGAATGCTTCCACGTCGATCTAGGGGGTCCCTCCGAAGGCAACCATCTCGGCATGCCGGAGGACGGTGACCTCCCTAGGCCGGTGCCTCGCGTTGACATCCCACGGGAGCTAGCTGTGGTCCCCGTTCAGGCGGGGGGCCATGACCCACAGCTCGAGCAAATCCGCGGGGTGCAGGCCAGGCTCGATGAGGGAGCAGGAGCACTTGAGCCGATCCGTCGGGACGTCGGACAGGCATGGGCGGGCCAACCTCCGGCCGGGGAAATACGTCATCTACCCCAGGGCTTCCAGCACCGCATCACCAACGACGTCAGGGTCAGGCCACCACCCGCATCCAGTGGGGTCGGCCAGAACCTGGCGACAGCAGCAATGCTTTTTCGCGCGATGCCGGAGCCATCAACCACCGAGGGGCGGCGAATCCAGGGAGAACTCAAGAATCTCCTGGAAGGCGCCGCAGTCCGACGGGCCGAGAGCTCTACCTCCCGAAGGCAGGGGTACCCCTAGGAACCTCATGCCGCGACTTCCCGATTCATGCGGGAAGCCTCGGTCTACCCCGGGCGCACGCGCAACACCGCGCCTGCGGCCCCGGGTCGCCTCAGCAACGAGCACCATCACCGCGACCGTCGGGCCCACCTCGATGAGAGGGTGCGCCGAGGCTACCACCCTAGGCGTGGGGGACGCTACGACAGCGGGGAGGATCGGAGTCCCTCGCCCGAACCACCCGGTCCGCAAGCCTTCAGCCGAGCCATCCGACGGGCGCCGTTCCCGACCCGGTTCCGACCCCCGACTACTATCACAAAGTACTCGGGGGAGACGAGACCGGAACTGTGGCTCGCGGACTACCGTCTAGCCTGCCAACTGGGTGGAACGGACGATGACAATCTCATCATCCGCAACCTCCCCCTGTTCCTCTCCGACACCGCTCGCGCCTGGTTGGAGCACCTGCCTCCGGGGCAGATCTCCAACTGGGACGACCTAGTCCAAGCTTTCGCCGACAATTTCCAGGGCACATACGTGCGCCCTGGGAATTCCTGGGACCTCCGAAGCTGCCGACAGCAGCCGGGAGAGTCTCTTCGAGACTACATCCGACGATTCTCGAAGCAGCGCACCGAGCTGCCCAACATCACCGACTCGAATGTCATCGGCACGTTCCTCGCTGGCACCACCTGCCGCGACCTGGTGAGCAAGCTGGGTCGCAAGACCCCCACCAGGGCGAGCGAGCTGATGGACATCGCCACCAAGTTCGCCTCCGGCCAGGAGGCGGTCGAGGCTATCTTCCGAAAGGACAAGCAGCCCTAGGGCCGCCCATCGGAAGATACTCCCGAGGCGTCAACTCAGCGCGGCGCCAAGAAGAAGGGCAAGAAGAAGTCGCAAGCGAAACGCGACGCCGCCGACGCGGACCTTGTCACCGCCGCCGAGTACAAGAACCCTCGGAAGCCCCCCGGAGGTGCCAACCTCTTCGACAAGATGCTCAAGGAGCCGTGCCCCTATCACCAGGGGCCCGTCAAGCACAACCTTGAGGAGTGCGTCATGCTTCGGCGCCACTTCCACAGGGCCGGGCCACCCGCGGAGGGTGGCAAGGCCCGCGACGATGACAAGAAGGAAGATCACCAGGCAGGAGAGTTCCCCAAGGTCCGCGACTGCTTCATGATCTATGGTGGGCAAGCGGCGAACGCCTCGGCTCGGCACCGCAAGCAAGAGCGCCGGGAGGTCTGCTCGGTGAAGGTGGTGGCGCCAGTCTATCTAGACTTGTCCGACAAGCCCATCACCTTCGACCGAGACGATCACCTCGACCATGTGCCGAGCCTGGGGAAATACCCGCTCGTCGTCGACCCCGTCATCGGCGACGTCAGGCTCACCAAGGTCCTCATGGACGGAGGCAGCAGCCTCAACATCATCTACGCCGACACCCTCGGGCTCCTGCGTGTCGATCTGTCCTCCATCCGGGCAGGCGCTGCGCCCTTCCATGGGATCATTCCCGGGAAGCGTGTCCAGCCCCTCAGACGGCTCGACCTTCCCATCTGCTTCGGAACACCCTCCGACTTCCGAAGGGAGACCCTGACGTTCGAGGTGGTTGGGTTCCGAGGAACCTACCACGCGGTACTGGGGAGGCCATGCTACGCGAAGTTCATGGCCGTCCCCAACTACACCTACCTGAAGCTCAAGATGCCGGGCCCCAACGGGGTCATCACCGTCGGCCCCACGTACAAACACGCGTTCGAATGCGACGTGGAGTGCGTGGAGTACGCCGAGGCCCTTGCCGAGTCTGAGGCCCTCATCGCCGACCTGGAGAGCCTCTCTAAGGAGGTGCCAGACGTGAAGCGTCATGCCGGCAACTTTGAGCCAGCGGAGACGGTTAAGTCCGTCCCCCTCGACCCCAGCGGCGACGCCTCCAAGCAGATCCGGATCGGCTCCGGGCTCGATCCCAAATAGGAAGCAGTGCTCGTCGACTTTCTCCACGCGAATGCCGACGTCTTCGCGTGGAGTCCCTCGGACATGCCCAGCATACCGAGGGATGTCGCCGAGCACTCGCTGGACATCCGAGCCGGAGCCCGACCCGTCAAGCAGCCACTGCGCCGATTCGACGAGGAGAAGCGCAGAGCCATAGGCGAGGAGATCCACAAGCTAATGGCGGCAGGGTTCATCAAAGAGGTATTCCATCCCGAATGGCTTGCCAACCCTGTGCTTGTGAGAAAGAAAGGGGGGAAATGGCGGATGTGTGTAGACTACACTGGTCTCAACAAAGCATGTCCGAAGGTTCCCTACCCTCTGCCTCGCATCGACCAAATCGTGGATTCCACTGCTGGGTGCGAAACCCTGTCTTTCCTCGATGCCTACTCAGGGTATCATCAAATCAAGATGAAAGAGTCTGACCAGCTCGCGACTTCTTTCATCACACCCTTCGGCATGTACTGCTATGTCACCATGCCGTTTGGCTTGAGGAATGCGGGCGCGACGTACCAGCGGTGCATGAACCATGTGTTCGGCGAACACATTGGCCGCACGGTCGAGGCCTACGTTGATGACATCGTAGTCAAGACGAGGAAAGCCTCCGACCTCCTTTCCGACCTTGAAGTGACATTCCGATGTCTCAAGGCGAAAGGCGTCAAGCTCAATCCCGAAAAGTGTGTTTTTGGGGTACCCCGAGGCATGCTCTTGGGATTCATCGTCTCCGAGCGGGGCATCGAAGCCAACCCGGAGAAGATCGCAGCCATCACCAGCATGGGGCCCATCAAGGACTTGAAAGGCGTACAGAGGGTCATGGGATGCCTCGCGGCTCTGAGCCGTTTCATCTCACGCCTCGGCGAAAGAGGTCTACCTCTGTACCGCCTCTTAAGGAAGGCCGAGTGCTTCACTTGGACCCCTGAGGCCGAGGAAGCCCTCGGGAACCTGAAGGCGCTCCTCACAAAGGCGCCTATCTTGGTGCCCCAGCTGCCGGAGAAGACCTCCTGGTCTACGTCGCCGCGACCACTCAGGTGGTTAGCGCCGCGATTGTGGTCGAGAGGCAAGAAGAGGGGCATGCATTGCCCGTTCAGAGGCCAGTCTACTTCGTCAGCGAGGTACTGTCCGAAACCAAGATCCGCTACCCACAAGTTCAGAAGCTGCTGTACGCGGTGATCCTAATGCGGCGGAAGCTGCGACACTACTTCGAGTCTCATCCGGTAACTGTGGTGTCATCCTCCCCCCTGGGGGAGATCATCCAGTGCCGAGAGGCCTCGGGTAGGATTGCAAAGTGGGTGGTGGAAATCATGGGCAAGACAATCTCGTTCGCTCCTCGGAAGGCCATCAAGTCCCAGGTCTTGGCGGACTTCGTAGCTGAATGGGTCGACACCCAGCTACCGACGGCTCCGATCCAACCGGAGCTCTGGATCATGTTCTTCGACGGGTCGCTGATGAAGACAGGAGCCGGCGCAGGCCTACTCTTCATCTCGCCCCTCGGGAAGCACCTACGCTACGTGCTACGCCTCCATTTCCCGGCATCCAACGATGTGGCTGAGTACGAAGCTCTGGTCAACGGGTTGCGGATCGCCATCGAGCTAGGGGTCCGACGCCTCGACGCTCGCGGTGACTCGCAGCTCGTCATCGACCAAGTCATGAAGAACTCCCACCGCCGCGACCCGAAGATGGAGGCCTACTGCGATGAGGTTCGGCGCCTGGAAGACAAGTTCTACGGGCTCGAGCTCAACCACATCGCTCGGCGCTACAACGAGACTGAGGACGAGCTGGCTAAAATAGCCTCGGGGCGAACGACGGTTCCCCCGGACGTCTTCTCCCGGGATCTGCATCAACCCTCCGTCAAGATCGATGACACGCCCGAGCCCGAGGCACCCTCGGCCCAGCCCAAGGCACCCTCGGCCCATTCTGAGGCACCCTCGGCTCGGCCCGAGGTATCCTCGGTTCAACCCGAGGTACCCTCGGCCCCCGAAGGCGAGACGCTGCACGTCGAGGGGGAGCAAAGCGGGGTCACGCCTGATCAAAACTGACAGACCACGTACCTGCAATATCTCCACCTAGAAGAGCTACCCCTCGACCGAGCCGAGGCTCGGCGGGTGGCGCGGCGCGCTAAGTCGTTTGTCTTGCTGGGTGATGAGAAGGAGCTCTACCACCGCAGCCCCTCCGGCATCCTCCAGCGATGCATCTCCATCGCCGAAGGTCAGGAACTCCTGCGAGAGATACACTCGGGGGCTTGCGGCCATCACGCAGCGCCTCGAGCCCTTGTCGGGAATGCTTTCCGGCAAGGCTTCTACTGGCCGACGGCGGTGGCCGACGCCACTAGAATTGTCCGCACCTGCGAAGGGTGTCAGTTCTACGCAAGGCAGACCCACCTGCCCGCTCAGGCTCTGCAGACGATACCCATCACCTGGCCTTTTCCTGTGTGGGGTCTAGATCTCGTCGGCCCCTTACAGAAGGCACCCGGGGGCTACACGCACCTGCTGGTCGCCATCAACAAATTCTCCAAGTGGATCGAGGTCCGACCCCTGAACAGCATCAGGTCCGAGCAGGTGGTGGCGTTCTTCACCAACATCATCCATCGCTTCGGGGTCCCGAACTCCATCATCACCGACAACGGCACCCAGTTCACCGGCAGAAAGTTCCTGGACTTCTGCGAGGACCACCACATCCGGGTGGACTGGGCCGCCGTGGCTCACCCCATGTCAAATGGGCAAGTAGAGCGTGCCAACGGCATGATTCTACAAGGGCTCAAGCCTCGGATCTACAACGACCTCAACAAGTTCGGCAAGCGATGGATGAAGGAACTCCCCTCGGTGGTCTGGAGTCTGAGGACAACGCCGAGCCGAGCCACGGGCTTCACGCCGTTCTTCCTAGTCTACAGGGCCGAGGCCATCTTGCCCACAGACTTAGAATACGGTTCCCCGAGGACGAGGGCCTACACCGACCAAAGCAACCAAGCAAGCTGAGAAGACTCGCTGGACCAGCTGGAGGAGGCTCGGGACAAGGCCTTACTACACTCGGCGCGGTACCAGCAGTCCCTGCGACGCTACCATGCCCGAGGGGTCCGGTCCCGAGACCTCCAGGTGGGCGACCTGGTGCTTCGGCTGCGACAAGACGCCCGAGGGCGGCACAAGCTCACGCCCCCCTGGGAGGGGCCGTTCGTCATCGCCAAAGTTCTGAAGCCTGGAACGTACAAGCTGGCCAACAGTCAAGGCGAGGTCTACGGCAACGCTTGGAATATCCAACAGCTACGTCGCTTCTACCCTTAAGATGTTTTCAAGTTGTTCATATACCTCGCGCCCAGCAAAAGTTTAGTCGTCAAGGAAGGGTCAGCCTCGCCTCGGCAAAGCCCGACCCTCCCTCGGGGGCTAAAAGGGGGGGAACCCCCTCTGCGTCGAAATTTTCCTCGAAAAAAGATCTTTTCTGCCAGAAGGTCTTTCGGGTTGTTTGACTACTTCGAAAGTGGATCCTGAAAATGACAGAGTACATGTAAGCAGCCAAGGCTGACCGAGTCGAGGGACTCCTACGCCTCCGGGATACGGATACCTCACTCATCACCTTCTGCGATAAGTAACTCACGTTCGGATAAGTGATCCCGCGGACCGAACAAGTCTACACGTTCGGAAGCTCTTCTGCCGAAGCGATCCTTCGAGCCTTCTCGACTACGTCGGTGACAGAGCCCCATGGATGGGTAATAGTGCGCGTAAGCGGCAAGGCCGACCGAGCCGAGGGACTCCTACGCCTCCGGGATACGGATACCTCACTCGTCACCTTCCGCGAGAAGCAACTCTCGCTCGCACAAACATTTCTGTTACCAACAAAAAGGTCCAGATACTCGAAACAAGAGGAAAGGAGACGCGGCTTTACAACACGACGAGGGTGCGTTTTGGCCTCGGCGGCCGCAGGGAACACACGCTACAAGACAATCCGATCCTGCAGGCTCGGGTCTTAACGCTGGAAGGGAGCAGCAGCACCCTCGACATCGACAACACCTTCGGTGAGGTCCGACCTAGCCTCGGACGGCGACGCGGTCCGAAGATCTCCACTCTGAAGGACGACGTCATCGCCACGCTCGGGCCATCGCTACCAGGGTCTTCTCGGGAATCCGGCCCGAGCAGGTGGCTCGGCCGGTCACCCCAGGGCCTCGGCCAGTTGCCCTCCAAGGACGTCAGCCCGACCCGAGGCCTCGGCTGGTCAGTTTCGGTGTCGGTCCCGCTAACGGACGACCCGGCCAGGCTCAGGCCAACCAGGTTTTCTTTTCGAGCCAACTCTGCCTCTGTTCATGTTGACGCCGCTACCCCTGGCCTCGGCTCATCAGAGAGCGGTCGAGGGGTTCCTTTAACTAAGCTAGAAAAGCCTCGGACAACAAGGCCGACCGAGCCGAGGGACTCCTACGCCTCCGGGATACGGATACCTCACTCGTCACCTTTACACGGGGCGACTCATGCTTGGTGAAGCGGTTCGGACAACCAACAGGCGAGTCTTAGCGCTCGAAAATGAGGAAAAACATGGCTCCGTGCCGAAAATACATACATATTCAGGCCCCGACAGCCACAATGAACAAAAACAATGGCATTCAAAGTGCCATTACAAACGGAACTCTGGTTCCGTCCCCGCGTGTATGAACAACCTCGAGCCTGCTGGGCGACGAACACCGGGGGACTCGCCAGCGACCTCTGCAGCGGCAGCCATGGTCCCAGGACGGACGCGGCCGCCGGAGGGCTCTCGTTCGCTTTCCCGCTCAAGGGACGCGAACCAGCTATTAAAGCCAAAGAGCGGGCCGCTCCCAAGCGCACCGGCAGGTCCTCGCTGTCGTCCTCGCCGCGAATGCAAGGAAGAGGGCGGAATGTTGCATCCTAGCTGGGCAGCAACAGTTCGCCTTCCCCGGCATGGCTGGAGGACGTCTCCTCCGTAGAACTGGAGGGTGTTTGCCACCACTAGAAGCTGGAAGAAGAGGTGGCCCGCCGGCCCACGCGGGAGGTAGAGCCCCGGCTCGCCTCGCTCCCCGCCCCAGCGAGGATGACGAAAACCCTCGAGGCTGAGGGCGGGACCAAGATCACAGCCCGGCTTGCCTCTCCCCATCCAGGGGCTGGAGGTCACTGTCTTGGGTGACCACCAGTGGAGGGGTGCAACCGGGCTGCGTGATGAAAATCCTTGAAGCCGAACGATGGCTGAAAGGTACCAACTCCCGCGGAGTTGTGTTTCCTCCAACGACGAGGCGGAAAGACGGCGGATATCCCCCATCCAGGGGCTTGGAAGGTGGAAAGACGCGATGCATAAGGGAGCGCGAAGACATGGTCGCCTTCCAAGGGGGTCACCCTCCTTTTAAAGGCGGCTCTCCCTACTTGCGTCCCCAGCCGTCATGGGCTGAGTCTTCTCCAACACACTCCAAGGTCCTCCCCTACGGCGTGGGGGCTGGGTCCCACACGTCATGCAAGCCGACTCAGAGCAGAAGAAGCCAAACCGCCACGCGCGGTGCGTACAACCGCCCAGCGGTTACAAGCGACCCTCCACTTTTGCCCAGACCAGCGGGAGAAAGGGTGAGCAGCCATGCAGGCGGCATGCAACTGCGCCAAGTGGGCGCACTTCTCCGACTCCCAACACGCCCGGCATGGAGGCCCAGGCCCACGCGTCATGCAACCGGCGCGCCGAATGCTTCGTGCATGCAACTGCACCGCCACTTGCGCCACCACCGCGCCTCCTCGACTGCGGAACAAATGCCGCGACTCGAGGCGGCCCAGTGCATGACCCAGCGGCGCCAGCCTGGCGCGACGGTCAATGCGGCCAAGAATGGGCCGGCAGTAATGGCGGTGGCAGGCAGGCAGGAGCAGCGGTCACGTCATCAACCAAGCTCACGTCCCGTCCGGGGGCAGCGAGAGAACCCTCTCTCACGGCGTGAAGACAACGCGCTCGTGATCCGTTCCTCGAACGGCTCGTGCACGCACAACGACCGCCCCGCCAACCACTCGCTCCGTCGCATTAACTCCGCGGCGGGACAGGCGGTGCCTCTGGCAGGAGAAGCGGGCGACGCTTCGCCTTCGCCATAATAACCGCGTCAAAAAAGGTACGCCGCGTCGTTCGATTTCGTATCCTTTTCCTTTTTTCCTCTTTCTCTCTCTTGCAACAGGGACCGGGAAAGGGGGATAACCCGAAAAGGATCCTTCCCCGAGAAGGAACCAGGCTCCGAGCCCATGAAAGGGAAATGTGCCCTTGGGCCATTTCTAAGTATTTTGGTGATTAAGTGTCAACACATGTGCTTAAATGTGAATATATGCCCATGGATGAACAAAGTGCAAATCACAAGTAAAGGTATGTTTCTAAGCCTTAGTACATTGGTTTTGTGTACTAATATATTTGTCTAAGTGTTAGAAACAGAGAGAAGAAGAAAAGGAGATTGTTGGCTGTGTACAGCCAACTGGCTGTTTCGGTCTGGGGCACCGGACTGTCCGGTGGTGCACCGGACAGTGTCCGGTGCGCCAGGCTGCCTCGACCTGAAGTAGCCGCTCTCGGGAATTCGCCGATGGCGTACGGCTAAAATTCACCGGACTGTCCGGTGTGCACCGGACTGTCCGGTGAGCCAACGGTCGGCTAGGGCCAACGGTCGGCCGCGGAATCTGCGCGCGACACGTGGTCTGGCCAACGGTCGGAAGGAGGCACCGGACTGTCCGGTGTGCACCGGACTGTCCGGTGCGCCAGATCTGCAGCAGTCGGCAACGGTCGACTGCGCTGTTTAAGGAAAGAAATCGGGCACCGGACAGTGTCCGGTGTGCACCGGACTGTCCGGTGCACCCGACGGCAGAAGGCAAGGATGGCCTTCCAGATTTGCTCTCAACGGCTCCTAGCTGCCTTGGGGCTATAAAAGGGACCCCTAGGCGCATGGAGGAGAACACCAAGCAACCTTAGAGCATTCTTGATCATCCACACTCAGTCTTTGCGCATTCGTTTGTCATTCTCAGTGATTCGAGCTCGTTCTAGTGTGAACTTTGAGATAGTCTCTTGAGCTCGTTTCTTGGCCGTGTGTGTGCGCATTTTGCTGTGGATTTGTGTGTGTTGCTTCTCTCCCTTACTCCGTGCTTCTTTGTGAAATTCAATTGTAAGGGCGAGAGACTCCAAGTTGTGGAGATTCCTCGCAAACGGGATTGAGAAAAGAAAAGCAAGAACACCGTGGTATTCAAGTTGATCATTGGATCACTTGAGAGGAGTTGAGTGCAACTCTCGTCCATTGGGACGCCACAACGTGGAGTAGGCAAGTTTTGTACTTGGCCGAACCACGGGATAACCACCGTGTCATCTCTGTTATTGATCTCTTGTGGTTATTGGGTTTTGACTCCTCTCTAGCCACTTGGCCATACTTGTGCTAACACTTAACAAGTTTTTGTGGCTTAAGTTTTGAAGTTTTACAGGATCACCTATTCACCCCCCCTCTAGGTGCTCTCAATTGGTATCAGAGCCGTTCTCTTCAAGAAGGGGACTAATCGCCCGAAGAGATGGATCCTAAGGGGAAAGGAATAGTGATCAACGATAAGGAGAAGGAGTCCTTCGTCAACGAGCCAAAAGATGACAAGTCAAACGACTCGGGCTCGGGTCATAGACGAAAAGATGGGAAGAAGAAGAAGACAAGGCGCATCAAGGAGATTGTCTACTACGACAGCGACGAATCTTCCTCTTCCCAAAAAGACGACGACAACGACTACAGGAAGACGGTCAATTCGAACTTTTCATTTGATTATTCTCGTATTCCAAATAATTCGAATTCGCATTTGCTTTCCATTCCTCTCGGCAAACCTCCACACTTCGATAGGGAGGACTACGGATTTTGGAGTCACAAAATGCGTAGTCACCTATTCTCTCTCCATCCAAGCATATGGGAGATTGTAGAGAATGGAATGAAATTTGATAGCTCGGATAGCCCTATGCTTATAAATGAACAAATCCATAGAAATGCACAAGCTACTACTGTTCTCTTAGCATCTTTGTGCAGGGAAGAATACAATAAGGTGAGCGGCTTGGACAATGCCAAGCAGATATGGGACACCCTCAAAATCTCTCACGAGGGCAACGACGTCACCATGCTCACCAAGATGGAATTGGTGGAAGGCGAACTTGGTAGATTCGCTATGATAAGGGGAGAGGAGCCAACCCAAACATACAACCGGCTCAAGACCCTTGTCAACAAGATAAGGAGCTATGGAAGCACGCGATGGACGAACCATGACGTCGTCCGCCTAATGCTAAGGTCCTTTACCATTCTTGATCCTCATTTGGTGAATAATATTCGTGAGAATCCCAGGTACACCAAAATGTCGCCCGAAGAAATTCTTGGAAAATTTGTAAGCGGGCGGATGATGATCAAGGAGGCGAGGTACGTCGATGACGCGTTGAACGGTCCAATCCACGAGCCTCAACCCATTGCTCTCAAGGCATCGAGAAGCAAGGAGGCACTACCAAGCAAGGTGGCGCAAATTGAGGCGGCCGGGCTTAATGATGAAGAAATGGCTCTCATCATTAAGCGCTTCAAGACGGCGTTAAGGGGTCGCAAGGAGCATCCCAACAAGACCAAGACGAAGGGGAAGCACTCATGCTTCAAGTGTGGTAAGATTGGTCACTTTATCGCTAATTGTCCCGATAATGATAGTGACCAGGAAAAGAAGAGTGGAAAATGGGAAAAGAAGAAGAATTACAAGAAGGCAAAGGGCGAGGCTCATATTGGAAAGGAGTGGGATTCGGATTGCTCCTCGTCCGACTCCGACAATGAAGGACTCGCCGCCACTGCCTTCAACAAGTCATCCCTCTTCCCCAATGAGTATCACACGTGCCTCATGGCTAAGGAGAAGAAAGTAAGTACTCGAAACTCTACTTATGCTTCTTCTAGTGAGGATGAGTCTAGTGATGATGAAATAGACTATTCATGCTTATTTAAAGGCTTAGATAGATCTAAGATTGACAAAATTAATGAATTGATTGATGCTTTAAATGATAAGAATAGGCTACTAGAAAAGCAAGAGGATCTCTTATACGAAGAACATGATAAGGTTGTAGAGGCTCAAAAATCCCTTGCATTAGAAATTAAGAGAAATGAAATGCTTGCTTGTGAATTGTCTACATGCCATGATTCAATTTCTAAATTAAAGAGCATTAATGATGACTTAAATGCTAAACTAGTAGAAGCACAAAAATCCAACTCTTGTGTTGAACATGTTGAAATTTGCACTAGATGTAAGGATGTTGATATTAATGCTTGTAGTGAACACTTAGTTTCCATTTCAAAATTGAATGATGAATTAGCTAGTCTTAGTGACCAACTTAAGACTAGCAAGAGTGAATTTGAAAAACTAAAATTTGCAAGGGATGCCTACACTATTGGTAGACACCCCTCAATTAAGGATGGGCTTGGCTTCAAGAGGGAAGCCAAGAACTTAACAAGCCATAAGACTCCTATCTCCACCAAGGAGAAAGGGAAGGCTCCTATGGCTAATAGTGTTAAGAAGAATCATGCTTTCATGTACTATGATAGAAGATACTCTAGAAATGCTTTTAGGAGTAATGATGTTTTTTCACATGCTTATGACTCTTATGCTATGACTGCTTCTAGTTCTCATGTTATGCATGGTAGA
The DNA here is from genome assembly GCF_902167145.1 of Zea mays. Lineage (NCBI taxonomy): Eukaryota > Viridiplantae > Streptophyta > Magnoliopsida > Poales > Poaceae > Zea > Zea mays. Next base: position 151,406,267 of record NC_050098.1, read on the forward strand.
AATGTGTTTAGAAGAAATGTTGTTCACCAAATGCCTAGGAGAAATGTAGTTCATAATGCTCCTAGGAAAGTAGTGAATGAACCTTCCGAAATTTATTGTACTCTAAATGCTTCCTTTGCTATTTGTAGAAAGGATAAGAAAATTGTTGCTAGGAAGTTAGGGGCAAGATGCAAGGGAGATAAAACTTGCATTTGGGTCCCTAAGAATATTTGTGCTAACCTTGTAGGACCCAACATGAGTTGGGTACCTAAGTCCCAAGCCTAAATTTGCCTTGCAGGTTTATGCATCCGGGGGTTCAAGCTGGATTATTGATAGCGGATGCACAAACCATATGACGGGGGAGAAGAAGATGTTCACCTCCTACATCAAGAATAAGGATTCCCAAGATTCAATCATATTCGGTGATGGGAATCAAGGCAAGGTAAAAGGGTTAGGTAAAATTGCAATTTCTAATGAGCACTCTATCTCTAATGTGTTTTTAGTAGAGTCTCTAGGTTATAATTTGCTATCTGTTAGTCAGTTATGCAACATGGGGTACAACTGTCTATTTACAAATGTAGATGTGTCTGTCTTCAGAAGAAGTGATGGTTCACTAGCTTTTAAGGGTGTATTAGACGACAAACTTTATTTAGTAGATTTTGCAAAAGAAGAGGCCGGTCTAGATGCATGCTTAATAGCTAAGACTAGCATGGGCTGGCTGTGGCATCGCCGCTTAGCACATGTGGGGATGAAGAACCTTCACAAGCTTCTAAAGGGAGAACACGTGATAGGTTTGACTAACGTGCAATTCGAAAAAGATAGACCTTGTGCAGCTTGTCAAGCAGGTAAACAAGTGGGAGGAGCACATCACAACAAGAATGTGATGACCACTTCAAGACCCCTGGAGCTGCTGCATATGGACCTCTTCGGACCCGTCGCCTATTTGAGTATAGGAGGAAGTAAGTATGGTCTAGTTATTGTTGATGACTTTTCCCGCTTCACTTGGGTGTTCTTTTTGCAGGATAAGTCTGAAACCCAAGGGACCCTCAAGCGCTTCCTCAGGAGAGCTCAAAATGAGTTTGAGCTTAAGGTGAAGAAGATAAGGAGCGACAACGGGTCCGAGTTCAAGAACCTTCAAGTGGAGGAGTTCCTTGAGGAGGAAGGGATCAAGCACGAGTTCTCCGCTCCCTACACACCACAGCAAAATGGTGTGGTAGAGAGGAAGAACTGGACGCTAATCGATATGGCGAGGACAATGCTTGGAGAATTCAAGACCCCCGAGTGTTTTTGGTCGGAAGCCGTGAACACGGCTTGCCACGCCATCAACAGGGTCTATCTTCATCGCCTCCTCAAGAAGACTTCGTATGAACTTCTAACCGGTAACAAACCCAATGTATCTTACTTTCGTGTATTTGGGAGCAAGTGCTACATTCTAGTGAAGAAGGGTAGAAATTCCAAGTTTGCTCCCAAAGCTGTAGAAGGGTTTTTATTAGGTTATGACTCAAATACAAAGGCGTATAGAGTCTTCAACAAATCATCGGGTTTGGTTGAAGTTTCTAGCGACGTTGTATTTGATGAGACTAATGGCTCTCCAAGAGAGCAAGTTGTTGATTGTGATGATGTAGATGAAGAAGATGTTCCGACGGCCGCTATACGAACCATGGCGATTGGAGAAGTGCGGCCACAGGAACAAGATGAACAAGATCAACCATCTTCCTCAACTATGGTGATACCCCCAACTCAAGACGATGAACAGGTTCATCAACAGGAGGCGTGTGATCAAGGGGGAGCACAAGATGATCATGTGATGGAGGAAGAAGCGCAACCGGCACCTCCAACCCAAGTTCGAGCGATGATTCAAAGGGATCATCCCGTCGACCAAATTCTGGGTGACATTAGCAAGGGAGTAACTACTCGTTCTCGATTAGTTAATTTTTGTGAGCATTACTCCTTTGTCTCTTCTATTGAGCCTTTCAGGGTAGAGGAGGCCTTGCTAGATCCGGACTGGGTGCTGGCCATGCAGGAGGAGCTCAACAACTTCAAGAGAAATGAAGTTTGGACGCTGTTGCCTCGTCCGAAGCAAAATGTTGTGGGAACCAAGTGGGTGTTCCGCAACAAACAGGACGAGCACGGGGTGGTGACGAGAAACAAGGCTCGACTTGTGGCAAAAGGTTATGCCCAAGTCGCAGGTTTGGATTTCGAGGAGACTTTCGCTCCTGTGGCTAGGCTAGAGTCCATACGTATCTTGCTAGCATATGCCGCTCACCATTCTTTCAGGTTGTTCCAAATGGATGTGAAGAGCGCTTTCCTCAACGGGCCGATCAAGGAGGAGGTGTACGTAGAGCAACCCCCTGGCTTCGAGGATGATCGGTTCCCCGACCATGTGTGTAAGCTCTCTAAGGCGCTCTATGGACTTAAGCAAGCCCCAAGAGCATGGTATGAATGCCTTAGAGATTTCTTAGTTGCTAATGCTTTCAAGGTTGGGAAAGCTGATCCAACTCTTTTACTAAGACTTGTAATGGTGATTTGTTTGTGTGCCAAATTTATGTCGATGACATAATATTTGGTTCTACTAACCAAAAGTCTTGTGAAGAGTTTAGCAGGGTGATGACGCAGAAATTCGAGATGTCGATGATGGGCGAGTTGAACTACTTCCTTGGGTTCCAAGTGAAGCAACTCAAGGATGGCGCCTTCATCTCCCAAACGAAGTACACGCAAGACTTGCTAAAGAGGTTTGGGATGAAGGAAGCCAAGCCCGCAAAGACGCCGATGGGAACCGACGGACACACCGATCTCAACAAAGGAGGTAAGTCCGTTGATCAAAAAGCATACCGGTCAATGATAGGTTCTTTGCTTTATTTATGTGCTAGTAGACCGGACATTATGCTTAGCGTATGCATGTGTGCTAGATTTCAATCCGATCCTAAGGAATGTCACTTAGTGGCGGTGAAGCGAATCCTTAGATATTTAGTTGCTACGCCTTGCTTCGGGCTCTGGTATCCAAAGGGGTCTACCTTTGACTTGGTTGGATACTCAGACTCCGACTATGCTGGATGTAAGGTCGATAGGAAGAGTACATCGGGGACGTGCCAATTCTTAGGAAGGTCCCTGGTGTCATGGAATTCTAAGAAACAAACCTCCGTTGCCCTATCCACCGCTGAGGCCGAGTATGTTGCCGCAGGACAGTGTTACGCGCAACTACTTTGGATGAGGCAAACCCTCCGGGACTTTGGCTACAATCTGAGCAAAGTCCCACTCCTATGTGATAATGAGAGTGCTATCCGCATGGCGGAAAATCCTGTTGAACACAGCCGCACAAAGCACATAGACATCCGGCATCACTTTTTGAGAGACCACCAGCAAAAGGGAGATATCGAAGTGTTTCATGTTAGCACCGAGAACCAGCTAGCCGATATCTTCACTAAGCCTCTAGATGAGAAGACCTTTTGCAGGTTGCGTAGTGAGCTAAATGTCTTAGATTCGCGGAACCTGGATTGAATTGTAGCATACATGTGTTTATGCATTTGATCAGGTTCATTCTGCATTTTGTTGCTTACTGTGGTGCTCAAGTTGTACAAACACTCCCTGGACCTCACAAGTCCGTTGCAAAGTGATGCACATGTTTAGGGGGAGATGTGTTACAACTTGACCCTTTGAGACTAACCATATACTTGAGTTTGCTTGATTTAGTCTCGAAGGAGAATTGAAAGGGAAAAGGTGGACTTGGACCATGAAAGACTTCCACTGCACTCCGATGAGAGGGTAACTTATTCCAAGTTCATCTCTATGATCTTATTGCCTTTGTACTCTTACTTGAAGATTTTGGTGAGGCAATGGGGTTACAGGGCCAAGATTGATCCCGTTTTGGTGCTTGATGCCAAAGGGGGAGAAAATAAAGGCCAAAGCAATAAATGGATCAGCTACCACTTGAGAGATTTTGAAAATAGAAGAATAGAGCTTTTTGTTTTGTCAAAACTCTTTTATTGTGTCTCTTGTCAAAAGTTGGCTTCTTGTGGGGAGAAGTGGTGATTATGGGAATTAGAGGGAGTTTTTGAAATCTTTGATCAATCTCTTTTGGAATAACTCTCTTTATGCTTCAACATGTGTGTTTGACTTAGAGATAGAGATTTAAGTTTGATTTGCAAAAACAAACCAAGTGGTGGCAAAGGATGATCCATATATGCCAAAAATGAATCAAAATAGATTTGTGTTTTATTTGAAGTGATTTTGCACTTGTTCTAGTTGCTTTATGTTGTGTTGGCATAAATCACCAAAAAGGGGGAGATTGAAAGGGAAATGTGCCCTTGGGCCATTTCTAAGTATTTTGGTGATTAAGTGTCAACACATGTGCTTAAATGTGAATATATGCCCATGGATGAACAAAGTGCAAATCACAAGTAAAGGTATGTTTCTAAGCCTTAGTACATTGGTTTTGTGTACTAATATATTTGTCTAAGTGTTAGAAACAGAGAGAAGAAGAAAAGGAGATTGTTGGCTGTGTACAGCCAACTGGCTGTTTCGGTCTGGGGCACCGGACTGTCCGGTGGTGCACCGGACAGTGTCCGGTGCGCCAGGCTGCCTCGACCTGAAGTAGCCGCTCTCGGGAATTCGCCGACGGCGTACGGCTAAAATTCACCGGACTGTCCGGTGTGCACCGGACTGTCCGGTGAGCCAACGGTCGGCTAGGGCCAACGGTCGGCCGCGGAATCTGCGCGCGACACGTGGTCTGGCCAACGGTCGGAAGGAGGCACCGGACTGTCCGGTGTGCACCGGACTGTCCGGTGCGCCAGATCTGCAGCAGTCGGCAACGGTCGACTGCGCTGTTTAAGGAAAGAAATCGGGCACCGGACAGTGTCCGGTGTGCACCGGACTGTCCGGTGCACCCGATGGCAGAAGGCAAGGATGGCCTTCCAGATTTGCTCTCAACGGCTCCTAGCTGCCTTGGGGCTATAAAAGGGACCCCTAGGCGCATGGAGGAGAACACCAAGCAACCTTAGAGCATTCTTGATCATCCACACTCAGTCTTTGCGCATTCGTTTGTCATTCTCAGTGATTCGAGCTCGTTCTAGTGTGAACTTTGAGATAGTCTCTTGAGCTCGTTTCTTGGCCGTGTGTGTGCGCATTTTGCTGTGGATTTGTGTGTGTTGCTTCTCTCCCTTACTCCGTGCTTCTTTGTGAAATTCAATTGTAAGGGCGAGAGACTCCAAGTTGTGGAGATTCCTCGCAAACGGGATTGAGAAAAGAAAAGCAAGAACACCGTGGTATTCAAGTTGATCATTGGATCACTTGAGAGGAGTTGAGTGCAACTCTTGTCCATTGGGACGCCACAACGTGGAGTAGGCAAGTTTTGTACTTGGCCGAACCACAGGATAACCACCGTGTCATCTCTGTGATTGATCTCTTGTGGTTATTGGGTTTTGACTCCTCTCTAGCCACTTGGCCATACTTGTGCTAACACTTAACAAGTTTTTGTGGCTTAAGTTTTGAAGTTTTACAGGATCACCTATTCACCCCCCCCCTCTAGGTGCTCTCAGCCCCCCTACTGATCAGAGGTTCGAAGGCTGGCCCCTGGAAGGGTTCGACAGCCGCCTCAGATTGCGTGGGCCCTACACCCACTACTGGTCAGAGGTTCGAAGGCCGGCCCCTCGAAAGGGTTCCACGGCCGCCTCAGGCTACTCGGGCTCCTCGCCCATTACTGATCAGGGGTTCGAAGGCTGGCCCCCGAAGGGTTCACAGCCGCCTCAGACGCCGAGCGAGGGATGACATGGGTACGTTCGATACATAACCAAGGCTCGGGCTGCGCTCCCGAGGTACCCTAGGACATTTCCGAGACCAGCGGGAACGATCTTGTAACGGAATCCCATCAGAGGGAGGCATCGAGCCCTCGGACCCCGTCGCCAGGGGACCGGGTCCGGCAGATCACCCGCAGGTACTTTTGGGCGTGCCTCTGGGCCCCTAGCCGACCCCTAACGAACGGGGCACGTACGTCCACTCGGATTACCCGCTTGCAGCTCATCGGAGACACCATGTTCGGCGCCCATCGAGGGCAACATGGCGCTTTCCCCCTCCTTGTGGAAAGGCGACGCTGGGGCGTATGTAAAAAAGCCGAGTCTGCCCCCGACCGCCCTCTCGCTCTGTGCAGAGGCTCAGGGGCTGCTCTCGCAAACCCGGCTCCGGCCGAACCGTTGACAGCGTCAACATACCAGCCCGAGAACTTGGGACCCGACCGTACACCTGGGCTACGGCCAGCTCGCATGAGGGAACGACCAGACCAGCCGAAGCATTACGCGAGGCATTAAGACCTCGAAGGAGTGAAACCACTCCTCCGAGGCCTCGGGGGCTACACCCGGCGGGTGCGCTCGCGCGCACCCACCGGAACAAAACGCAACCGAGAAAGGCTGGTCCCCTTGCAAAAAAGTGCGACGAAAGCCTCCAAGCGAGTGCAAACACTCCCTTCGAGGCTCGGGGGCTACTGTGAGGGACCATAATTAGGGGTACCCTCAAGGCTCCTAATTCTCAGCTGGTAACCCCCATCAGCACAAAGCTGCAAAGGCCTGATGGGTGCGATTAAGTCAGGGATCAGTCCATTCGAGGGACTCGATCACGCCTCGCCCGAGCCTAGCCTCGGACAAGGGCAGCCGACCTTGGAGGATTTCCGTCTCGCCCGAGGCCCCCCTTCAGCGGCGAACATATTCCCGGCTCGCCCGAGGCCCTGCCTTCGCCAAGAAGCAACCCTGACCAAATCACCGCACCGACCGACCAAATCGCAGGAGCATTTAATGCAAAGGTGGCCTGACACCTTTATCCTGACGCGCGCCCCCCAGCCGGCAGAGCCGAAGTGACCGCCGTCATTTCGCCGCTCCACTGACCGGCCTGATAGAAGGACAGCACCGCCTGCGCCACTCCGACTGCGGTGCCACTTGACAGAGTGAGACTGACTGGCAGTCAGGCCCTGCCGAAGGTACCATAGGAAGCTCCGCTTCGCCCGACCCCATGGCTCGGACTCGGGCTAAGTCCCGGAAGACGGCGAACTCCGCTCCGCCCGACCCAGGGCTCGGACTCGGGCTAAGTCCCGGAAGACGACGAACTCCGCCCGACCCAGGGCTCAGACTCGGGCTAAGTCCCGGAAGACGGCGAACTCCGCCCGACCCAGGGCTCGGACTCGGGCTAAGTCCCGGAAGACGGCGAACTCCGCTCCGCCCGACCCAGGGCTCGAACTCGGGCTAAGTCCCAGAAGACGGCGAACTCCGCCCGACCTAGGGCTCGGACTTGGGCTCGGCCCCAGAAGACGACGAACTCCGCTTCGCCCGACCCCAGGGCTCGGACTCCGCCCCGGCACCAGCCGGCAATCTCCGCCTCGCCCGAACCTGGGGCTCGGACCCGACCTCGGCCACGGAAGACAGACTCGACCTCGGCTTCGGAGGAGCTTCCACATCGCCCAACCTAGGGCGCAGACCAGCCACGTCAACAGGAGGCGCCATCATCACCCTACCCCGAGCTGACTCGGGCCGCAGGGAACAAGACCGGCGTCCCATCTGGCTCGCTCCGCCAGATAAGCAATGATGGCGCCCTGCATACTCTGTGACGACGGCGGCTCTCAGCCCCCTTAAGGAAGCAAGAGGAGGTCAGCAAGGATTCAACCGCTCCGACAGCTATCCCTCCGCCAGGCTCCATCGCTCCTCCGACGGCCACGACATCACACCAACTGGGTGCCAAAATCTCTCCGGCTGCCACAACGGCATGTACTTAGGGCGCTAGCTCTCCTCCGCTAGACACGTAGCACTCTGCTACACCCCCCATTGTACACCTGGATCCTCTCCTTGCGCCTATAAAAGGGAGGACCAAGGCCCTCTTAGAGAAGGTTGGCCGCGCGTCGCTGGAGGCCGCTCGCTCCCTCTCCCGCGTGGACGCTTGTAACCCCCTACTGCAAGCGCACCCGACCTGAGCGCGAGACGAACACGAAGGCCGCGGGATTCCCACCTCTCTCACACCGGTCTCCGGCCGCCTCGCTCTCCCCCCTTCGCGCTCGCCCTTGCGCTCGACCCATCTGGGCTGGGGCACGCGGCGACATTCACTCGTCGGCTCAGGGACCCCCCGGTCTCGGAACGCCGACAAGCTGGTAACAGATTTTTACGCAGTATACCGAATTGCATAATTATCTACACAGTGTAATATATTTAGTATAAGTATATATCATAAAATGGTCATTACGAGTCTAGCTGCATGACTGTTGCAGCGATCCTAAATTTATGGAGAAAATAAAGCATTTAAAATAAAAACTGTCACACATATCTTTCCTAAATTTACGCGCATACAAGGGAACTTGTTTGACTTATGCATGCATTTTGCCATAATTTTTGGATCTGTATAACCGCATGCATGCAGCTGCCATATTTTTCGGATCTGCCATAAAAATAGGATCGTAATAATAACCTACTAGATCTATCAAACTCTCACATTGGCTCGGTATATACGTTTATAATTGAGGGATTTTATGCTCAAAATTTAAGGTTATTACGCTCCAACCCGGAGATGCGTCCAACAGTGAACAACATGCCAGATTTTTTACGCAGTGTAACGAATTGCATAAATACTTACACCGTGTAGTATAATTAGTATAAGTATATATCATAAACTAGATCTAATGTGTTTAGCTGCATGGCTGTTGGAGGGATCCTATATTTATGAAGAAAATAAAACATTAAATACGATTTTTTTTGTTTCTATGCGTGTAATTCATTTCCTTTCATTGCACATTATTTGCATCATAAATTCGTGTGCATGCAGCTGGTAACAGATTTTTACGCAGTATACCGAATTGCATAATTATCTATACAGGGTAGCATATTTAGTCTCAGTATATATCATAAAATGGTCCTTACGCGTTTAGCTGCATGACTGTTGCAGCGATCCTAAATTTATGGAGAAAATAAAGCATTTAAAAATAGAAACCGCCACACATATCTTTCTTAAATTTATGCGCATGCATTGGATCGTGTTTGACTCATGCATGCATTTCTTTTTTTGCCCTAACATACATGGGCAGGTGGCGCAGCCGACAGCCTGATTGGGCGCGCTGGGTTGAACTAGGTTGCAGGGGTGGTCGGCCTGGGCTTCCTTTAACTATTGGAAGCCCAGGGCTCCCGTTATACCTGCCATATATATATACTGTATTTATATATTACACCTGAGTGCATTCAATATAGAGAATGCACCCAGGTCGAACCTATGCGCCAGGAGCACCTAGTCCGAGCCAACTGCCCCACCCAGGCCGAACCGACGCTTCGTCTTCGTCCCTCCCGCACGCTCCCGATAGAATGCTACAATTTTTGATCCAGACCAGCAGTTGCATCTAGTTATATAGAAGTTGCAATCACACCAGACCAGCAGTTGCAATCATATTTTTTGCGATCACATCAGAGCAACTCAGCAGTTGCATCCACACCACACCAGTAGTTCCAATTACAACACACCAGCAGTTGCAATCATTTTGTTTACATTTTTAACAGATATTTGGGTAGGATTATACAGCAGTTGCAATCACACCTAATGCAAGGTTGCAATCACGCTACACCAACAGTTGCAATTACACCTCTTTGTCCTGACACTAAAACCAACCAACTTTGCATAGTCAAGATAAAAGAGGTAGGCTTCTTGGGTGCATTCAATATAGAGAATGCACCCAGGATGCACCCAGGCCGAACCTACGCGCCAGGAGCACCTGGTCCGAGCCAACCGCCCCACCCAGGCCGAACCGACGCTTCGTTTTCGTCCCTCCCGCACGCTCCCGACATAATGCTACAATTTTCGAACTAGACCAGCAGTTGCATCTAGTTATATAGAAGTTGCAATCACACCAGACCAGCAGTTGCATCTAGTTATATAGAAGTTGCAATCACACCAGACCAGCAGTTGCAATTACACTAGACCAGCAGTTGCAATCATATTTTTTTAACAAAATTTCCCAGAGTTATTCAGTACTTGCAATCACATCAGAGCAACTCAACAGTTGCATCCACACCACACCAGTAGTTGCAATTACAACACACCAACAGTTGCAATCATTTTGTTTACATTTTTAACAGATATTTGGGTAGAATTATACAACAGTTGCAATCACACCTAATGCAGGGTTGCAATCACACCACACCAGCAGTTGCAATTACACCTCTTTGTCCTGACACTAAAACCAGCCAACTTTGCATAGTCAAGGTAAAAGAGGTAGGCTTCTTCCATTGTATCAAATGTTTGCCGCACCCTGGGGACAAACACATTAAGTATGTTTGCATCCTGCAGAACAACACGCAATCATGAGTTTGCAATTAGCGGATACCCATAGTTGCAATCAACAAGCAACAAACGTCGCAACTGGAGCAACAACACACCATGCAATTGTAATCAAGGAGTAAAAACAGAGACTCAAGTTTGCAATTAGAGGATACCCGCGGCGGGGGGCAGGGAGGCGCGCGTAAAGGAGGGCCGAGGGTGTGCTCTTATGGGGAGGCGTGCTCGGGGTGTTATTGCACCTGGGTGTATTCAATATAGAGAATGCACCCAGGTGCATTTTAGTGCCACCGTATATATATATATAGTTTATCTATTAAGAGATAAAAGCCCTGGGCTCTATATAACTGTAGAGAGCCCCAGCCCACGTCCGATCACTTTTTATGCAAGCGAACTGATTTAGCGTAAACGGAAACCCATTTTAGAGTAAACAGAGTAACAGTCGCAAGCCCTCGTTCCAGAAATAGCGGCTTAGGCCCACTTTCTACGTGGTCAACCATATCTTCCTTAGTCAACACATGTTTACGCTATTCCATTCTTCTGTTTATACATAATAGTGATTTAGCGTAACTACTTCAGCCGACCCACGTTCCAGAAATAAAGGAATTGGCCCACTACCCCACTTCCCACGCGGTCAAACATTTCTATACCCTAACCCTCACGCGGTCAACCTTCCTGGCCGACTCGTCGCGTTTCTTCAGGGGTCGCCAGGGCGATTCTTCTTCATCCGCCACCGCCAGCGCGTTTCGCCATCCTCCGCCGCCGCACGCCCTCAACTTTAATCGTCGCCGCCATTGACAGCATCGTCGAGCCGCTGACGTTGTCAATCTTGCGCGTCCCGCGTCACATTGGCTCACGTCCGCGGTCGCTATGTCGTCCGGAATCCAAGGTGCTCGAGTTGGTCTTTTAAATTTATGCTTTACAATGCAACTTCCTAATCTCCTTCCTCCCTTCCGGCAGTGTGAATCGCCTTCATTGTCCCCGCGCGAACTCAACCCTAATCGGCGCCGCCGTTGACAGTGTCGTCGAGCCAGCCGCTGCTGTCAATCCTCCGCCACCGCGTCACATTGGTATTTTACACGCCCGTCAACGGTCGTCATTGATCTTACTGTTCTTGTGCGATTATGGTTCAGTTGTTTATCATAGAGCCTTTAGCTTTGATAAAGGTTCACGGACCTGTTGTTTTAGACTCATTGAATGCTCAAATTGTGTGGGTGAAGATATATGCAATGATGTGAATTATACATACCTTTATGAAGTAGTGGTTGATATTTTGATGTGGAAACAAGTGTGCTGCTCATGACTTCGTGCTACTATATATTATTCAGATAAACTGAAATGCATTTCACTTTTTATATACTTACTGGATCATATTTTTCACATAAATATGGTCATCAATCATGTCCAAATTAATCACTCAACAATCATAAACCACTACTTCATAACATTAGTAAACTAATAGGCACTGCCTAGATATATCTTTTGTGCTACAGCTATATGAACATATATGTTCAACTTCCAAAATGGAACTAAATCGACCATAAACCACAGAGAAAGAGAGAAACCTGCCATCTATCCACAGAGAAAGAAAAGGTAGGGATGAGAATGGCATGTTTGCCCTCTTTAGTGGCTCTGAACAACAAGATACAATTCCTTTTTTATCCTCTGTTCTGCTTTTTTTCAACATAGAGGCGGTTCTAGCAAACCAAACTAATCACTCAATAATCATAAACCGATCTTAGCGCATAGCTAACAGCCACAAATCAAACCAATCCAAACTAGCTGAAAGCAAATGATTAGCTTGGGGTGACTTGGCCATATGTGCTTACGGCGCTGCGAATTTTTGCGAACACCTGTTTCTTGCTCACATAGGTCTTGCTGACAGAATCATTTACAAAAATACCATTGTTTCCATTTTCCCATTGACTTCAGAGCAGAATGCTAATACAATTTGGGCCAACATCGTATCTGCAATTTCTTTCTGCTGAGAATGGACCTGTGTCAATGGTCCAAATGTCTTGCCAAGAGAGATGCTTTTCACATTTGGTGGTGTCAAATAAAGGTTTTCATGGGAGTAATTTTGTTTTCATGTGGGACTCTGTTTCTCAAAAAATATTACATAGAAAGTAGAAACTAATTGAGTATTAGGGGTTGACAAGTCTTGTCTCTCCTATGTTTCTTTTTCTTCTTAATATAATGACACGCAGCTCTACTGTGTTTGTTTTAAAAAAAGAATTTTATGTTTGCCATAGCTCTAGGGGTGTAGTGGAAATTGCAGTCAATGTTACAGAGTCATCCTGACATTTGTTATCTGTGTTATTGAATTTCTTTCTCTAATGTGACGACTACTAGATCGAATGGCAAAGACAAGAACTAATTGAAGAGGAATTAAATTACGGTATTTCTGTCCACAACTTTAATTCTATGGAAATATATCTATACTATACTAATTTATGGCTACAATCGTCTTCAACCAATTCATGGAAATATTTTGTTGCTAATACTAGTTGACATGTATGGATTAAGAGCTATTTTATTTTAAATACTGTTTTAGATTAACAGTCTGTTGGTTTGCATATATGTATATGGCAATTTCTATAATGCAATGATATGATTTTTTTTATGTTTGACTGTGTTGACATTTATGTTGTTAGGGTCATATGATTCAATTGATGAATTGTAATGTGTATGACTGTGTTGAATGCTCAATAAAGCACATATGTTTTACATTGTTCTTTTGCAGGCTGCTGCTTCAATAATGCGGAAGGTTGATCGACCCCCAACCAATCCGAAGCGTTTAATCATTGAGTCAAGTCAAGAATGTTTCAGTGTTGACATTCCACGCTCGACTGACATGGCAGACCCTACAAATACACGGTCTGATGGTGATCCTCCGCAGCATAGAAAGAGGGGTGTTGCAGCTGATGCTAAAAACATTGCTATGCCTAATGTGGATGATGATGACGGCTTTGAGCCACCAAAAAAGAAGTGCAATATCTCAATGGATGCCCCAAATAAGACGCAGGTGAGTTTACAACATTGCAGAAATTAATTGTTTCCAATATTGTAATCATGCATCTAATATCAATACATACCTTATGTGCTGAAAGATATAGCTTTCTACATTACCTTAGCTCATTAATCCAAAACAGTCATAGTACAGGAAATTTGTATAAATAAGAACACATAAATTGTGATATTTAAGTATTAACATATTTATCCATCTGTCTACCTTTTCATTTCAGAGACTCAACATCAGATGCAACCCAGGAGATGTTCTTGCGTCCATTCAGATATTGAATGAAAGGCAACATCAAGCTATAGTCAGAAAAGGATTCTCTAGTATTCTTGACATGACAATTGATGCAATTGGATGTCGAACACTTCTTTGTTGGCTCATGCAGAAGCTAGACCCCAGAGACATGACTATTCGTATTGGTCCAGACAAAGAACTCAAACTCACCAATCAGACTGTCCATCAGATATTGGGTCTTCCAAATTTGGGTGGTGGAAAGCCCCTTAATATTGATGAAGCGAACGCTACGGCAACACTTCGGGCCTCATTGAATATTAGCAAGGATGAGTTTGTTATTTCAAAGCTCCAAGACAGATTGAGGCTAGGCCAGGATGATGATCTTTCTATCAGATGTTTTTTTTCTGATTCTCTTCAACCGGCTGCTATTCCCAACAGCTAGCTGGTCTATTTCTTTCAATGAGGTTCTACTTACAGAAGAAATGGAGCGATTCCCTCAAATTGATTGGTGTCATCTAATTTTTAGTGACTTATGTGAGGCTGCACAGAGATGGTACAACAGGAGCATTAACAATGTGTCGGCGACGATATATGGCTGTTCCATCGTTGTTCTTGTAAGTTTCATAATTAATTTGGCAAATCTTTTATTAGATTAATCAATTGCAATTTGAGAATACATAGATATATTATGTGTTTACGTTCATTTGTATATGACTCTCATGATATATATATATGTTATGTAGCTGTATTATTTGGATCATTTGCACCATGCTGCTGCTCAAAACAACAAAAATAGCACTCCACGCATAAAGTATTTTAATAAGAATATTATAAGGGCGTTGTCAATGGCCGATAAGCGGAAGCCTTGCCAGGGTGGCGAACCGTTTGGTGTTTTCCCTGTGAGTCTTCATTTCTTCTATCATAATTTTCCTGTTTTTTATAACAATGTTATTTACGACTAGTTACAAACAAATGATTTTAGTAGTCATATAATGATCTCATGACATGAGTCAATCCATATACATAATTATTAATTTTCATTCTGTTTCATCAGTTTCGGAGCAGCAGTGAGACTTGTTATGTCTCAAAATCGCCATCTATTGGTCTGATTGAGGTTAGATCATATACCCACTATGCTCTTTGTTTGTATGTTGCTTTACCATACTTATCATATCATTATTATCTTTTTTTACTTCAGTCTCCAATGAGGACAGAAACTGTTGATGAAGAGCCAAATCAACATGGTCGACTTCCAAATATAATCATCCAACTCCCTCTTATGCAAGACCTAATGGCAAATAAGATTCAGATTCTTTCTGTACATCAACGCCAGAAGTTCCAAGCTAAGTTGATTGATTATGACTTAGAGGTTAGCAAAATATTTGCCTCTATCAAGCAATGTTTGAATACTATTGGTACAAAGCAGTCCAATCTAGCTGCTACATTTGGAGATTTGATTGATGAGGTTCTTCGGGCCGATGAATCTGTTACACCAAATACTGTTAGTATTTAAGCTTGACTTATATATCTTTTCTGTCTTGATAGCGTGCATTTCATGTTTACATATTATGATTAACGTATACTTCATCTTTTTTGTGCAGCAAGGTCAGACAGTGGCATGTGGCACAGTTGAGCATGATTCTGGACCAGTATTTGACAAGACTCCTATTGGGAGTGTTTCTGCACCAGGCATCTTCTTATCTGAATTAGAATGTGCTCGCGCTCTTCGGGCATACTTGTGTTCTAAGGTCATTGAATTGGACAGGTACATACTTTTCAAATTGTTTGACTTGGCATAATGTTTAATTCTTATTAATTCTGATTGAACAACATCGTGGCAATGGTATAGATACAATTAAGTTTTATTCAATCTTTGTACCCAAAGATTTAGCCTTGAATAGAAGCGAAAGGAAAATAGCTATACACATGACTGAACTTTGAGTTGTAGCTTCTATAGGGTTTCAACTCTAGGTCTCTAGCCTACCCTAACGTATCTAGTATTTGTTGTTAAAGAGACAAAAAAAACTAGTTCAAAGCCTAGTGATTTAAAGCCTGCAATGATCTACTTCTAGACGCATACCAGGGTATTGAATCAAAGCTTGTGTCCCCCATTCTTCTAAAAAATAGCAATTTTTAGACTGAACCAAATGATGAGAACACCTGTAGCCACATTGTCATAGTTAGAAGAGAAAATAACAAAAAAATTAAGGATATTTTAAATTGTCTTCACAATTTGACTTACATTATGAAGAACATCTACAGTAACAGCATATTGCATATTCTTAATTGATGCAAGAAGAACATTGCCTTGAGCCTCCCCTTTCCTTCCGTCAGCTCCAACAGCAGGCTGTGCTAGAACATCAAAAGGCAAAACAACAAGTTTACATAAAAGAGAAATACAGACAATTGAAATACTAGAATGCTCATGGTCTTATGAAAAAGTAATAAATACCTGTAATGTACCATCCATGGCAGAATAATGGATTGTAAGATACGGATTATTATAATCCCTGCTGCTGCGGAGAGCAGAGGCAGCATGGCTGCTGCTGCATAGGGACAGAGGTGGTGCAGCGGTGGCATCGCATAGAGGTGGCTGGGAGAGAGAGGGAGAGGGCTCGGAGACGGAGAGAGGGTGGTGGCTGAATGGCTTGAGAGAGGGTGGCGTGGAGAAGAGCTACCTTGCCAGTGTTTAACCAAACTTTGATGGACTAGCTAGACTAATTTGTGGCTTCAATTCAATGTTCAAATTCCATATATATTATGTAATTATGTATCTCATTGTTCCCACTTAGTACCTTCAATTCAATGGTCAAATTGCATATATATTATGTAATTTTGTATCTCATTTATACAAATAACATTTGTTTCTATTGTTGTATGTTCAATATTTTCATATGTAGAAATATAATTGACTTTGGTGAATATCGTGCTAATTGTTGTGACATACAACAATCTTTTGCTGATGGCGCATGTCTCGACAACGTGTTTACAATGTTTCATTGAGTGTGTCCGTGATGACTGTTCTAAACATATTCCTCCACTGAATGCTCACCAGCTCATTCTAGATGTTAATGTTGGGGTATGACTTCTACATTTATACCTCTTTTTTAAATGCTTAGCATATATGGAAATTACATAATACTTCTCTATCCTATTAGGCTATATTGAACTTTGAGGAGTAGGAGCAACATAGTAAGTCTCCTCGTCCATTTGACCCTGAAGTTTTGGAGAGTTACTTATTGAAGACACTGCCTTCCTTCAAGCAGCTGGATGACTACAAATCAGTTAATTTCTATTCCTTGACCCATCACACTCTCACTTCATATTGCTGCATTTAAATTTCAATCAAATCATTCATATCAACCATAGTGTATTCAACATTTGTTATTTCCATTTTGTGTGCATGTAGATAATGGTACCCATGCTACGCTCTGAACATTGGACATTGTATGTTGTTAATCTTCAGATTGGACGCATACATGTGTTAGATTCGAACCCATATGGACCAGAGATGGGTGGGACTATCTGGAAAAATTACCATTGTATACCTATGGATATGGGTGATAGGAAGGTTTCATGGGCCAGGTTAATAATGACTAGGCTCAATCTAGCCATACAAAATGCTCGACCAAGATCAGCCCTCCCTGCTTTTTTGAAGTACCCTATTGAACTCTTGAATAACTGCCCAACAATGAAATTGGGGTCTAATGATTGTGGATTTTTTGTTATGAGATATATGCAATACTACGACTACATGGTTGGAGCTATGAATGCAGTCATTGTTTCGGTACATAATATATAGATAGTATTTTTGTTGCTATGACATAATGTATGTATAGTTTTGTCTAACTCACCTTTTCCTTATATTGGTTTGCAGGATAATTCAGAGGACATTCGCTCTATTGTACTGAAGTACCTAATATTCCATCGACTAAACAGAAACAGCTCCATGGTTTCCCATCTGGATAGATTCAAGTTCTCTCAGTAGTAGCCTAGTATAGTTTACTCTCTGAATGGTAGTCTGAACATGATGGTCTGATGGCTTTTGGTGGCTTCAAGTTATTTCAGTACTAGCTTAGTTTAGGGTACTGTCACTGAATGGTGTTGATGTACATATTGGTTTGTTGGCTTATGTTAGCATTCAGATAATACTTATGTCCATATGCAGCTCTTAGCAAACTCTTATATATGTCGTTCCAGATATGTTTTAGATGGACATATTTATATATGATAGTTATGCACTTTATCATTTGTGTTCTGGTTTTTATATCTTCTTCAGTGATGTACTTCAATGCATCGGATGTTTTATTTTGTTATTTACTGTATGCGCCTGTTTATCCAGTGCCAATGTGCTGCCTTTCTAAGTTCAGTTATGTACAATATTTTCAGTTCTTCTCTGTATTGATTATGCAAAAATCTGATACGGTTTATGCATATAACTGAACTGGTTTACGTTCTTTTATATACTTATTTACTGTATGCGCCTGTTTATCCGGTGTCAATGTGCTGCATTTCTATGTTCAGTTATGTACAATATTTTGAGTTCTTCTCTGTATCGGTTATGCAAACATCTGATACGGTTTATGCATATAACTGAACTGGTTTACGTCTTTTTATATACTTATTTACTGTATGCGCCTATTTCTCCACTACTAATGCGCTGCCTTTCTATGTTCAATTATGTACAATATTTTCAGTTCTTCTCTGTATTGATTATGCAAAAATCTACATATTGGTTTACGCTTATTCATTCAGTTTTTTCGTTTGGCGCCAGTACATACATATTGACTTCAGCCAGTACATACATATTGACTTCAGTTCGCCGGCTTTGTGATTTTTTCAACATAAATACTGTATGAGATGCAGTGAATATATGATTATATAGCCAAACAAACCCAACAGTAGCATAGCTCATAAGAAATAATTACGTTGCATTAATAAATATAATCCATACAGTGAGCTTTTAAAGTAAATATTCATATTCATCAAATAGTATCATGATCATAACATTTCAATATCATCCATTATTTATGTATAAATGTTTTACAATCATGTCAAATTATCGTCATCCGAACCATGTTCTTCAGAATCAGTATGTTTATGTTTTTTTGATGTGGATGTCTCATTCCACTGCGGGGCCATTGTTGAATTTTTGTTTCTAGACCCAGGCAGTCGTCCTCTGTTTCTATCAGCAAGGCTAGCCAATTTTACCCTATTTTCCTCTATAGACAAGCAGGTTCGACTGTTGTGTCCATCAGCAATGCCATATTTTTGGCACTTTCGAGTCTTCTTCTTTTCTCCTTTCGCACCCAGTTTCAGAACTCTTTGTTCACTAGATTTTATCGTCCTTCCCTTTGGCCTTGCATTATTTGGACGCACTAAGCTTATGCCATCTACATCATATTCCAGTCTCTACATGCCATACAAAGAAGTATTTATAGGTACAAATGTTATGATGTCAGATTATAAATATTTACTAACATTAAATATACAGAATATCTACAATTTAATAAATTTAGAATTCATACCTTTCTAACATCCCCATATTGTGTTCCTTCACAATCATCATTTCCAACAAGCGTCATTTGCAGTTCAGATTGATGATGTGCATCAATATTTAAGCCTCCATCCTACTCATTAGTGCATTATAGTCAATATTACAAATAATGTATAAATCATCCCATTTATTTGCATTATACATAAATTACATTGTTTTTTTGCCATAATATTACCTGTTGTCGTGAATGTACTGCCACATGCTCCTCGTTATCACATTGCGATACATGTTCACCTTCAGCGTTTCCAACAGCATCCTCTTCGCCCTGCAACGTTTATTTTTTACAATTAGCAATAATTAAGTTCTGAATAAAATGTTGAACAATTTTATATAAAAGAACACCCACATGGTTGCCCTCTCCAGTACTTGCACCACCAGCATCTTCACATCCTATATCTGGCTCTAAACGCCCAAGCATCTCCAATAGTTCATCCATTGTGTCCAAGGCCTTATCACTCCCTGCCTTTGACATACTAGCTTGGTTTACTACCTTCATTGCCTTTTTAAGCAACATTTTTTGCCTATATGATTTTGTTTCTCCATCTTTTCCACTCATTTTCCTGTCATCTCTTGAAAATACCACATCTTGCCTAGCTGAGTATGTGTAACGCTGTAGAATGTATTCCTTAGGTATGCTTTCTAGCTGAATGTGCATGAATGTTCGGATTAGATGCACACAAAATAGTCCTGCATTTAAACAAGGGTGCAACATTTCACATTCACCTTTAATTATTAGAGTATAAATAATATGATGTTATATCTTAACTCTTGCTTACCTGTGTGTTCCCACTGTTTGCATTCACATTTAAACATTCCTGCCTCTACATCCGCCTTCACTTTGAATTGGTGTTGCCCCCACACGATTCTTTTCGATCTTGATGTATGATGCACCAACCAATCATTTGCGCCTCCATCTGGATCAAGTGTTATCCTATATGCAGTAGCGTATTTTATTGACTCCTCGAACCTATTCATCACAGCCCTTGTGTATGCCCTTGCAACCCTAATTTCGAACATATATAGTGTTGTGGTTTCTTTTTGACCCTGCATATAAAATAATTAGTTACGTCTTGCGAGCCTACTAAATAGTATAATGCATAAATAATATTACATACCATACATCCTAGTGTTTCCTTTCCTTCTTGCATCTTCCTGCTATGCAGTAGTTTCAACATTTGCTTTGCAAACTCATGAAGTGGGGTGTTTGAATCAACATGAGCGCTCTTCACGAGTTTGTTCATGCTCTCGCTACGTTGCGTAGACACCATAAGCCCACAATAGTCATGTTTGAAAAAAACAGGAATCCAATCCTTACGCATTTCATATAATTTTCTAAGTGTTCCATCTTTATGCAGGTTGAATTCATCAATCAACATTTTCCATGCAGCCTCAAACTCTATTTCAGTCAATGGATGATGTACTATAGACTGGAATTTTGTCATAAAATCCGCTTCAGCATAACATGCATACAACTCATTTAGAAATGGCATGTACCTATTTTGCACATGCCATAGACACAACCTGTGGACTATGTTTGGGAAGACCCGACGTAATGCCACTAGCATTGCAGGGTCTTGATCTGTAAATATACATTGTCGGACAATATTAGATGGTTATTTTTATGTAAACATCGTATGGTACATAACAAAACAAGACTCACATGCATTGTAAATATGCACAAGATATTGAATTTATATTCCATGTACTGCAAGTTTATAGTTATTATATATACATAAATCATACCTGTCAACATTACTCTTGGTCCTTCAGTCCCCATGCATGTCTTGAATGCATTAAACACCCACTCGAATGTTTCAACAGTTTCATCTCCCAACAATGAGAACCCAAACATTGTGCATTGTAGGTGTTGGTTTGCACCAACAAACATTCTTAGGGGTTTTCCATACAAATTAGTCTTATGAGTTGTATCAAAGGTAACTGCATCCCCAAAATCAACATACTCTCCTTGCTGACTAGCATGAGACCAAAAAATACTCAATATTTTTCCTTCGCTGTCTAACTGGAAATCAGAGAAAAATTGTGGATTATCCCTTTTGCATAATGAAAAAAAGCCAAAAGCTTAGACACATCATTGGCATTCTTTTCTCGTTGCTTTGCCTGTTTCCTGTATAGTTCAAAAAAAATTGTAATTATTACTCATTAACTTGACATGGATTTTAAAATTTATATAATAAATTCATAAAGAAAATTATTCTTACAAATTAGTAATGTCCTTTGCTGTAATTGGTACGAATTCAGGACCACCATGCATCTCAGACACGAAGTCCATGATACAGTGTTGCGGGATTCTGCTTTGCTGCATTGAACTGAGAAACTCCATGTACTCAGGATCATGAGTCTTGTTGCATTGTAGGTGTTTCTTTACAGTATCCTTCTTAATGAAATCATGATTATGTTCTAAGTGGACCAGATCGATTCTTACGGCTACAATATTTTCTTTTGAGTCATCATAGTTTTTTTTAGTTTCAAACCAGCCTTGCATTGTGTTCTCCTCGATGATGTATTACGGATTCTTGGATTACTAGCTAACCTTTCTGTATTTCTACCCTCCATTGAACAATTTAACCACTTACAGTTCTTTCTCTCCCTATACTTTTTAAGTGAAAACCAACCTCATATGCGTAACAACTGTAAAAATTGTATGCCTCATCGACATTTCCAAATGTCATATCGATCCTAGGCACCATGGTTGGATCAATACTTTCAGGCTGTGAATTAACATAATCATAAATACAATTAATTTTATATTAGTTATACTCTTAATGTTATTTAAATTGTATAATAGACATAACCAAAGATAAATAACTTACATGACTTTGGAGGATATTAGGTGTATCTTGTTCATGATCACTAATGGTCCTCATAGGCACCATTTGATTTGCTGCTACCATTGTTTCAATTACTGTTGTATTGCCATCATTGACCCCTGGCGCTTGTAATTCTGCAGGTGGTGTTACTATATTTATCCGTGGACTCGCACCACAGTTTGGAGATACAATTCTTGGTGTGGGCGTTGCTGGTAGACCACTGCATGTGTCTGCAAGCCGGCCATCATATTTGACTAATTATTTTATGAACTGAAGTAATTATACAATTGCTAATGTACCTAGTGCAGCTTTGTGCAATGACGCAGAACTATCATCGCCTGTTTCTTCTTCTCTGCCGTCAGCCATTGTAAACAATGCAATACAATCAGCCGCCAGTTTCCTTTTTATATGCCCTGTGCTAACCAATCTCGTGTACAATGTTTACGCTATTTTGTTCGGTCAATTACAGTCTATAAAGTTTGTTCCTGCATGCCCGGAGATATTGTCGGACACGTGATAACAACCCGAGAGAATTTATCTCGTTTTGTTGAAACAGATTTATCCAGTTACGCAATTGTATATACATATTTATGCCTCGCGTTTCTGCTTACGTGCATGCTGGGCGATATTTTCGGGAGGCTTCAGTTATGATTCGCGATTTTATCGCATATACCTTTTTACGCTAAAATACACACGCGTTTACGTTCTGTTGGCTTATGATTTACGCTGTGGTTCGACCAGACCAGTAGACCGTCGAACAAACCTACGGTCTACCCGGTTCCGTCTAATTGGCTAGGGCTTCCTGATACTAATGGAAGCCCTGGGCTTACATTAGTCCGTCCATATATATATATATATATATATATATATATATATATATATATATATATATATATATATATATATATATATATATATATATATATATATAACAATTCATAATCTAGATTGCTCATAACATTGAATAATTATTTTATTTTCTACATTTATATGATGTTAATTCATTATATTATACAAAAATATTTATTATTGTACGGCTTGTGAGCAGACTCTAAGGGGTGTTCGGTTTGAGGAATCACTCTATCCAAGATGAGGTAGTGCATTATGAGTCTATTCCTTGAATTTGTTGGGATGACTCTATTACTCATGTTAATACTAACTAACTAATTATGAGAAATAAGGTGATGATAGACCAACTCATTCCGTTCCACACATAGACGGACTCACCGCCCAGGCGCCATAGACCACTTTCTGGTCTGCCTCGCCGCCTCATCGGAGCACATAAGTCAAAATATTTAAACCCAGATGATAATATGGGTCTATAGTTATTAGCAGTTGATAATCTCGTCTAGGTTATCTTTAATTTCTGGGTCTGTCTAGGCTATCTTTCTAGGTCCGCCACTGATTTCACAAACCAAATAAAAAGAAAGTTTTTTTCTCAAACCAAATACCCTATAAACTAAGTCGAACATCTTGCTTTAGCTCGTCGAGTGAACATCTTGCTTTCGATCCTATTTAATAATAATAGGAAATCTTGATTCGATATAAGCCACAAATTTAGCCCGTGCCCTAGCACTGATTGATAGAACATTTATTCAATATTGAGTTGAACAAATTTAAATTACACACATATTTTTTTTCGGAACGAAGATGTTCAAAATTGAGATGAGAAAATTTATGTGGATGTTTTTTATATGTGAAGTTATTAAGAATTGACATGGAAAGTTTTGGATTGGGTTTATTAAGAAAATTAGCAGGTAGTCCACAGAGAAGAAATGAAAATACACTTCAGTAAACAGTAGTAATTAACCACAGTACAGTATAATAATTCCATGAAAAGAATCCAATAAAGCACTAACAACTACACTAGATCACGAAGTAAACATCTGAACACGGGCCATTATTATCCCACACACAAAGACATGTTCTAGCAATTTGTAGCACCCACAGTTAATTACTGCTTCAACCATGCTTTAGCGAACATTTTGTACTTGTCCTTGTTTTCAGTATAGAAGGCGACGAGCTGGTCTCTGTCCGGGACGCACTGCCTCAGAGCTTCGTAGGAATTGTACTCCTCGGACCAACGACGCAGAGCAGGGTACTCGTCTTCGTCAAGCACAGCCACTCCGGTCACCTCCTCCACCATGCTGAGCCAAGGACCCAACACACCGGCGGCGATGTCGACGTAGCCGAGGGTGTCGCCGCCAAAGAACCTCTTCCCTTGGAGCTGTACCTCCAGAAGCGCCAGCTTCTGCTTGGCCTCCTCCACCAGAGCCTTCTGCGCCTCGCCCTCGGCCCAGTGTGCCATCCAGAACGGCACGACGAGCTGTCTCACTCATCACACCATCCAGAGTCCAGTAAAACACACGGAGGAGATGAAGTGCCGGGGCCGGCCTTCTAGTTTCTGAAATGAGAATATATATATATACCTTGTCCATGAAGTCTGCCCAGAAACGGGCCACGGCACGGTCATGAGGGTCGGCGGGGAGGAGAGGCGGCCCGTCGAAGGCCTCGTCGACGTACTGGACGATGGCGAGGGACTCGCAGATGGCGCGATCGCCATGGAGGAGCACGGGCACCTTCTTGTGGACAGGGTTTTTGGCGAGCAGCAGCTCGCTCTTGTTGCTCAGGTCTTCCTGGACCAGCTCGTACGGCACGCCCTTGAGCCGCAGAGCGGCCTCGACGCGGTGCGAGAATGGGCTGGTGAAATGGCCGATGATCTTAACAGGCGGAGACATGTTTCTGCTAGCTGCCTGGTTCTGGGCTCTGCCTGCTTGCTGTTGCAGTGTTGCTGCTGCTGCTGCTTGCTGCTTTTCTTGGAGAAGCTTGCTGAACCATTCCCATTTATAGGAGAAAATCAGGACTGCTTGGCTCATGCATATCGATATGGTCAAACGCAGGTGGGCTGCTGAGAAAGAGCACTTTGACACAAACATCTGCTGCTTGGTTGCTTCAGTCCACAGAATAAGCCCAATAAACTAGGATTCATGCAGGCCGGAGAGGTTTTATTTACCAAAGATCTGGAACGATCATCATGAACCATATGACTGGTACGGTATAAGCAGTGACCTCAGCAAATCCATGTGTGGGCATTTCTCTTCCGAACATAGCCGAACAAGTTTCAGTTCTGGCTTGGAAACTTCTTTCAGTTTCACTTTGTACCATCGTCACGGCACGGCGGCCGTATTTGGTTTTGTCTTACCTGCAGAACACACGGTACAACCTCCTTAATTGGCAACTGTTACGATATATATCTTCCTTTGAAGGTGCGACCTACTCTTCTGTCTGTCTCTTGATGTTGGACCACCCCGAAAGGCGAAAGGTACTATGTTTTCTTTGTTAGGGCATGTTAGAAAATTAACTTGCTGCTTGTGTTGGTGGAACATGCTTTTTACCATCGAATTGGGGTGTGCTCTGAATGTTTTAGACGTGTCTTGTGTCCCTTCCAAACGTTCTTGTGATTTCTGCATATTTTGCTGCTCTTGCTAACACTGACAATAGTCAATGTCTACTCAGATGCATTCATCCGTCTTCTGAAACAACTTTTCGAGGGTCTATGAAGGCTTTCTAGCAAAGAGCACAGGTCAGTTTTGAGACACTTCATTGCCGCCTTAATGACTATCTCATCTAGCACTCCTGGTGCCTATGCTATAATCCGAACAAACCTTTAAAGATAGTTTTGCAGAGATTTGCCTGCCTCTAGTGTACATTGGAACAATGCTTGTGTCGTCACTCGTTTCTCTTGAAAGCCTTGAAAGCTTGTGATCAGCTGGCTCTCATGTATTGATCTACCCTAGACAAAGCGATGAATACTCGGTCTGAGATATGCCTCTTGCGACAATGATGGATTACATGGCTAGTACTACCATATTTCCGCGAAGAATGGATTAGTTGATTCGTAGTTCATGAAAAACTGCTTTGGGTCAAACTGCCCATCATAAGAAGGAAGTCGGGGGTGGCTTGTATGCAACATGTTAGGGGACTACTTGTAGATCCCTTGAAAGTGGAGATGCGCTATCATAATTGTAGATCCTTGGACGAAGGTGCTTGTGTTGAGACATCCACTTTGCTCTTGTCTTTGTTATAGATCTTCTTCCCTTCTCGTATGATAAAGCACTTTAGAGTATTCATCTGCCTGTCTCCGAAGCTGAGCAGCCAAAAACAGCTTCTGCTTTTGTATCTCCATCTGCCTTTGTATCGCTTCTAGTCCCTCAATCTTTGCATCAACATCATCCTACTGAACCAAGAGCCTCATATCTTTTCTCTTCTCCTGTCTTAAGTTGCTAGATTTGATCTGGTTGATGTCATCATTGTAATCTTGTTCTTCAAGGATGTTCGCAATATTGGTTGTGCCAACAACATGTCAACACTCCTGTTGCGGAGGCATGATCATGGTCATTGATGAGTTCACCAGAGGTGGATGCCAAATATTGGATACTTGTCGAGATTCTAGAAAGAACAAGAATAGGGCAACGCCATTAGTTTAATAATCATACTTCCCTCTAAAGGTCTCAAATAGAAGAAGGTACAAAATAGAGTTTATGTCTCATAACAAATGTGTATAACATGATTGGTTCTTAAGGCTCCAAAGCTATATAATTACTCTGTTATGACCGATGTACACATTTATATAAAACTACTATTATGACCATGTTATTAAACTATAGCCCTTCACTATCGAGAGGATACAATTATATTATTTTACAATTCTAGCATGTTGTACATGTCTTTTCTTCTCCCTAAGAGCTTTCTTCATCTTTCTTCTCTGAAGGTGTTGAAGCTTTGCCTTCCAATGCTTTGGCTTTACATAATCTTTAGCTTCGTGTAACCTTTGGTCTTGTGTGACTTTCAGCTTTGCCATCGCCTTAAGCTTCTCTAAGTGGTTATATGTTTGTCCTTGATTGAGGTTCTTATCATGTAAGATTTCTAAACATTAATTGTAGTAATGTGGGCCTTCGGTCAAGGACCTTCTCCTCAACAACGAGAGAGATATCTTCGGTCCCGTCAATATGGTTGTATTAAGAAAGTGCATGACCATGCCAATATGATTAAAAAGTTAACCATGAAATGACAATAGAGTTAGTCACAAGCTATAATCCACTATAGGTCGAGTGAAATGTTCATAACCATATTGTGTGGCGTGGCACAAATCTCAAGGATATCGTGTGGCAAAAGGATGAAGACATGCGTATATCAAGGTTCATATGATATTATCTTTTATGTGTACATGAGATTCAATATATAACGCTAGGCATCGCTATTGACTAATGGCTCAAAAATATTTTTTGATCATGGTTGTCTACACATGAACCTAATAGATCACATAATTAAGTGGTTAGAACAGTTGCTTAGATGATTGACTATAGTGTAAGCGGGAGATTGTTGAATATATGCTTAGGAGACAATCATGATTTTCGTAATAATAATAATAAGCCTTTAGAATAAACGTCCATCAACAAGGACCTATATATACGAAGGAGCTAGTGTACTTGAGAAATCATCTTAGCCACAATTGTCGCCTCTCTCCCTAGGGTTGCAGGAGCTTAAGACGCTGCCACCATTTCTCTTGCTGCACGCGCGGTGCTAGCATATCGACGTCACAATGTTTCATCCCTATACGTGTGGATACTATGGAGATGCTACTAATGTTACCACGGTGTTGATCAGCAACCAAATTGAGGAGGATGGGTGAACATGTTGCTGCTGTTACTAATACGTGATGACGTTCGACTACTTACACTGTATTGATGTGTCCTTTTTTGCTATGCTACATGTCTAGTGGTAACGTCCATGATTCTCTACTCATATGTTATCTTTCTTAAAACTAATAGATATACTAGTACGTATTGTACACATTTTCCAATAGTCGCAATCTAAGTTTGTATCCAACAGATTGTGCATACGGTCGTACAAAATATTGTTTCACATTGTATACAATATTGTTCACAAATCGAAGTTTAAAATAGGAGATGCGATAGACTGTTGGAGAAAACCTAAGACCGTTTGAGTGCCCCGATTACAACATGTTTCCCAGAATAACTCGGTATATGGATGTTTGTCCATACCTATCTATCTATATATGGACCTAAAATCACTTTTTTAATAAAGGTTACCAAATTATTTTGATGCCCTTTTAGGGCTTGTTTAGTTAGGAGTGAATTGAAAGAGATTAGAGGGGTTTATCTTTTTTGCTAGTCAAAATTGAATAAATAGGGATTAAATCCCCTCTGAGTCGTAGGTAACGGAACAAGGTCTTTTAAATACCTCAGCTTAAAATCTTGGACTCACCGCTGGGTCTAACCTAACAAGTAAGCTACATTTAGCTTGCCAATTGTAATTGTCGAGTACCTAGGAACGGGGTACCTGGAATAAGCCTATAAACCTGTCACACCCGGGTTTCGGGGCACCAAGACCCGGGCGCGAACATAATCACCAGGTGTGCTGGGACTGTAACACCCCTGGTGTTACTGTTACTAAAACTGGAGCATGACATCATAAACATTGGCATTGCATATGTTGTCACACCTAGAGTGCATCCACTAGGTAAAAAAATTCAAACAAGTTGTATTGTTTTGATGTTTTGCAAATATAACCCTGGAATAGGAAACTTAACCCTAAATAGGGATTAAGAGGGTAAAACAAGACCCAAATTGAGAGAACACTAAAGTTTAAGTAAAATAGTCATAAAATATTACTAAGAATGGGTTTAAGTTGCATTTACACTCCTGAGATACCAAAAACCCTAATTGAAACCCTAGAAAACCCTAAATCCAAACCCTAGGGGCCTATATGCAAAATTAGTCCACTTTTCGACTAAAGTGCAAAAACCATGATAAATGAGTATCCTAAGTCATTTGGTTCACAAACATGTGGATTTGTAAGCCAAATCTTGGATTTTGGACTTAATTGCAAAATGGACCTCATTTGAGTTCTTTACTAAGTCTGAAAATCAGAGAATTGGCTCAACTTTGGGGCTTTGTAACTTTTAAATTCTAAGGTTTTTGCCCTAGGTCACCACATCAAACTTGTAGACCTATCAAAGGAGAACAATTTTGCTTAAGAGTGTAAGCATAGTTGTTGAGAAGAAATTGGAAATAATTAAGCCCAAAGTTGGACTGTTAGACTACTTAAAGTCTGAAATCAGACTAACAGTGGGATGGCATGAACTTCAAGCTCAATTCCAAGCAAGATCCAGTGACTTTTTGTGGGAGCACAATATAGCAAAGTTGTAGCTGGTTTGTAGCTCTACAACTTTGGTGCAGAGAGATGATGCAGTTGTTGTGCGAAATCTGGAAAGGAAGTGCCCTGAAGTTGCTGTGTCAGGTTCATCTGAATGGAACTCACCATTGTACAGTAGCCTGCTATGGATCAGGACGCCAGCGCAGGATGCTCACCGCCGACGACCGATCTCCACCGCGATTCGCGCCACCGCCGTTGCGATTTACGTCACCGGTGACTCGATAAGCCTGCCAGCTAATAGCTCTTCGCCTGAGGATGACTCCGGTGACTCATCGCTGTACCCCCGTGCTTTGCGGCTTGGGCTGATAAGCTCACCGGCGACAGCCGCCTTCCGGTCTTGTGCCACGTAATTGAACACCTCTATTGCATCGCCGTGACTCTCTATAGCCATCTAATCATCGCCGGTGAGGTCGCCACCGCGGTAGACACGAGTTCGCTGCGCCAGTGAGCCCCCTTCTTGCAACCGCCGCGCGTCATCGTTTCAATTCCCGGCCACCGCTCTCCCTCCCTATAAATTGAAGCTGCTGTCAGCTCCGCAGCACCATCACGTACCACACCACCTAGTATCGCCCACAATCTTGCAACCGTGAGCTCCAATTTCAAGTTTCCCCCAAATCTGTTCTGAACCACCGCGAAGAACATCTCACCGAGGTCACCCCAATTCAGGTTAGTTCTGACCCTCTGCTCCCTTGTTTAAGTACTCTCATATGTCTGTGATACCTGCCAATCCACTCAATTGAACTAGGAAACCTTTGGTCACCGGGAACGCGTGCGGTTGTCCTCATCATCCGCGGCCTGCATGGACAGCGCTTGATAGTTTACCAATCCTGAAATTAAGTTAGGGGAATCGTTCGGGGGAGGTCCAATTCGGTGTTTGCCGCTTGGGGCTGCCAGTCTTGGCTCCCTTCGGCCGGTCTGCACGCTCGCCGGAGCTCTGCCGCGCTCACCGTCGTCGAGGACCTCGGCTTGGCAGGAAATAGAACGTGAAGGGTTTATGTGTAAACCGTAAGTGACTCAGAGGAATAGTAACCGAACCCGTTCCCAGTTAGTTAGAACACCGAGGGCCCTTCTGCAAGATTGCCAGCGTGGGCGCGGGCACGCGCCCTTTTCCTGTGTTTGTTGGGCCGGCTGGGCTAGAATCGGCCCAGTACTGTTGAAACTTTTCCTTTTTTCTTTTTCAGTAGAGCTTTGAAAAGCTATAGAAAATTATAGAAAAATCCTAGAAATGTCAAACTAATTTTCCTAGATTCCTTATTTTTCATAGTATTTAATAAAAATAGTTGACTGATTTTTAGAACAAATAGGGAATTTTGGAGTATTTAAAGTAGCTTAAAACATTGCTTCTGGATTTTTAGAAAATAGATAATAAGTCCAAAAATGCCCAAATTTTTTATATGAACTCAAAACATTATTTAGAAGCTTTGGGTAGAATTTGGTTTGGTTTGAACCTTGTTTGATAATTAGAACCCAAAACCCCCACCCCCTGCTCTTTGAACTTCACTGTTGACTCCGGAAACCCTAGGTGCTCGGAGTTCTGTGAAGGAAAATTGTATTCAAGACCTTTAGATAATAAATTCTTATTATCCTTGCACTCTCATGAGCATTACATGGCATTCATTCTTATATACATATATATGGTTAAATCTAGAAAACGAGGAAGAGGTTGAAGTAGAAGAGGAGAAGACTTCACCACCACTACCTGCGGAACCTCAGGCAGGGAATTGTTTTTACTTTGACATCTGCCTCGGTGCATTTGCCACCTCCTTGTGTTTTAAAAACTTTTTTCACTTGCTTGATGCATTAGGTGATAGAGTTGATTACCAAAACAATTCCTGCATTACCTTCCTTGAATTTGATTGCCTTCCTTGATTACCGTTTTACACTTAGCCCTGCCTTAGAAAAACAAATGTTTTGTTTTTACCAAAGATGATATGGCAAAAGAGGGTGGGATGTTTTTGAAAACAAAACTTGATGGTGGATCCATCATGGCCGTGATGGGTTCAACATCGGAAAAGATGTACCTCTGCCAGGTACCAAGCTTTGGGTTTTGAAATGATTAAGCTGAGACCGGGCGGGTGACTTGCACGAGAAGAGAGTCTCGGTGTAGTGTCTCCGTCTGAGTCGATTAAGGACCGTGTCGATGTAGGCTTGCTGACCGAGGACCCTTTAACTGGTCACATGCCTCGTCATGGGTAAGCCTTGCCTCGGGCAGACTAACGCCAGAATAAGATAACACGCAATGGGCGTGGAGCGGTGGCGAGAGTAGTGTGTACCCTCCGTGGCAAGAGGCTGGACGGTGGTGTATCTGTGCTCTCGGTTGACGTGAACCTGATCTGGTCTTAAGAACCCCGGTGGCGGGTTGACATATGCAAGGGTTAAGTGCTACATATGTCGTGTGATCGGAGAACCTCAGCTGAGAACAATCGATTTGGATCACCGTACCTTCGCGGTTATGAAGACTTGGTCACTGCCCTATAAGTAGAACCCCAGTAAAGATAAAGGGTTGTTAAGAAATTGGCTAGTGCAGGTCAAGTGATTGAACTAGGGTAGAAAGAACTCTAGAGACAGGTAATCTTACTTAACCTGACAAAATAAAATTGGATTTTAAGGATCCACTTTAGTAAGCATTTCTGCAAACAAAGTCATCGATTATTAATAAACCTTACCTTGACTCCCTTATAACCAGCATACCCTTGAGAGTCTTTTCTTTAGTCGGATAAGTCTTGCTGAGTAATTCCATACTCAGGGTTTTATTCCCTATTGTTTTTAGGTGAGGAAGCAACAAACTTTTGTTGTTTCTGTTCCAAGGTGGTTCCAAAAGAAGAAAAGCAAGAGTAAGGCTGCAGGAGGAAGAGTTCCTCCATAAGAACTTTGTTTAAAAACTTATCGGGAGGGGTTTTTGCCTCCCTTGGTGTGTAATAATACTACTCTGCGCTCATAAGTTATCCTGGTCTGTAATATATAACTTTGTCTTACTTTTTAAATAAAGGTAAGTTTATGTAATCGCTTCCACATTTTCGTATCTCTGATGATCTGTAATGTCTGCGTGACGGGTGAAACGCTCTTGGGAAAGGTAAGAAAAGCAGATACCAAACTTGTCAAGTAATTCAGGGGCACTTACAGGGTTGTCTGAGGTCCGTTGGACAAGGACAACTATAGGTGGGCCTAATAACTTGGGAGGTTCCATCACAGAGACCAAGTCTCACACATATGATGAATCATGGCATAGGATCGAATGTCATATCTTTACTACATAACAAGAGTTCTATACAAACTAAATAAATAATTACATTATAAGGAGACAACGGTCCAGCAACCCAAAGTTGACTGGGAGACGACCACCTAGATCTCTCACGAACACATCACAACATCCTCCAAGCGCCTCATCCTGCGGTACCTGTTCTTGACCTGTGGGGGGTGTGAGACAGCAAGAGTGAGCTCACATACATTCATAGCTCAACAAGTTGTGGGGAATAATGTGCATGAACTCGCCAAAGATGGGAGCTCATGAAGTGTAAGGCTTACCAAAGAGAATGGTTGTAGCTGAGCATTGCTTTTAAAGTTGGTCAAAATTTTATTAGCAGTTACTAAGTATAAGTAAATACCAACCCAATTAAGTAGTAGAACAAAAGTAACAACATCACCTGCGATGCAATGCATATGACAAATTGAATTTAGTTCCATAAATTAATCATGTGAGTGTCCGAGCTGCTCATGACCGTGAGCACGGCTAGTATAGCAGTTTTACACTCTGCAGAGGTTGCACA
Source organism: Zea mays (assembly GCF_902167145.1). NCBI lineage: Eukaryota > Viridiplantae > Streptophyta > Magnoliopsida > Poales > Poaceae > Zea > Zea mays. Next base: position 151,439,174 of record NC_050098.1, read on the forward strand.
TCTTTACCCACAAGTCATGTTACCCATCTGCCAAGAGACGGCCAATCCCATACACCTCTACAGAGGAGGCGAGGCAGGGTAACACTACGAGGCCTTTACAAAGTTCCACTAGCTTCAGAAAACCCGCTACAGTTTATAGGAAGCTCCAATGCAGGAATCCCTCGCCTGACCGCCATCGCAGCAAAATCAACCTGAGGACCTCCCTACACTGACCACTCCCCTACTGCCCTTGCCCCTTTCGGGTAAGGTAGTCCTCCACTAGCTTTTCTAATTAGTCAGCCAAGGACGTCCCATTAAACCCTTGTGGTAGCACTGTTTTCCCGGGTGGTTCTCCATGTTCCAATTAACATAATGATCTTATCATGAACAATAACTAACAACTGATAATAAAGGTATAATCATGAATAAAATGTATCTCCACACCCATAACCACATAAAGCAATAGCAAGTACTACCCAAAAAGTGTAGTGGTAATCAAGGTATAAAGATAGTCAAACTGGGGTAATCTATTGGGTCCCATCAAAATTAACCTATGCAGATCATTATGATTAATTAGAACATGAGTGGGTAAAAAGAAGTGTTCAAGGGCACAACTTGCCTGGGACTTGAGATTCTAGGTACCAGGATGATCTTCAGGTGACTTGTAACCTCACGCTAGTCGTAGCAATACAACAAACATGATATAGGCAAAATCAACATTACATCAAACATAAGAACAACTGCATAATAATATTCTACGCATTGCTACGAGATCGTAGAAACAAGAACCACTAAATTCGGAGCTATGGTTATTAAGTTAGGAATTTCTGAAGTTATTTAATACCTAGAATAGAGTTATTCATGTGAATAATTTTAAATCAAGTTTCATGGTTAGACAAAGGTATTAGGTAATAAACAATACTTAAACAAAATTAATGCCACTGGAATGAATCAATTTGGATCTAAATTCATCAAGTTATGAATTTCATAAGTTTGGGACATTATTTTGCATTAAAAAGAATTTCTGTATTTAATTTAATACATTTCTGAGTTATTTGGACTGCGACAACTATTTAAAAGAAACCTAGGGGGGTCTGCGTAAGAGACACCAAGACTCAGAACTCCCACAATGTGGACTGCGGGTTGTTTATAGTTAAATAAAAGGTCTCTTTTGCAAAACACGTAGGTCGAAAGGGTATCGGTTAATTCTGGCCGCCCGATTCGTATCCTGCGGTTCAAATTAGATCACGAAGGGCTACGCTTCAATGGCCATCGGATCATCGATCAGCGGTCCAAACGCCATCCACGACAACCCCTAACCATGACCATTTGATCATCAATCCATGATCAATACCCAGCGCACGCTAATGACCCCATGATCCTAGATCTACGGCTAATCCTTTCTCCTCTACCCCACACACGCCCGGCGCTCCCCCAGACAGCGACGGCGGCGGTACCTCCCCACGGTGGAGCGCCATAGTCGCGATTCGGCCCGATCCACGCAGTAATCAAGCTTCAAGTAGGAACTGCTACATGATATAAAGACAAGGTAGAGACTAGCTGTGGGGTCCTCACCGAGATTCGCCAGCACAGGAGGACTGCCAACGACACGAGGTGGTCCATAGCGGTGCCTAGTAACTCTGGCAAGGAATTCTACTTCAACCAACCATCCTCCTGACTTGGCACGACCCTGAGCGCCTCCCTGGTGACCTGGTGAGGTTCTGAGCCAACACCTGAGAGCCCGTCGCTGGCATGAATCCGGATGGGAGGAAATCTGGCGGCCACCATGGTTGGTGTGATAGGAGAACCGAGCAGAGGATAACTCGAGCTCGAAGGACAGGGGCGTCGAGCATCCGGCCATGGGATGGGCAAGGTGGCCAGAGAGTTCTTGTTTTATATCCCAGGCGGACCCTCCTTCACCGCGAGATCCGGCCCCGATGTTTGGCAGCGGCAACAAGTTGAGATAAGGAAGAATTGCAGTCAGGTCTTATAGGTGTAGAAGGACATGGAAGAGGACGAATCCCGCCATTACAGGAGCAGTTGTTGCGCGGGCAAAGCACAGGAAGCGAGTCCAGGTGCGTTTTGCACAACAGAGTCCGGTTTAGCTGCGCGAGCGCGAGGATTTCGCTGGAGGTGGTGAAGCGGCCGTGGATCCGTTGGCCGAGCCCGCGCGATTTCTGCGCGCTTCTGTTCACGTGCGAGTCCGTAGCGCGAAGAAGATATGTCTGACGACGAGGGCCCACACGTCAGCGCTGCCGAGCGGGCCCCAGCCGACAGCGACGCAAACGCGTCATGGAGCGAGGACCGGCTCGCGGCTAGGGTTTGGGGACTGGCGCGGCGTGCAGGGAAGGTTTGGGCCGCGCAGGGAGAGCCTAGAGAGGTGGGCCGGCTGGGGATTGAGCCCAGAACGGCGCTCCCTGGCTTGTTTTCTCTTTTTTTTATTTTAGCTTTAAGCTTGGTTTTCATCTTAATTCAAAAAGAAATTTCAAATCTAAGTTCAAACTCCAGATTCGAAAATGCACAAACAAAATAAATATTCCAGCATGCAATTGTAAAAATATATTCACTTATTTATTTACTTATTATTACTTCTCTTTTCTTTTCTCCTCCCATTTTAAACTTCTAATTTTCAAACTTAAACTTGTCTCACAATTTTGAATACAAATGCAAACATACAAGAACCTCAACATGAAATACATATTCTAGTATTTATTTGTTATGTGATTAATATATTCTCATTATTTGAATATGCACAACGAAAAGGAAACTATATAGTCTCACAAGGTTTCATAAATTCTCAAACACTAAAAATAATTATATTTTTTCTGATACAAAATTTGGGCTTTACAAATCCTACCCCCCTTAAAATAATCTTGTCCTCGAGATTTGTTAGAAAAGGGGGTATAGAGAGATTAAGATATAAATTAGCTTTTAGTTTCCCATTAGTTCAGAATTAAGAGTCCACTTTGTATAAAAATCCTTAATGGGCGATTAGGAGAGTATATATATCTAGACACTTATTATGTGGGTTGATGAATGGATAGGTTGGGATAACCAGGATTATGGTAATAAGAGACTCCATGTACAGTGGATCTTGTTTCATCTAGCGATCCAACTTGATCTTTGAAAACTTGAGTTGATGCTTTTCCTCCCTTGACGTGGTTGGTCTTCTTTGGCCCTCAATCCTGGAGTTGCCATCCGAGTTAAGGACATATGGCTAAGGATATATAATTAGGATAGCCAGGGTACACGAGGTAGGTGGGTTTGAACAAAGTTTTACTTTGCTTTTGTGATATCTGGATTAGACAACCTATGATGTAGGTTAGGTTGTTGTTTACGGACGAGTTAGTCCAAGGTATTAATTTAGGGTAAGATATGTTTACAGAATTAGGGCCTAGTTTATGTCGCCAACATCATCTAACTTATTTAAGTAACTCAATTTGGATTAGATCATGTTAGATTAGGTGTGATCTAGATCAGATTGGTATAACTAGATAAGGTCTATTTATTTTAGGCTAGATCATGGTTGTTACTGTAGAGTGGGATATGTATGCCTATTAGAACAAGATAAATCCATAAGGATAAGGTAAAATCTTTTGAGGTCAGTTAGATCTATTAAGGTGACATAATTTTTTTCAAGATAAGATGAATCTACTAAGGTAATAGAGTATCTTTTAAGATAAGATGGAGCTATTAGGCTAGATATTTTTTTATTAGAATAAGTTAGGATCTTTTGAGATGAGATGGATCTAAGTGTAGGATAGAATCTTTTAAGATGAGATGGATTTTGTTAGGCTAGATACTTTAATGAGGGATAATCTAGTTTGTCTAGTTACCTTATGATTTTTTTGCTTATATGTATATGTAGATGCAATTATGGACATTACTTCACAACTCAATTCACTCAATCAAAGATCCAAATCAGACAAGTATCATAAGAACAAACATTCAAGTGCATAGATACTAAGAAAAATAGTTTTTTATGAGTAGGTCTCCTATTCCTAAAGGTCACTTTAGGTACGGGATTTCAAAGTGTGAAATCCACATTTGTCTTTAGAAGGAAAAGGTAAGGATAATCAGAGTAAAGCGGAAATAGATGAGAAAAGATTAAGAAAAGTTTAGAAAGAATCAGAGTAGCAAGGTAAGTAGATAATGGTTGTCCAGTTCTATCTAGGCTTCGTCCTACAGTCAACATTCCTCTGATACCACTTCTGTCACACCCGGGTTTCGGGGCACCAAGACCCGGGCGCGAACATAATCACCAGGTGTGCTGGGACCAAGTCTCACACATATGATGAATCATGACACATGATCGAATGTCACATCTTTACTACATAATAGGAGTTTTGTACAAACTAAATAAATAATTACATTATAAGGAGACAACGGTCCAACAACCCAAAGTTGACTGGGAGACGACGGCCTAGATCTCTCACGAACACATCACAACATCCTCCAAGCGCCTCATCCTGCGGTACCTGTTCTTGACCTGTGGGGGTGTGAGACAGCAAGAGTGAGCTCACATACGTTCATAGCTCAACAAGTTGTGGGGAATAATATGCATGAACTCGCCAAAGATGGGAGCTCATGAAGTGTAAGGCTTACCAAAGAGAATGGTTGTAGCTGAGCATTGCTTTTAAAGTTGGTCAAAATTTTATTAGCAGTTACTAAGTATAAGTAAATACCAACTCAATTAAGTAGTAGAACAAAAGTAACAACATCACCTGCGATGCAATGCATATGACAAATTGAATTTAGTTCCATAAATTAATCATGTGAGTGTCCGAGCTGCTCATGACCGTGAGCACGACTAGTATACCAGTTTTACACTCTGCAGAGGTTGCGCATCTTTACCCACAAGTCATGTTACCCATCTGCCAAGAGACGGCCAATCCCATACACCTCTACCGAGGAGGCGAGGCAGGGTAACACTACGAGGCCTTTACAAAGTTCCACTAGCTTCAGAAAACCCGCTACAGTTTATAGGAAGCTCCAATGCAGGAATCCCTCGCCTGACCACCATCCCAGCAAAATCAACCCGAGGACCTCCCTACACTGACCACTCCCCTAGTGCCCTTGCCCCTTTCGGGTAAGGTAGTCCTCCACTAGCTTTCCTAATTAGTCAGCCAAGGGCGTCCCATTAAACCCTTTTGGTAGCACTGTTTTCCCGGGTGGTTCTCCATGTTCCAATTAACATAATGATCTTATCATGAACAATAAATAACAACTGATAATAAAGGTATAATCATGAATAAAATGTATCTCCATACCCATAACCACATAAAGCAATAGCAAGTACTACCCAAAAAGTGTAGTGGTAATCAAGGTATAAAGATAGTCAAACTGGGGTAACCTATTGGGTCCCATCAAAATTAACCTATGCAGATCATTATGATTAATTAGAACATGAGTGGGTAAAAAGAAGTGTTCAAGGGCACAACTTGCCTGGGACTTGAGATTCCAGGTACCAGGATGATCTTCAGGTGACTCGTAACCTCACGCTAGTTGTAGCAATACAACAAACATGGTATAGGCAAAATGAACATTACATCAAACATAAGAACAACTGCATAATAATATTCTACGCGTTGCTACGAGATCGTAGAAACAAGAACCACTAAATTCGGAGCTACGGTTATTAAGTTAGGAATTTCTGAAGTTATTTAATACCTAGAATAGAGTTATTCATGTGAATAATTTTAAATCAAGTTTCATGGTTAGACAAAGGTATTAGGTAATAAACAATACTTAAACAAAATTAATGCCACTGGAATGAATCAATTTGGATCTAAATTCATCAAGTTATGAATTTCATAAGTTTGGGACATTATTTTGCATTAAAAAGAATTTCTGTATTTAATTTAATAGATTTCTGAGTTATTTGGACTGCGGCAACTATTTAAAAGAAACCTAGGGGGTTCTGCGTAAGAGACACCAAGACTCAGAACTCCCACAATGTGGACTGCGGGTTGTTTATAGTTAAATAGGAGGTCTCTTTTGCAAAACACGTAGGTCGAAAGGGTATCGGTTAATTCTGGCCGCCCGATTCGTATCCTGCGGTTCAGATTAGATCGCGAAGGGCTACGCTTCAACGGCCATCGGATCACCGATCAGTGGTCCAAACGCCATCCACGACAACCCCTAACCGTGACCATTTGATCATCAATCCATGATCAATACCCAGCGCACGCTAATGACCCCATGATCTTAGATCTACGGCTAGTCCTTTCTCCTCTACCCCACACACGCCCGGCGCTCCCCCCAGACAGCGACGGCGGCGGTACCTCCCCACGGCGGAGCGCCATAGCCGCGATTCGGCCCGATCCACGCAGTAATCAAGCTTCAAGTAGGAACTGCTACATGATATAAAGACAAGGTAGAGACTAGTTGTGGGGTCCTCACCGAGATTCGCCAGCACAGGAGGACTGCCAACGACACGAGGTGGTCCATAGCGGTGCCCAGTAAATCTGGCGAGGAATTCTACTTCAACCAGCCATCCTCCTGACTTGGCACGACCCTGAGCGCCTCCCTGGTGACCTGGTGAGGTTCTGAGCCAACACCTGAGAGCCCGTCGCTGGCGTGAATCCGGATGGGAGCAAATCTGGCGGCCACCATGGTTGGTGTGATAGGAGAACCGAGCAGAGGATAACTCGAGCTCGAAGGACAGGGGCGTCGAGCATCCAGCCATGGGATGGGCAAGGTGGCCAGAGAGTTCTTGTTTTATATCCCAGGCGGACCCTCCTTCACCGCGAGATCCGGCCCCGATGTTTGGCAGCGGCGACAAGTTGAGATAAGGAAGAATTGCGGTCAGGTCTTATAGGTGTAGAAGGACACGGAAGAGGACGAATCCCGCCATTACAGGAGCAGTTGTTGCGCGGGCAAAGCACAGGAAGCGAGTCCAGGCGCGTTTTGCACAACAGAGTCCGGTTTAGCTGCGCGAGCGTGAGGATTTCGCTGGAGGTGGTGAAGCGGCCGTGGATCCGTTGGCCGAGCCCGCGCGATTTCTGCGCGCTTCTGTTCACGTGCGAGTCCGTAGCGCGAAGAAGATATGTCTGACGACGCGGGCCCACACGTCAGCGCTGCCGAGCGGGCCCCGGCCGACAGCGACGCAAACGTGTCATGGAGCGAGGACCGGCTGGCGGCTAGGGTTTGGGGACTGGCGCGGCGTGCAGGGAAGGTTTGGGCCGCGCAGGGAGAGCCTAGAGAGGTGAGCCGGCTGGGGATTGAGCCCAGAACGGCGCTCCCTGGCTTGTTTTCTCTTTTTTTTTATTTTAGCTTTAAGTTTGGTTTTCATCTTAATTCAAAAAGAAATTTCAAATCTAAGTTCAAACTCCAGATTCGAAAATGCAATAACAAAATAAATATTCCAGCATGCAATTGTAAAAATATATTCACTTATTTATTTACTTATTATTACTTCTCTTTTCTTTTCTCCTCCCATTTTAAACTTCTAATTTTCAAACTTAAACTTGTCTCACAATTTTGAATACAAATGCAAACATACAAGAACCTCAGCATGAAATGCATATTCTAGTATTTATTTGTTATGTGATTAATATATTCTCATTATTTGAATATGCACAACGAAAAGGAAACTATATAGTCTCACAAGGTTTCATAAATTCTCAAACACTAAAAATAATTATATTTTTTTTTCTGATACAAAATTTGGGCTTTACAAAACCCCTTTTCGGCCCCTGCCGAGCAAGTCTTCGAGGCAGAGCATACGACCAAGTCCCCTGTCGAGCAAGCCTGCAAGGCGGAGCAGGGCAGACAACCAAGTCCCCTGCCCAGCAAGCCTGCAAGGCGGAGCAGGGCAGACAACCAAGTCCCCTGCCGAGCAAGCCTGCAAGGCGGAGCAGGGCAGACAACCAAGTCCCCCACCGAGCAAGCCTGCAAGACGCATCGAACGACCAAGTCCCCTGCAAAACAAGCCTACGAGGCAGAGCGGACGACCAAGTCCCCCGCCGAGCAAGTCAACATAAGCATACATAGCAAGGCACGTCGCCAGGGGCCACACCTACACACCCCATCCTTACAATAATCATACCGCACTATCTGATGGGACGGAGCAGCCCTGATCATAGGCAACCTCGGCACCGGGGCCTCCACAGTAGCTGGTATATCAGAAGCTACGAGACGAGGCGCCATACCAATTGGGCGAATTCACGCGCTGATAGGTGACGAAGGGCTCATGACGACTGAAGAAGCCACGCCACGTACGACCGCATCGTGAGACTGATCCGTGGGATCCACCGCGCACCACTACAAAGACGTCAGTAAAGGACTTGCTACAAGAGCCAGAGTAGGAGACGATGCCATACCAGGAGTACGACCACGCACGACCTTATGGAGGATCGGCCACGACAACATGGGGAACCAATCTCTCTCTCTCCGTAGAAAATAGGTCTTCTCTGTAAGGTTCTACCCTTAAGATGTAAAAGGACATGTTCCCCTCCTTCTCGACACAAGCACACTAGAAGTAACACATACCGTTACAATACTACGATCAACACTACACTGGGCTAGGGCTCCGGCCTGAACCAGTATAAACCCCATGTCTCAAGTTCTTTGTCCGAGTTACTGTGATTTACCATCCGGAAGGAGTCCGCGCCAGTAACCCCCAAACACAAATCTCATTGTCCCCCGGTTTCCGAATCCACGACAGTAACCAATTTCGATCAGATGTAACTATGTAAGCCATAAATTTAGCCTATGCTCGGGCGGTTGATTGATATAGCAGTTATTTAAAATTGAGGTGAGCATTTTAAATCTGAGGAATTTTTTGGAATGATGTTTCTCAGAATAGACATGGATAGATTGTGTGGATGTTCTGAATCGGGGTTTCGATGGTCAACTCATCTAAACTTTTCTGAGACATGCATATGGTTATTTACTTATCTAGCTAGGCTCATTACTGTTATTTCAGCACAGACAATCTGTGATCCATACATTATTATTCCACACACAAAACCAAACTACTGCTGCAACCATGCATTAGCGAACACTTTGTACGCCTCCTTCCTTTCAGTATAGAAGGCGACGAGCTGGTCCCTGTCCGGGACGCACTGCTTGAGAGCTTCGCAGGAGCTGTACTCTCTGGACCAACGGCGCAGAGCAGGGAACTCACCTTCGTCAACCACGGCCACTCCAGTCACCTCCTCTACGACGCTGAGCCAAGGAGCTAGCACGCAGGCTGCGATGTCGACGTAGCCGACGGTGTCGCCCCCGAAGAACCTCCTCCCGTCGAGCTGCGCCTCCATGAGCGCCAGCTTCTGCTTGGCCTCTTCCACCTGAGCCTTCTGCGCGTCGCCCTCTGTCCAGTGCGCCAGCCAGAACGGCTTCAGGAGCTGTCGGTCAGGTTCATCAGCACAGTTCAGTAAAACCAGCAGATCTATTTTTCAGATTCCACTAAAAAAACTGAGAGTACCTTCCTGTCCATGAAGTCTGCCCAGAAACGGGCCGTGGCACGGTCGTGGGGGTCGGCCGGGAGGAGGGACGGCCCGTCGAAGGTCTCGTCGACGTACTCGACGATGACGAGGGACTCACAGATGGCACGATCGGCATGGAGGAGCACGGGCACCTTCTTGTGGACAGGGTTTTTGGCGAGCAGCAGCTCGCTCTTGTTGCTCAGGTCTTCCTGGATCAGCTCATACGGCACGCCCTTGAGCCGCAGAGCGGCCTCGACGCGGTGCGAGAATGGGCTTACCGAATGGCCGATGATCTTAACAGGTGAAGAAGACATGTTTCTTCTGCTGTTTGGTTGTGGCTTCCTGCTTGCTAGACGCCTAGACCATTATTATTTATATCGTCTATAGGATATGTAGTTAGATTGAAGGCAGGCGCACTGCTTCCTCTGCAAGAAACTATGGTCAGCGTTTTCTCGTTTCTGCTCCTTTCTTTCGACGACTGTGTGGTGGATTCAGCAGAAGAAGTTGCTTAGCTGCTTCAACCCACAGAATCGTTGAATGCAAACCTACAACCTACAGTCGTGGTTACTGATTGATGCAGCTGAAGTCATAGAGATCTGAATATCTGATTAATAAAAACTTCTTTTATAAAAAAAGAGCTAGAAACACCAACACACAAGCGGATCGAGCAGATAATGTAATATACACACACAGGGCAAGCTGGTCGGGAGCTAGAGAATGAACCATATGTTGGCTTAAGCAGTGACCCCAGCATGGAAATGGAGATGCGTGATCAATTTCCTTCCGAATATCTGATTAAAAAAATCTTAAGGGTTGTTTATTTTATGAATTTCAAATTTAGATTCCATTTTTAGTATTTAATACAACTCTGAATAATCAAAATACAATGTTATCCTTTATTTATTTTAAGGAGATGATTCCCAAGGTAATAAAATTCTTATTAAAAGACATTTTTAAATCCATATTCTTATAAGAACTTTTTCTGATTTCTAAGACATGAATTTGGGGTGTTACAATTTGGCCATCTGTAGTTGCCACCGAAAATAAACCTTTGGTGATTTTATAGCAGCCGCGGAAGATAAGTTTATTTTCAGCGGCTCAAAAGCGATCGTCGAAATAAAAAAAAATATTATTTTCGGTGGTCACGTGTCATTCACACCGAAAATAGACTTATCTTCGACGGCTGACATGTGGTCAACTAAAGTAATGTTGTTATTATATTTTGACTAAGATGCAAATAGAGCATTATTATGTTTTAAAGAAAAAAAATGTGACAGGGCTAAGAACCGTGGTGTTGACATAAACTCGACTGACATACATTTGAACAAATTAAGATCTGTCAGCATGGCATTTTCTATGTTTGTTTTGTTTCACTAAGGAATTTAATACTACTAGCATGTAACCCATGTTAATGCTACGATCCTATAGAGGGGAAGGGAGAGGTCAAAATTTAATACTACTAGCATGTCCCTCATGGCGTAAGTGAGGGGAGGGGGCGGCGGGGAAGAAGGGGATGATGAGTGATCTAAATAATATTGTCTATTAGATTTAAGTGAGTACTAGGTGAGTGCCCGTGCGTTGCAACGGAAACACATAATACCACAGTACTGTTATGAGAAAAGGTTTCTTAATACATTTGTGATCCTATCCATACATAAATTTTGTTATTTTAATCTAGTTGTTTCACCATTACATTGCAACCATCAGTACCATGCAGACTTTTATATATGATATTTAGGTACATGTGTGTTACTACGATTTTTAAATGAATTACCTTGTAATTGATTCAAAAGATCCATAGCAAAAGTATGTAAGATTACCAAAGTTTAAGAGAACTTACCCGACAACCAGCCTTCATCATGTGCTTTAAAAGTTAAGGAATTAATACATAAGGAAAACATCATGTGCATTACAAGTTAAGGAATTAATACATAAGGAAAACATCATGTGTATTACAAGTTAAGGAATTAATACATAAGGAAAACAAAACAGAAACAAGAATAAAGCATGTCTGGTTGCATATCTAGATTTGTCAGGCGCATAAGAAAAAACATAATCAACCAAAAGTGAAATACTAACATCCAACATCTTCGCCATCGTCATCCTACCATTTGTCTAGTCAACCTTCAAAAACACAGGTTCTTTTTTAGGAGCCTTGGCCACGAACCGCTCTCATCTTTCTTGTTCTGGTAGCATATGAATTTATATCTCATCAAAAAGGAAGAGATCAAGAGAATGCTCATTGCAGGTCAAGCAACCCATTCTCCTCCTTGCGATTTCGCATCAGCTTGATCCAGGCCACCGCCATCCACAACGGCGTCTTGCTAGGACATCAACATCATTGTAGGAAAAAATAAATAAACAAAGCAGACGTTAGGTTGCCCATCCTCTGCCACCCGGGAGCAACAAAAATCGATCTCCACTTACCACTTGTCAGGCTTGAAACCCTTATGCAGGATGCCAGAGAGATTTCCCTTGCTCTTGTGCATCTCCACCTCCGCCGCGCGGCACAGACATGTCTTCATAGCAAACCTCGCAGGGCATCACAAGGGGGTGGGTGGCGGGCATGGACCCTAGGGCATTGTGAGCAGGGCAAAATGATGTATGGTAACCAGTTCTAATGTACTGACCAAGAAGAGGACAATATTTTTTTTGTCGACGCAGTGCGAGTGCGCGCACAATGTTTTTTTGTCAAATATGTTTTTGTCTACATTGAACAAGAAAGAAAGTATTCAACAAATCGATGGAGATAGGAAAGGTACATTATGTAAATAAGCGAGAAAGTTATATCGTGCACAACCACTGAATTATTCTAGCAACACATAACAATTCTTAACATATATAACCATTGAAAAAGAAAATTAGAAAAGAAGGTATAGTATAGCATAGCAAAAGTTCATTACCTTTTCACCTTTACTGAAAAGAAGGATGGTATGTGCCTGTCAACTATAGACAACCTTAGCTTTGTCCTTGCGGAGGGCACGCTTCTTGTTGATAGGGCGCGCTTCTTTGGTTGCGGAGGACTCACCAAAGAAGATTTTCAGTTCTCAAGCAACCGAATCAAATTGCCAAAAATGTTCATTTCAACAAATCATCCATTGGTTTTAATAGATCATCAACATACAATTCTTAATTTCTTATCAAACAAAACATTAGGGAAACGGAGGGATCACAATTCACCAAACCCGCCATCTCACCTCGCTTCTTGTGTGGGCGCTCCCTATCAGAGTCGTACCCTTCCTCCCTGCCACTGCTGCCCTCCGTGGCAAGGTGAGCGATGTTTCCCATGCTATGCGCACGTTGAAGAGCTAGAGTTGGTGGTGGCGAGAAGAATCTCTTTGTGAGTAGTAGAGGATGGACGACGGAGGAGGAGGATGCTAGAGGGGGCGTAAAGACGGCGGCCATACCTGAGCGGGTGGGGGAGGGCGCCGGCAGAGGATCCGAAGCCGGAGCGCGGAGGGAGAGACGAGACGGAGCGGAGGTTGGACCCGTGGGTGTAGGTTGAGGCGTTCGGAGATGGCATTAGCTTGTCCACCGCCGAATCCTAAGCATGCCCACTCGAGGAGTGAGTCGGTGACGGACGTCGCCGCGTCCACGCGGTCGCCCGAGAAGATCTGGTGGAAGGGGATCGATGTGGGGCAGTGATGGAGGGGCGCCAATGGAAGGGATCGTGGGGGTGGGGGCGAGGATAGCGGGGGCGGGGCCGGTCGTGGGGGCAACCTGGAATGGCGTGGCGAGATCCGTTGGCATATGGGCGAGATCCACGGCGGGGGAAGGGGCGCGGTGGAGGTGTGCGGCGGGGGCAGGCGACGCAGTGAAGGGGAGAGGAGGAGGAGGTGGTGGATCCGCTGCGCCTTCGGGCGAGATCCACGACGGGGGAAGGGGCGCGGTGGAGGGGTGCAGTGGGGGCAAGTGGCGCAGTGAGAGGGAGAGGCAGAACCCGCGGGCGTTGATGCAACGCGGATGGCGCGGAGGGTGGCAGAGGGAGCGCGGGAGGGCAGAGGGAGATGGTGAAAGTCGCCTAGAGGGGCGGGTGGATAGGCGAAACCTGAAAATTAAAACTTTATCCCCCAACTAGATCCCTTGATTAGTGGTTAGAACAAGATATATAATTATCAGAGTATAAAAACTAGGTCCTTGCTTGTGAAGAGTATTGCTTTCAAATAATGCGGAATTGATAAATCAATACTACTAATAAGTCTATGAGAATAAAGCAAGAAGGCTTAGGCAGGAAGAGCAATAACACAAGTTCTCTCTTGCAGTGTGTTGCTTCACTAAATGAGAATTTAACTCAAAGCAACACCAAATAGAATTAGCAAAGAGTAGTGCAAGAAAAACTTAGAAAGGGAAGGGACAAACAAATCACAAGCAATAAGCACACGAGACACGGGTGATTTGTTTTACCGAGGTTCGGCCCTCGAAGGCCTAGTCCCCGTTGAGGAGTCCACTAAGGACGGGTCTTTTTCAACCCTTTCCCTCTCTCCACCGATCACCCAAGGATCGGCGAGCTCTTCTTCTTCTCAAGGATCACTCTCGATCCCGCAAGGACCACCACACTCTTTGGTGTCTCTTGCTAGCTTTTACAAGCCTCCAAAACTTTGGAGGAAGTTCAATGGGAGTCAAAACTCCACGAGCAAATGAACACAAAGATGTAGTACACACTATCTCTCAATGAAACTCACAAGGCACTAGGGCTAAACTCAATTGAGTAGCTCTCAATTGCTTGCTCTCTCTTTTGTGGCACTTGTGTTGGTTGTAGTGGTCTAGATCTTACGTGTAGGATGTATCAATGAATATATGTGGTTGGGAGGGCTTGAGTATGTCAACTAGATGACTTGGAATGTTGCTTGGGCTCCCACACCTTGAAGTGGCCGGTTGGGGTGGTATTTATAGCCCTCAACCACCCATATAGCCGTTGGGGCGCATCTGCCAGAAATTGCACTGGCGGACGGTCCGCGGCTAGGGCCCGGACGGTCCGCGACCCTCCAACGGTCGATTCTGACATCTTCAACGGATACTTCTGACAGATCAACGGTTAGATCAACGGCTATCTGCCTCGGTGACACCATGCGGACGGCCCGCCCTTTGTCCCGGACTGTCCGCGCTAGCTATATAATTCCTTTTGCTCAACTTGTCACCTTCGGGCTGAACTAGGTCTTCACATGCGGACTGTCCGTGAATTATAGCCGGACGGTCCGCGCGTTGTAGCTGGACGGTCCGCAGTTTAGTCAGACTGTCCCTGATTTATAGTTCCTGGTCGAAGTCAAAGCGGTGTCGCGGACGGTCCGCCGCAAGGGCCCGGACGGTCCACGCGTGGTCTCGGACGGTGCTTGCTCTTCCATTGGACGGTTCGCAGTAGAGACACATGTTTTTGCATTGGTTCTGTCCGAGGTTTATTTAGGTGTCGCGGACGGTCTGCCGCAAAGACCCGGATGGTCCGCGCTTGGCCTGATTTTCCAAAAAGCTTATCCTGTCCGGAATAATCTACGGTGTTCCGGACAGTCGATTTAGTATAGTTGTAGATGAACCTTTGGCACATGTAGAACATATAATCTAGAGCGAACTAGTTAGTCCAATAATTTGTGTTGGGCAATTCAACCACCAAAATCATTTAGGAAAATGTTTGACCCTATTTCCCTTTCAATCTCCCCCTTTTTGGTGATTGATGCCAACACAAACCAAAGCAAATATATAAGTGCAGAATTGAACTAGTTTGCATAATGTAAGTGCAAAGGTTACTTGGAATTAGACCAATTTACATTTCATAAGATATGCATGAATTGCTTTCTTTATATTTACATTTTGGACCACGCTTGCACCACAAGTTTTGTTTTTGCAAAATCTTTTGGAAATTCTTTTGAAAGTCTTTTGCAAAATAGTCAAAGGTATATGAATAAGATTTTGAGAAGCATTTTCAAGATTTGAAATTTTCTCCCCCTGTTTCAAATGCTTTTCCTTTTACTGAACAAAACTCCCTCTTAATAAAATCCTCCTCTTAGTGTTCAAGAGGGTTTTAAGATATCAATTTTGAAAGTACTACTTTCTCCCTCTTTTGAACACAATAAGATACTAATTTGAAAATCATGAGTTTAAAATTAGTGGTGCGGTTCTTTTGCTTTGGGCTAATACTTTCTCCCTCTTTGGCATGAATCGCCAAAAACAGATACTTAGAGTGAAATATAAGCCCTTTTTACTTTCTCTCCCCCTTTGGCAAACAATATATTAGTGAAGATTATACCAAATTGGAGGGCTGGCGGAATATCGACACGAAGATATAGAGTGGAAGCGATGTCTTTGCTGAATACTCCATTTCCCTTTCAATCTAAGACTTAATACACGAGATGCTTATGAAAACATATTAGTCTTAGCCTTGGCACAATAGAGATAGGAAATATGCAAATGTACCAAAGGAAAGAGATATGATTAAAAGGATATGTCATTTAAGCTTGAATAATTCTATATAATATAGATTGCTCCCCCTAAATATGTGCTTTGAGAGGAATACAAATTTTTGGTTTTAAATGCCAAGTGCACATAATTAGGTTAATGAGATCATGTCTATATCATAGAGAATGTGAAGTGCATTGTGTCATAGTATAAGTGTGATGCTCATGACAGTTTATGCACTTATGAAAGCATGTTATAAATATCTCAAGCATTTATCCTTAAGGATTTCAAAGAGGCTTAAGGACCATCCACCTTTGGAACAAAGGCAGCTTATCCTCGTTACAAGGTTAAGCTTTAAGCTCTTTGACAATAAAATTACTTCACCTAGTTTTAACAAAGATGCAAGAATGAATGTTTGAGAAGTTAAACTAGGTATGAAGCAGGTATAATGCATGGACATGCTTTCACTTCCTTTTATACAAGATATGCAAAGAAAGTATGAAAAAGGAAGATTTAGGTACAAGGTAAAGTGAAATGAAGTTATTTTACCCTTTTGTACCTTCACATAGAGGTGCTCCCTTCATTGTGCTTTGTCCTTAGTCTTAGTCACTTATGACCTATACTTAAGACAATATATGGAAATATTTTGCACAAGAGAGAGTTCTACAACTAGTGATCGTTTGTAAGTCATCGTTTAGCATATATCAAAAATGGATCACAAGGTGCATAATTGTATCATGAATTCTCCTTTTAACTTAGAGCATATCAAGAAAGATATCGATTGATAGAATATGAGGCACTAAGAGACATAAGTGTTAATTGAAGTTATTCAATGATCAAACAAATACCACATGTGATCAAAAGAACAACATATGCATTAGATTATCAAATAAGCTCAAAAATAGGAGAATCCAATAAATATGCTACTTTGGCAATGAAAGCAACAATCCTTGATAAGAGCGACATTATTTTAACAAGTTGGATTGATATGAAGTAGCATATATCATGAGAAACTTATTCTCGTACAAGAGACTATATAAGATTACTAGGATAAAACAATAGTCTCAGCACAATCAAGATAATAGCAATAGGCTCCCCCTAGAGATATGCATCAAAGAATTGAAATGAAAGAAACAGATGCATTTACATTTGAAAGTAAATAGGGAGAAGCACAATACATTTTGATCAAGGCTTGTAAAATTTGCAATAAATAACTTGCGCCTTGCATTTCTCATAATGAAAAAGGATTTAGAATACTTACAACCACACCATTGAACCAAGTAGGTGTTGTTGTTCTTGATGTCTTCCTTTTTCACTTGAGTGTCTTCCCTTGATAGTTGTCTCTTTTTCTTTTCAAACTTATTGAAATTACTCAAGAGAGATGTTAGTAGCACAAGGGAGTATATGATAGATGATGATTTCTTTAGATAAGAAATATAAATAATTCATCATCCACAAGTTACATAGACATGAAGTAAAATCCTTTATATTAGAGCACATTATTAGAGAGGTGGGATATGCACTTTTAAGACAATTATAGTCAATCATAGGAATTTTACTTCTTCATATTGAAATTTAATATCATACCTTAGAGGTATATCAATATGAAAACTAATATAGCAAAGGCATGAATTAGATTCAAGTAGGCAAGTGCATTATAGAGAATAAGATTGAATGCACATCTAGCAATTTTTCATCCAATAAAGAATCTATTTTTCACATAGGTAGAATATGATGATTTGAGGTACATAACCATTGATGGGAACTATGTTTGATTAAGAAGATGAGTTCCCATACCTTTGCTTTTACCTTTCTACCTTTGGGTGAAGATCAACCCTTTGAGGCTTGTGGCATTAAATTTGCACTTACTCTCTTGAAGATTTTCATAAGTAAGCTCAAGAGAAATGTTAATAGCAGTACAAGCACTAGTTTCCCTTTTTGTAATCATTTTGATAAGGAATGAAGGAGTGGATTACTAAAGCATGGAAACTTTATAATATGAACTAGATTATTCCTTGAAGTATGCTTAGTTTTAACTTATGGAACAAGCATAGTTAGTTCTTTAAGATTATGGGAATAAATCTAATTCATAACATGGAGAGCGATAAATGTAGAAGAATCATATCCAATATATAAGCAAGAAGCAAAACAACATAAATCATTGGATTGACTTTTCCTTTTATGTTAGATTACGCATCTCCAAAGAGAAACTTATTCTCTACAAGTGAGACTACTTGAATTACTTAGATAAAAACATTCGTCTCACTATTCTAGACATAAAGAAAGATTCCTTTTTATAAGTGTCCTTACATGACACCTTATTCTTTTCAGAACATGGAATCTCTTTCTATATCTAGATCATGGCAATAATAGAATAGTTTGTGTAAAACATGCCATGGGAACTTACAACAATTTAAAGCATGTAGATTGCTATGGTATAGAAATGATGAATATACAATCTACCATATGAGAGGAATTTCTTCAAAGAAAGGTGACATAATTTAAAAACATTTGAAGTGCTTTCTTTTTCTATGTGACTACACAAGACACATAAGTAATGATACTTGCACTCAAAAATACAATTGTTACCATCCTTTGGCCTTCCTCCATGTTGTAGGTCTTGATTTTTCCGCACAGTATTAATTCCTTATTTCCTACAACACCAATATCTTTCCCGAGATGATATGAGTTTTAGATTTAATAATTCAAAATAACCTTGGGTCAATCATGGATATTTATCATTGAAGATTGATAGCTTGAGTTAATAGAAATTGAATTGACTTTCTCAAGCACCCCAAAGCTTCATATCATCTCCTTTTCCTGCAAAGCTTGTCAAGCATATTTTGGTACCCATCTCTTGATGGGTCCATCAAGGTTAGTCAACAAAGATCTAGGAACCCAAAAGTCCTTTGTGTTAGCGCTTGGTAAACTCATTACCTTTCTAGCACAAGTTGCAATTTTGGGTTTCCTAGTTACATGAGAATTAATTGACAAGCTAGGAGTGGGGTTGTTACCAATGGGACAATCCTTGCATTGATGTCCCTTTTTCCGGCATATGTAGCAAAGTCGATCCTCAAGTCTTGAAGACTTCTTCTTTCCTTGTTTCTTGCTTGCTACATGGTCAGTTAATATTTTCTTTTCTAACCCTAAGCCTTTTTGTTTCAAATAGGGACAGGATTTGATTAAGTGTCCCTTCTTTGAGCATTTAAAACAAAGTCTATCATCCTTGCTAATAATCAAGCCATTTTTAATATAGGGACATGATCTAATCAAGTGCCCCTTTTCAAAGCATTCACTACACTTCTTATCTCTATTTGTATGAAGTGTGACTTGATTATTACCTTGGATGTTACCTTTTATGGAGGCATGGTTGAGGCTTTTGGAAGAGATGTTGATTTTCTTTTTTTGCTTCCTCCTCTTGGCAATCCTCAAGTCCTTGACATTTTCTTCAAGGGATTTAGTGCATGCCACGGTTGTTCCCGTCTCAAGCTTCTTCACCATGTGATCACGGTTATCTTGAGAAGGTTGAGCAGTGCACTTCCCTTTTAGTTGTGTCAAGCTCATCTTTAGCCTCTCATTTTCTTCTTTGAGATTTTGATATGTATCATCTTTTGTTCCTGCAAATTCTAGCTCAAAGGAATATTTGCTTGTCGACGGACAACAAGCATTAGCACATGGTAATGTAGTTTCAATTTTAATACATGTGCATGAGTGAGGTTGTTGGGATTTTAAGTTTTCTAACACAACCTCATGAGCAATGTTTAATATGATATGATCATCTCTAAGATTTTCATGGGAACATAAAAGCATATCATATTTTTCTTGAAAGCTAGATTTTCAACTTTTAGCTTTTCTACTTGGTTCTTAAGCAAGGTATTCCTATTTACTAATTGAGCGATACAATGTAAAGTGTTATCTTGCTCAATTGAAACAGTTTCATACCTTTGGACCAAATCAATATGAGAGCACTTTAGATCCTCATGTTCTTTAGTCAACTCGTCAAAGTGTAGCATTTTTATGGTGAGAACATCTTCTAGTCTTTGACGAGCTTCGCTTTGCTCTCTCGCTCTTTCTAGAAGTTTGAGCATGACCGCCTTATCTTCTTGGCTTAGGCGAGCGTAGAGTTGCATGAAGCTTCTTTCTTCCTCCTCATCCTCGTTTGTGCTTCCACTATCATTTTCATTAGCCACACAACACATGTGGGAATCAAAATGGGAAGACAAACCTCTTGGAGAGGTGGATTCGTCGTTTGGTCTCCATCGATCATTTTCTTCTTCTTCCTTGCAAGGGTTAGTATCACAAGGACCAACAGAAGTAGAAGCACAAGAGGAACTATCATGTTTGGACTCATCAAATTTGATTTTAATTCTAGTCCAAATATCATGCGCATCATGAATTGATTCATTGTAATTGGATATGAAGGCATGATAATATTCATTGCTAAGAGAATTACTTAAGATGTCAAAAGCTAGGTAGTTTAAGCGAAAACATCTTTGATCCTCCTCGGAGATAATTTTTCCATTATAACTAGGAGGGAAGATACTCTTGTCCATAATTTGTTCTAATTGTGGATCTATGGTTCTAAAGGCATTTATCACCCTAGTAGACCAAGAATCATAATTAGAACAATCAGAAAGTAATATTTCAAGAGTTACCTCATTGTTCTCCTTCGGAGTTGTCTTCTTGTTCTTTTGGGATCTTCCACGAGCCATCACTTCGAGTTGTTAGACTCAATATGAAGTGCCTAGCTCTGATACCAATTGAAAGTCGTCTAGCTCTGATACCAATTGAAAGTCGCCTAGAGGGGGGGTGGATAGGCGAAACCTGAAAATTAAAACTTTATCCCCCAACTAGATCCCTTGATTAGTGGTTAGAACAAGATATATAATTATCGGAGTATAAAAACTAAGTCCTTGCTTGTGAAGAGTATTGCTTTCAAATAATGCGGAATTGATAAATCAATACTACTAATAAGTTTATGAGAATAAAGCAAGAAGGCTTAGGCAGGAAGAGCAATAACACAAGTTCTCTCTTGCAGTGTGTTGCTTCACTAAATGAGAATTTAACTCAAAGCAACACCAAATAGAATTAGCAAAGAGTAGTGCAAGAAAAACTTAGAAAGGGAAGGGACAAACAAACCACAAGCAATAAGCACACGAGACATGGGTGATTTGTTTTACCGAGGTTCGGCCCTCGAAGGCCTAGTCCCCGTTGAGGAGTCCACTAAGGACGGGTCTTTTTCAACCCTTTCCCTCTCTCCACCGATCACCCAAGGATCGACGAGCTCTTCTTCTTCTCAAGGATCACTCTCGATCCCGCAAGGACCACCACACTCTTTGGTGTCTCTTGCTAGCTTTTACAAGCCTCCAAAACTTTGGAGGAAGTTCAATGGGAGTTAAAACTCCACGAGCAAATGAACACAAAGATGTAGTACACACTATCTCTCAATGAAACTCACAAGGCACTAGGGCTAAACTCAATTGAGTAGCTCTCAATTGCTTGCTCTCTCTTTTGTGGCACTTGTGTTGGTTGTAGTGGTCTAGATCTTGCGTATAGGATGTATCAATGAATATATGTGGTTGGGAGGGCTTGAGTATGTCAACTAGATGACTTGGAATGTTGCTTGGGCTCCCACACCTTGAAGTGGCCGGTTGGGGTGGTATTTATAGCCCTCAACCACCCATATAGCCGTTGGGGCGCATCTGCCAGAAATTGCACTGGCGGACGGTCCGCGGCTAGGGCCCGGACGGTCCGCGACCCTCTAACGGTCGATTCTGACATCTTCAACGGATACTTCTGACAGATCAACGGTTAGATCAACGGCTATCTGCCTCGGTGACACCATGCGGACGGTCCGCCCTTTGTCCCGGACTGTCCGCGCTAGCTATATAATTCCTTTTGCTCAACTTGTCACCTTCGGGCTGAACCAGGTCTTCACATGCGGACTGTCCGTGAATTATAGCCGGACGGTCCGCGCGTTGTAGCTGAACGGTCCGCGGTTTAGTCGGACTATCCCTGATTTATAGTTCCTGGTCGAAGTCAAAGCGGTGTCGCGGACGGTCCGCCGCAAGGGCCCGGACGGTCCGCGCGTGGTCTCGGATGGTGCTTGCTCTTCCATCGGACGGTCCGCAGTAGAGACACATGTTTTTGCATTGGTTCTGTCCGAGGTTTATTTAGGTGTCGCGGACGGTCTGCCGCAAAGACCCGAACGGTCCGCGCTTGGCCTGATTTTCCAAAAAGCTTCTCCTGTCCGGAATAATCTACGGTATTCCGGACAGTCGATTTAGTATAGTTGTAGATGAACCTTTGGCATCTGTAGAACATATAATCTAGAGCGAACTAGTTAGTCCAATAATTTGTGTTGGGCAATTCAACCACCAAAATCATTTAGAAAAAGGTTTGACCCTATTTCCCTTCCAGATGGCAGGCGCGCAGCGCGACGGCAGAACCGTGCGCCACTGGGAATTGTGGACGTCTACGATAGACACATAATTAGTAGTAGAGAAGAGATATAAGGGCAATCTGAACCATCGATTTTAATGATGTGTTAAATCTAGGTGCATTTAGTTTAGTGGACTTAGTGGAGTTTATGAACGTGGAGTGATTTGGTTAGTGGGTTTTATATAAAGTTTAATCATATTTGAGTACTTTTGCTTCTCGTAAACACTGATTTATTTCTCATACGACAAACAACACAGTACGGTCAACAAATACTGCATTACAAAACGATGTAGTCAGCTGACCAACTCGATCAATTCGGCAACATGGACTTTGCTACCCAGATGCACTTGTTCCTCATGGCGTAGAAGTGGGCCAGGAGCTGGTCCCTGACGGCTGGCACGCCCTGACGGCTTCGTCGGCGAGGTACTCCCTCCCCCAGCGGCGGACAGCAGGGTACTCCCCATCACCGCCAACGACGCTCACTCCGGCGACCTCCTCCAGCACGCCGAGCCAGTGTGCCAGCACGCCTGCGCCGGCGATGTCCGCGAGACCGATGGAATCGCCTCCCAAGAACCTGTTGTTCTTCTTCTTCCCATTGAGCTGCAGCTGCTCCTCCAGGAGCGCCAGGTTCTCCCTCGCCAGCTTCATGGCCGCCTCCTGCGCCTCCCCCTCCGTCCACAGCGCCAGCCACAGCGACTTGAGGCACTGGTGTCACCGATCATATCACAGGATGTACGGAGCATGTATGTAACGTGGACGGTGGACCTGAAAAATGGAAGCCGCGCGCAGGAACGTACTTACTTACTCGATCGCCAGACTAACTCACCGACTACTGTGTCTTTTTTGAATATTCCCTGCCAGGGGTCTGATTATTCTGTTAATTTGCCAATTGAAGCAGATGTACAGGAGCGCTCCATTCATCTGGGACAAGTTAATTCCTTTACCGAGGTGCTCCGATCAATACTTCAGGTTCTATGTAAATTTTTTAATAGTAAAGCTAATTCGAAAAATGATGAATCGAGACAAGCACTCTCTTTATGGGCCCAATCTGATACAAGTATTGGTGGTATTGCAGGAGGTGCTTAGGTCTAATTCTCCTGCTAAGAGAACAAAGGCTGAAAAGCTTAGTCAAAGGGGGTCCATAATAAGTGCTAAGAGGACTAATATGGATGAAGATATTTTGACCAAAGCCCAGCGCTTGGCTGCAAAGCATAATCTGGAAATCAGTGAGTTATCCTTTGTCCCTTTAGACCCAAAAATCATTACTTCAAATTGTGAAAAGATTAGGATTAGTCTTGGTAGTAACGAAACTCATGTGTTACAATCTGTGGTTGCTATTAAAAATATTGAGATAGATAGACTCATGGTTGCCGCTAAATCCCTGTCTCCCTATAGCGTTGACAATTTTAATGTGACGAGGAAGCGGAATTAGATGATGAGTTATCCCACATTACTGATAGATGGGATGACGATGCTGGGTTATGTGGATTAGCTCAATGTTGCGAGCTTACTACCGCGGCGCGTAGAAAGAAGGCGAATAAGGCTTTTGTTAGAGGGAGGATTAGTCGTTCTACCACAAGGCCTATTACACCCTCTAAAATTAGTTTTAAATGAAAGGATTTTTTTTGGAATTGTAGAGGTATAGGGGATTTGGCTAAACATAATTACCTATCTCAGATCTTTAGAGAGCATAAACTAGATTTTATTGCTCTCATGGAAACATATCGTAGTTCCTTCTCGGATTTCGCTTTGAGGCATTTTTGTGGTGGTGTCGATTTTCTCTAGCACATCATGCCACCTAGAGGGTGGTCAGGAGGGCCGATGTTAGGTGTGAATCTGGGTGTCTATGACATTGGAGCTATAGACAAAGGGGAATTTTTTTTGTAAGTTCCGCCATTGAAATAAAGATGATAGCTTCATTTGGGCATTGTTTGCTGTTTATGGTCCAACTCAAGATGATTTAAAGATTAATTTCTTAGCAGAGTTTGCAAGTGCGTGCGGTGCTGAAAGCCTGAAACACTACCGAAATCCGGGCCTTTGCCGAGTGCCGGCGGCTTTGCCGAGTGCTTTTTATCGGGCACTCGGCAAAGAAGACTTTGTCGAGCGCCGCACTCGGCAAAGTCCTGCGCTCGGTAAAGAGCTTATTTACCGAGTGTAGGACACTCGGCACAGCCAAGCACTCGGCAAAGACTGTTTTGCCGAGCGTCAAGCACTCGGCAAAGATGGCTCTCGACAAAGGGCCGTTAGCGGCCGTCTACAGCTGACGGCCGTTAGTCTTTGCCGAGTGTCAAATATCTGGCACTCGGCAAAGAGAGTCTTTGCCGAGTGTCCTATGTAGACACTCAGCAAAGCATATTTTTATTTTTTTTATTTTGGTCACCAAACTTTTTGTGGTATGTTCCTACACTATGTAGACCTACATATACCATTTTGGGACAATTATAACATTGTTTTCTATAGCTAGTAGATTTAGTTTGTTTATTTGAATTTCTTCGGAAAATTCATATTTGAACTGCAGGTCACTCGAAACTTGGAAAATCGTGCATGCAAAAATGACATTCATGCTACTTAGCACAAGTTACGACCGATTTCAGGAGCGGACCGGAAACTTCGAGCACCATGCTCACTCAACATGACCGTGAACTTGCCATCCAGGTGTTTAAAAATTGTATAAAACACAAACAAAGTCAGAAAATCATGAAACCTGTCAACATGTCATGATATCATATGTAGAGGCTGTGATAAAATTTTGAAAAAGTTTCGAGAAAGCTGTAACGCACTATGTGTACAAACCTAAGAGATCCACACTGAAACTCTATGATTTCATGTGTAGTTCTCTTAGGTTTATACACATAATGTCTCACAACTTTCTCCAAACATTCTAATTTTTTATCACAGACTCTACATATGATATCATGACACGTGGACAAGTTTCATGATTTTCTAAGTTTGTTTGTGTTTTATAAAATTTTTAAACAGTTGTATGGCAAGTTCACGACCATGTTGAGTGAGCATGGTGCTCGAAGCTTCTGGTCCGATCCTGAAATCGGTCGTAACTTGTGCTAAGTAGCATGGATATTATTTTTGCATGCACGGTTTTCCAAGTTTCGAGTGACCTGCAGTTCAAATGTGATTTTTTCGAAGAAATTCAAATAAACGAACTAAATCTACTAGCTATAGAAAACAATTTTCTAATTGTCTTAAAATGGTACATGTAGGTCTATATAGTGTAGGAACATACCACAAAAATTTTGGTTGGGAAAATAAAAATGTACTTTGCCGAGTGTCAAGAAATGACACTCGGCAAAGATAATCTATGCCGAGTGACTGACATTGGACACTCGGCAAAGTAAGTTTTTTGCCGAGTGCCTACCTCTGGAACTCGGCAAAGTTAATTTTTAAATAAAAAAAGAACTTTGCTGAGTGCCCCAGATCTGGGGCACTCGGCAAAGTATATTT
The DNA here is from genome assembly GCF_902167145.1 of Zea mays. NCBI lineage: Eukaryota > Viridiplantae > Streptophyta > Magnoliopsida > Poales > Poaceae > Zea > Zea mays. The sequence continues at coordinate 151,464,871 of NC_050098.1, forward strand.
TTAAATTAAAAAAATCTTTGCCGAGTGCCAGATCGCGGGCACTCGGCAAAGAGCTTGACATTAATCAAACCGACGCGGGTTCTCTTCTCTGTTCTCGCTCGCTCTCTTCTCTCTCTGTTCCACGCGCCCGCCATCTCCCTCGCAAAACCGCCGCTGCCGTCGCCGTGATAGCAGGCGCCGCCGCCCCGGCCATCCGCCCCCGCTCGCCCGGACCACGCCGGCCCCCGCCCGCCCCGGCCATCCGCCTCCGCCCCCGCTCACCCGTTCCACGCCGGCCCCCACCAGCCTCTCTCTGTGCCGGCCACCGCGCGCCGTCGACGCCGCGCCGGCCACCGCCATTCGACGGCGCTTGACGCCACCCCTGGTCCTTGACGCCGCCCCACGGCCCCTGCTCGCCCCGCCGTCGCCGTGAGTTTTGACTGATGAATTATTATTGTTTTGATTGAGCCAAACTATGATTGTTTTGACTGATGAATTATTATTTGATCCTTGAAATGGTAGCTTTTGACTATGATTTATGGTTCTTCCAATTTAGAGTTATTCTTGTGGTGCATAAATATAGTGCTATACTCCGTATATATATATGAACTCTCTTTAGAGTTATTCTTGTGGTGCATAAATATAGTGCTATACTCCGTATATATATAGTGCTATGCTCCGTATATATATACACAAAGAGATAAACAAAGAGAAAGTATAATTGCTTGTCATTGCTATAAATCGTGGAGGGAAAAAGAAATGCTTCTAATTTGTATCACAACTCTCTTTTTGTTATAGCTACAAGTTGTCTTGGCATGGGGGGCATACCAATATCATGTAGGCCGATCAAGTTCATTATCTTGAATACATCAAAGTGCAACTTTGCATACTCTTTTTACTGTGTGCATGTCAGCCATCGTGCTGTTAGTTTTATTTGCAGGTTTTAAAAACCTCAACGTACATGGGAGGTGTTGTCGATTTTTTTGTATTAACAGACTTGTGTTTCTTTTTTACAGAGAAGATACTTGTCTTCCTAGCCACTACGGGTCTGCCTGCACCGCGTCGCGTCGCCACTGCACCGACCCGCCACAGCCCCACTAGCCTGACTCCACCGCCACCCTACGTATAACCTCTATTTCCGCATCATGGTCATAGATCACGTAACCCAGTTAGGCGTCTCCCGTTCGAAAGAGATACGGTGTAGATATGCATATCTTTGCATATCTACAAATGTATCAGTTTCGAATTGTCCACGTTTTTTGGACAGCCCGCGGTTGCGTAGATGGTGTTAGTTTCATGCTCTACTCCGGTCCGAAATAGAGTTTCGGCGTCACCTCCCTGTTGTTCTCCGGACAGTACACTCTCCCTGCCAGGACGTGTATCCGGAGAACAGCGGGGAGGTGCTGCCGAAATTCTATCTCGGATCGGAGTAGAGCATGGAAACTAACTCCATCTACGCAACCGCGGGTGGGATTAGAACCTATCCTCACCTATTAGAAGGTAGAAATGTAGTGTACATGCATTACATGTCTATATTAAACTATACTCGGTTATATATGTTAGAGGATGGAGGACCGTGAGTGGATGTACACGGGCCGCGTAAGACGTAATGATGTCACCCCTGAATGGATTAGGAAGACCGATGCTTTCGTGGAACGGGCATTTGGCAAAGCTGCTAAAGAAGCTAGTCTAGTCCCTTGTCCGTGCAGCAAATGTGCCAACAGGAAAAGGAAAACAAAGAAGGACATGGTAGAACATATTTTTAGCCCCTCAGGCATCCGAAGATAGCAATATGTGCCACTTGGAGTTATGAAGCTAGTCTTCGGCTCATCTTCCTTCTTCATCCAGATTTGATGGTAGCCTGAATAACAGTCTAACAGACTCATGAGATCTGAAGAAGCTGCTGCATCAACTAAAGAGTCTATCCTTGGCAATGGGAATTCATCCTTCGGACAAGCCTTGTTAAGATCTGTAAAATCGATACACATTCGCCACTTGCCATTGGCCTTTTTTACCATAACAGTGTTAGCTAGCCATTCTGGGTACTTTACTTCTCTGATAACTCCTGCACTGAGGAGTCTTTTGACTTCGTTACGAGCACCTTCGGCCTTATCATCTGATATTTTCCGAAGCCTCTGCTTTCTGGGTCTGAAGGATGGATCGACATTGAGCGAGTGTTCAATAACATCCCTGTTAACTCCACAGAGATCATTGGCTGACCATGCAAAAACATCTTTGTTGTTGAACAAAAACCTTATCAAGTTTTTCTCTTGTTCTTCGGATAACTGAGAGCCCAACAGCACCTTCTGCTCTGCTATATCCTCACATAAGAGCATGGGCTTCGGCTGATCTGCTGAAGCTGCCTTCTCCCTTCTGAATTTGTATTGTTCACAAGCTTCAGCTCCATCTATGTTATGGATTGCTTTTGAGTCAGTCCAGTTTCCTTCGGCCCTTCTGGCAGCTTCCTGACTTCCATGAATAGCGATGGGTCCTTGATCCGAAGGTATCTTCATGCAAAGATAAGCAGGGTGAAGAATTGCTTCAAAAGCATTGAGGGTGCCACGATCAATAATTGCATTGTAAGGGTATTCCATGTCAACAATGTCAAACACGACTTGCTCAGTTCTAGTGTTGTTGATGAACCCGAAGGTCACTGACATGGTGATCTTGCCCAGTGCTACAATCTGTCTTCCTCCGAAGCCACAGAGAGGATGTGTAGCATCATGAATCTTATCTTCTGGCTCTTGCATTTGTCTGAAGGCCTTAGCAAATATGATATCAGCTGCACTGCCTGTGTCAACCAAGACATTGTGGACCAGAAATCCTTTGATAACACAAGAGATAACCATGGCATCGTTGTGTGGGTAATCCTTGAGCTGAAGGTCCTCTTGGGAGAAGGTAATAGGAATGTGAGACCATCTTGACTTGATGAAGGGTCCTTGCACCCCAACATGCTGTACCCTTCTCTGTGCTTCCTTCTTTTGTTTCTTGTTAGCTGGCTCTGAGGACGAACCACCTGTGATCGGGAGCACCAGCTTCGGGTCCGAAGCAGCTCCAGCTTGGTCGTTGAACGAAGCCATCAGCTCAAAAAGTGGAAGTGAGTTCACCGGAGGTGGGCGCCAATGTTGGGAACTTGTTCTCAAGTGCTATGGATTAAGAACAAGGCAACATAAAGTGTTAAATGTTAACGTCCTTCGTCCATGAAACATTATCCCCTTGAGGATAATGGGCCTTGGACGAAGGTTGATGAGAGTAAAATTACGAAGCTTAAGTCTTCGTAATAAAATTTCAATAGATATCGTAAGACAACATAAAATAAGAGGTATAAAAGGGGTAAATAAATCATAGACGAATTATATTATATTTACTTAATATATTGAATCATTGAATACAATAATACCTCTGCCTTGGCAAAGGTTGGATTCCAGAAGATGCGATTACAATTACCAGAATCCGTGAACAGTAAAGAATACTGTTCACTATTTATAGGCATAGGACGCAGTCTGTGAGGAATTACAAGTATGCCCCTTATAAAAGTTTACAACATTGACTCAGACCTTTATGGACTAAAAGGTCATTCTATCTTTAAGTCGGTTTGTAATACCGAAGCTTTATGAAGAGGAACCTTCGGCCATCTTATACAAACAGCATCAGCCGAAGACCGCTTTTTCCTATAAGACCTTCGGCGACGAAGCATGGACCCAACAGCCGGACTATACTCGGTGGATCTTCTATGGTGAAAGGCATCGCACGAGAGAGGAGGTGGTGAGACAACACGTCGAGGATTACGATGTTGATGCCGGGGTAGCGGACATGTTGAACGACTATCACGAGGCACAGTTCGCCGAAGGACGTATGTAGGACGAGCCAGAGGCGACCGCAAAGGCATTCTACGACATGTTTGACGCGGCACAGAAAACCCTTCACGGCATGACAAAGGTTTCTCAACTGGATGCCATTGGGCGTATAATGGCGTTCAAGTCGCAGTATAGCATGAGTCGAGACGCCTTCGATGGTTTGTTGACAGTTATTGGCAGCCTACTTCCGGAGGATCACGTTCTGCCAAAGAGCATGTACGAGGCACAGAAACTCCTTCGTGCACTCAAGATGACGTATGAGCAGATACATGCTTGTCCGAAGGGCTGCGTCCTATTTAGGAAAGAACACACTGAGGCAAAGTATTGTCCGAAGTGTAAATCGTCTAGGTTCATGGAGGTAGACTCTGGTGATGGACAGAAGAGGCAGCTCGACATCCCCGTGACAATCCTACGCCACCTTCCGTTCATACCGAGGATCCAGTGTCTATACATGACAGAGGAATCCGCGAAATAGATGACATGGCACAAAAAAGGCAAATGATACAATCCTGACAAGATGGTTCACGCATCCGATGGTGAAGCATGGACCCACTTTGATGCCATTCACCATGAGAAAGCCAAAGAGGCTCGTAATGTTCGTGTTGCGCTGGCCACAGATGGGTTCAATCCCTATGGAATGACCGCTGCCCATACACATGTTGGCCCGTGTTCGTTATCCCCATCAATCTCCCCCCCCGGCGTATGCTTTCAAAGACAGAACATATTCGTGTCGTTGATAATTCCTGGACACCCGGGGAATAAAATGGGTGTGTACATGGAGCCTTTGATTGATGAATTGGTCCGTGCTTGGGAGGAAGGGGTATGGACGTACGACCGAGCTACGAAGACAAACTTCAAAATGCATGTTTGGTACCAGTACTCCATGCATGACTTTCCGGCGTATGGGCTATTTTGCGCCTGGTGTGTTCACGGTAAGTTCCCATGCCCAGTTTGCATGGAAGCTCTTAGGTTCATTTGGTTGAAGAAGGGTGGCAAATATTCGTCATTCGATAAACATCGACAATTTCTCCCTCCTGACCATGCATTCCGACTAGACATCAAGAACTTTACGAAAGGTGTCGTGGTGACAGACCGCCCACCTGCAATGATGACTGGTGCCGAAGTTTGCCAACATATAGATGGTCTCGTGGCCAACCCAGAAGGTGGTTTTGTAGGATATGGTGAGCAACATATGTGGACACATAAGTCGGGCTTGACTCGGCTCCCCTATTATGATGACCTGCTCCTTCCACACAACATTGACGTGATGCACACTGAAAAGAATGTCGTCGAGGCACTTTGGGCAACAATTATGGAGATTCCTGATAAGTCAAAGGATAACATAAAGGCAAGAGTGGATCTGGCAGAGTTATGTGATAGACCAAACCAAGAGATGAAGCCGCCTAGTGGTGGAAAGACATGGAGAAGGCCTAAGGCCGATTTCGTCCTGAGCAGGGCCTAGAGGAAGGAAGTACTACAGTGGATCAAGATGTTGATGTTCCCTGATGGGTATGCAGCTAACCTTAGTAGGGGGGTGAACTTATCTACTCTGCGAGTCTTAGGGATGAAGAGTCATGACTTCCACAAATGGATTGAACGAATTCTTCCGGTGATGGTTCGAGGCTATGTCCCTGAGCATGTCTGGCTAGCGCTTGCAGAGTTGAGCTATTTCTTTCGCCAACTTTGTGCAAAAGAGTTAGCTCGGACCATGATTGCAGACTTGGAAAGGATGGCACCCGTGTTACTGTGTAAGCTCGGACCAAGATTTGATTCTTCATCTCCCGTATGAGGCACGAATGGGGGGGCCCATGCAGGGACGTTGGTGCTATCCAATCGAGAGATGTCTAAAGACTATCCGAAAGAAATGTAGAAATAAATGCAAAATCGAGGCTTCCATTGCAGAGGCATACATACTGGAGGAGGTGTCAAACTTCACAACAACTTACTATGGTGACAAACTGCCGAGCGTGCATAATCCACCCCCTCGTTACAATGATGGCGACAATGAATCGAACCTCAGCATTTTTCGAGGGCAACTCGGAAGCGCGAGTGGTTCGACCACCAAGACCCTGAGACATGAAGAGTGGCGCCATATCATGCTATATGTATTGACCAACCTTGAAGAGGTGACGCTATACATGGAGCAATTTCTTCATGAATTTTGGCATCGATCAAGGGACCCAACTCCACAGGAATATGATACCCTTCTTGGAAAGGGTGTGGGAAATGGATTGTCCGATTTCATTTCCTGGTTTAAACGTAAGGTACGTGCTTAGTTTGTCATTTGAGGTTGCTCTTACGTGCGAATAATATAACAATCTAGCGTGTTTGAACTTGCAGGGCCAAAGAGAGCCGTCTATGAGTGCCGAGTTGAGACAAGTAGCCAATGGCTTTGCCTATAGGGCCAGGAAATTTTCTGGGTATGACGTCAATGGATACCGTTTTCGCACAACAAGCTACGACCAAAGTCGGCCCAATCGAAAAACCACGTGTTCTGGAGTCTTTACGCCCAGGCTTGACGAGGTCGAGTATTATGGAAGAATTGAAGAAATATATGAACTCAATTTTTATGGTTCCAAACCTCTTACTCCAGTGATATTCAAATGTCATTGGTTTGACCCTGAAGTTACGAGACGGACACATTCTAATCTTGGGCTAGTCGAAATTCGACAGGATTCCACCTTACCAGGAGACGATGTCTATATTGTGGCCCAACAGACCACACAAGTGTATTATCTTCCATATGTGTGCCAAACGAAACAACATCTTAAGGGTTAGGATGTTGTGTATAAGGTATCACCGCACGGTAAATTACCTGTTCCAAACGATGAAGATTATAACTTAGACCCGGACACATATGACGGAGAGTTCTTCCAAGAAGATGGGCTAGAAGAGCGATTTGAGATAGACTTAACCGAAGCGATCGGAATGGAAGTAGATATTGAAATGGTTGTTGATGAGGAGGATGATGAGGTGCAAAATGAGAATGACTTAGAAATGCTTGAAGGCAATGCCAATGACGAAATTGCGCCTTCAGATGGTGTTGACTATGAAATGGTTGATAGTGATGATGACACTTATGATCCGGCTAACCCGGACACATATGAAGATTATTTTTAATCGATGTAATGCTATATTTTATTTATTTTGCATATGTTTCTAAATACATATTTTTTTATCTGTGCTTAATTGTTTACTCTTAATTGCAGGTTGTTGGACAAAGATGGTGGGCGGTGGGACGAGGACGAGGACGAGGAGGGGGAGGGGGAGGAGGAGCACCCGTAGGACGGAGGAGGAGGTGCAGCAGGACGACGCCGTACAGCAGCAGATGGAGCAGCAAACCACTGTCGATGCGGCGCAGCAGGACGACGACGATGCAGCGCAACAGGACGACGACGACGACGCCGCTCAGCAGGACGTCTCAGGTTCTGGCTCCTCAGGTTCGAGGAGTATCTACCTGCGAGGTCCCGCGAGTCTCCCTAAGCGACCCATACTTCGTGACAGACGTCCGCTGATACGACCCGATGGAGAGAGGTAGGTAACTTTAGATGTTGTTGCTGCTTTTTCATATTATATGTTCAAATTAATAATAGAAACTAATACTTTATCTTAATCACTTGGACATGTCTTGGATGGTTTTGGAGACTGCATGGGGTCACGGCCGCAACCCCAATGGCATCCTCGACCTTCTATGCAGGGAACACTTCCCTGAACTTGTCGAGTACGTCGGAGTGACGAGCCCAGCATACACCTTCGACCACTACGTCGTCGCCCCCGATGCAGTAGATCGGGACGGCAGACAATTCAACAACAAGGCGGAGCGGGTGAAGCAAGAGCTGTGGGTAAGTCTTCCTCGCACTATATTGTTTAATAAGTCGCATTTGTTGCATATTCTTGAAATAATATATGGATACATCGTCTTTGTATGTAGGATTTCTTCAGATGCGAGGCTGGATACGAGGCCAGGGCGGATGTGGTGGCTACCACGAGCTGTAAGAAGCTCGTCGTGGACATGCACTACGAGGCACGCATCCAGGTCATCGTCACTTACCACGGCTCCATCCTTGGGGAGAAGGTGAGCAAGAAGGACGCCCGAACCATGTCGTTGACTCCGGACCAGTACTTGCAAGTAAATACAAAACTTTATTATTGATACTAAATATGCTTAATTTTATCTTCTGATATGTCGTGTACTTGTATTTTTTTAGATGATTCCTCATTGGTGCGCCGCGCATCCTGAGTGCTGGGAGCAGATGGTGCAGAGGTGGTGCTCGGCTGAGTGGGACGAGGCGCACAACGCTAGCCGGGAACGGCGTTTGATGATGCAAGGTCCCTCCCACCATCAAGGCAGCCGCAGCCTGGGCAAATACGCGGAAGCATGGGTACGCGCTCTTTTTATTTAGGTATATAACTTTCGATTAGACATGATTTCTAACCATCTCGTTGGTTTTCTCGCAGTCGGCGGCACATGGTGGCGCGCCTTGCTCCACGTTCTCGACATATGCTATGGCCCACAAGGGGAAGGCGATGTCCGACGTCACCTACAACCCGGATGACGGGCCCGAGGCGTACACCAACCCCGCCGTCCACAGCCGCCTCAGTGAGTACACCGCCATGGCCAAGGAGGTCCATGGGCCAGATTACGATCTGAGGACCGAGGACATCGACGGAGATGTCCTCATGAGGGTCGGATGAGGCAAGAGGCATGGGCGATACTGGATTGCCGATGGGGCAATCGACTCGTCCTCCACTCCCACTCTCTCTCAGGTGCGAGCAAGGAGCACGAGCGCGAGCCCAGCCATACGACCTCGGCAGGACAGCTCACAACATCGTATCCAGCAACTCCAGGTTATTCCTTATCTATTCATCGTTCATTGATTATTATATATCTTCTCTTTGCATTATCGTAACATTAGGGCGAAATATTACAGACTCAGCTAGATGATGAGAGGAGACAACGTGAGGAGCTGGAGAAGAGGATGGCGGAGATGTTCGCGTACATGCAGAGCCTTGGCGCCACACAGGGTCATGCTCCACCACCTCCGTTGTTCCCTGCAGCTAACCCTGCTGAGTTCACTACTCCTGTGAGTATCAAAATTTTAGTACTGCATGATATATATTCATATGTTCTCACACATGCAATCTCTTCTTTGTGCAGGGTCAATCGGCGGCATCGAACAACCCTCACGCTTCGTCCAGCCCTTCGCTGAACCAGTCCAGATACCCACCTCGTTGATGACCTGTTTTGTGATGATCCAGACTTATATTCGTGAGTGTTGGTGATGTTAGTTATACTTGGTCTTGTGAGATACTTATTGAGACTTATGTGTTGTCAAACCTGATTTATGTGGTGATATTTGTGATATATATGGTGTTGATGATAAATGTGTTGATTCTGTGATGCGAATGATATATAATGTGATGTGAATGATATATATCTTTTGTTTGTTTGGATGGAACAGCAAAAACAAATAAAAAAGGGACTTCCTGATCACTTTGCCGAGTGTAACACTCGGCAAAGGGTATCTTTGCCGAGTGCTATGACCATGGCACTCGGCAAAAGAGGAAACCTGGGAACCGGTAAAGCCTTCTTTGCCGAGTGTTGTGGTCAAGACACTCAGCAAAGAAGCTACCTTTGCCGAGTGCCGCCCAGCACACTCGGCAAAGGGGCTGGCAAAGGGGCCCACTGGAGGACTCTTTGCCGAGAGCCAGTCCACTAGGCACACGGCAAAGAAGCCTCCTTTGCCGAGTGCCTAAGAGAGCTCTCGGCACAGGGACTGGCTGTGGGGCCCACTGGAGCCGTCTTTGCCGAGGGCCATGATAGCAGACACTCGGCAAAATTGGCCTCTTTGCCGAGTGCCTAAGAAGACACTCGGCAAAGGATCCGTCACCGTCACTTGGCGCCGTGACGGTGACTTTTCTTTGCCGAGTGCCAAATGGCACTCGGCAAATTCTTTGCCGAGTGCCCGACAAAAAGTACTCGGTAAAGAGGTCATTGCCGATGTACAGTTCGTCGAGCGTTCTTTGTCGAGTGTTACACTCGGCAAAGCCTTTGCCGAGTGTAACATAGCCTTTGCCGAGTGTCTGAGACACTCGGCAAAGGAGCAGTGTCCGGTAGTGAAACACACCCTTTTATCACAGGGGGGATTTCAATACTATGCGCAGAGCTTCAATACTATGCGTAGAGCGGAAGACAAAAGTAATGGAAATTTTTACTATCGATGGCCTCATTTGTTCAATGCTATCATTGAGAATTTAGAATTACGGGAAATCGATATAGTGGGTCGGCAATTTACTTGGGCGAATGACTTGGTTCCACCCACTATTGAAAAGCTAGATAGGGTGTTAATGACCCTAGAGTGGGAACGTAAATTCCCTAACGTAACAGTCCAGGCGCTTGATAGATATCAGTTTGATCATACGCCTTTATCACTTAATGGCAAAGTTCCCACATGCCTAGGAAATCACTCTGACTTTAAATTTGAGTTAGGTTGGCTCATTAGAGAGGGCTTTTATGATATGGTTAGTTCTATTTGTCAACAAGAATATAGAGGAGGATCTGCTATACAGATATGGCAGAACAAGATCAGGGCCCTTCGGCGTTACCTAAGGGGGTGGGCTAAGAATTCTGCCGAGTCAACAAAAAAGGAGAAGAAGCAACTTTTAGAGTTGATCGATAATCTTGATAAAAAGGCAGAAATTTCTTACTTATCGCCTAACGAGTTGAGCACTAAAGCCTATGGCAATGATAGACTAGTTAGTATTTTGAGAGAGGAAGAAGTTCGGCTCTTCCAAAGGGCTAAGGTCAAGACTCTCCTCGAAGAGGATGATAACACAAACTATTTCCAACTAGTGGCTAATGGCAAGCACCGGAGACAGAGAATTTATTCATTATAGGATGATGGTCGTTCCTGTATAGCAGATGAAGAAGAACTTAAAAAACATATTAGAGCTATTACAAAACTCTATTTGGTAAACCATCCATAACATCTATCGACCTTGATGAAACTAATACTCATGACATTCCTCAAGTCTCGAATTATGAGAACGAAATTTTAACCGCTATTTTTACTATAGATGAAGTTAAAAAGGCGGTTTTTAATATGGAGCATAATAAAGCTCCTGGACTAGATGGTTTTCCAGCTGAGTTTTATCAAGTGTTTTGAGAAATTATTAAAAATGATCTGATTGCGTTGTTTCAGGACTTTCATAAAAATTCCCTATTGGTCTACCGCTTAAACTTTGGAGTAATTACTTTAATCCCAAATAAAGACAACATAATTAAAATTAAGGATTATAGACCTATATGCTTACTTAACGTTTCATTTAAAATCATTACTAGAGTTCTCACAAATAGAATAGGTCTAGTAGCAGACAGAATTGTCAGCCCATCTCAGACAACTTTTATGCACGGTCGTAATATCCTTGAAGGGGTTATTATCCTTCACGAATCCATCCAAAAATTACAGAGAAAAAAGTTGGATGGTGTTATACTTAAATTAGACTTTGAAAAGGCTTATTATAAAGTAAAATGGAAATTTCTCCAGCAAGCAATGCGTATGAAGGGATTCTCTCCATCTTGGTGTGTTTGGATCCAAAAAAATAGTTTCTGGTGGTCACGTTGGAGTTAAAGTGAATGATGGCGTAAGCCCTTTCTTTTGTACTTATAAGGGCCTTCGTTAAGGGGATCCTCTGTCACCAATTTTATTCAATATTGTTGCTGATATGCTAGCAATTCTTTTCGCAAGAGCGAAAGAGGAAAACTAGTTCCATGGAATTTTATCGCATTTGATTTTAGGGGTTTGTCTATTCTTCAGTATGTTGATGATATGGTGATTTTCTTAGACCACAACCTTGATCATGCTCAGAATATCAAACTTATTTTGATGATATTTGAGCAATTGTGTGGTTTAAAAATAAATTTCCATAAAAGTGAGATTTTTTTGCCACGGGATGGCTAAGGATCATGAGTTGCAATATTCACATCTATTTGGTTGTGCAATTGGGTCAATGCCTTTCAATTATCTGGGAATTCCTATGATTCATCGAAAATTGAGAAATAGTGACTGGCAGGGTGTCATATATCGGTTTGATAAGAGATTGAGTACTTGGAAGGCCAAATTTCTATCTTCTGGTGGCCAATTGGTCTTAATTAACTCTGTGTTAAATAGTCTGCCTATCTTTATGATGTCTTTCTTTGAGATCCTGGCAGGTGAAAAAATTGATGTTATTCGGTCCAGATTCTTATGGCAGGGAGGAAACGGTAAAAGGAAATATAGGTTGGCCAAGTGGCACACGGTTTGTCAGCCCAAGGCGATAGAAGATTTAGGCGTTCCTAGTTTGGCTATAAAAATATTTGGCTACTCAGTAAGTGGATCTATAAATTACTCAATAAGTGTAGAATGTGGTAACAATTACTCAAAAATAAATATCTAGAAGATAAATCCCTTACTCAAGCATCGAGAAGACCGGTAATTTACACTTCTCGTCAGACCTAATGAATACTGAGGATCATTTCTTTCGATGGGTCACTTTCAAGTAAAGGAATGGTCGGGCCACCAGATCATTTCCTTCCATGGGTCACTTTCAAGTAAGGCACTGCAGCTTCTGTCTTCTGACAATCGTAAGGCCTGCCAATAAAGTCAGGAAAATCACTCTTTGTATCATTTAGGAGTAGAATAGATAAACTATGAGTATTATTTTCCTTTTGCTTTCAATCTAAGCCGGGCTCTGGCCTTCTCTCTGAAAAAAAGACCGATGCAACAAGGTGTTTGTGTTTAATTATGCAGCCATATCGCTCCCAGGAGAATTTGTAGTTTTGGACAGTTAGGTTGCATAATCTATGAATAAATTGGAATAAAATTCAGTTTTCTGAACATGTGCTCATCAGGGGGGAGAATAAAACAACATGAAGGATGCATATTTGAAGTGGGCAATGGAAAAAAAAAATTACTGTAGCAGGTAGTCTTTCGCCCATATAATACTTTCGCCGGCTGCCATCCCAGATTATTAAAAAAAACTCTTCTGGTGTATTTGGTGAAGGTTCCACTATGGATTGATGTAACGCCTTTCGTCCAACTGCTACATCGGCCATTCGTTCCGCGATACTGTATGACCAAAGCACGTTCATGCGCCGCACCAACGCAATATTCTGAGGGGAAAAAAATTTATATAACCATTTTGCAGTTTGCAGTCCTCATCCATCACCATACAAATAGTTGTGGTTTTACGTCCCGAATGAATAGAATTTTTAACAACTTGCTTGCGTAGTGTACCAGCGCATTTAACAAGTGCAGAGCAGGAGTGGCAAAGCTCGTAGTACATCACGAGTGCTCCAAACAAATAGAGTTTTCCTTCACCGAGCCAGACCCAGAAGAAGGGGAGCCGGAGGTAGAAAGACCAGAGAAGATGGCGACCACCGAGCCGGCGGCGGTGAGGCTGGTGGGCTCCTTCGCCAGCCCGTTCGTCCACCGCGCCGAGGTGGCCCTGCGCCTCAAAGGGGTGCCCTACGAGCTCATCCTGGAGGACCTGGCCAACAAGAGCGAGCTGCTGCTGGCACACAACCCCGTGCACAAACTCGTGCCCGTGCTCCTCCACGGCGACAGGGCCATCTCCGAGTCGCTCGTCATCCTCGAGTACGTCGACGAGGCCTTCGACGGGCCGCCTCTCCTCCCCGCGGAACCCCACGCGAGGGCGGACGCGCGGTTCTGGGCCCACTTCATCGACCAAAAGGTACCACCAGCCACCAGGATCGATTCTGAAGATGATGTGGTCAACGTTTGAACACCTGCTCCATGATGCGATCGGTCCTGCAGTTCGCGCGGCCGTTCTGGATGTCGTTCTGGACGGACGACGAGGAGCGCAGGGAGGCTATGGCGAAGGAGGCCAAGGAGAACCTGGCTCTGCTCGAGGCGCAGCTCAGGGGGCAGAGGTTCTTCGGCGGCGAGGCCATCGGCTTCGTCGACATCGCCGCCTGTGCGCTGGCGCACTGGGTCGGGGTCATCGAGGAGGCCGCCGGGGTGGTCCTCGTCGGCGGCGAGGAGTTCCCAGCGCTCCGCGAGTGGGCCGACGCCTACATCAACGACGCCACCGTGAAGGCGTGAAGCAGTGCTTGAGGAGCCGCGACGAGCTCGTCGATTACTTCTCCTCCAGGAAGGAGATGTACTTGCTGCGAGCGAGGGCCACTCCGCGCAGCTGATCTGGACCCATGTTTCCTTCCGTTCGCAATAAGCCAATAATAAAGACTAGTTTGGTAACCCATTTTTCTAAACTGAAACATTCAGTTCAGTCGAGCTAGCTCTCAGACGCCATGCGCGACACGCATTTCGCATTAGGGGGAGTTTGAAATCAGATAGGAAGGGAATAAGGGATTGATGGAGAGTTCATTTCCCCTCAGTCTAGAGATGGCAAAAGGTTCATGTTAGCGTCGATTTAGGCGCCAATCATTAGGGTGTATCGTCTGGTTGTGTCATCTACGGCGGCGTAGACAGTCCGCAGCTTTGAGCCGGATAGTCCACGACCTAGGCGCAAGAGAGACGTCTTCCCAGTGTCGGTCCGTGCTCTGGCCCAGATGGTTCACGATGGAGTAGAGTCATCTTTCTCGTCGTTCGAATCTAGATCTCGTCCTTTGGTGGAGAGATCTTATGGTGCTCCGAGTCGATAGGTCACCAGCAGCATCCCCAGACGACATGGAGTCGACTAGAAATTAAGAGACAATCGAGTTAGTGTATCTTGAATGGACAACTAGATCTTGCTCCCTGGGAGAGGTAAGATCATAGGGTCGTCTTGGGTCAGCAGGCCATCCAAGACGGATCTAGACGACGTAGAGTCGAATAGGGGTGGAGGTGAATATACAGAAAGCTATAACTACATTATGCTACATCTACTCTTAGGGCATGAATGATAAAAAAATAGTTCGATTGGAATGTCACTATACCACAACACCAAATTAGCGTCGGACAACTGTCGCTATAAATATACTATTATCTTTGAACTGTTAGTCGGCATATCTTGCCACAGATAATGAGTCGGTATAAATCTATAGTCCAACTGAGCATCAGTCACTATATGTATACGTGAATAGCGTCGCTTCGTTAGTCGGCAATTCGTACCAATAGTCTTGCACCGTGAGTCGGCATAAAAGCAGTGTGCAATTTGGGCACGCCGCGCCCGCGCGAAAACAGAAAAGCAAACCCTACTCCAACCATTTTCCCCTTCCCCCAAATCTTGAGCCGCCAGCACACAAACGCACCTCCCAAAATCCTCCACCGCGCGCCCCTGCCAAATCAGCGACCGGGCGCCCCCTGCCCAGATCCACGAGCACCTCCCAACTTCCCTCTCACCACCACTCCGCGCGCAGCCCCTGCTCGGAGCTCGGTGATTTGGCCTGCTAGTTCCACCGCGCGCTCGGAGCTTGGTGATTATCGCCGCACACAGCCGCTGCTGGTTCCACCACACTCGGAGCTCTGCGCCTCACGTGATGGCAGTGGTGCTGGCGGATTGATCTTAGCTGCAGCCGCCGACGAGGTAGCCTCCAACCTGTGCACGCAGCCGCTGCTGGTTCCACCACGCTCGAAGGTCTGCGTACCCGGTAGCCTCCAACCTGTGTACCCGGTGGCCACTACCTCTGACCGGCTTCTCATCCCTGCATGCCTCGGCCTCCGACCCTCTGGTGAGAGTCCGACCAACAATATCTCTTTTGCTTTTCTGTTCTTGCCCATCTTTTATGCGTGCAAGCACTTGCTTTATCGCCTGGTACTCCCCAATACATCACCTGCACTACTAAAGGAGATCTACTCAGTTAGCTCCTTTATTTGGTAATGAATCTCCTCCTACTACGTTGTTGGTTGGTGACAAATTTCAGGAATAAGCATAAAATTTGACTGTGTTATTTTGTTAGTAAAGAGAACTGGATAAGCATCACAATGGAGTGTTATTTTGTGTGTGCAGAACTGTAGGATTATATGTCATTGGTTGTGCTTTCAGATTGTGCAGATTGTTTAGTATATTTTGTATAAAATGAACTAGCTAAGGATGGGAGAGGTTTTTATTGGTGGTTCTTAAACTGAAGTCAATAAAAATATGGTCTTTCATATTGAGAGATCATCCTGTGGCTAAGGGAACAATTATTTCAACTAATCCAAGCTCAGTGCTAGGAGGAGTTGCTCTAGGAAAGCAATATTGTGAGGTCGTTGTGAATGTTGTGCTGAAAAGGGATGCCCTTCTACCTCGCCCATATGGTTATTTGGAGGAGATGGGTGATGCTGATCGGATGTCGATCGCATGGCCGTAAAAGAGAGTAATAAGCTATCTCTTTGTTGTTTTTTCATATATGGTGATTGCATATTTTCTAACTAATGGTTTCTATGATTATATAGCTAAAGGTGAGCACGACATCAAAATCATCCCAGAGTGCTACAGGTATATATATGATTGACATTGTACCACAATTCTATTTTGTGGTATATATATGTTAGTCGGTATATCTTTTTAACGTCTAACCGTCCGTCGGTATAAACATGTCTGTCGCTATATGTTTATGCCGACGCCACTTACAGCGTCAGAAAGTGTTAGTCGGTATAACTCTATAGCGATTGATAGTACGTTGCTATAACGGTTTATACCGACTATAAGTAAGTTGTTATAGCTAGATTGTGGTATAGTGTGTGTTCGGTGGTTCTTAATCAGCCGTACCCTTCATATATATATATATATACTAGGTGTGTGCCTGTGCGTTGCAACGGGAGTACACTGGGATGAGCATCGACACATATCTAAGCGGGTCTTATATTTTCTTAGGGATCTGGAGAAAGTTTGTTCGGAAGCCAAATATGTTAAGACCTGAGCATGTGTTACCCTTGTGCCCCATCAACACACGGCGGATTGCTCGGGGCCGCGCACGGGGGATTGAGCTCGGGGTTTCAGTTTGCGACGGAGTATGCGGCGGTCGCGGCACGATGGATTACGGCGAGGGAGTAGATAATTAACGGCTTGCTCGGGATTGCTCGGGGACGTGGCGAACGGATTGCGGCAGGGTTTGCTCGGGGGCGGCTGCGGGGTTCCACGGGTCGTGCAGGGCGTGCGGCAGGCGGTTCGTGGCGTTGCGATGGTCGCGGCGCGATTCGCGGAGGGATTTGCGGGCTTGAGGATCGCGACGGTCGAAGGTTTGCGGACAGGCGGGTATCACAGCGAGGCGGGGGGTGGGAGGTTTGCGGCGGACATGGCTCTCACGGAGGTTTGCGGAGGCGGGGTTTCTGGAGGTCGGGCGGGCGGAGGCAGGGGCAGTCTACAGTAAGCGCTTAATAGTTAGTAGAGATACTACTATTATATTATTCCCTCTGTCCTAATTTATAGTTTGTTTAACTTTTCTAATCTTAAATTTAACCACTCGTCTTATAGTTGCGCCACTGCATATCAGAATTGACAGATGCAAGCAGTCGAATAGGGTCGACCACATGCTTACAACGTGTAGTGCTCGAAACCCATCTCCATAAGCCACAGAAGAATCTGTTTCGATTTGGTGCTTGAAGAACTCGCCAAGTCTTTTTTCGAATTCCGTCTTTGCACCCTTTTCATTGAGGAAGATGTAGAAGATGACGACGGCGCATCTGAGGTTGTTGCCATGCTACCAGAACCTAATGTGATTTCCGACTCAAGCCAAAGATGAGCTAGAACCTAACAGTTACCTTCTTCAACCTCTGGACTCAGGGTTCAGTATCCTACCCCAAAAAAAGACATTAAGATAGTAAATATTGTTGTACTGCAAACATATAATGGTATCGAAGAATGAAGTGGAAGTTGCAAACGAAGATAAACAAGCACAACCAGAATACCTGTAAGTCGGAGGTAAGCATGCACCATCTCATGCGCTAGAATCGAGCCAGCAGCCTACATGCAATTAAATAAATGAAAATTAAAACGTGCAAGCATTCTGACGGATTGGTAGTAGAATCAATGTTCGTCGAAGGGAAACTAAATCAATTGTAATTAGTGTGTTAAATAATAAGAATGAAATCACCTTGGCAGCTCGTACAATATAAGAATTGCAGTCACTTCACACAGTCGAATGAGTTTGTATGTCCCTGTGATCATATCTATGGTGATCTATTGCCTGGTCCAATTATTGGTCTTTTTAATATATAGACCAATTAAGCAAAACAAGGAAACATTTTAAATTCATATAATTCTAACAATCTGCTCCTTAGATAAGCAGAGGCATCTCCACCAAATACCAGTAACTGAGAACCAAGGATACTGATTGTCCATCTCAAGCTATCTAATGCAAAGTAAAAAAAGAAACGTCATATAGAATCCAACAAGGTTGCAAGTAAACATGTGCACCAGTTCAATCACAAACCAGATTGGCTCTATGTACAGAAGAAAGGAAACTTTCAACAGGACTACCATCAATGAGTTAAACTGCATCTAGAAATTTAGCACTATCATCTACAATCAGCTTAGTTCTTGTAAAATTGAGACCATCCCGATAATATCAAGAAGCAATGTTTTAGGTAAAGGGTACACCAACGAACCAAGTTAGACAACTGATACTTGTGTAATGAGAACTATGTGTGTGTCGAAGGAAATCAATTACCTCACATTTTTCTGCTCTAAGTTTAATACATGAAAAACATAATGTTTTCGTGAAGATATACTTGAAACCATGTTTGATGATTATGACAACCTTGTGCTCCTAGCTACGACCAAAAGATACTTTTCCACTTCACCTTAGCAAAAAGACAACAAACAACATAGATCATGATAGTTGTTTAGATCAAATGAGGCAATGAGGCTATGGGGCTACAAGACAGTAAAAACCATTACAAAGATATGTTGGTTTGTTTTGTCAGAGTTCACTAAAGACGGGCACAAAAAATTCACTTGATCTCATGCAAAATCTCCTTGAAGCAACATGTCCCATCAACTGAACAAAGTAATGTCGAGTTCTTTGCAACCATCCTATATCTTCACGAAATCCATGTAGTGTTGTCCAGAAACAATGTAAGATCATGTAATAAAAAGAATGAAATATCTCAATGGACGTCGATGTGCCAGGCTTGGATGAAGGACAGTGGCTTGAGCGCCTAACGAAGGAAGCCCAAGGAGTAGTTGAAAGTGGAACATGTTCTCGTCGTCCTCGACATAGTTGTGGGTAAGCAGCGAGTAGAGGTCGACGAGGAGCACGTCGTCGCCAAGGTCAGAGCAGTTAGCAAACAATTACTCATATAATGTTACCAACAGAAGTTCTGAATAAATGAGTGACTGTTAGTATTAATTCAGCTAATACAGAAGATGCAACATTGACCTTTCGTTTCCCATTGATTTAGCAAACATTAAGAAACATTCCTTGCCATGCTAGAAATATTAATACATTGAGCATAAGTCTCCACTGGAAGCTAGAAACCATAGCAATAAAAAACAATAGGCCAGAAACGCTGCAGTACCTGTCGTCCTCTGTGCTGAAGAAGCCTCAGAGACAGCGCGCACGTAGATCAACGGGGTGGCTCCACACCGTCAAGGAGGTTCATTTGGTGGTCCCAGAAGTCAGAGGAGGGTAGAAGAGACAAGCTTCCGGTCGCTACTACGCCGATGCTAGAAGCGAAGGGTGAAGGGAGGTGGCGGCGGCTTGCTCGCGGGGCAGAGTAGGCGGGCCAGACCGCCAAACCCGACCGCGCACGAAACGATCCATGCTGTAACAGGAGCAGAGCACCCGACCGCCTTTCCTCCCCCGCCTGGTCGCCTGCCACCGCACGCCAGATCCCGATCTCGCTGCGATCCATGGCGTCGTCTCCGCAGCCGCTGCCGCCGTTCGCCGTGCAAAACCCTACCGCGCAGGGCTCAAGCCAGGGCCACCAGGCTCCGAGGTGGGGGCTCTCTCTGGGGCGTTCACCAACCTCCAGATCTCCCGCGGCGCGGCCCCGCCGCCCACTTTAGCCGTGCGTCCGGGCCCTCCACCGTCCGCTGCCTGTCCCGCCTTGAAGGAGTGGTGCGAGCGAAGCAGCGCCCGTCGTCCTCCTCGTCCGCAGCGGCGGTGCCCTCACGGAGGAACACCATGCGAGCGTGCAAGCGGCGACCGGCACGACGGCGAGCATGACGAGGAACGAGGCCGGGTCGTCGGCGAAGAGCGCGGAGCAGGTGTCGGTGAAGATGGCGGTGCTGAGGCCGACGTAGCCCTTGAGCAGGCCGAAGATGGGGCCCCTGCTCCAGCGGAAGTTGCGGATGCAGGTGACGAGCACGGCAGTGTTCATCCACGTGGTGCTGTTCCCGCCGAGGCAGAGGAAGACGCAGATCTGCCAGTAGGGGAGTGGGGCGACGGCCCCGGACACGACCATCCACTGCGCGCCGTAGCCAAGGAGGCCCTCGAGGGAGCCGATGGTGAGGAGGAGCCAGATGGGGACGCGGTCGGACGCCAGCCCCGCGAGGAGGCCGAACGCCTTGCCGATGTCCTTGGCGACGGAGAGGCCGTTGAGCTGCAGCTGCGTGAGGCCCATGAGCGTCTTGAGCGCGTGCGAGTAGTTGGAGAAGGTGTAGTTGTTGCCGGAGACGCACTGCACCCACGCCGCCGTCACCAGCCCCAGCCACCGCCCACAGCGCGTCCCCGCCATTAGGGCCTTTCCAAACAACTGAAGAAAATGCAGCCCAGTCGCTTGCTTGCTTCGAGTTCAAGGCGGCTCGCGTTTGGTCGCTTGGTGCTTGGCCGTGTGTCCAGAGGAGGAGGAGGTACGGAAGGGGCGGTGGAGGCATGGGGAGGTTGCGCGGATGCGGCAGCTGGCGGAGGTCGGTTGGCGGATCAGATGGCGGGTGATTCGCCGCGGAGGGGAATCGCGGCGGGGTCGGTTGCGCTTGCGCGTGATCTGCGGGCGGGGAATCGCGGCGTTCGGTTGCGGCGATTTTCGCGGGGGCTGGGCGCGTGGTAGCGGGAGGAGTTGGTAGCGGCGGGGGCAGTCTACAATCCCCTCTTAATAGTTGTAGATATATATATATATATATAGAGAGAGAGAGAGGAGGGTATGGACCCGTTTCTAGGCGATAGCTAACAAATTCCGTGTGATTAGATGGATAACCACGTACGAGATAAAGATAATCGCCAGAGTTAATCTGATTGTGGGGGCGAGGACCGTCCATCACTTTTTTGTGTTCAACAGTTCTGATCCTCGATTACTCGTGGGAAATTCTTTCATTATGGATGAAGATAAGGAGGTTTCTTCTGTTGCATAAGTAGACATATTCTAAATTAAATTTCGAATGTTAATCATGAGCAATAATAAATAAACTAACAGGCCAGCAAGAAGTATGTAAAACACATGTATAACAATAGATAAACTGAAGTATGAGATTAGATTACATGATGAGTACTGATTATATATACTAATTCATGACGTGGAAAGCAGCACGGTCGACGGCAACGACGTAAAAGCAGCAGGGCCATCGACGTGGTAGCAGCAGGGTCGTCGACGTGGAAGCGGTGACGTTGGCAGCAAGATCGACGAGAAGACCACGAGCAGTCGTGTGAAGACGCGTCTCAAAAACCTTATTTGCCTCTTCTCAGTGCAAGATCTCGAAGGGGTATAAATTTTATTTGCTAATATTCACAAAATTCGGGTGTTATCCTTCCTTTCATTCCTCTTCTAGTTAACCCTTTTCTCTTTTTCCTTAGAAGGAGGATTATTTTGGAGATATAGTTATATGATTGTCGGTGTTTCGACCCCGGGGGGTCCCTAGACCAACGAGTAAATTGTCGCTGCGTGTCCCAGCCCAGATGGGTCGGCGCGAGACGGAACACAAGGGGGAACAATAAGGGGAACCGTGGCTCGTGTTGTCCTGCGCCCAGGGCGGATGCGCTTGCAGTAGGGGGTTACAAGCGTTCGCGAGGGAGAGAGAGAGAGCCTATCCATCAGCCCGTCCTCCCGCGCGGCCACCTCCTCGTACGAGGGCCCTGGACCTTCCTTTTATAGACGTAAGAAGAAGGCTCATGTGTACAATGGGGAGTGTAGCAATGTGCTAACATGTCTAGCAAAGAGGAGCCAGAGCCCTATGTACATGCCATCGTGGCAGAGGGAGAGGTGCTAGAGCCCTGTTCATGTGATGTCGTGGCCGTCGGAGGAGCGCTTGAGCCCTGTAGAAGCACAGCTGTCGGGGCTATCAGGTCCTTGATGACGTCTCCTTGCTTCCGTAAGGGGCTGAGGACCGCCGTCGTCATGAAGCACGCGGGGTGCCATCATTACTTGTTTACCGGGGCGAGCCAGATGGGACGCCGGTCTTGTTCCCCGTAGCCTGAGCTAGCTAGGGGTAGGGTAATGATGTACCCCCCTGCGACGTGGTCGGTTCGAGCCCAAGGTCGGGCAAGGCGGTGACTCCTCCGAGGTTGAGGCTGAGTCTGAGCCCTGGGGTCGGGCGAGGCGGAGACCGTCGTTTGAGGTCGAGGTTGAGTCCGAGCCCTGGGGTCGGGCGAGGCGGAGACCGTCTTCCGAGGTCGAGGTTGAGTCCGAGCCCTGGGGTCGGGCGAGGCGGAGACCGTCTTCCGAGGTCGAGGTTGAGTCCGAGCCCTAGGGTCGGGCGAGGCGGAGCTTCCTATGGCGCCCGAGGCTGGACTTGGCTGCTGTCAGCCTCACCCTGGCAGGTGGCACAGCAGTCGGAGCAGGGCAGGCGATGCTGTTTTCCTGTCAGGTTAGTCAGTGGAGGGGCGAAGTGACTGCGGTCACTTCGGCCTTGTCGACTGAGGAGCGCGCGTCAGGATAAGGTGTCAGGCGATCCTTGCATTGAATGCTCCTGCGATACGGTCGGTTGGCGAGGCGATCTGGCCAAGGTTGCTTCTCCGTGAAGCCTGTCCGAGCTGGGCCTCGGGCGAGTCGAAGGTGCGCCCATTGCTTGAGGAGACCCTCGGGCGAGACGTGAATCCACCTGGGTCTACTGTTCCTGTCCGAGGCTGGGCTCGGGCGAGGCGAGATCGCGTCCCTTGAGTGGGCGGAGCGTTGACCTGTATTGCGCCCATCAGGCCTTTGCAGCTTTGTGCTGATGGTGGTTACCAGCCGAGTTTAGGAGTCTTGGGGGTACCCCTAATTATGGTCCCCGACAGTAGCCCCCGAGCCTCAAAGGGAGTGTTGGTACTCGCTTAGAGGCTTTGTCACACTTTTTTGCAAGGGGACCGGCCTTTCTCAATTGCATTTCGTTCCGGTGGGTGCGCGCGAGCGCACCCGCCGGGTGTAGCCCCCAAGGCCTCAGAGGAGTGGTTTAACTCCTCTGAGGTCTTAGTGCCTTTCATGACGCCTCGGCCGGTCTGGTTGTTCCCTCATGCGAACTGGTCGTAGCCCGGGTGCATAGTCAGGTTCCGAGTTCTCGGGCTGGTATGTTGACGCTGTCAACGGTTTGGCCGGAGCCGGGTTTGCGAGAGCAGCCCCCGAGCCTCTGCACAAAGCGAGAGGACGGTCAAGGACTGACTCGACTTTTTTCATATGCCCCTTCGTCGCCTTTCCGCAAGGAGGAGGGGGGAAAGCGCCATGTTGCCCTTGGAGGGCGTCGAACATGGTGTCTCCAGTGAGTTGCTAACGGGTGATCCGAGTGGACGCTTGTGCCCCGTTCGATAAGGGTCGGCTAGTGGCCCAGAGGCGCGCTCCAAAAGTACCTGCAGGTGATTTGCCGGACCCGGTCCCGTTTGATAGGGTCCGAGGGCTCGATGCCTCCCTCTGATGGGATTCCATTACAGAATCGCTCCTGCTGGTCTCGGAAATGTCCTAGGGTACCTCGAGAGCGTAGCTCGAGCCTCGGCCATGTATCGGACGTACCCAGAGTCATCCCTCGCTCTGCGTGTTCTGAGGCGGCTGTCGAACCCTTCGGGGGGCCAGCCTTCGAACCCCTGATCAGTAGTGGGCGCGGAGCACGAGTGGCCTGAGGCGGCTGTTGAACCCTTTCGAGGGGCCAGCCTTCGAACCTCTGACCAGTAGTGGGCGCGGAGCCCGAGTGCTCTGAGGCGGCTGTCGAACCCTGCCGAGGGGCCAGCCTTCGAACCCCTGATCAGTAGGAGGGCTCGGGGCCCGCTTCCTTCGCAGAGAAGGATCCCTTTCGGAGTATCCCCTTTCCCGGTCCCTGTAACAAGAGAGAGAAAGGGGAAGAGGAAAAGGATACGAAATTGGACGACGTGGCGCACCTTTTTTGACGCGGTCATTATGGCGAAGGTGAAGCGTTGCCCGCTTCGCCTGCCAAAGGTGTCGCCTGCCCTGCCGCGGAGTTAATGCGACAGGACGAGTGGTTCGCGGGGCAGCCGTTGTGTGAGCCGTTCGAGGAACGGGCGTTTCGCCTTCGATTTTTGAATTTCGCGGCGGGTTCGAGCGAAGTGTTGAACGGGTCTTGCCCGGGCCTTTATATATTCGGAAGAGGGACCGGTGGTGGTTTTTTACTCCGCTGCTCGCCTCCTGCTTTGGTTTCCGCAACCTGAGGGAACAGCCAGAGAAAGAAAACCGCGCACCTTGTCTGCTCCGCCGCCACCCCTTTCGCTTGGTGATGGCCGATCGGGTAACCGTCGTTCCGCCGCGCGACCCGTGGCCTTTCTCCACTGTCACGGCGGACGATCTGGAGGCCCTTGTTGCCGATGGCTTGCTTCGTCCCCTCTCCGGTGACCCGCAGCCGGAGTGGATGGTCCCTCCGAGCGAAGCCGCCCCATCCCCGCCGTCAGGGTATGTGCTAAGTTTTGTCTCTTTCCATGAGCGGGGGTTCAGAGTGCTAGCAAGCCATTTTATGTGGGCGATTCTGCATTTCTACGGGGTGGAGCTGCACAATCTCAACCCCAATTCTATCGCGCAAGCAGCCATCTTCGTGGCGGTTTGTGAAGGATTTTTGGGGATTGACCCCCACTGGTATCTGTGGACCCATCTCTTCTCCGCGGAGCCTTTTGCCTCGACGACGGGGGAAAAGAGAGTCCGCATGGCGGTGCGGGCCGGTGGCTGCATCCTTCAGTTGAGGCAGGCGCGTGCGCAATAGTACATCCCCGCCATCCTTGTGTCTTCGAACAAGGGGTAGCAGCGCCGGTGGTTTTACCTCCAAAACGACAATGGGAGGCTCCCGTCGTTTTCTCAGCGAGTGGTGACTGCCGCCGGCAGCAACTGGCGCTATGGGGCCCCGCGCGAGAGACAGAAGAATCTCCAGCCCCTTCTGGAGGCCTTGCAGGAGCTGCGAGATGGAGGGCTCACTGCCGCGGGGGTGGTTGCCGCCATCCATCGCCGGAGGGTGCTCCCCTTGACGGAGCGGCGGCTGCTGCTTTCGGAGATGACGCCGGGGGTCGACTTGGAGGGTTCGCAGATGTCCTCGGTCCCCCTCCCCGCCGATGACCTCCACAGGCGGGTAGCCGGCACGGTAGGGAGGCTGGACGCCGGCGCCCTTACCCAGCCCTCGATGTGTCCCGAGCGCGGGTGCATATCCCTGGTGAGTGTCCACTCCTTCTTCTTTCTTGTGTCAGATTGCCCTTGGTTCTCACAGCCAAGATTTTCGTCCGTCTCCAGGAGTTGGGGTTTCACAAGCCTTCTTTGCCACCGGTCCCGGAGGACGTGGTGGACCGAGCCGCACGGAGGGTCGCCGCGGAGAGGAAGAAGGAGAAGAAGGACGCGAAAAAGGCTCAGGCTCGCGAGCAGATGCGGGCTCGGAATGCCTTGGAGAGGCGTCGTCGGAAGCAGGAGAGGGACGGGCTTCCGAGGGAACCGTCGCCGAAGACGCCTGACGACGACGACGATGATGATGATGAAGACGACGACATGGCGGCCCGCCTTGGCCTCAGCCCGGATTTGAGGCTGGGCCAGGTGTCGTCGAGCCAGCCCCCGAGTGGGCTGGCGCCATCGGTATCCGGGGCCGGGACATCAGGGTCCCGGTCCGGAGAACAAGGGCAGGCCGAGGGGGTACTTGACCCCTTGGCCGAGGTAGTTGAGGTGACCCCGGGGAGTCAGGCCGACCCGCCTGTCCCCCAAGAGCAGTCGCCCGTGCTGGCCGCACAGGAGGTTGGTCCTCAGGTCGTCGTGACTGCGCCTGGGCAGACCGTCCCTTCGGCGCCCCGGGCGCCCGAGGTGGGGATGGTGCCGAAGTCGGCAGCGGGGCAGACCTTGGCGGCGCCTGCGGGGGCCGAGGCCCGAGGGGCCTCCCCATAGGCACGATTGGCCGTGGTCCGGAGTGGGTAAGTATCTGAGGATACCTCTGTCCCGTCTCCTTCTTCGTGTGTCCTGATCCTGCCTTTCCTTTTCCTCCCAGCAAACGGAGGCACGGCTCGACCGGTCTGGCTCCCTGGAAGGTCCTCAAGACGGCGCCGGCTTCTGCAGCCAGTGCCGCATCGGGCCACGCCGGCCGGCTGGCCTCCTCACAAGATGCCCCCAAGCAAGGGGCTCAGGCGGCACGAGTTGCCGTGGGGCGAGCTCCCGAGGCTGACCCCTCCGTCTAGGCGGCCGTCGTGCCGAGGGAGACTGCTGGCGCGGCCACGGCCTCGAGCCCACCTGACGTTTTGCCGGCGCTGGCACCGGCTTCTGCCGAGGCTGTTGCCGTTCTGGCCGTGGAGCCACCCGTCGCCACCGATGCTGAGATGGCCGAGGTGCTGCTACTCAAGGCCGGCGATCGGAAACCTGCCCCCTTAGCCGAGGAGGTACCCAATGCGCCGACTGCAGGGGGTGCCGATGGCTTGGAGGAGGGAGGCGCAGAACCACGGCCCGTCCTGGGAGCTGCGACCTCGTCCTCGCACGGTGCGATCCCAACGAGCGGCGTGGGTAGGCGCTCCGGTTCTGGACCCGTGGTGCTTCGAAACCCCTCTTCGTTCATGACGATGAGCGGGAGGAGCAGTCTCGGGACGAGCTTCGTGAGTGTGCCGAGGCAACGATGGGGTCGCTTCGGTCGACCATGGAGGTCCTATCCAGGGACGTTCCTAGGATCCTCCAGGTAAGGATTTCAGGCATACCTTTCACGTGATGAAGGCATTCTTTGTGACACCCTGCTTCCCTTCCTCAGGATCTGACGGATCTGAGCACCGCCAAGTCGTCGTTCATCCGCCGCGAGGCTGACGTCTGGGGTTCATTGTGGTTCCTGAGGACCGCGCTTGCCGAGGCTACCGAGCATCTCTCCCAACGGAGCGCCGAGGCGGCGGACCTTCGGTTGCTCTATGACGAGCTGGGGGCAGAGGCAGCGGCGGCACGCGCAGAGGCGCAGCGGCGGCAGTTGGAGCTTGGCCAGGTCATCGGTGAGCGGGACCAATCTCGGAGCTGGGCCGCCGAGGCTGAAAGCCGGGCTGAGGCCCTTGGAGGCCAGCTAGCCGAGGCGTCTGCTCGGGCCGGAGCCCTTGCTGCGGACCTAGCCGTGGCCGTCGGGTCTGCTCAATCCGCCCAAGCCGCAGCCTCGGAGCAGCGTGCCCTGGCTGAAGGTATGTCTTGGCTGTTTTGAGATTTTGATTCAACTTCATTCTTCAACTCGTGTTTGAAGAATTCTGTTTTGGCTGTTTGCAGAGTTTGAGTCTTCCCTCAACGAGTCCGCCAAGGCACTTGCCCAGGCGGCTGAGCAGAAGGAGGCCGACCGCGTGGCCATGTCCGAGGCTATCTCGGCCTTCTGCCAGGTCTTTGGTCTTGACGACGTCCCCTCAGGAAGCTCCCCTCAGAGTCGCCTGCAGGCCTTGGGTGACCACGCGCGCGACAGACTCCACGAGGCGCTGCATCACGGCGTTAGGCGGGCCTTTGTCGTGCTTGCTTCCCACTACGATGTGGATCTGGAGCGGGTCAGCGAGGGGTACTGCCTTCCCGACGAAGATGAAGCCGCCCTGGCCGAAGTTCAGAGGCTTGACGCGGCCGCCGCGGGTCCAAGCGCGGTGCTGGCGTCCTCCTTCGAGGTGGAAATCCTTCCGCTTGCGCCGTCGTCCAAGGCCGGGGCGGCTCTCGCCGAGGGTGGAAACGAAGCCGAGGGTGCAGCTCCTCCCTCGGGCGATGCCTGATTTTGCCAGAGCAGTTTATTTTGGATATGTATGTGTATTTTGCGGCCGCCGAGGCCTGAACACTTTGTCGTCGTGATATAAAGTTGTGTCTCTTTTCCTCCTGTTTCGCGTATCCGGATTTGTTCGTCAGTAGCAGGATCACTTACCCAAGTAAGAGTTATTTTTTGCGGTAGGTGACGAGTGAGGTATCCGTATCCCGGAGGCGTAGGAGTCCCTCGGCTCGGTCGGCCTTGCCGCTTACATGCACTCTTATTCGTTTCTCGGGGTTCTGTTACTGATATAGCTGGGAAACACGAAAGTCGTTTTGGTGGAAGACTTTTTCCGAGGAAAATTTTGACGCAGAGGGGGTTCCCCCCTTCTAGCCCTCGAGGGAGGGTCGGGCTTTGCTGGGGCAAGGCTGACCCCTCCTTGATGGTTAGACTTTATTTGTGTATGTAAACGAGGTATATGAACGACTTGAAAACATCTTAAGGGTAGAAGCGACATAGCTGTCGGATGTTCCAAGCGTTGTTGTAGACGTCGCCTTGACTGTTGGCCAGCTTGTATGTTCTGGGCTTCAAAATCTTGGCGATGATGAATGGTCCTTCCCAGGGAGGTGTGAGCTTGTGGCGCCCTCGGGCATCTTGTCGTAGCCAAAGCACCAAGTCGCCCACCTGGAGGTCTCGGGACCGAACCCCTCGGGCATGGTAGCGTCACAGAGACTGCTGATACCGTGCCGAGTGTAGTAAGGCCATGTCCCGAGCCTCTTCCAGCTGGTCCAGTGAGTCTTCTCGGCTGGTCTGGTTGCTTCGGTCGTTGTATGCCCTCGCCCTCGGGGAACCGTATTCTAAGTCTGTGGACAAGATAGCCTCGGCCCCATAGACTAGAAAGAACGGCGTGAAGCCCGTGGCTCGGCTTGGCGTCGTCCTCAAACTCCAGACCACCGAGGGGAGTTCCTTCATCCATCGCCTGCCGAACTTGTTGAGGTTGTTGTAGATCCTCGGCTTGAGTCCCTGCAGAATCATGTCGTTGGCACGCTCTACCTGCCCATTCGTCATGGGGTGAGCTACGGCGGCCCAGTCCACCCGAATGTGGTGGTCCTCGCAGAAGTCCAGGAACTTCCTGCCAGTGTACTGGGTGCCGTTGTCGGTGATGATGGAGTTTAGGACCCCAAAGTGATGGATGATGTTGGTGAAGAACGCCACCGCCTGTTCGGACCTGATGCTGTTTAGGGGTCGGACCTCAATCCACTTGGAGAATTTGTCGATAGCGACCAGCAGGTGCGTGAAGCCCCCGGGTGCCTTCTGCAAGGGACCAACGAGGTCCAGACCCCACACAGCAAACAGCCAGGTGATGGGTTTTGTTTGCAAGGCCTGAGCGGGTAGGTGTGTCTGCCTTGCGTAGAATTGACACCCTTGGCAGGTGCGTACAAATCTAGTAGCGTCGACCACCGCGGTTGGCTAGTAGAAACCTTGTCGGAAGGCGTTTCCAACGAGGGCCCGAGGTGCTGTGTGATGGCCGCAAGCCCTCGAGTGTATTTCTTACAATAGCTCCTAACCTTCGGCGATGGATATGCATCGCTGGAGGATGCCTGAAGGGCTGCAGTGGTAGAGCTCCTTTCCGTCACCTAGCAAGACGAACGACTTGGCGCGCCGCGCCAGTCGCCGAGCTTCGGCTCTATCGAGGGATAGCTCTCCTCGGTGGAGATATTGCAGGTACGGGGTCTGCCAGTTTCGATTAGGCATGACCCCATTCCGCTCTTCCTCGACGCGCAGTGCCTCACCCTCGGGGGCCGAGGGTGCCTCGAGCTGAGCCGAGGGCGCCTCGGGCTGAGCCGAGGGTGCCTCGGGCAGAGCCGAGGCCTTCTCGGGCTCGAGCGTGTCGTTGGTCTTGACGGAGGGTTGATGTAGATCTCGGGAGAAGACGTCCGGGGGAACCGTTGTCCGCCCCGAGGCTATTTTAGCCAGCTCGTCCGCAGTCTCGTTGTATCGTCGAGCGACGTGGTTGAGCTCGAGCCCGTAGAACTTGTCTTCCAGGCGCTGAACCTCGTCGCAGTAGGCTTCCATCTTTGGGTCGCGGTAGTGTGAGTTCTTCATGACTTGGTCGATGACAAGCTGCGAGTCGCCACGAGCGTCGAGGCACCGAACCCCTAGCTCGATGGCGATGCGCAACCCGTTAACGAGAGCCTCGTACTCGGCCACGTTGTTGGACACCGGGAAATGGAGGCACAGCACGTAGCGGAGGTGCTTCCCGAGGGGTGAGATGAAGAGCAGGCCCACGCCCGCTCCTGTTTTCATCAGTGACCCGTCGAAAAACATGGTCCAGAGTTCCGGTTGGATCGGAGCAGCTGGAAGCTGGGTGTCGACCCATTCAGCCACAAAGAGCCGACGGTGATGACCCCGTTGGGGCCTGGCATCTTGAGCTTGAGGTAGGTGTAGCTGGGGACGGCCATGAACTTGGCGTAGCATGGTCTCCCCAGCACTGCGTGGTAGGTTCCTCGGAACCCGACCACCTCAAACGTGAGGGTTTCCTTTCGGAAGTTGGAGGGAGTCCCGAAGCAGACGGGCAGATCGAGTTGCCCAAGGGGTTGGACGCGCTTCCCGGGGATGATCCCGTGAAAGGGCGCCACGCCGGCCCGGATCGCGGACAGATCGATCTGCAAGAGCCCGAGGGTCTCGGCGTAGATGATGTTGAGGCTGCTGCCTCTGTCCATGAGGACCTTGGTAAGCCTGACGTTGCCGATGACGGGATCGACAACGAGCGGGTACTTCCCCGGGCTCGGCACGCGGTCGGGGTGGTCGCCTTGGTCGAAGGTGATGGACTTGTCGGACCAGTCTAGGTAGACTGGCGCCGCCACCTTCACCGAGCAGACCTCCCGGCGCTCTTGCTTGCGGTGCCGAGCCGAGGCGTTCGCCACTTGCCCACCGTAGATCATGAAGCAGTCGTGGACCTCGGGGAACTCCTCTGCCTTGTGGCCCTCCTTCTTGTCGTTGTCATGGCCTCTGCCACCTTCCGCCGGGGCCCGGCCTTGTGGAAGTAGCGCCGAAGCATGACACACTCCTCAAGGGTGTGCTTGACGGGACCCTGATGATAGGGGCACAACTCCTTGAGCATCTTGTCGAACAGGTTGGCGCCTCCGGGAGGCTTCCGAGGGTTCCTGTGCTCGGTGGCGGCGACAAGGTCTGCGTCGGCGGCGTCGCGTTTCGCTTGCGACTTCTTCTTGCCCTTCTTCTTGGTGCCGCGCTGAGCGGACGCCTCGGGGACGTCTTCCGACTGGCGTCCCTGAGGCTGCTTGTCCTTCCGGAATATGGCCTCGACCGCCTCCTGACCAGAGGCGAACTTGGTGGCGATGTCCATCAGCTCGCTCGCCCTGGTGGGAGTCTTGTGACCCAGCTTGCTCACCAGGTCGCGGCAAGTGGTGCCGGCGAGGAACGCGCCGATGACATCTGAGTCGGTGATGTTGGGCAGCTCGGTGCGTTGCTTCGAAAATCGCCGGATGTAGTCCCGCAGGGATTCTCCCGGCTGCTGGCGGCAGCTTCACAGATCCCAAGAGTTCCTAGGGCGCACGTATGTGCCCTGGAAGTTGCCGGCGAAGGCTTTGACCAGATCGTCCCAGTTGGAGATCTGCGCAGGAGGCAGATGCTCCAGCCAGGCTCGGGCGGCGTCGGAGAGGAACAGTGGGAGGTTGCGGATGATGAGGTTGTCATCGTCCGTTCCACCCAGCTGGCAGGCTAGCCGGTAGTCCGCGAGCCACAGTTCCGGCCTTGTCTCCCCCGAGTACTTGGTGATGGTAGTTGGGGTTCGAAACCGGGTCGAGAACGGCGCTCGTCGTATGGCTCGGCTGAAAGCCTACGGACCGGGCGGTTCGGGCGAAGGGCTCTGATCTTCCCCGCTGTCGTAGCGTCCCCCACGCCTAGGGTGGTGGCCTCGGCGCACCTTCTCGTCGAGGTGGGCTCTACGGTTGCGGCGGTGGTGCTCGCTGCCGAGGCGACCCGGGGCTGCAGGCGCTGTGTCCCGCGTGCGCCCGGTGTAGACCGAGGCTTCCCGCATGAATCGGGATGTCGCAGCACGATGCTCCGGGGGGTACCCCTGCCTTCGGGAGGCAGAGATTTCGGCCCGTTGGACCGCGGCATCCTCCAGGAGATTCTTGAGCTCTCCCTGCATACGTCGCCCCTCAGTGGTGGATGGTTCCTGTAACACCCCTGGTGTTACTGTAACTAAAACTTGAGCATGGCATCATAAGCATTGGCATTGCATATGTTTGACACACCTAGAGTGCATTCACTAGGCAAAAATTTCAAACAAGTTGTGTTGTTTTAATGTTTTGCAAATAGGACCCTGGATGGGAAGCTTTAACCCTAAATAGGCATTAAAGGGGTAAAACCTAACCCAAGTTGAGAAAACCTAAAAGCTTTAGGGTAAAAGTCATAAAATGACCCCAAGAATAAACTTGAATCACATTTATACCCCTGGGATACCAGAAACCCTAATTGAAACCCTGGAAAACCCTAAAACTAAACCCTAGGGGCTTATGTGCAAAAGTGATGAACCTTTGGACTAAAGTGTAAAAACTACTATGTTTAGACATATAAAGTCATTTGGTTCACAAATATGTGAATTTGCAAGTTAAACCCTAAGTTTTGGGCTTATTTGCAAAAATCACCTCTTAAGCACTATAGAGCCCAAGTCTGAAATTCAGTTTAGTTGGTTCAACTTTGGAGCCCTGTATCTTCTGAAATATAGGGTTTTTGCCCAAAGTGACCACAACAAGTTTGTAACCCAATTATAGGAGAACAACTTTGTCTAAGGGTTCAAGCCATGATTTTATGAGAAATTTGGAGAAAAACCCCACCAAAGTTGGACTGTCAGGTCACTGAGTCTGAATTTTTAGAGAAACAGTGCAACCACAGAGACTTTGAGCTCGATTTGGATTGGGATCCAGTGACTTTTTGTGGGAGCACATTGTAGCAAAATGATAGATGGATTATAGCTCTATAACTTTGCTGCAGAAGGATGGTTTAGGTTTCACACAAAATCGGGAGTAAATTGAGTTCCAATTGGCTCTGTCAGTCAAGCTTCCTATTGAATTCAGAGCACTGTTCACTATCATCAGATAATATCGCACGGTGGATAAGGTTCTGGACCTTGCCGGCGATAAGAACGCCACCGCGGCGTGGTCGGTCGTCGGTGGTCGCGGTAAAGCTCCTTGGTACCGTGGCAAAAAGTTACCGAGGTGGCAAACTCTGGTTAAACGGCGACCCCGTGCCCTCACCGGAAACCGCCGCGCGGAAAGCTTGCCAGCGCATCCGCAGTTCGCGCTTCTTCTCCAACTCCGGTCGACGGTCCTCCGCCGCGTGGCCTAGCTTTTCTACCGTGTCGCCGTGACTCCCTTGGGCCATCCCATCATCGTCGGGGAGGTTGCCACGCCGTTGGCCACGAACTCGCGTGCACCAGTGCTTTCTTCTTCACCTCCGACCGCCGTGTGTCTCGTCCAAATTCGCGGCCACCGCCCGTTCTCCTTATAAATTGAGCCGATGCCTAGCTCCGCAAGGTCGTCAGCTAACTAGCCACCGCTAATCGGCCACAGTCATCCACCAGTGAGCTCGAATTCGCGATTTCCCCCAAAACGCTCAAGAACACCGCACAGCTTGACCTCGCCGTGGTCAGCCCGATTCAGGTCCAATCTCACCCTCGGTTTCCTTGTTTCAACATCCTTGCTTGCTCTTGATGCTCACCGACCCGTTAAATTGAACTAGACTGCCATGAATCGACGGGAACACGACCGTATAGCCGCCATGATCACGGCCACCGTGGCCAAAGCTATGTAGTTGGTTTTAGTTGCAATTAGGTTGGGGGAAATGGTTAGGCTAGCCCCGATTTCATGTCTGCCGCTCGGAGAACCCAGCCGTTGCCCCGATCAGCCGGCGTAGGTGCTCGCCGGAGCACGGCCGCGCGTGAACAGCGTCGAGGACTTTAAACTCAGAATAGATAGAAGGGGAAGGACTTTTATGCAAACGTCAGTGACTGTGTTAAATAGTGAAAAGGCTCGTTCGCAGTTAGTTAAAACCCCAAGGGCCTCTGTGCAAGTCTGCCAGCACGGGCGCGCGCACGGGCGCCTTTCTGCTCTAGCTGGGCCGCCTGGGCTAGATTCGGCCCAGTGCTATTCAATTGTTTCTCTTTTTCTTTTATTCCCAGAGCCAAAACAATTATAGAAAAATGTAGAAAAATGCTAAAATTGTGAAACTAATTTTCC
This sequence comes from Zea mays, assembly GCF_902167145.1. Classification (NCBI taxonomy): domain Eukaryota; kingdom Viridiplantae; phylum Streptophyta; class Magnoliopsida; order Poales; family Poaceae; genus Zea; species Zea mays. The sequence goes on from NC_050098.1 coordinate 151,498,880, forward strand.
TAGGCTTGTTATTTTCCCTAGAATTTAATAAAAATAGTTTTGTGATTTTTAGTGGAAATAAGAAATTTTAGGGTATTTAAAGTAGTTAAAAGTATTAGTTATGGATTTTTAGAAAATAATTGGTAAGTCCAAAAATGCCCAAACTTTTTATGGGAACTTAAAACAATATTTAGAAGCCTTGGGTAGAGTTTGAATTGATTTGGACCTTGTTTGATCACCAAACCCCAAAACACCCCCCCTGCCCTATGAACTCCTTTACCGACTCTGGAAACCCTAAGTTCTCGGAGTTCCGTGAAGGAAAGTTGTATTCAAGACATAGATAATAAGTTTATATTATCTTTGCATCCTCATGAGCATCCCATGACATCCATTCTTATACCTATGTATGGTTATGATTAGAACGAGAAGAAGAGATAGAAGTCACCGAAGACAGGACACCACCACCTTCGGATTCGCAAGCAGGCAACTGCTTCTACTTCGATATCTGTGGATCCGAACCCGAATCACCTGTAAACGAAGGCAAGCCCCGGTGCATTTGCCACCTCCCTTGATATTTTAAAATCTTTCTCACTTGCTTGATGCATTAGGTGATAGGAGTTGATTGATAAAACAATTCCTGCATTACCTTCCTTGAATTTGATTACCTTCTTTGATCACCTGTTTTACAAAAGATTTTTGATGCTTAGCCTTGCTTTAGAAAAACAAAAGGTTTTGTTTTACAAAAGATGTTGTGGCAAAAGTGGGAGGGTTGTTTTCAAAAATAAAACTTGATGGTGAATCCATCATGGCCGTGATGGATTCAACATCGGAAAAGATGTACCTCTGCCAGGTACCAAGTTTTGGGTTAAAAAGATTAAGCTGAGACCGGGCGGGTGACTTGCACGAGAGAGAGTCTCGGTGTAGTGTCTCCGTCTGAGTCGATTAAGGACCTTGTCGATGTAGGCCTGCTGACCGAGGACCCTTTAACTGGTCACATGCCTCGTCATGGGTAAGCCTTGCCTCGGGCAGACTAAGGCCGGAATAAGATAACACGAAATGGGCGTGGAGCGGTGGCGAGAGTAGCGTGTACCCTCCGTGGCAAGAGGCTGGACGGTGGTGTATCTGTGCTCTCGGTTTGCGTGAACCTGATCCGGTCTTAAGAACCCCGGTGGCGGGTTGACATATGCAAGGGTTAAGTGCTACATATGTCGTGTGATCGGAGATCCTCAGCTGAGTATAATCGATTCGGATCGCCGTACCTCCGCGGTTATGGAGACTTGGCCACTCACTTACACGTAGCATTCCACTAAAGATGATGGGTTTTTGTTGAGAAATTGGCTAGTACAGGACCAGTGATTGAACTAGGGTAGAAAGAACTCTAGTGCAGGTAATTTTACTTAACTTGACAAATAAAATTGGATTTTTAAGGATCCACTTTAGTAAGCATTTCTGCAAAACAGAGTCTTTTGATTATTGAAAAGCCTTACCTTGACTCCCATATAACCAGCATACCCTTGAGAGTCTTTTCTTTAGTCGGGTAAGACTTGCTGAGTAATTCCATACTCAGGGTTTATCCCTTCGTTGTTTTAGGTGAGGAAGTAGCAGACTTTTGCTGCTTCTGTGCCAAGGTGGTTCCAAAAGAAGAAAAACAAGACTGAAGTGCGGGAGGACTCGGTCCTCCACTTAGGATCTTTTGCTTAGTACTTATCGGGAGGAGTCTGTGCCTCCCTTGGTTTGTATAATATTACTACTCTGCACTCACTTTTAGCTCTGGTCTGTAATAAAATAACTCAAGCTTGCTTTTGAAATAAATGTAAGTTATGTAATTCGCTTCCGCATTTCTTTAGCTCCGATGTTCTGTAATGTCTGCAAGACGGGTGAAACGTTCCTGGTGAGGTAAGGAAAGATACTGAGCTTGTCAAGTGACTTAGGAACATCTACAGGGTGTCTGATGTCTGTTAGACAAGGACAACTGTAGGTGGGCCTAATTACTTGGAAGGTTCCGTCACAGCTGGTATCGGAGCGTAGCCCTTCTTCGCAGATATTATGAGGCATCTTCAAAAGGATTTTCAAAAGTCTTACCTAAAAACTCTTTTCTCTTCTTACCTAAGTATTCTGAAGAGTCTATCTTAAAGACCAGATAGGAAGAGTGCAATGTAAAGAAGGTTGAATCGACTAAGGTTGATTCTGTACTTACACATGCATCATGCTAAGAATCATACTAATAACATTTTCCCCCTTAGAAAAGATGCCGCCACGCACAAGGCTAACGGCACGCAAGTCTACGGGACCAATTGGGGTGCCTCGGCATCAACTGGCTCCCCGACATGAAAGCAGCAGCAGTGGAAGTAATGACCCCATCGAAGATCTTGAAGCCCGAGTGAGTCGACTTCAAGCAGCGCTACAACACAGGACCGATGCTTGGGTCGCCGACGGAGATAGAATCAATGAGCTAAGAAGGGACATCCGTCACCTGCAGGATCAGCTCGCTGATCGAGACTTAGCACTTGACTGGGCAGTACAGTCTCGTCTGCTAGCATGTGCTAAGGAAGCGAGGGCTCAGGCCCGAATTAAAGAACTTAGCTCGACTGTCGACAACCTGCAGGTTTACTACAATACGTTGCATGAGGAAGTCCATATACTATACTCACAATTACACCCTAGTGTGCCTGCACACCCTACTGAGGCGGAAGCCGGACCATCTCACGTTGCGGGACGCGCGCTGGGTGGGGAGTTAGACCTTTTTGAGCCCCCTCCTTCCTTGAGGTTGGTTGATGTCTGGACTCCCACACCTAACGATGAGGCCGCCAAGAGTGATGGAAAGCAGGAATAATGGTGTAATAGAAGTGGAGTAGGGTATTGTAGGGTGTACTGTTGTATAATAGGTTGAACTTTTGTATAATGGGTATTGTATCCTGTTATGTAATATCGAGTCTGTATCATTACTTTTTATAGTAATGTAAAATGGAAGGTTCTCTGGCATATTATGTTTACTTCAAATGTTCTTTGCCACAGATGCCGACCAGGACTCGAGGACAGGATGCAGCAGGAACTTCTGGGGGAAGGGATGTTACCCCAAACCCACCTCCGATTCCTCCCACGTTAGCCGAGGCGATTGCCGCCTTGGTGAATGCCACCGCAGACAATACCCGCTTCCTTAGGGAAATGGCAGGTCAGCAGCAATTCCAGCAGCAGGCAGGAAGGGGTTTTCAGCAAGGCCCCCGTGAAACTACTTATTTGGATTTCTCGGAAACCCGCCCACCTCTATTCGTCAAGGCAGAAGATCCACTAGAAGCTGATGAGTGGATACGAGTTATTGAACAAAAGTTTGGTCTTCTCTGTTGTTCAGAGACGCAGAAGCCGTTGTTTGCAGCACAACAACTACGTGGTCCTGCCAGTACCTGGTGGGGAAATTTTGTGGCTATTCAACCCGTCAACCATCAAGTCACCTGGGAAGAGTTTAAAGCAGCCTTCCGTGAGCACTACATACCCGAAGGAGTGCTGCATATGAAACAAGAGGAATTTATGAAGTTACAACAAGGGGGAGATACCGTCAACCAATATCTCAACAAGTTTAATCACCTGTCGCAGTATGCCATCGACCAGGTGAATACTGATTTAAAGAAGAAGAACTGTTTTATGCGGGGTTTAAATGATCGGCTACAGAGAAAGATGGCCACATGCATAGACCTCACGTATGGAAAGGCTGTCAGCACAGCCTTATCTGTTGAAGCCAAATACACAAATTCTGGGAAGAATAAGGGATTCGGTGGTGAGAGGCCTAGTCAGGGCCAGGCGAAGAAGCAACGGTTTGTGATCCGACCTTCAAACCAAAATCGCACTTTTTCTCGTCCACCCTCATTCCCTTTTAAACAGCCAATCATTATTCGCCCCAACAATACCCCCACTATCCCAAATCAGCCGGGTGCCCCAGGCACTCGATTCCCTGCCTTGCCTAGTTCTTCAACTGGGTGTTTTAATTGCGGCAAGTCGGGACATTTCATCAAAGACTGCCCATATCCTAAGCAAAGTCAATCAAATGCTCCGCAAGGATCTGGGAGATCAGCTCAGCCCAAAGGAAATGCTGTGGGGAAAAATACAAAGAAGACGGGGCGTGTATATTACACTCAAGTGGCCACTACACCGGAAGGAGAGCCGGTGATGATGGGTACGTTTCCCGTGGCCAGTCAACCAGCAATTATTCTTTTTGATTCTGGTGCTTCGCATACATTCATTAGCAAGAAATTTGTGGAGCAACATCATATTGCATACCATGAATCAAAAGAGGGATTTAAAATTCATTCACCTGGGGGACACATTTTTACTAGAGAAGTGGCCTATGGAGTGCCAGTAACAATGGCCGGACGGAACTTTCCTGCTAACATGATTGTTCTGAAGGGCCAGGATATAGATGTAATTTTGGGTATGAATTGGTTAACCCAACACAAGGCAATTCTCAACACTGAACTCAGAACCGTCAGGTTGAGCTATAATCAAGAAGAGATTCTTTTGACTCTCCTCGTAACCAATCCAGCCAAAGCTTCTGGTAGAATATATGAAGCTATTGTACCGGAGATCAAGAACATTCCGGTAGTATGTGAGTTTCCAGATGTATTTCCGGAAGATTTGCCTGGACTGCCCCCTGAAAGAGATGTAGAATTCGTAATTGAGCTAAAGCCCGGTACGGCTCCCATCTCCCGAAGGTCGTACCGTATGCCCCCTAATGAGTTGGCGGAATTGAAGATTCAATTACAAGATCTACTGAATAAGGGATTCATCCGGCCAAGCTCGTCCCCATGGGGTTGTCCCGCCATTTTTGTTAAGAAGAAGGATCAAACCTTGCGAATGTGCGTGGATTATCGACCCCTGAATGAGGTCACCATCAAGAATAAGTACCCTCTTCCAAGGATCGACATCTTATTTGATCAACTGACTGGGGCGAGGGTATTTTCCAAAATTGATCTCAGGTCGGGCTATCATCAAATCCGTATTCGGCCCGAGGATATACCGAAGACCGCGTTTACTACGCGGTATGGATTGTTTGAATACCTGGTAATGTCTTTCTGGCTCACAAATGCTCCTGCCCACTTCACCTATTTGATGAACTCGGTGTTCATGCCCGAGTTGGACAAGTTCGTGGTAGTCTTCATCGACGATATTTTGATATATTCTAAAAATGAAGAGGACCATGCTCAGCATCTACGGATTGTATTGACGCGCCTGAGGGAACATCAGCTATATGCCAAGTTCAGCAAGTGCGCGTTCTGGCTGGAAGAAATTCAATTTTTGGGGCACGTGTTATCGGCTAAAGGAATTGCGGTAGATCCTAGCAAGGTCAAAGATATTCTGGAGTGGAAACCCCCAACAACTGTTCACCAAGTCCGGAGTTTTCTTGGACTAGCTGGGTATTATCGCAGATTCATACCAGATTTTTCTAAGCTTGTGAAGCCAATCACAAGTTTATTGAAGAATGACATTAAATTCAATTGGTCTTCTAAGTGTAATGAAGCCTTTGAGCAATTGAAGACACTATTGACCACTGCTCCGGTATTGGCTCAACCGGACATCACTAAACCTTTTGATGTATATTGTGATGCATCTGGCAGTGGGCTCGGCTGTGTACTGATGCAAGAGGGCCGAGTAATTGCGTATGCTTCAAGGCAGTTGCGCCGACATGAGGAGCATTACCCAACTCATGATCTGGAGCTAGCTGCTGTGGTTCATGCCCTGAAAATATGGCGTCACTATCTGCTGGGAAATATCTGTCACATATATACAGATCATAAAAGTTTGAAGTACATCTTCACCCAGTCAGAATTAAATATGAGGCAAAGACGATGGCTTGAGCTTATTAAAGATTATGAACTGGAGATCCATTATCACCCAGGCAAGGCCAATGTGGTGGCAGATGCGCTGAGTCGTAAGACTTCCTGCCACTGTCTTATGGCGAAGACCTCCGAGAACACTCTGTGTCAAGAAATGGAGAAGCTAAACCTGGGGATCATCCAACAAGGGACTCTAAATCAGCTAAAGCTTGAGTCAATCATTTTGCAAAGGATAATTGATGCTCAAAAGGATAATCTGGGTATGAAGCACATACGAGAGAAGATAAGGGCTGGAGTAGCCAAGTGTTTCAAGGAAGACGATCAAGGTGTGATATGGTTTAAAAACCGCATAGTCGTGCCAAAGAACGAAGAACTCCGCCGGCAAATTCTTGATGAAGCACATCTTAGTCGCTATTCTATTCATCCCGGAAGCACTAAGATGTACCAAGATTTAAAGCAACATTACTGGTGGACAAAGATGAAGATCGAAATTGCACGCTATGTGGCTAAGTGTGACAATTGCAGCCGTGTCAAGGCCATACACATGAAAACTGCTGGTCCATTACAATCTTTGCCAATCCCAACATGGAAATGGGAAGACATCAGTATGGACTTTATTGTGGGACTGCCCAGGACGACAAAAGGGTATGACTCTATTTGGGTTATAATTGATCGACTTACAAAGATCGCTCACTTTCTGCCAGTCAAGACAGATTCCCCGGTTACTGTCTACGCCCAATTGTACATTGCTCGTATTCTTAGTCTGCATGGTGTTCCAAAGACCATAGTGTCGGATCGTGGACTTCAATTTGTAGCCAAGTTTTGGGAAGCGCTTCACAAATCTTTGGGTACTAAGTTACTCCACAGTTCAGCCTATCATCCTCAAACCAGTGGACAGACTGAGAGAGTGAACCAAATACTTGAAGATATGTTGCGGGCATGTGTCCTGGACTTCTCACCGAAATGGGATGAATGTTTGCCTTTGGCGGAGTTTCCATATAATAATAGCTATCAAGAAAGTATCAAGATAGCACCCTTTGAAGCGTTATATGGACGTCGATGTCGTACTCCGCTAAACTGGTCTGAACCTGGAGAAAGATACTTCTTTAGGCCTGATATGGTGAAAGAGGCCGAGGATAAGGTTCAGAAAATTATTTATAATATAAAGAAAGCACAAGCTCGTCAGAAGAGTTATGCAGACAAACGGCGAAGGCCCTTATATTTCCTGGAAGGAGACTATGTTTATCTAAAAGTCTCACCAATGAAAGGAGTATCGCGTTTTGGGGTTAAAGGGAAACTTGCACCCAGGTACATTGGTCCATTCCTGGTGCTTGAGCAATGTGGACCAGTGGCATACCGACTTCAACTACCCGAAACATTGTCTGTTGTGCATAATGTGTTCCACGTGTCACAATTGAAGAAGTGTCTTCGGGTTCCCGGTCGAACCATTGAAGTGACTGATGTTGTCCTGGAACCAGATTTAACATACTCGAAACATCCTATTCGAGTTCTGGATCAAAAGGACAGGGTTACCCGGAGAAAAACTCTCAAGTTTTATAAGATACAATGGAACCAGCATTCTGAAGATGAGGCTACATGGGACACTCAAGACTTTTTAGATAAGAATTTCCCAGGCTTTTTAGCCTCTTGTAAATTGTAAAGTCTGTATAGCTGTGTAATAAAGAAGTGACCCCCACATCACCCCTGCCTTGTACCAGAAATAAGGAAATAAAAATGTGATGTGTTTCCTTTACCAATACCTACCCTAGGATTTTTAATCTCGGGACGAGATTCTTTTATGGGGGGAAGGATGTAACACCCCTGGTGTTACTGTAACTAAAACTTGAGCATGGCATCATAAGCATTGGCATTGCATATGTTTGACACACCTAGAGTGCATTCACTAGGCAAAAATTTCAAACAAGTTGTGTTGTTTTAATGTTTCGCAAATAGGACCCTGGATGGGAAGCTTTAACCCTAAATAGGCATTAAAGGGGTAAAACCTAACCCAAGTTGAGAAAACCTAAAAGCTTTAGGGTAAAAGTCATAAAATGACCCCAAGAATAAACTTGAATCACATTTATACCCCTGGGATACCAGAAACCCTAATTGAAACCCTGGAAAACCCTAAAACTAAACCCTAGGGGCTTATGTGCAAAAGTGATGAACCTTTGGACTAAAGTGTAAAAACTACTATGTTTAGACATATAAAGTCATTTGGTTCACAAATATGTGAATTTGCAAGTTAAACCCTAAGTTTTGGGCTTATTTGCAAAAATCACCTCTTAAGCACTATAGAGCCCAAGTCTGAAATTCAGTTTAGTTGGTTCAACTTTGGAGCCCTGTATCTTCTGAAATATAGGGTTTTTGCCCAAAGTGACCACAACAAGTTTGTAACCCAATTATAGGAGAACAACTTTGTCTAAGGGTTCAAGCCATGATTTTATGAGAAATTTGGAGAAAAACCCCACCAAAGTTGGACTGTCAGGTCACTAAGTCTGAATTTTTAGAGAAACAGTGCAACCACAGAGACTTTGAGCTCGATTTGGATTGGGATCCAGTGACTTTTTGTGGGAGCACATTGTAGAAAAATGATAGATGGATTATAGCTCTATAACTTTGCTGCAGAAGGATGGTTTAGGTTTCACACAAAATCGGGAGTAAATTGAGTTCTAATTGGCTCTGTCAGTCAAGCTTCCTATTGAATTCAGAGCACTGTTCACTATCATCAGATAATATCGCACGGTGGATAAGGTTCTGGACCTCGCCGGCGATAAGAACGCCACCGCGGCGTGACCGGTCGTCGGTGGTCGCGGTAAAGCTCCTTGGTACCGTGGCAAAAAGTTACCGAGGTGGCAAACTCTGGTTAAACGGCGACCCCGTGCCCTCACCGGAAACCGCCGCGCGGAAAGCTTGCCAGCGCATCCGCAGTTCGCGCTTCTTCTCCAACTCCGGTCGACGGTCCTCCGCCGCGTGGCCTAGCTTTTCTACCATGTCGCCGTGACTCCCTTAGGCCATCCCATCATCGTCGGGGAGGTTGCCACGCCGTTGGCCACGAACTCGCGTGCACCAGTGCTTTCTTCTTCACCTCCGACCGCCGCGTGTCTCGTCCAAATTCGCGGCCACCGCCCGTTCTCCCTATAAATTGAGCCGATGCCTAGCTCCGCAAGGTCGTCAGCTAACTAGCCACCGCTAATCGGCCACAGTCATCCACCAGTGAGCTCGAATTCGCGATTTCCCCCAAAACGCTCAGGAACACCGCACAGCTTGACCTCGCCGTGGTCAGCCCGATTCAGGTCCAATCTCACCCTCGGTTTCCTTGTTTCAACATCCTTGCTTGCTCTTGATGCTCACCGACCCGTTAAATTGAACTAGACTGCCATGAATCGACGGGAACACGACCGTATAGCCGCCATGATCACGGCCACCGTGGCCAAAGCTATGTAGTTGGTTTTAGTTGCAATTAGGTTGGGGGAAATGGTTAGGCTAGCCCCGATTTCATGTCGGCCGCTCGGAGAACCCAGCCGTTGCCCCGATCGGCCGGCGTAGGTGCTCGCCGGAGCACGGCTGCGCGTGAACAGCGTCGGGGACTTTAAACTCAGAATAGATAGAAGGGGAAGGACTTTTATGCAAACGTCAGTGACTGTGTTAAATAGTGAAAAGGCTCGTTCGCAGTTAGTTAAAACCCCAAGGGCCTCTGTGCAAGTCTGCCAGCGCGGGCGCGCGCGGGCGCCTTTCTGCCCTAGCTGGGCCGCCTGGGCTAGATTCGGCCCAGTGCTATTCAATTGTTTCTCTTTTTCTTTTATTCCCAGAGCCAAAACAATTATAGAAAAATGTAGAAAAATGCTAAAATTGTGAAACTAATTTTCCTAGGCTTGTTATTTTCCCTAGAATTTAATAAAAATAGTTTTGTGATTTTTAGTGGAAATAAGAAATTTTAGGGTATTTAAAGTAGTTAAAAGTATTAGTTATGGATTTGTAGAAAATAATTGGTAAGTCCAAAAATGCCCAAACTTTTTATGGGAACTTAAAACAATATTTAGAAGCCTTGGGTAGAGTTTGAATTGATTTGGACCTTGTTTGATCACCAAACCCCAAAACACCCCCCCTGCCCTATGAACTCCTTTACCGACTCCGGAAACCCTAAGTTCTCGGAGTTCCGTGAAGGAAAGTTGTATTCAAGACATAGATAATAAGTTTATATTATCTTTGCATCCTCATGAGCATCCCATGGCATCCATTCTTATACCTATGTATGGTTATGATTAGAACGAGAAGAAGAGATAGAAGTCACCGAAGACAGGACACCACCACCTTCGGATTCGCAAGCAGGCAACTGCTTCTACTTCGATATCTGTGGATCCGAACCCGAATCACCTGTAAACGAAGGCAAGCCCCGGTGCATTTGCCACCTCCCTTGATATTTTAAAATCTTTCTCACTTGCTTGATGCATTAGGTGATAGGAGTTGATTGATAAAACAATTCCTGCATTACCTTCCTTGAATTTGATTACCTTCTTTGATCACCTGTTTTACAAAAGATTTTTGATGCTTAGCCTTGCTTTAGAAAAACAAAAGGTTTTGTTTTACAAAAGATGTTGTGGCAAAAGTGGGAGGGTTGTTTTCAAAAATAAAACTTGATGGTGAATCCATCATGGCCGTGATGGATTCAACATCGGAAAAGATGTACCTCTGCCAGGTACCAAGTTTTGGGTTAAAAAGATTAAGCTGAGACCGGGCGGGTGACTTGCACGAGAGAGAGTCTCGGTGTAGTGTCTCCGTCTGAGTCGATTAAGGACCTTGTCGATGTAGGCCTGCTGACCGAGGACCCTTTAACTGGTCACATGCCTCGTCATGGGTAAGCCTTGCCTCGGGCAGACTAAGGCCGGAATAAGATAACACGAAATGGGCGTGGAGCGGTGGCGAGAGTAGCGTGTACCCTCCGTGGCAAGAGGCTGGACGGTGGTGTATCTGTGCTCTCGGTTTGCGTGAACCTGATCCGGTCTTAAGAACCCCGGTGGCGGGTTGACATATGCAAGGGTTAAGTGCTACATATGTCGTGTGATCGGAGATCCTCAGCTGAGTATAATCGATTCGGATCGCCGTACCTCCGCGGTTATGGAGACTTGGCCACTCACTTACACGTAGCATTCCACTAAAGATGATGGGTTTTTGTTGAGAAATTGGCTAGTACAGGACCAGTGATTGAACTAGGGTAGAAAGAACTCTAGTGCAGGTAATTTTACTTAACTTGACAAATAAAATTGGATTTTTAAGGATCCACTTTAGTAAGCATTTCTGCAAAACAGAGTCTTTTGATTATTGAAAAGCCTTACCTTGACTCCCATATAACCATCATACCCTTGAGAGTCTTTTCTTTAGTCGGGTAAGACTTGCTGAGTAATTCCATACTCAGGGTTTATCCCTTCGTTGTTTTAGGTGAGGAAGTAGCAGACTTTTGCTGCTTCTGTGCCAAGGTGGTTCCAAAAGAAGAAAAACAAGACTGAAGTGCGGGAGGACTCGGTCCTCCACTTAGGATCTTTTGCTTATAACTTATCGGGAGGAGTCTGTGCCTCCCTTGGTTTGTATAATATTACTACTCTGCACTCACTTTTAGCTCTGGTCTATAATAAAATAACTCAAGCTTGCTTTTGAAATAAATGTAAGTTATGTAATTCGCTTCCGCATTTCTTTAGCTCCGATGTTCTGTAATGTCTGCAAGACGGGTGAAACGTTCCTGGTGAGGTAAGGAAAGATACCGAGCTTGTCAAGTGACTTAGGAACATCTACAGGGTGTCTGATGTCTGTTAGACAAGGACAACTGTAGGTGGGCCTAATTACTTGGGAGGTTCTGTCACAGTTCTGGCATCGCTCGGAGTAGTATTGCCGCTGCAGCCAGGTTCTGGCCGACCCCACTGGAAGCCAGGGGCAGCCTTGCCCTAGCATCGTCGGTGATGCGGTGCTAGACGTCCTGAGCCAGATGACGTGCTTCTCCGGCCGGTGCTCAGCCTGCCCACTCCTGCCCGATATTCTGCCGGAGCTGCACAAGTTGTCCTGCTTCCTCATCGAGCCTGGCCTGCATCTCGCGGATTTGCTCGAGCTGTGCGTCCTGACCCCCCGCAGGGACTGGGACCACAGCTAGCTCCCGAAGGATGTCAACGCGAGGCGCAGGCCAAGGAGGATCGCCGTCCTCTGGCATACCAAGATGGTTGCCTTCGTCGAGACCCCCTAGATCGACGTGGAAACATTCGCGACTTGGGCCACAGTCCTCGTCGTCAAGGTTGTGGCCATCATCGGAGCAATCGGAGAGGCAGTAGTCACATGCGGCCATGAAGTCTCGCATGGCACTGGGGTTACCGAGCCCGGAGAAATCCCAACCAGAGTCGGGCTCGTCATCTTCCTCGGAACCTGGGGGGCCGTAGGTCGAGACGACCATCAGTCGGTCCCAGGTTGACCACATATGGTACCCCGGAAGGTTAGGATATGCCTTTACGAAAGCGTCCACCGAAGCGGGGTCGCTTGGTGGGTTGAAGCTGAATCTAAAAGGCACAGGATGGAAAACGGACGGTACCTTTTGATCGACGGATGGTGACGAAGTCGCGTCGGGGACGGACTACACCGTTATCTCAGGTACAAGGCTAACGCCCAGCAAGTCCTTCGCGAGCGTGCTGGCGTCGTCCGTCTGCTTGGGGTTGGCGTGTTGCGGGGAAACGACGCCCGTCTTCGTCTCAGACGCGAGGTCAACGCCCGACGTGTCACCCGCTGGGGCACCGGCGTCGTCGACTCGCTCGACAGCCAACGAGGTGCCACCTCCTGCTTGGCCATGGTTGCCCCGCCTCCTCCTCCGTCGGCAGGGAAGGTGACGGGACAGACCCGGATGCTGCTCTTCCGCCACGCGAGGAAGACGTCGTCGATTCCGCCGCCGGCGGGCAGGCTGAAGGCTGCCATTGTCGTTGTCGCGCGGCGGAGGAAGGAGTACCATGTCGTAGCTGCCGTCGAGGGACATGAACTCAAGACTCCCGAAACGGAGCATCGTCCCAGGCTGGAGAGGTTGCTGGAGACTACCCATCTGGAGCTTGATGGGAAGCTGTTCGTCAACACGCAGCAGGCCCCTACCTGGCGCGCCAACTGTCGGCGTTTCGACCCCGGGGTGTCCCTGGACCGATGAGTAAATTGTCGCTGCGTGTCCCAGCCCAGATGGGTCGGCGCGAGACGGAACACAAGGGGGAACAATAAGGGGAACCGCGGCTCGTGTTGTCCTGCGCCCAGGGTGGATGCGCTTGCAGTAGGGGGTTACAAGCGTTCGTGAGGGAGAGAGAGAGAGAGAGCCTGTCCGTCAGCCCGTCCTCCCGCGCGGCCACCTCCTCGTACGAGGGCCCTGGACCTTCCTTTTATAGACGTAAGGAGAAGGCCCAGGTGTACCATGGGGAGTGTAGCAATGTGCTAACGTGTCTAGCAGAGAGGAGCCAGAGCCCTATGTACATGCCATCGTGGCAGTGGGAGAGGTGCTAGAGCCCTGTTCATGTGATGTCGTGGCCGTCGGAGGAGCGCTTGAGCCCTGTAGAAGCACAACTGTCGGGGCTGTCGGGTCCTTGCTGACGTCTCCTTGCTTCCGTAAGGGGCTGAGGACCGCCGTCGTCATGGAGCACGCGGGGTGCCATCATTACTTGTTTACCGGGGCGAGCCAGATGGGACGCCGATCTTGTTCCCCATAGCCTGAGCTAGCTAGGGGTAGGGTAATGATGTACCCCCTGCGACGTGGTCGGTTCGAGCCCAAGGTCGGGCAAGGCTGAGTCCGAGCCCTGGGGTCGGGCGAGGCGTAGACCGTCTTCCGAGGTCGAGGTTGAGTCCGAGCCCTAGGGTCGGGCGAGGCGGAGACCGTCTTCCGAGGTCGAGGTTGAGTCCGAGCCCTAGGGTCGGGCGAGGCGGAGCTTCCTATGGCGCCCGAGGCTGGACTTGGCTGCTGTCAGCCTCACCCTGGCGGGTGGCACAACAGTCGGAGCAGGGCAGGCGGCGCTGTTTTCCTGTCAGGTCAGTCAGTGGAGGGGCGAAGTGACTGCGGTCACTTCGGCCTTGTCAACTGAGGAGCGCGCGTCAGGATAAGGTGTCAGGCGATCCTTGCATTGAATGCTCCTGCGATACAGTCGGTTGGAGAGGCGATCTGGCCAAGGTTGCTTCTCCGCGAAGCCTGCCCGAGCTGGGCCTCGGGCGAGTCGAAGGTGCGTCCGTTGCTTGAGGAGACCCTCGGGCGAGACGTGAATCCACCTGGGTGTGTTGTTCCTGTCCGAGGCTGGGCTCGGGCGAGGCGAGATCGCGTCCCTTGAGTGGGCGGAGCTTTGACCTGTATTGCGCCCATCAGGCCTTTGCAGCTTTGTGCTGATGGTGGTTACCAGCCGAGTTTAGGAGTCTTGGGGTACCCATAATTATGGTCCCCGACAGTTATAATAGATAAAAATCCTAAGAAAGTAAATGTTGCATCATGTTGAACCTCATATCTTACTTTTGTTTGATGCGTATGCTTGGTGTGCAGCTCTTTAAAATTTATAAAAATACAATTGAGTTTGAAAGGAAAAGTAAAAGGAAAAAACCAGAATAAAGGAAAAAGATAAAGAAGCCCACATCCCCCTTCCCAATCGACCTTTTGGCCTAGCCCTGGCCCAACGGACGACCTACCCCACGCTCGCCCCATTCCCGTCCCTAACAGGCTAGCCCCAGATGCCTACCACACCCTCGCGCACGCCCACACCCACCCAGTGTCGTGCTCGTCTAGCCCCGCACGTCAACCCCCTACCTCAATTCAAACCGCCCGAGCCCATGCTATCAACCTGCGCCCGCCCTAATGCACCATGGACGCCCCCCCCCCCTTGCAGCTCCAGCCACACCTCGCTCGCTCGCGCTCCATAAACTGTGGGGCCCACCTGTCAGCTTCATCCGACCCTGTAATCGCATGTCCGCAAGGATCACGCGCACGATGAGGAAATCGACCATGTTGCCCTTAGCAACCGGCGCGAGCACGAACTTTTGAACCCCGACACACATTCAATCTCCCCCCACACCCGCATCCGCCTACGCATCGCCCACACAACCGCTGCAGCACGTCCACGCCCCCGCTGCTGTCTACCCCACACCTGACCCACGTCCGAGCACCGGAGTCGCCGCCCGCATCCACCCATTGCGCTTCACCACCGAATCGGAGCGATGCACCACTGTCACCACTGTCACCGTCTCGGGAGCCCGACGCTGCCGCATCCGAAGTTGCATCATCGTCCTGGCCTAACCACATGACAGTCGTCGGAGAAGCCACACATGTTTGCCCACACGGACACGCGCCTGCACGGGATCACCCACAGGCCACGAGCCATTCTTGATCCCACGGGATCCCCTGCGCCCCGCTTCCCGTAGCCATCGTGTGGCCAGCCTTGGCCAATGGTCGGCCACCACGTGCTCCCTCCCCGTCGGTGCCCCTGCAATTCTTCGCTGAGGCCCCTGGCTTTTATCAATTGAGCGCATGTGCGCTGAGTATTGGGAAGCTTGTCTACTAGCCCCTGAAGTCTACACTTATTTATGTTTTGATCCCTAAAGCTTGAAAACCCTATAACTTTTGCATAGAAACTCCAAATTAAGTGATTCAAATTGCATATATGGTAATTTTGTCTACCTATAACAATATGATCATCTATTGTCTTAATGTTTCAATTAATGGATAATTCCTAGTTTGAAATAAAGTTATTAGAGCCTTAATTAAAATAATTCAAGAGTAGAAAAACTCTAGCAAATGTCCTAGTCTTGAGACCTAGCACCATCTAGTGATTAATACCATCAATAAAAATTAACTCTATTTGAACAATATTATGGTGACATAGATTTTGTTAGTGGATAGTAAAGTAGAAAATAACCTTGTGCAGTGATCTATCCAAAACCTAGAGAACTCCACAGTTACTATTACCCTTTCTATCAAACATGTGATTGTTTTGTTGCATATGTTTGATGTATTGTTCTTTTGCTATTCTCCAAGTGTGTTGAATAAATGATTTCTTGTGTAGACAACGAGCAGTTCATGTTTCCCGAAGGAGTTGCAAGATAAGTCTATGAACAACAGCTTGGTGAAGGCAAATTTCATCTAACCTACTTTTGTCATATTCACTCGACAATTCATCTTACTGCATAACATGATCAACCTAAGGACTTACTAGCTTTCTATTTATCTTGTCCTTGTTACCTTTTTGGGTTGGGCTATTATGATTAGCTTTATGCTAGTGCTCTAACTGAATTAATGAACATGATGAGATACATTTATGATACGATGTTTTTATTCTGGATATGATTATGAGCTTGTGACACTTAAGGTGACTTGGGTTGTTTCCCGTCTACTTCTTCGTAAGGACCGGTTCGTTGAGAGACGTGCCGAGAAAACAGTGCAGCCATGAGGCTGAAATGGGGCGCCCTTAGCTAATTAATTAGTGGAACAAGAGGTGTATTTACTTCGCCGTCGTGCCGTCAATGGGGTCCGGGCACAATAGTTGCTCTGCTGAGGCTGGGTGTCAAGGTTCTTTCATTTTGCTTTTGTTAGTCACCCCTGCGGGGTGGAGTAATGTGTTTATCAAACTAGAGAAACCAAGCAGACGACTATGACCTGTGGGAATCTTTGTAAAAGATACATAGTGATACCCTACGGGACCACCTAGGAAGTGATCAATGAAGAGTCTAGAACCCCGGGCAGAACTAGAATCGTGGTTCATGGGTAAAGTGTGCAGCCTCCATAGAGGTTAAGAAACTGATATATCAGTCGTGCTCACTGTTATGAGCGGTCTTGGGATCCTCTTTGATTAGAGACACTCTTGATATGTTTATGATGATGGATGTAATTATGATGATGATGGATATAAACACTAATATTTCCTCTACAAGGAGATGTCCCTTGGCATAACAACTGTGTTTTATGATAAAACTTGGCTTATATTAATAAATAAAACTTGATTAAGTAAAAGCAACATGGTATCAACCTAACCCCACATAAAGCTAGTCCACATCTGCCAAACCGGGAATTTGTTGAGTTTGTTGATGTGTCCTCACCCTTGGTATAACACCAAACACCAGATTGTCCACACTGCAACCACTGCTCAGGCGAGACCGAGGCAACATGCAGGACTTCTAGGAGTTTCAGGACTTCGAAGAGTTTTAGACTAGAGTAGTGGTGACCCCAAGTCAACTGCCTACGCAGGCCTTATCTTTACTACGTTTCACAATAGCACTTTGATACTTGTTAAGTTGATGACTATGTGGATGTCTTCAGCAACATGATGTAATAAGTTAATACCTATTTATGTTATTATTTGAGCACTGTGCAATGATGTTCATTTATATAATCGATGTGTACGTGAGTTTTGCCTTTTAAAACTGAGTGTGACATAAGTGATATCTAAGGCATGCTAACTGTAAGACCGCTGACCTAGAGTAGCAATGGTCGTTTTAAGGACTATTGACCTTTATTCTCACCTTGACCGTTTGTGTTATTTCAAAAGTTATTCATCTTTATTAATTCTATGTTATACTCCTATATATATTTTATTATATTATACTGTGTTAAAATGATTTATTTTGGTTCTGTCTATGGTTCACTTACTTGTCATATTAGTTCTATTCTCACTTTTATGCTTACGGTGTCTTTTGTATATGGCCCATCAATGGCGTCCGGTGAGTCGAGCCTTGCTAGTTATGTCTATCTCTGTCGTCTCAAAATATTAGTTGTTTTAGCTCTTGAATTTAATTTTAGAATTGGGGAAGTATTATATAATGTATCTAAGCTCATGATATTATTCTGGTGCCATAAATATCAATGCTTTTCTTGTAAACCTATAAGTCTATACTTATAGCAATTTGACTACAGTCAACTCCGGTAGCTGATTTATTTGATATCGAGGGAGCACGTACGTATACATTATTCCACACAGAGATAAACAAGCGGTTTGCACCCAACTAGCAGCTACTGATGCAACGTTGCCTTGGCAAATGTCTTGTACTTCTCCTTGTTCTCGGTGAAGTAGGCAACGAGTCGGTCCCTGTCCGGCAGGCATGGCCTGAGCGCTTCACTGGAGCTGTAGTCCCTGGCCCACTGGCATAGAGCGGGGAACTCGTCGGCGTCCAGCAAGGCCACTCCAGTCACCTCCTCGAGCACGCCGATCCAAGGACCCAACGCGCACGCGGCTATGTCGAGGTACCCGGGCGTGTCGCCGCCGAAGAAGCTCTTCCCGCCGAGCTGCGCCTCCAGGAGCGCCAGGTTCTCCTTGGCCTCCTTCACCACGGCCTTCTGCGCCTCGCCCTCCGCCCAGTACGCCAGCCAGAACGGCTGGGAGAACTGCGTGCAGGTTGTAAGAACGTTCAGGAAATCACAAGAACGGGTGAGGGGCCTGTGGCCAGCAGCAGCAGCGTACGTACCTTGGTGTCCAAGAAGTTCGCCCAGAAACGGGCGACGGCACGGTCGTGGGGGTCGGCCGGCAGGATGGACGGCCCGTCGAAGGCCTCGTCGACGTACTCGACGATGAGGAGGGACTCGCAGACGGCCCTGTCGCCATGGAGGAGCACGGGCACCTTCTTGTGGACAGGGTTCTTGGCGAGCAGCAGCTCGCTCTTGTTGCCCAGGTCTTCCTGGACCAGCTCGTACGGCACGCCCTTGAGCCGCAGAGCGGCCTCGACGCGGTGCGAGTACGGGCTCGCGTAGTGGCCGAGGATCTTGACGGGCGGAGACATGTTTCCTGCTACTCGTTGGTTGGCACTTGCTTAGCTTGCTGCTATCTGCTTGGAGAAACTTTACGTACGTTCCTATATATTTATAGGAGAGCCCAAGATCGATCAGAGAGATGTGATTAATTCGCCTAAGATATGGAGCTATATTGAGTCATGTGCCTGGCATAAGCAGTGACCTCACCATATCGATCTATATGCGGGCATAGCTGAACAAGACAGCACTTTTCTCAAGTTTATTTGGGCATGGGAACTCGTTTCAGTTTGCAGCGCGCGACGTAAGGGCGAACGTCATCCCAGCACGAAAATTTCAGGCTCTGACCTTTCAGCTTGGGCTGGGGATTTGAACTCTCGCGGTTCAAAATATAAGAATGTCTGACGGAGGAACTCGTTTCAGCTTTACCTTCCAAATGGAAAAATAAACTTTGCAATTCATCAGTCCGTTGCAGGTCCAATTTGTGTCCAAGCTAAGAGCGTATCCAGTAAATTAGCAATGCGAGAGGTGGTAACACCACAGCGAGTTCAGTACGTAGTAATTTAGAAATGTGAAAACAGCTACCGTACGTCTGGTTCGCGTGGACGAGGAGAGGTGAGGACGTCAGCCGTGAGGGGAGAGCGGCGACTGCGAACGATCAGGGAAGAAGAACGCTCCAACCAAGTTGGTTGACTCGGGTCATCCAAGAACCTCATTAAATTTTTCGTGTTTTTTCTTCCTTTTGATCACCCAGAACCATATCCTAACTAATAGCAAAGCATAAGCTAACATCCTAGCTTGGTTTGTTAACGAGCCAGTTCGTGATGTCAAACGACCTATCACATTTCAAAAAAATAAAACTATATGCATATAATTTACTCATGAATCGGTGAATATGCTACATGTATGTGCGGCTTATGTAGCTCGTGGATCAAACTGATGATTGATAAATTATGTCTGTGATGATCTATGTTAATTTAGTGTTTAATTTATATGGTCTGTGAAATTATGAGAATAATTACTATTTTCTGTTAGTAAACTGATTTGTAACTAACTAGCAATTGATTATGATATATTGTTCGAGCTCGTAAATGAGTCGAGCTGACTTTTTGGATTGGTTTGTTAACGAACCGAGTTGAGCCAATCCAAACTCAACCATGTCCATTAGCCTGATGTCTGTCATATGGTCATTTCAAAAATGAACAGTCCCTTGGATCGAGGCACATTTTTTGACCGCAAGGGCACTGCCTCATTTTCATTACGAAATGGCACATGGCTAGAACTTGTTAGGTTGATCTCGGACGGGTCAATAGGATCGAGTCTTAACAGCGTTAGGCCCACGCATATTGCGCTGATTAGGGGGGGCAACAATCGTTATACCCTTTGGCCTGGTTTGGTCATCAGGTGTTCGGGCTTATAAAAAGGGGTTACGCCTTCTAAGGGCTTGTTCGGTTATTCCCAAAACACATGGATTGGATGGGATTGGAAAAAATTAGAAGAAGTTTGACTTATTTGGGATTCAAACCCATCCAATCCCGCTCAATCCACATGGATTGAGAGCTAACCGAACAAGGCCTAACAGGGGTAGAGTACAAGCCCTAATCACCCGCCAATTAGGGAAAAGCTCGAAACGTTGTGAAGACATCACTAGTAGAAAAAGGCTCAACGCCTGCGGAACGATATATTTTTATAGACGAATTCGGTTATCCACCGACTGTGCTATTTTTAGTGGCGGTTTCTTAAGAAAACCGCCACTAAAAATCGTATTTTTACAGGCGGTTCCTTAAGAAAACCGCCTGTAAAAATCCATGATTTTTAGTGACGGTTTTCTTAAGGAACCGCCACTAGAAATCGATTTCTAGTGGCGGTTTTCTTAAGGAACCGCCACTAGAAATCATTTTTATCCTTAATTTTTCGAGTTTTTTAAACGACCTCGTATGACAAAACCACCAAAATAAAAGTTGTAGATCTCGAAAAGTTATAAAACTTTGTAATTGACAACTTTTTTATTTGAACTCATTTCGGTTCTCAAAAATTGAATCTAAGTATGTCAAATTTAAAATTCAAATTTTGCAAACTACCTCGGATGAAAAAAGTGTCAAAATAAAAGTTGTAGAACTTCAAAAGTTATTTAACTTTGTAGTTGACAACTTTTTTATTTGAATTCGTTTAGGGTCTTAAATAAGCAATTTACACTCAAATGGTTGTAATATGTGGACAAAACAACTATAAACTAGACACAAAGCATGCCATAGATGGAGTGATAGTGGAGGGTACACGTGAGTGTGAGGTCGACGGTTCGATTACTAACAACCGCGTAGCGCGTGAATTTTGCACGAAAAATGCCTAGACTTGCGACTTTTTTACTATTTTAAAAATCTGTTTTATGTTTCCTGGAAACGATTTGCACTGGCGGTTTTATTACGCCGACCGCCAGTGAAAATCGATTTTCACTAGCGGTCTTCAGTTACCCGCCTGTAAAAATGATGATTTTTACTGGCCCCTAGCACTGGCGGTTACGAAAAACGCCACTAAAAATATATTTACGACCGCCACTATAGAGCTTCTTTGTACTAGTGCATATGCCTATGTGTCTGCATTCATCTATGTTGAATGTCGTTGCTACAATACGTACGGTTGCTCGTCGTGCCTCTTCCGTAAGCAGGCACGATGTTTTAGTTATCTCTACTAACTATTAAGGGCTTATTGTAGACTGCCCCCGCCTCCCTACCTCCGCCTGCCAGCCGTGACCGCTCTGCACGCCCGCCGTGAAGCGCCCGCATGCCCGCCGCGATCGCTCCATCGCGAACCGCACGGCTACATCGGGTGAGTTTACACATGCCGCACCACAACTGATCCTTCTTCAGCGGATCCACCATTTAGGCCTCTTATTCGGCGCGGATTCGCGGCGCGGAGCCGCCGAGGTTGCGTGCATGATTCGGATGGCGGAGCCGGGGCTCGAGGACAGCCAGCCGGTGGATCTGTCCAAGCACCCCTCCGGCATCGTCCCCACGCTCCAGTAAGTCCCGGATCTGGGTCGTCTGGGGTTGGGGGTTGCGGAGAGATCCCGTGTCGTACGTGCTAGGGTCGCACGGCGGGTGGCGGTGTTTGGGTTCCCTAGAGGCTGGAGCTGCCAGGGCTTGAGTCTGGGCAGCGGGGTGCCTCTCTGTAGTGTGAGTGGTGGTGTGGTTGGTTTGTATCGTGTTTTTTGTTCAGCTTCCCGAGTTCCCCGGTGCTGGGTGCATCGAAATGAGGTAATATTGACTTTACATAGTTGGGACTAAAACGTGAATTATTTAGTTGTCATCCTCTCTCAGACCTGACTTGTGAGAACGAGCCAGGGCCAAACTCATATCTAATTGAAGTTTGTATTCTTGGCGTAGTAGTCACAGCAAGCATAATCTCTTCTTGACCATATTTACATTCCATGTTTTGACTCGGGAGCATAAACTGTGTAATGACTAATGTGATAAGCAGTCAGCCTCGCGGAACGAGATTTTGATATCTCATCTCGTGTCAAGGGTTAAATGCATTGGTTGATGTGAGTTGACCATGAATAAAGGTGTTTAAGGGCTTATTGTACCACTCAATCGGTGGAGGCTATTGGAATCTAATGGCTGAGTCCTACGTTGTCCTTGTTCTTCCCCGCGACGGCCACCCGGATCCTACTCGCCTGAGCTCTCCTTTCTCATTTTTAGGCCTTGCACTGTATCTGCAGCAAAGAGAAGGATCCGGGGTTCTCCGTATTCACACTAAGAACATGAAGCTAGCTGAAGATGTAAGTGTCTGTAATTTATTCTTGATGCATTGTACTTCACACTGATTAGAATATGGTTTCTGTCTTCTCTTCTAGCGTCTCGTGATGTCCATTCTCTGAAATTTCCAGGTTATTTTGGAACTGGAAATCACTCTTATCAATACAGGTATGATTGCTCTAGCATTCTTTAGTATGATTCCATGGTTCCATCCTTAGGAGTGAGGATAATGCAGATCGTTTTAGGTGAGTCTATCTATTCGACCTCAGCATATGATTATCTAAATTAAAATGGAAACATAAGACAAGCTAATATTATTTGATCAAACATACCTGTATTGATAAGAGTGGGTCCTACTTTTGATTGGTATAAAGCCCTCATGGACAATACAATTTTTCCGTCAATAACTTCTTCGACTATCCTCTTTGTTCGCCGGTCGAAACCTTACATCACAGCATTGTTTAATGAAGGGAACAGTACAACTGCCATATCTTGTATCACTCAAAATTTTTAAGTTAATGTACCATATGGAGTAACTGAACACACCAGAATATGTGAAGTTGTAGAGCCAGAGTACAAACCAACATCATACGTGGAGAAATGTGCCCATTCACTGAGCTTGAACATCCACCTGCACATGACAACTATGTGACTATAGTATAACTTGCTCATACTTTCATGACATTTCATACTAAACAAGAGAAAATGGCAGTAGTCACACTAGAAACATCAACAAATGAAGCATCTTACCCATAAGATGCATGTTTGTCAGTTAGAAATCCACCAGTCATAATCTGATTACCAGTTCCCTCATCTAAGCAAAGTGTCATATGTACCATATCATTTATGTTATCATATTTTCCAAGATCTTCACCATGGACATGGCAGTTACTTATAAGTGGCTCTCTGAAAAAAGGGTGCAGCATAATCAATGACACTTCTATATTTAAGGGATAACCAATAATCTGAATGATACTTCTATATTTAGGACATAACCAATAATTAATTCAAAACATATCAAAATGCAAAGAAGTAGAAAATTCTTACTCTTCTTGTTGAGCAGCTAGTAGGGCTGCCAGTTCATCTATGTCAACTATGCCATCACTATTTGTATCTGCTTGACGGAAAAGCTCTTCAATCTAATGTGTGAAAGAAATTAATAAGATGCACTCAACAGAAGGTACTGGAATGGAACACACTCTCCAAGAAAATGGAATACATTCTAACCTTTGCAACTGCTAATTTATTACCAAAAGCTTTCATCAAGTCTGAGAATTCTAATAAGGAAAGAGTTCCATCTTCATCATAGTCCCATTGCAGTGTGAGAAATGTTATCTCTTGCAGGGTAGAACACAAAGAAATAAAGACAATACATGCAAAAAGAAATTGACGAGAACCAGAGTCAAAAGCATGCAGCAACATTATGATCATAGGGCATTAAAGAATATTGTCTTTGAGTCGGGCTCTTGGTAAAAGCAACAACAAAATTAGAAGAGGTGCAACGGCAGTAAATAAGGCATATTATAATATAAGCCTGCCCTTTGCAGAGCATTGCCTTTTCGACAAAAGCGCGGAGGCATATTATAATATAGTCTCTTTGACTGCACGATGATTTGTCATGTAGATAATAATTTTGCTCCACCTAAAAACGAAGCAAGAAATTGAATTTGACACAGCCACTGCCATGGTAGTGTGGCACCATGGGGTAGTAGAGGGAGGCACTAAGGATTGAGGATGATGGTCATGGGAATAGGAGTTGAGAAAACGCTAATGGAGGTCATTCTGTGCATTCGTGAGGATATGTACATCATAGATCTTGAGGATGAGACAATAGATGCAGAGATATTGAACTTGATGGCTGTTACAAATGACCATTTCAAGACTGCGCTTGGAACAAGCAACCCATCTGCTCTCCATGAAACTGTGAGTACCTGCCTATAATTATCTATGTTAGCTGCTCTTGTTCTGGGTTGCTTAGTTTGATTTCTGGATCCAGGTTGTTGAAGTCCCAAATGTCTCTTGGGAGGATATTGGTGGGCTGGAGAATGTCAAGAGAGAGCTCCAGGAGGTAATTAGATGCTCCTCATGTAGCTGCTCTAATGTAGCTGAGATATTTGGTAACGTGAGATGTTAGGTAGCTGGAATGCCACCTCGGGGACGGCGCCGGTGGCAGGCCGGGCACACGGGTGCACGGGGCGCCGCTGGGTGCCCTGGTGCTGGTCTCCAAGGATCTGGACAACATCCGCGAGATCGCGCTGCGTGAGTACACCGAGCTGGATCCAGTCTATCTGTATTTATTTTAAGCTTCTAACGGCCTTCCATGATTCCATCAGGTTCTTGCCACTTTTGTTACAACCATGTTCTTGGACAGAGCTGGGCGGCAAATTCTCCTTGTTGTAACTAACTTCTGCTTCCCTTTAATGCTATTAGTTCATAGCTTTTCTGTAGCTTAGTTTAATTGCCACTTCAAATTGCAGAATTCTTCTACTAGGATGACTGTAAGTCTTCTTGTAGTTGCTATTGTATTTTACATCAAGGTATGTTCAGGTTCCTTTGTGATAAGATTCTGATGAGAAAATAGTTCTTCTTCTGTACTCTTTGCACTACTGCAGTACGTTTCTGAACATTTTGATATACAGTGTTGTTGTAGGGCCCCTTACCTCATTTCACCGAAGATTCTTCTTTCTTACCATGGTTTATTTATTTCAGGATAATATTTCACATGACTCTGACTTGTATGACATCTTAAGTATGGTGTCCTTGGTTGGTGTCATGGTAAGTCTGTCAATTGCGTTTCAGCGGAACATTTCTTTTTACATGTAGAATATTTGCAGTAAGTTTCTTTTCAAATACTTCGTTTAGGCTTATGTCATTGCCTTATCCTTCGGTATGGGTGCCATTCCTTGGATCATAATGTCTAAGGTATAGTACCTTAATGCACAGCGAAGATATATCAATACATGCCTTTCTCCCAGTTTTAGGTTTCCGCTGAAGAGCACTGTTCAGATCCATAATTCTAGAGCAAGTGCTCTTAGTAATATAGGCTTTAAAGCAATCTGAAGGTTTACTTCAAACTTTGCATTTTTGTAAATCCTCCAGTTAGCATCAAGAGTCTTGCAGGAAGCTTCGCGACCCTTGCCAACTGGTTGAGATCCTTTGGAATAACAATGACGACAAATTTGCTGATCAGCTGGAGTGCTAGAGGTATGTATAGATTTGTGCAGCTTATCTCGTGTATAGAATAGGAGAACCATCAGACCTTACACAGGTTACCCTTGTTTCCAAACTATACAGGTACGTTTACCTCCTACATGATTGTGAGTGCCTTCACTCTCGTGTTCGTAATCGCTTGGGTGCTAGAGACAAAGGGAAGAACCCTCGAAGAGATACAATGGTCGTTTCGCTGAGCACCAGCATCGTCAAAATGCGAAATGGTTCTTCGAGTTTTGTCGCTTTAGATAGTAAGAATATGCTTGTTCTTATTCATCTGCAATAGTTCTTCATGTTTTTGTCACTTTAGATCGAGAACGTTGGTTGACATAATGTTCTTGGCTATACTTCGCAGCTCAAATCACTCGATGAAGGTCACACATTCTTTCTGTTCATAAAAGGTCTTGTACATGAGATTGCATACACCGTTGTTTTAACTTTACACCAATAGACTTGTAAATGCTTGTGCAGTAACTCTTATATTACTTTTTCTTCAACATTGTAAGATAGAAGATTGTTGCCAAAATAAAATCTGAACCTTGGGTCCAATATTCCATGTAAACACGAGCATGTTTCCTGATCAATCAAAATATCAAGCATATTTGTTGAAGTCTGCCTGCTTTTGACGTTTTTCCAGTTTAAAAAGGTCCTCCCGCCTTCATGCAGTGTTGTAACATCAATCAACTCTACTAACTGTCTCCACTCTTTGTTTTTGTTGAGGAATGTATTATATGACATTAATCATTTTTCAGTAAGTTACCTAGTGAACAATCTTTCAGCAAGTTATTTGAGTGATTATATATGTATGCTCCATATGAATGCCTTTTCGTTTTAGTATATCACATCTGAATTACCAACCTTTATACTGACAGTGTGATAAGCATTGAACAAAAGTTTTTTATATGTTGAATATTCAACCATATGTGTATAATTTTATATATACATAAATATAATATTCTCATACGTGTGGTTGATCCGTTGGTATATTGTTGAAATATTGTTTTTTATGATACATGTGCTGACATGACCATGCTTTGATCTGCCTGTAGGTTGAACCATATAAGCTTTCTTTCAGGCTCGACTATGTTGCTTACATGATCCATTTAACTGTCTTTGGATTTTTTTGGGGTAACTCCAATATCTCACATGAGGTTCTTTCTGATAGCTGTTACTTAATCTGTGTTGATCTATGTAAATGTGGCAACACTTGGCAGTTTCATGCTTTTACTAATGGAGGTCTTGTACTGTTGAAATTTAGAGAAATCTTACATTTATGTTTTTGAGCACATGTTGCTCTAGCTTAGATGTCTGCCAACACAAGTATTGACGTGCGGATGTTTACTTGTTTAGATCATTGAAGGATCTAGCAAGGTTGCTATTAGAGGATGATTAATTATCTTACATTATTCCAGTTCCCTGGGAGCACTTAAGTTTTTAATAACTAATCATGTATTCACAAGGTATGGACTCCAAAAGTTGTTTGGCCTAGACTGCTTGGCACTCACCTCAGACCAAACCCCAATTTACCCTGATCTTCCATCTAATATGGTATGCATAATCGTTTTTAACAAGTTTGAGTAAAGGAATTTAAGAGAAACCAATGTGGATTTTATATGTACTAACTCATGTTGTCAGTGATGATAATTTTGGTGTCTTTCTTTTGGATTCTGAGCATTGTGTTGACTGTAGTAATGATGCATAGTCTTGCTGATGGTGCTGTCCTATGGTGGGATGTTCGGTAGCACCTCCAGGTGTTTGGTTATGGTGGTACCTGGCAACACTCAATGGCCAGGGAATAGACAAATAGAGATCCTTGAAATAGTTGCCCACTAGGACCCTGGTAGCCAATGTTCTTGCTGCAAGCATAATGGCAGTTCTTGCTATAACATCCAAAGTGGTATGAGCGAACAATTTTTCATACAGATTCACTGTTTGCGGTTGGTATATTGACTCTTCCATACATCAGCCTTTACACCTGATTTATTTAATTTTTCTTATAGGTAGATACAAAGCGATCGACAACTATTCTTAGTGGAATACAACCGACTTCCTTGGTTGCTTGAGCACAATGTCTACTTTTGATGCTGAAGTATATACAATGAGAAGAAGTGGGCAGATTGTCAGGGCCTTCATTTATGCTGCATCCACCTTCCTGCTTTCTTTTCTGCTAGCACAACTCTCTTCGTGGTAGGTCTGTAATGGATAGTAAATCAAAGTATTTATAGGCTACCACGGTTCAAAGTATTTATAGGCTAGCATGGTCCATGGGCTAGAATAATCAGGATTAGAGATAGAAACTTATTACCAAATAGCCAATTGGTTGTAATAGTGATTCAATCAATGTATCTCGCTTTTAGGTGCCCATCGAGGATGCTACAGTCTCATCGACATCTCGGGCAACACACAAACATTTTGCCACACAGATTTTTACATATTATAGTGATATTTGTTGTTTTATATTGATATTTTATACTAATTTTTAACTTTCGTGGCAACGCACGGACACACGGCTATTATGGGTTAAGAGCAAGGACCATGAAGTCTAACAGAACTAAGTAAAATTGTATTGTATCATCATGATATGATATCTTGTGATTCCTGTCTCAGAAATCCAGATGTTGGAGGAAGTGGCTGAGGAGTGAGAAGTACTTGGCCGAGCCTAGGAACACCAATAGAAAAAAGCTCTATACATGCGATAGTGTCTAATTTTTATAGACGGTTTTAGTTATCGAATATCAGTAAAATAAAATAGCTCGCACGACTCAATGAACCGCCGGTGAAAACACATTTGTCCTAGTCATTTTCTTAAGAAATCATGCATTTTCATAGGCTATTTTCTTAAGAAAGCCGCCAGTAAAATGCATGATTTCTACTTATGGTTTTCTTAAGAAACCGCCATTGAAAATCAATTTCTACTAATGATTTTCTTAAGAAACCGCTAGTAGAAAAAAATTAAAATCAAATTTTTTTTGAGTTGTTTAAATGACCTCGTATGAAAAAACCATCAAAATAAGAGTTGTCGAACTCTAAAGGTTATGAAACTTTGTAGTTGACAATTTTTCATTTAAAATCATTTGGGCTCCCAAAATTACATTTAAATTTGTCAAATTTTGAAATGTAATTTTTTTGCAAACGACCGCGGATGGAGAAAGTACCAAAAATAAAAGTTGTAGAACATAAAAAGTTATCCAGCTTTGTAGTTAACAGTTTTTTGTTTGAATTCATTTGCACCCTTAAACAATCAATTCATATTCGGTTTGTTGTAATACGTGGGCAACAAAACTCTATGACCAAACATAAGGCATGTTATAGGTGAAGTTGTAGAGAAGGCTACATGGGAGGGTGAGATTGTGGGTTTGATTCCCAACCAAAATTTACGAGAAAAATGCCTCCACAAATTAAAATTTTTAATTGTTATTTTAAAAACTCATTTTTTGTTTTCTAAAAACTAGTTATACTAGCGAATTACGTCGATCGCCAAGAACGGTTCTCAATTAACCGCCTGTGAAAAATAAAATTTCTATTGTCCACTGTCACTAGCGAAATAAAATTTCTATTGTCCACTGTCACTAGCGATTATAAGGCCCCGTTTGGTTTAAGACGACTAAAGTTTAGTGACACTTTTAGTCACTAAAGAAACAAACAAAGTGATTAAAGTGAGGTTGAAAGCATCTAGGCCCCTGGTTGGTTTTAGTGATTAATGACAACGTAATGTTATATGTGACTAACGTGTATTTTGCAGAGACAAATGGTAAGTTAGGTCGCATTACAAGTAGAAGTACTACAACCGTGAAAACAATCCCGGAGATAAGAACTCGAAGCGACGGCTAAAACGACAAAACAAAAGGTGAAGGACTATGGAGTCCGAGTGTCAAGGAGATGTGGACACTCGTGATTTAGTTAGGTCTTTTATTCTCTTTTAGCCGTACTATAAAGAGGGGTTGTCGATGAGTAGTTTGACCAAGAGAGTTCTAGTGTAGTGTTGGTGCATAATCACACTCACATACAGTGCTAGGTGTCACTCTAGAACTCACTCACAAGTTAGAACGAAAACCGATTTGAAAATCAGCTGAAAAACAAGAAATAGGGTTTCTGGCCTTGGGGCACCGGACTGTCCGGTGTGCACCGGACTGTCCGGTGCACCCTCTGCCAGGTGGGGCCAAGGTGGCCCTGGGGAAGAGTTTGTTCCCCCAGAAACCCGAGAGCGCCTATTCCATAAATGAATTTTAGTGGCGCACCAGACAGTGCACCGGACAGTGACTGTTCACTGTCCGGTGTGCCATCAGCCCAACGGCTAGCTGTCAGAACTAACCGTTGGCGCACCGGTGGCGCACCGGTGGTGCACCGAACTGTCCGGTGCGCCCATGTGCAGAAGATTGCTGGTAACGGCTAGTTGGTGGGTGAGGGCTATTTATACCCCCTCCACCCACCATATTCAATGTCTTGCTGCCCACATTAATTCCAGCACATTGCTAGAGCATTGCAAGCGCCAAAAGCCAAGTGAGGAGATTAGAGAATCTTAATCCCGCATTTGTTCCTCATTAGCGCTAGCGAGAGCCACCTAGAGCACACACCACTTGCATTAGTCTTCTCTTGGTGAAGCGAAAGTCTACAGCTTGTTACTCTTGGTGATCGGCATCACCTAGACGGCTTGGTGGCGTTGGGAGCTCGGTGATCACCGTGAAGATCTTGTTGGTGACCCAACTCAAGTCTGTAAGCGGTCTCGAGGGATCCACCGCGCCGGAGTGGCAAAGGATCATCTCATAGTTAGCACTTGGTTCTTGCGAGGACCAAGGGGGAGCGATACCCTTGCGCGGGTGCTCCAACAAGGACTAGTGGAGAGTGCCGACTCTTCGATACCTCGGGAAAAATTAGAGGAGTCTTCTAAACCTTGCTTTACATTCCGCACTTAATTCAAGCACTTTACATTGTGTATTTGTTTAGCAAGTAATTTGAAGTATTGTCTTAGCATTGTTGTATTTCTAGTATTATTATCTTAGTGCTAGTTGTTGGGGTGAAGTTGGGCTCTTGCTTAGGTTTTAATTAGTGTTGATTTTTAGAAAAGCCCAATTCACACCCCCCTCATGGGCATCGTGATCCTTTCAATTGGTATCAGAGCCTTGTTGCTCTTAGATTAGCTTAACCGCTAAGAGTCACGATGTCCGGTGGGGATGGACCTCCTCCCGTTTTTGATGGTGACGATTTTCCTTATTGGAAAATTCATATGGAAGCATATTTAGAGGCTATAGACATTGGTGTATACAAAGCCGCCACACAAGGATTCCCCGCACCTAGAGATCCCACAAATCTTGTAGGTGATGAGTTTAATTATGAGAAATGGAATGCCAAGGCCAAAAACACCCTTTTTAGAAGCCTTTGCAAAGATGTGTTCAATAGAGTAAGAAATCATAAAAATGCTCATGATTTGTGGATGGACATTTGTGCTCTACATGAAGGAACTAGAAGTGAGCGTGAGGAGAGATATCATATTGCTATGAGAAAGTTAAATTCTTTTGAAATGCTTGCTAATGAAAATGCCAATGCTATGTACTCACGTCTGAATATTCTTGTAGAGGAAGTAAATGGATTGGGGCTTACTCAAATCTCACAACCGGATGTTGTGAGGAAGATTCTCAGTGTCCTCCCAATAGACAAATATGGAAACATTGTCACTGTGCTACATCAAATGGATCTTTCAGTTACCACACCTACACAGATATTGGGAAAGATCAATGCTCATGAGATGTACATGCACATCAATGACAAAGATGAGTCATCTTCCAAGAGAAAGGATTTGGCACTCAAAGCAAATCAAGAAAGAAAAGGAAAAGCTAAAATACAAATTGAGGAAGAATCCTCAAGTGATGATGACCTTGATGCTAACATTGCCTTGATGGTAAGGAAGACCACCAAGATGTTAAAGAAGCTCAACAGAGAAGGCATCAAATTTGATTCAAGAAAGAAGAAATTCTTTTCCAACAAAAGAGAGCCCATTTCTGAGATGGATTGCTACAACTATGGAGAGCTCGGTCATCTTGCTCATCAATGTAACAAGCCCAAGAAGAACAAGTTCAAGGGCAAGAAAGAAGATGACAACGATGATGAGAAGAAGGAAAAGAGATTCTTCAAGAGGAAGGATGGAAAGCAAAAGAGGTTCCACAAAAAGAAAAATGGAAAGGCATATATTGTTGGTGACTGGCTCACTGACATTGAGTCATCAAGTGGATCTTCTTCGAGTGAAGAAGAGAATGATGAAAAAGTTGCCGCCATCGCCGGGGACTTCTCTTCACCACCACCATCGCCATCATCGACTTCTCACCTATGCCTCATGGCTAGAGGTGAATGGAAGGTACAAAATCATATTGATGTTACTGATGATAGTGATAGTGATAGTGATGAGGAATTTGCTTCACCTTCATATGATGAGCTAGCTGACTTGCTTAAAGAATATACTCAAATCATTAGGAAGTCAAAAGCTAAATGTGATAGGTTGAAAAATGAAAATGAATCTTTAAATGCCAAATATGACATAGTTATGAAAGCTAGTGATGAAATGAAAGAAGAGAACAAAACTATGTCATCAACTGTAAATGAGCTCACAGCCTCCCTAAAAGATGCTAAGGATAAATGTGACAAGTTAAATGAAGCTAATAGGGAGTTGCAAGATAGACTAGTAAAAATCAAGGAAGACTATACTCAGATTAAATTTGATCATAATAATCTTCTTGTTGAAAATGAACTTTTATCTTGCAAAACACATGAGGCTATTAACCCTGTTGTTAAGATTGATGTAGCAACCTCATGTGATGATTTGAGTCAAGGAGAGCAAACTAGTCTACATGCTGAATTGACTGAAAAAGTTGAAGTCCTGACTTTAAACAACCAAAAATTGAAGAGATACTTGACTGATGCAACTACTAGAGGAAAGGTTGCTATTGAGAACAATGATTTCAACAATGAGTTGGCAGTGGATAATGAAAGGCTTAAAAATGAGGTCAAGAAACTTAAGAGTGAAAATGAACATCTTGCAACAAGTGTGCAAAAGTTCAACAAGGGCCAATACCTCCAAAATGAGTTGCTTATGAACACTGTCATGAAAAACAACAAGAGTGGTATTGGATACAATGCTTTTATGCAAAAGAAAGCTACTACTAAATACAAGCCAAAGCAGACTCACAAGCCTATCAAATGCTTTGAGTAAGGAAATGAAGGTCATTTTGCCCACAACTGCAAAGCCAAACCACCAACTCCCTTGCCTAAGCACTCAAGACCATTTGCTTTCAATGCTCATTATGTTCTAAGAAAAGTTGAAAATGGAAAGGTCAAAGTTACATTCCTAGGTCCACCAAACAAGAGTAGACCTAGACAAATTCGGGTTGCAAAGTCCTTGATTGAGAGAGTCACTGGTCCTATGCAATATAGGGCCCTCAAAACTCAAGCTTGATTTGTCTGTGGATGTAGGTGAACTACAAGACCGGTGGGAGCCATTGGGTTATTGACAGTGGATGCCCACAACATATGACAGGCAACCCACGGATGTTCACCTCACTTGATGAGAATGTTGATGGACAAGACAAAATCACCTTTGGAGACAATTCAAAAGGGAAAGTGCAAGGACTTGGCAAGGTGGTAATTTCAAATGATTTATCAATTTCAAATGTTCTCTTGGTTGCACCTTTGAGCTTCAATTTATTATCAGTGGGTCAACTCTGTGATCTTGGACTTCAATGCTTATTCACTCCAACAGAGGTTATTGTATCAAAGATGGATGATGAATCAATGGTGTTCAAGGGATTTAGATACAACAATCTCTACTTAGTGGATTTCACTTCAGAAGATGCAGACTTAAGAACTTGCCTCTTCACCAAAGCTTCACTTGGATGGCTTTGGCATAGGAGGCTTGCACATGTTGGGATGAGCACACTCAAGAAGGTATTAAAGAAGGACATGGTTAGAGGATTAAAGGATGTGGTATTTGAAAAGGACAAGCCATGTAGTGCATGTCAAGCTGGGAAGCAAGTTGCTAACACACATCCTACAAAAGCTTTCATGTCAACATCAAGGCCACTGGAACTACTTCATATGGATTTATTTGGACCTACAAATTATGTAAGTGCTGGTGGCAATCTCTACTGTCTAGTAATTATTGATGATTTCTCAAGATACACTTGGGTGTTCTTTCTCTATGACAAATCTGAAGTTGCATCCATATTCAAGAAGTTTGCCAAGAAAGCACAAAATGAATTTGATTGCAAGATCAAGAAGATTAGAAGTGATAATGGCAAAGAATTTGACAACACCAACATTCATGAGTACTGTGATGAAATTGGGATCAAGCATGAAGTATCTGCATCATACACACCTCAACAAAATGGAGTTGTTGAAAGGAAAAACAGGACCTTGATCACACTTGCAAGAACAATGATTGATGAGTATAACACACCGGAGAGGTTTTGGGCCGAAGCTGTCAACACTGCATGTTATGCATCAAACAGGCTATTTCCTCACCGGCTACTTGCGAAGACTCCTTATGAACTGCTAAATGGGAAAAAGCCAGACGTCTCCTTCTTCCGGGTGTTTGGGTGCAAATGCTACATCTACAAGAAACGCCATCATCTAGGGAAGTTTCAAAGACGTTGTGATATTGGTTTTCTTTTGGGTTATTCATTAAAGTCCAAAGCATATCGAGTATTCAACCATGCCACTGGCGTGGTAGAAGAAACATATGATGTGGAATTTGATGAGACTAATGGCTCCCAAGGAGCACTTGAAAATCTTGATGATGTAGGTGATGAGCCACTTAGGGAAGCAATGAAGAACATGCCAATTTGAGCTATCAAACCAAAAGAAGATGAAGAAGAGGTGCAAAACATTGATAGGCCTTTTTCATCAAATGTACCATAAGATGATGAAAAAGATGAGAGGCATGCAAATGAAGATACATTTGTCTCTCATGAACAAGCAAGGGTACAAGCCGGAGATGTTGATGCACCAGGATCTTCTTCCCAAGTGGTTGACAGGAGAAACTCATCACTGCTTCAAGCTCATCCTCAAAACCAAATCATTGGGAGTCCTTCACAAGGGGTTATTACTCGATCACATAGACATGCTTCTTTTATTGGACATCACTCCTTTGTTTCTTGTGTTGAGCCTACTTGTATAGATGAGGTGCTACAGGATCCGGACTGGGTGAACGCCATGCATGAAGAACTTAACAACTTCACCCGTAACCAAGTTTGGACCCTGGTGAAGCCCCCACAAGATGCAAGAATCATTGGAACAAAGTGGGTGTTCAGAAACAAACAAGATAATCAAGGTGTGATTGTAAGGAACAAGGCAAGACTTGTTGCAAAGGGATTCTCTCAAGTTGAAGGCTTAGATTTTGGAGAGACCTTTGCACAGGTTGCTCGACTAGAAGCCATCCGTATCCTACTTGCATATGCATCATGCTATGATATAAAACTTTATCAAATGGATGTAAAAAGTGCATTTTTAAATGGCTTTATAAATGAACTTGTATATGTTGAGCAAACACCTGGATTTGAAGACCCTAGATATCCTAACCATGCTTACAGGTTGTCCAAGGCGCTATATGGGCTAAAGCAAGCTCCAAGGGCTTGGTATGAGCGCCTTCGCGACTTCCTCATCGAAAAGGGCTTCAAGATCGGGACCGTCGACACAACTCTATTCACAAAGAAACATAACGATGATATTTTCATTTGTCAAGTATATGTTGATGATATAATCTTTGGCTCGACAAATGACTATCATTGCAATGAATTTGGTGAGTTGATGTCAAAGGAGTTCGAGATGTCAATGATTGGTGAGCTGACGTACTTCCTCGGCTTTCAAGTCAAGCAAATGAAAGATGGCAACTTTCTCTCACAAGAGAAGTATAACAAAGACTTGTTGAAAAGGTTCAACATGGAGAAGTGCAAACCAATCAAGACACCTATGCCAACAAATGGACATCTCGACCTAGATGAGGGAGGTAACCCGGTTAATCAAACTCTCTACTGTTCTATGATTGGTAGTTTATTGTACCTTACCGCATCTAGGCCCGATATCATGTTTAGTGTCTGCATGTGTGCTAGATTTTAATCTAATCCTAAGAAAGCTCATCTTCGCGCTGTTAAAAGAATTCTTAGGTATCTCAGGCACACCCAAAGGAGCTACTTTTGATTTAATTGGCTATTCCGATTCGGATTATGCCAGTTGCAAAATTGATAGGAAAAGTACTTCTGGGGGATGCCATCTGCTTGGTAGATCACTAGTTTCATGGACATCCAAAAAGCAAAATAGTGTTGCCTTGTCAACTGTCGAAGCGGAATACATTGCCGCAGGTGCTTGTTGCACACAAATTTTATATATGAAACAAACTCTTCTATACTATGGCGTAGTTCTAGAAAAGGTACCTTTATTGTGTGATAATGAGAGTGCTATTAAAATTGCTAATAATCATGTACAACACTCTCGCACCAAGCACATTGATATTCGTCATCACTTCCTTAGAGATCATGTTGCTAAAGGAGATATCATTTTAGAAGGAGTGAGGTCGGAAGATCAATTAGTGGATATTTTCACTAAGCCACTTGATAAGACCCGCTTTTGCATGTTGAGGAATGAATTAAATATACTTGATCTCAGAAATTTTATTTAAGATGTCAAATGGTGTTGTCAAGCTTGCATTGCATGTTTAAATTTCTTGTATTGCATCTAGGGCTTGTCTGACCTAGTTGAGATAACCGCCAACAAAACGAGTGAAAAAGCTTAACTTGGATCAAACTTGACAAGTCTTAGTTTTAAGCTTTTAGCACTTAAATTCTTACTTTTTATGCAATTGTTGGTTCTTAAAATATGCATGAGGTACTGCACTTAGGGGGAGTATTCAAAACTCAAATCACTCCTGAAAACCCCTAGTGCAAGGCCAAAATGCAAACTTCACCATTTGCCTATTTTCTCTAAAAATTATCTAGCCTATGGCAAAATATTTTGAAAATTATGAGAAAATATATGAGGGTGCCAATACATGTCCCAACAAGTGTTATTTTGTGTGTTTATAAGTTGGGATTTGGTTTGGTTGGAAATTATATAGAAAAATTCAAAAATTTCAAATCTTCCCTCTGTCTGGGCTCACCGGACAGTCCGGTGCGCATCGGACACTGCACTGTACAATGTCCGGTGCACCGGCATCCGCGCGCTCAAATTCCTTTTTCCTGTGCGCTGTCCGGTGGTTCACCGGACAGCTATTGTGCGTTGTCCGGTGTGCACCGGACAGGCACTATAGACTGTCCGGTGCGCCCATATTCTGTTTTTAAAAAACCTTTCCCCTGCTCGCGCCCGAGGCCAGGCAGTTTCTTCTCTGTTCTCCGTTTTTGTCTCTGCGCTCTGGCGGTTTGCTCCCCATCGCCGACGATCTCCCCTCACCGACGTCCACTGTCCTCCGGCGACCTCGACCCAGTGCTCCTCCCCTTCCCTCTCTCGGTGAGCAGCCCCTTCTCCCTCTGTCTTTTCTCTCTTTCTATTTCTCTAGGCAGTGCACCCCTTATTTCCACCCTTTGTGCGCAATTCAAAATCCTGTGAATTCCAGTGAATCCAAGTGGTGCAATATGTTCCTATGTGCCCATTGAGTATCCCTGCAGGTTTGTAGCTCTCTTTGGGAGGGTTTCAATCCTCAAATGGCCATATCTCCAAAAACCTAAATCCTCGCACACGACATGCTCGGTGAAATGCCCAAACCAGCCAAATATGCTCCAATTGAACCCAAATTTTGCAGGCACCTTCACAACACCTCCAGTAACAAATTCGCCAAATTTCACGCCCATCCGATAGACCAGGCTTCATTTTCACCAAATTCCCCGTTTCGAGCGATCGTTTCCGAGCCGAGTGCCCAAATTCCATTTTCTTCGCCTAAATTCAAACCAAGCACACACTTCACTCATATTCACCCATATAAACCTATTTGTGAAGTATCGGCTCAATTCCACGTCATTGTGTGCCTCAATTCGAATTCCAAACCTCCTATGGCACTATTTCTCGCTCAAACGCCGTCTTCACGTCGTTTGACCTCTCGATCGCTATATCTCTCGTTCTCTGTGCCATATTTCTCTGTGTATGTATTTATTCACATTTCATATACTTATGACTATGTGACTAATACGTGCTCACCTCTTCTGTCATTTCAGTGACCTTGCCTGCCCGTGAGCCGTCTCCTGTCCTGCCTGGATTTTCACCTCTCGTGTGAGCTTTCCAGTCGTCAGGTCAGGATGCCGCGCATGAAGAATGTGTCGGCGCCAGGGGAGGCGATGATGAGGATCCTTGTCGCCCCTTCAGGCAGGTCAAGGGCAAGATCATCTACTTGGAGCAGCAGGAAGGCCGCAAGAAGCGGCGTATGGACAAAGCAGCCCGAGCAGCGGCAGCAGCAGCCGCTGAGCAGGCCGAGCTAGGAGATCAGCCACAGACTCCTTCTGATCAGATTGCGTACCGAGTTTGTCGCCTCGCCTCCCGGCCTCGCTCCTCCACTCCCACCACTGCCTCCACTCCACCACCCACTTTGCCTGCTCCCGTCACCTCTGTTGCGCCATCCACCACCTCCTCTACACCTGCTTCCACTGCTCCTCCTCCCGCTCCCGTTTCCGCTCCACCTATCCCACCTGCTCGCTTCCGGGAGCACGATGAGTCTGAGGTGCGACCTCTGGCTGCAGATCCCAGGTTGATTGACCTTCAGCGTGCTACAGCGGCACGGGTACGTAGGTTCAGATACGTACCCGTGGAGTCTTGGTTACTGAAAGTCGCCTAGAGGGGGGTGAATAGGGCAAAACTGAAATTCTCAAAAATAAACACAACTACAAGCCGGGTTAGCGTTAGAAATATAATAGAGTCCGCGAGAGAGGGTGCAAAACAAATCGCAAGTGAATAATGAAGTGAGACACGCAGATTTGTTTTACCGAGGTTCGGTTCTCTCAAACCTACTCCCCGTTGAGGAGGCCACAAAGGTCGGGTCTCTTTCAACCCTTCCCTCTCTCAAACGGTCCCTCGGACCGAGTGAGCTTCTCTTTCTCAAATCACTTGGGAATCAAACTTCCCGCAAGGACCACCACACGATTGGTGTCTCTTGCCTCAATTACAAGTGAGTGTTTGATCACAAGAAAGAATGCCAAAGAAAAAAGAAGCGATCCAAGCGCAAGAGCTCAAATGAACACTACAAATCACTCTCTCTAGTCACTAAGGCTTTGTGTGGAGTTGGGAGAGGATTTGATCTCTTTTGGTGTGCTTTGTAATGAATGCTAGCTCTTTGAGAGCACCTAGAGGGGGGGGTGAATAGGTGATCCTGTAAAACTTAAGCTTATAGCCACAAAAACTTGTTAAGTGTTAGCACAATAAATGCCAAGTGGCTAGAAAGGAGTCTCAACAAAACACAATACCACAAGAGATCAATCACAGAGATGACACAGTGGTTTATCCCGTGGTTCGGCCAAGACCAACGCTTGCCTACTCCACGTTGTGGCGTCCCAACGGACGAGGGTTGCAATCAACCCCTCTCAAGCGGTCCAAAGACCCACTTGAATACCACGGTGTTTTGCTTGCTTTTTCTCAATCCCGTTTGCGAGGAATCTCCACAACTTGGAGCCTCTCGCCCTTACAATTGAAGTTCACAGAGAACACAGAGCAAAGGGGGAATGAGCAACGCACACAAGACTTCAAAAGATCAGAGCAACAACACGCACACAAGTCGCAACAAGAGCTCGCAACACAACTCAAAGAGTTCGCAACTCAACAAGAGCTCTATATGCTATCACAATGAAACGAATGCGTGAGATCGATGTCTTGGTGCTTAGGAATGTTGTCGGAATGCTTGGTGTTCTCCTCCATGCGCCTAGGGGTCCCTTTTATAGCCCCAAGGCAGCTAGGAGCCGTTGAGAACAAATCTGGAAGGCCATCCTTGCCTTCTGTCATCGGGCGCACCGGACAGTCCGGTGCACACCGGACAGTCCGGTGCACACCGGACAGTGTCCGGTGCCCGATTCCTTTCCTTAAATGGCGAAGCCGACCGTTGCAGATCTGGGAGCCGTTGGCGCACCGGACATGTCCGGTGCACACCGGACAGTCCGGTGCCCCCTTCCGACCGTTGGCTTGGCCACGTGTCGCGTGCAGAATCCGCGGCCGACCGTTGGCCCGGCCGACCGTTGGCTCACCGGACAGTCCGGTGC
This sequence comes from Zea mays, assembly GCF_902167145.1. NCBI lineage: Eukaryota > Viridiplantae > Streptophyta > Magnoliopsida > Poales > Poaceae > Zea > Zea mays. Next base: position 151,538,574 of record NC_050098.1, read on the forward strand.
ACACCAGACAGTCCGGTGAATTTTAGCCGTACACCGTCAGCAAATTCCCGAGAGCGGCCTCTTCGGCCGAGGCAGCCTGGCGCACCGGACACTGTCCGGTGCACCACCGGACACTGTCCGGTGCACCACCGGACAGTCCGGTGCCCCAGACCGAAAGGCTGTACACAGCCAACTCTCCTCTTTTCTTCTTCTTCCTGTTTCTGATACTTAGACAAGTATATTAGTACACAAAACCAATGTACTAAGACTTAGAAACATACCTTTGCTCTAGATTTGCACTTTGTTCATCCATGGGCATTGATTCACATTTAAGCACTTGTGTTGACACTCAATCACCAAAATATTTAGAAATGGCCCAAGGGCACATTTCCCTTTCAATCTCACCCTTTTTGGTGATTTATGCCAACACAACATAAAGCAACTAGAACAAGTGCAATATCACTTCAAATAAAAACTCAAATTTATTTTGATTCAATTTGGCATATATGGATCATCCTTTGCCACCACTTGGTTTGTTTTTGCAAATCAAACTCAAATCTCTATCTCTAAGTCAACCACACATAATGAAGCATAAATAGAGTCATTCCAAAATAGATTGATCAAAGATTTCAAAAACTCCCCCTATTTCCCATAATCAACACTTCTCCCCACAAGAGGCCAACTTTTGACAAAAGAGACAATGCAAGAGTTTTGACAACACAAAAGCTCTAATCTACTATTTTCAAAATTTCTCAAGTGGTAGCTGATCCATTTATCACTTTGGCCTTTATTTTCTCCCCCTTTGGCATCAAGCACCAAAACGGGATCAATCTTGGCCCTTTTAACCCCATTGCCTCACCAAAATCTTCAATTAAGAGCTAATAGGCAATAAGAGTTTAAAGATGAACTTGGAATAAGTTACCCTCTCATCGGAGTGCAGTGGAAGTCTTTCATGGTCCAAGTCCACCTTTTTCCCTTTCAATCCTCCTTCGAGACTACCTTATCAAACTCGAACACGTGGTTAGTCTCAAAGGGTCAAGTTGTAACACATCTCCCCCTAAACATGTGCAGCACTTTGCAACGGACTTGTGAGGTCTAGGGAGTGTTTGTACAACTTGAGCACCACAATTAGCAACAAAATGCAGAAAGGAACATGATCAAAAGCATAAATACATGTATGCTACAATTCAATCCAAGTTCCGCGAATCTAAGACATTTAGCTCACTACGCAGCCTGCAAAAGGTCTTCTCATCTAGAGGCTTGGTAAAGATATCGGCTAGCTGGTTCTCGGTGCTAACATGAAACACTTCGATATCTCCCTTTTGCTGGTGGTCTCTCAAAAAGTGATGCCGGATGTCTATGTGCTTTGTGCGGCTGTGCTCAACGGGATTTTCCGCCATGCGGATAGCACTCTCATTATCACATAGGAGTGGGACTTTGCTCAGATTGTAGCCAAAGTCCCGGAGGGTTTGCCTCATCCAAAGCAGTTGCGCGCAACACTGTCCTGCGGCAACGTACTCGGCCTCAGCGGTGGCTAGGGCAACAGAAGTTTGTTTCTTAGAATTCCATGACACCAGGGACCTTCCTAAGAATTGGCACGTCCCCGATGTGCTCTTCCTATCGACCTTACATCCAGCATAGTCGGAGTCTGAGTATCCAACCAAGTCAAAGGTAGACCCCTTTGGATACCAGAGCCCGAAGCAAGGCGTAGCAACCAAATATCTAAGAATTCGCTTCACCGCCACTAAGTGACACTCCTTAGGATCGGATTGAAATCTAGCACACATGCATACACTAAGCATAATATCCGGTCTACTAGCACATAAATAAAGTAAAGACCCTATCATTGACCGGTATGCTTTTTGATCAACGGACTTACCTCCTTTGTTGAGGTCGGTGTGTCCGTCGGTCCCCATTGGAGTCTTTGCGGGCTTGGCGTCCTTCATCCCAAACCTCTTTAGCAGATCTTGCGTGTACTTCGTTTGGGAGATGAAGGTGCCATCTTTGAGTTGCTTCACTTGGAACCCAAGAAAGTAGTTCAACTCGCCCATCATCGACATCTCGAATTTCTGCGTCATCACCCTGCTAAACTCTTCACAAGACTTTTGGTTAGTAGAACCAAATATTATGTCATCGACATAAATTTGGCACACAAACAAATCACCATCACATGTCTTAGTAAAAAGAGTTGGATCGGCTTTCCCAACCTTGAAAACATTAGCAAGTAAAAAGTCTCTAAGGCATTCATACCATGCTCTTGGGGCTTGCTTAAGTCCATAGAGCGCCTTAGAGAGCTTACACACGTGGTCGGGATACCGTTCATCCTCGAAGCCAGGGGGTTGCTCCACGTACACCTCCTCCTTGATTGGCCCGTTGAGGAAAGCGCTCTTCACATCCATTTGGAACAACCTGAAAGAATGGTGAGCGGCATATGCTAGCAAGATACGAATTGATTCTAGCCTAGCCACAGGAGCAAATGTCTCCTCAAAGTCCAAACCTGCGACTTGGGCATAACCTTTTGCCACAAGTCGAGCCTTGTTCCTCGTCACCACCCCGTGCTCGTCCTGCTTGTTGCGGAACACCCACTTGGTTCCCACAACATTTTGCTTAGGACGAGGCACCAGTGTCCAAACTTCATTGCGCTTGAAGTTGTTGAGTTCCTCCTGCATGGCCAACACCCAGTCCGGATCTAGCAAGGCCTCCTCTACCCTGAAAGGCTCAATAGAAGAGACAAAGGAGTAATGCTCACAAAAATTAACTAATCGAGATCGGGTAGTTACTCCCTTGCTAATGTCACCCAAAATTTGGTCGACGGGATGATCCCTTTGAATCATCGCTCGAACTTGGGTTGGAGGTGCTGGTTGTGCTTCTTCCTCCATCACGTGATCATCTTGTGCTCCCCCTTGATCACACGCCTCCTTTTGATGAACCTGTTCATCGTCTTGGGGTGGGGGAAGCACCGTTGTTGAGGAAGAAGGTTGATCTCGTACATCATGTTCCTGTGGCCGCACTTCTCCAATCGCCATGGTTCGTATAGCGGCCGTCGGAACATCTTCTTCATCTACATCATCACAATCAACAACTTGCTCTCTTGGAGAGCCATTAGTCTCATCAAATACAATGTCGCTAGAGACTTCAACCAAACCCGATGATTTGTTGAAGACTCTATACGCCTTTGTATTTGAGTCATAACCTAACAAAAACCCTTCTATAGCTTTGGGAGCAAATTTAGAATTTCTACCCTTCTTCACTAGAATGTAGCATTTGCTCCCAAATACACGAAAGTAAGATACATTGGGTTTGTTACCGGTTAGTAGCTCATACGATGTCTTCTTGAGGAGGCGGTGAAGGTAGACCCTGTTGATGGCGTGACAAGCCGTGTTCACGGCTTCCGACCAGAAACATTCGGGGGTCTTGAATTCTCCAAGCATCGTCCTCGCCATATCGATCAGCGTCCTGTTCTTCCTCTCTACCACACCATTTTGCTGTGGTGTGTAGGGAGCGGAGAACTCGTGCTTGATCCCTTCCTCCTCAAGGAACTCCTCCACTTGAAGGTTCTTGAATTCGGACCCGTTGTCGCTCCTTATCTTCTTCACCTTGAGCTCAAACTCATTTTGAGCTCTCCTTAGGAAGCGCTTGAGGGTCCCTTGGGTTTTCAGACTTATCCTGCAAAAAGAACACCCAAGTGAAGCAGGAAAAGTCATCAACAATAACTAGACCATACTTACTACCCCCTATGCTCAGATAGGCGACGGGTCCGAAGAGGTCCATATGCAGCAGCTCCAGGGGTCTTGAGGTGGTCATCACATTCTTGCTGTGATGCGCTCCTCCCACTTGTTTCCCTGCTTGACAAGCTGCACAAGGTCTATCTTTTTCGAAATGAACATTGGTTAGACCTATCACATGTTCTCCCTTTAGAAGCTTGTGGAGGTTCTTCATCCCCACATGTGCTAAGCGGCGATGCCACAGCCAGCCCATGCAAGTCTTAGCCATTAAGCATGCATCTAGACCGGCTTCTTCTTTTGCAAAATCAACTAGGTAAAGCTTGCCGTCTAATACACCCTTAAAAGCTAGTGAACCATCACTTCTTCTAAAGACAGACACATCTACATTTGTAAATAGACAGTTATACCCCATGTTGCATAATTGACTAACAGATAGCAAATTATATCCAAGAGACTCTACTAAAAACACATTAGAGATAGAGTGCTCATTAGAAATTGCAATTTTACCTAACCCTTTTACCTTGCCTTGATTCCCATCACCGAATATAATTGAATCTTGGGAATCATTATTCTTGACGTAGGAGGTGAACATCTTCTTCTCCCCCATCATATGGTTTGTGCATCCGCTATCAATAATCCAGCTTGAGCCCCCGGATGCATAAACCTGCAAGGCAAATTTAGGCTTGGGACTTAGGTACCCAACTCTTGTTGGGTCCTACAAGGTTAGTCACAATTGTCTTAGGGACCCAAATGCAAGTTTTGTCACCCTTGCATTTTGCTCCTAATTTCTTAGCAATCACCTTTCTATCCTTTCTACAAATTGCAAAGGAAGCATTCAAAGCATGATATATTGTAGAAGGTTCATTAACTTTCCTAGGAATATTAACAACATCTCTTCTAGGCATATTATGAACAACATTCCTTCTACCAACATTTCTATCATGCACATATGAAGAACTAGAAGCAAACATAGTATGAGAAAAATCATTGTAAGCATTATAACTCCTAGTTTGTCTTCTATCATTATACAAAAAGGCATGGTTCTTTTTAGCACTAGTAGCCATAGGGGCCTTCCCTTTCTCTTTAGCGGGAATGGGAGCCTTATGGCTTGTCAAGTTCTTGGCTTCCCTTTTGTAGCCAAGTCCATCCTTAATTGAGGGGTGTCTACCAATCGTGTAGGCATCCCTTGCAAATTTTAGCTTATCAAATTCGCTTTTGCTAGCCTTAAGTTGAGCATTAAGACTAGCCACTTCATCATTCAATTTAGAAATTGAAACTAGATGTTTACTACCAGCATCAACATTAAGATCTTTACACCTAGTGCACGTTTCAACAATTTCTACACAAGATGTTGATTTACTAGCTACTTCTAGTTTAGCATTTAAGTCATCATTAACACTCTTTAAAGTAGCAATGTTTTCATGACAAGAAGATAATTCACTAGAAAGCACTTCATTTCTTTTAACTTCTAAAGCATAGGATTTTTGTGCCTCTACAAACTTATCATGTTCATCATACAACAAATCCTCTTGCTTTTCTAAAAGCCTATCCTTTTCATTCAAGGCATCAATCAATTCATTGATTTTATCAATTTTATTTCTATCCAATCCCTTGAACAAACTAGAATAATCTATTTCATCATCACTAGACTCATCGTCACTAGAAGAATCATAAGTGACATCATTACGAGTGATTACCTTCTTCTCTCTTGCCATGAGGCAAGTGTGACGCTCGTTGGGGAAGAGGGATGACTTGTTGAATGCAGTGGCGGCGAGTCCCTCATTGTCGGAGTCAGACGAGGAGCAGTCCGAATCCCACTCCTTGCCAAGATGAGCCTCGCCCTTTGCCTTCTTATAATTCTTCTTATTTTCCCTCTTGTTCCCTTGATCCTGATCACTATCATTGTCGGGACAGTTAGCAATAAAATGACCAAGCTTACCGCATTTGAAGTATGATCGCTTTCCCTTGGTCTTAGTCTTGCTTGGCTGTCCCTTTCGACCTTTTAGCGCCGTCTTGAATCTTTTGACGATGAGGGCCATCTCTTCATCATTAAGACCGGCAGCCTCAATTTGTGCCACCTTGCTGGGTAGCGCCTCCTTGCTCCTTGTTGCCTTGAGAGCAATGGGTTGAGGCTCGTTGATCGGTCCATTCAAGGCGTCGTCCACGTATCTTGCCTCCTTGATCATCATCCGCCCGCTTACGAATTTTCCGAGTACCTCCTCGGGCGTCATCTTCGTGTACCTGGGATTCTCACGAATATTGTTCACAAGATGAGGATCAAGAACGGTAAATGACCTTAGCATTAGGCGGACGACGTCGTGATCCGTCCATCGCGTGCTTCCGTAGCTCCTTATTTTGTTGATAAGGGTCTTCAGCCTGTTGTAAGTTTGGGTTGGCTCTTCTCCCCTTATCATTGCGAATCGTCCAAGCTCGCCCTCCACCAACTCCATTTTAGTGAGCATGGTGATGTCGTTCCCCTCGTGAGAGATTTTGAGGGTGTCCCATATCTGCTTGGCGTTGTCCAAGCCGCTCACTTTATTGTACTCTTCCCTGCACAAAGATGCTAATAGAACAGTAGTAGCTTGTGCATTTCTATGGATTTGTTCATTTATAAACATAGGGCTATCCGAGCTATCAAATTTCATTCCATTCTCTACAATCTCCCATATGCTTGGATGGAGAGAGAATAAGTGACTACGCATTTTGTGACTCCAAAATTCGTAGTCTTCCCCATCGAAGTGTGGAGGTTTGCCAAGAGGAATGGAAAGCAAATGCGAATTCGAACTATGTGGAATACGAGAATAATCAAATGAAAAGTTTGAATTGACCGTCTTCCTATAGTCGTTGTCGTCGTCCTTTTGGGAAGAAGTCGACTCATCGCTATCGTCGTAGTAGACGATCTCCTTGATGCGCCTTGTCTTCTTCTTCTTCCCATCTTTACGCTTGTGGCCCGAGCCCGAGTCAGTAGGCTTGTCATCCTTCGGCTCGTTGACGAAGAACTCCTTTTCCTTGTCGTTGATCACGATTCCCTTCCCCTTAGGATCCATCTCTTCGGGCGATTAGTCCCTTCTTGAAGAGAACGGCTCTGATACCAATTGAGAGCACCTAGAGGGGGGGTGAATAGGTGATCCTGTAAAACTTAAGCTTATAGCCACAAAAACTTGTTAAGTGTTAGCACAATAAATGCCAAGTGGCTAGAAAGGAGTCTCAACAAAACACAATACCACAAGAGATCAATCACAGAGATGACACAGTGGTTTATCCCGTGGTTCGGCCAAGACCAACGCTTGCCTACTCCACGTTGTGGCGTCCCAACGGACGAGGGTTGCAATCAACCCCTCTCAAGCGGTCCAAAGACCCACTTGAATACCACGGTGTTTTGCTTGCTTTTTCTCAATCCCGTTTGCGAGGAATCTCCACAACTTGGAGCCTCTCGCCCTTACAATTGAAGTTCACAAAGAACACAGAGCAAAGGGGGAATGAGCAACGCACACAAGACTTCAAAAGATCAGAGCAACAACACGCACACAAGTCGCAACAAGAGCTCGCAACACAACTCAAAGAGTTCGCAACTCAACAAGAGCTCTATATGCTATCACAATGAAACGAATGCGTGAGATCGATGTCTTGGTGCTTAGGAATGTTGTAGGAATGCTTGGTGTTCTCCTCCATGCGCCTAGGGGTCCCTTTTATAGCCCCAAGGCAGCTAGGAGCCGTTGAGAACAAATCTGGAAGGCCATCCTTGCCTTCTGTCATCGGGCGCACCGGACAGTCCGGTGCACACCGGACAGTGTCCGGTGCCCAATTCCTTTCCTTAAATGGCGAAGCCGACCGTTGCAGATCTGGGAGCCGTTGGCGCACCGGACATGTCCGGTGCACACCGGACAGTCCGGTGCCCCCTTCCGACCGTTGGCTTGGCCACGTGTCGCGCGCAGAATCCGCGGCCGACCGTTGGCCCGGCCGACCGTTGGCTCACCGGACAGTCCGGTGCACACCGGACAGTCCGGTGAATTTTAGCCGTACACCGTCAGCAAATTCCCGAGAGCGGCCTCTTCGGCCGAGGCAGCCTGGCGCACCGGACACTGTCCGGTGCACCACCGGACACTGTCCGGTGCACCACCGGACAGTCCGGTGCCCCAGACCGAAAGGCTTTACACAGCCAACTCTCCTCTTTTCTTCTTCTTCCTGTTTCTGATACTTAGACAAGTATATTAGTACACAAAACCAATGTACTAAGACTTAGAAACATACCTTTGCTCTAGATTTGCACTTTGTTCATCCATGGGCATTGATTCACATTTAAGCACTTGTGTTGACACTCAATCACCAAAATATTTAGAAATGGCCCAAGGGCACATTTCCCTTTCACTCTTGTATAGTGGTTGGAAGCTGGAAAACTTGGATGCAATGAATGCTGGGGTGGTTGGGGTATTTATAGCCCCAACCACCAAACTTGACCGTTGGCGGAGGCTGTCTGTTCGATGGCGCACCGGACAGTCCGGTGCACACCGGACATGTCCGGTGCCCCAGCCACGTCACCAGTGCCGTTGGAATCTGACTGTTGGAGTTCTGACTTCTGGGACCGCCTCGATGTCCGGTGGCGCACCGGACATGAACTGTTCAGTGTCCGGTGCGCCGGTATGGGCGCGCCTGCCTTCTGCGCGCGCTGCGCGCGCAATTAATGCGTTGCAGGTAGCCGTTGGCGCGAAGTAGTCGTTGCTCCGAGGATGCACCGGACAGTCCGGTGCACACCGGACATGTCCGGTGAATTATAGCGGAGCAACCTTCGTGAAATCCCGAGGCTGGCGAGTTCCGGAGCAGCATCTTCGTTGGAGCACCAGACACTGTCCGGTGTACACCGGACAGTCCGGTGAATTATAGCGCGCTGGTTCTGGATTTTCCCGAAGGTGACGAGTTGGAGTTGGAGTCCTCTGGTGCACCGGACACTGTCCGGTGGTGCACCGGACACTGTCCGGTGGCACACCGGACAGTCCGGTGCGCCAGACCAGAGGAGCCTTTGGTTGCTCCTTTGCTCTTTTGTTGAACTCAATACTTGGTCTTTTTATTGGCTAAGTGTGAACCTTTTGCACCTGTATAACTTATACACTAGAATAAACTAGTTAGTCCAAAGATTTGTGTTGGGCAATTCAACCACCAAAATTAATTAGGGACTAGGTGTAAGCCTAATTCCCTTTCAATCTCCCCCTTTTTGGTGATTGATGCCAACACAAACTAAAGCAAATGTAAAAGTACATGATTGAACTAGTTTGCATAATGTAAGTGCAAAGGTTGCTTGGAATTGAGCCAATAAAAGTACTTACATGATGTGCATGGATTGTTTCTTTGTTTTTAACATATTGGACCACATTTGCACCACATGTTTTGTTTTTGCAAATCCTTTTGTAAATTCTTTTCAAAATCCTTTTGAAAGATAGTCAAAGGTAAATGAATAAGATTTTGAGAAGCATTTTCAAGACTTGAAATTTTCTCCCCCTGTTTCAAATGCTTTTCTTTTGACTAAACAAAAATCCCTCTAAATGAGATCCTCCTCTTAGTGTTCAAGAGGGTTTTGATATATCATTTTTGAAATACTACTTCCTCCCCATTTAGAACATAATAAGATACCAATTTGAAATTGACCAATTGAAAATCTCCAAATTTTTAAAATTAGGTGGTGGTGCGGTCCTTTTGCTTTGGGCTCATATTTTCTCCCCCTTTGGCATGAATCGCCAAAAACGGAATCATTAGAGCCCGACGAAATACTTTCTCCTCCTTTGGTTATAAAATAAATGAGTGAAGATTATACCAAAGTTGGAGAGATGTTTGGAGTGACGGTGAAGGATGAGTAGTAGAGTGGAGTGGAAGCCTTTGTCTTCGCCGAAGACTCCAATTCCCTTTCAATATACCTATGACTTGGTTTGAAATACACTTGAAAACACAGTAGTCATAGCATATATAAAAGAGATATGATCAAAAGTATACTTGTGTGCTATGTGTGCAAATTAGCAAAAGAAATTCCTAGAATCAAGAATATTGAGCTCATGCCTAAGTCTGGTAAAAGTTTGTTCATCAAGAGGCTTGGTAAAGATATCGGCTAATTGATTTTTAGTGTTAATGTATGAAATCTCGATATCCCCCTTTTGTTGGTGATCCCTAAGAAAGTGATACCGAATGGCTATGTGCTTAGTGCGGCTATGCTCAACGGGATTATCCGCCATGCGGATTGCACTCTCATTATCACATAGAAGAGGAACTTTGGTTAGTTTGTAACCGTAGTCCCGCAGGGTTTGCCTCATCCAAAGCAATTGCGCGCAACAATGGCCTGCGGTAATATACTCGGCTTCGGCGGTAGAAAGAGCGACCGAATTTTTCTTCTTTGAAGCCCAAGAGACCAAGGATCTTCCCAAGAACTGGCAAGTCCCCGATGTGCTCTTTCGATTAATCTTACACCCCGCCCAATCGGCATCCGAATAACCAATCAAATCAAATGTGGATCCCCGAGGGTACCAAAGCCCAAACTTAGGAGTATAAGCCAAATATCTCAAGATTCGTTTTACGGCCGTAAGGTGGGATTCCTTAGGGTCTGATTGGAATCTTGCACACATGCATACGGAAAGCATAATGTCCGGTCGAGATGCACATAAATAAAGCAATGAACCAATCATCGACCGGTATACCTTTTGATCCACGGACTTACCTCCCGTGTCGAGGTCGAGATGCCCGTTGGTTCCCATGGGTGTCTTGATGGGCTTGGCATCCTTCATTCCAAACTTGCTTAGAATATCTTGAGTATACTTCGTTTGGCTAATGAAGGTGCCCTCTTGGAGTTGCTTGACTTGGAATCCTAGAAAATACTTCAACTCCCCCATCATCGACATCTCGAATTTCTTTGTCATGATCCTACTAAATTCTTCACATGTAGATTTGTTAGTAGACCCAAATATGATATCATCAACATAAATTTGGCATACAAACAAATCATTGTCAAGAGTTTTAGTGAATAAAGTAGGATCGGCCTTGCCGACTTTGAAGCCATTAACAATAAGGAAATCTCTAAGGCATTCATACCATGCTCTTGGGGCTTGCTTGAGCCCATAAAGCGCCTTAGAGAGCCTATAAACATGGTTAGGGTATTCACTATCTTCAAAGCCGGGAGGTTGCTCAACATAGACCTCCTCCTTGATTGGTCCATTGAGGAAGGCACTCTTCACGTCCATTTGGTAAAGCTTGAAGCCATGGTAAGTAGCATAGGCTAATAATATGCGAATGGACTCAAGCCTAGCTACGGGTGCATAGGTTTCACCAAAATCCAAACCTTCGACTTGTGAATATCCCTTGGCCACGAGTCGAGCTTTGTTCCTTGTCACCGCACCATGCTCGTCTTGTTTGTTGCGGAAGACCCACTTGGTTCCTACAACATTTTGGTTAGGACGTGGAACTAAATGCCATACCTCGTTCCTCGTGAAGTTGTTGAGCTCCTCCTGCATCGCCATCACCCAATCCGAATCTTGGAGTGCTTCCTCTACCCTGTGTGGCTCAATAGAGGAAACAAAAGAGTAATGCTCACAGAAATGTGCAACACGAGATCGAGTGGTTACCCCCTTATGAATGTCGCCGAGGATGGTGTCGACGGGGTGATCTTGTTGTATTGCTTGGTGGACTCTTGGGTGTGGAGGCTTTGGTTGTTCATCCTCCTTGTCTTGATCATTTGCATCTCCCCCTTGATCGTTGCCGTCATCTTGAGGGGGCTCATCTCTTTGATCTTCTCCTTCATCAACTTGAGCCTCGTCCTCATTTTGGGTTGGCGGAGATGCTTGCGTGGAGGAGGATGGTTGATCTTGTGCATGTGGAGGCTCTTCGGATTCCTTAGAACACACATCCCCAATGGACATGTTTCTTAGCGCTATGCATGGAGCCTGTTCTTCACCTATCTCATCAAGATCAACTTGCTCTACTTGAGAGCCGTTAGTCTCATCCAACACAACGTCACAAGAAACTTCAACTAGTCCTGAGGACTTGTTAAAGACTCTATATGCCCTTGTGTTTGAGTCATATCCTAGTAAAAAGCCTTCTACAGTTTTAGGAGCAAATTTAGATTTTCTACCTCTTTTAACAAGAATAAAGCATTTGCTACCAAAAACTCTAAAATATGAAATATTGGGCTTTTTACCGGTTAGGAGTTCATAGGATGTCTTCTTGAGGATTCGGTGTAGATATAACCGGTTGATGGCGTAGCAGGCGGTGTTGACCGCCTCGGCCCAAAACCGATCCGGTGTCTTGTATTCATCAAGCATGGTTCTTGCCATATCCAATAGAGTTCGATTTTTCCTCTCCACTACACCATTTTGTTGTGGAGTGTAGGGAGAAGAGAACTCATGCTTGATGCCTTCCTCCTCAAGGAAGCCTTCAATTTGAGAGTTCTTGAACTCTGTCCCGTTGTCGCTTCTAATTTTCTTGATCCTTAAGCCGAACTCATTTTGAGCTCGTCTCAAGAATCCCTTTAAGGTCTCTTGGGTATGAGATTTTTCCTGCAAAAAGAACACCCAAGTGAAGCGAGAATAATCATCCACAATAACTAGATAGTACTTACTCCCGCCGATGCTTATGTAAGCGATCGGGCCGAATAGGTCCATGTGTAGGAGCTCCAGTGGCCTATCGCTTGTCATAATGTTCTTGTGTGGATGATGAGACCCAACTTGCTTTCCTGCTTGGCATGCGCTACAAATCCTGTCTTTCTCAAAATGAACATTTGTTAGTCCCAAAATGTGCTCTCCCTTTAGAAGCTTATGAAGATTCTTCATCCCAACGTGGGCTAGTCGGCGATGCCAGAGCCAACCCATGTTAGTCTTAGCAATTAAGCATGTGTCGAGTTCAGCTCTATCAAAATCTACCAAGTATAGCTGACCCTCTAACACACCCTTAAATGCTATTGAATCATCACTTCTTCTAAAGACAGTGACACCTACATCAGTGAATAGACAGTTGTAGCCCATTTGACATAATTGGGATACAGAAAGCAAATTGTAATCTAAAGAGTCTACAAGAAAAACATTGGAAATAGTATGGTCAGGTGATATAGCAATTTTACCCAAACCTTGATTTCCATCCCCGAATGTGATAGCTCGTTGGGGATCTTGGTTTTTCTCATATGAGGAGAACATCTTCTTCTCCCCTGTCATGTGGTTTGTGCACCCGCTGTCGAGAATCCAACTTGAGCCCCCGGATGCATAAACCTACAAAATAATTTTAGTTCTTGATTTTAGGTACCCAAACGGTCTTGGGTCCTTTGGCATTAGAAACAAGAACTTTGGGTACCCAAACACAAGTCTTGGAGCCCTTGTGTTTGCCCCCAACAAACTTGGCAACTACCTTGCCGGATTTGTTAGTAAGCACATATGATGCATCAAGAGTTTTGAATGAAATAGCATGATCATTTGATGCACTAGGAGTTTTCTTTCTAGGCAACTTAGCATGGGTTGGTTGCCTAGAGCTATATGTCTCACCCTTATACATAAAAGCATGGTTAGGGCCAGAGTGAGACTTCCTAGAATGAGTTCTCCTAATTTTGCTCTCAGGATAACCGGCAGGGTATAAAATGTAACCCTCGTTATCCTGAGGCATGGGAGCCTTGCCCTTAACAAAATTTGACAATCTTTTAGGAGGGGCACTAAGTTTGACATTGTCTCCCCTTTGGTAGCCAATGCCATCCTTAATGCCAGGGTGTCTCCCATTATAGAGCATACTTCTAGCAAATTTAAACTTTTCATTTTCTAAGTTATGCTCGGCAATTTTTGCATCTAATATTGCTATATGATCATTTTGTTGTTTAATCAAAGTCATGTGATCATGAATAGCATTAATATCAACATCTCTACATCTAGTACAAATGGAAACATGCTCAACACTAGATGTAGAGGGTTTGCATGAATTAAGTTCAACGATCTTAGCACGCAAGATATCATTATTATCTCTAAGATCGGAAATTGTAACATTGCAAACATCTAGTTCTTTAGCCTTAGCAATTACATTTTCATTTTCTACTCTAAGGCTAGCAAGAGAAATGTTTAATTCTTCAATCTTAGCAAGCAAATCATCATTATCATTTCTAAGATTGGGAATTGAAACATTACAAACATGTGAGTCAACCTTAGCATTTAAACTAGCATTTTCATTTCTAAGGTTGGTAATAGTATCATGGCAAGTACTTAGCTCACTAGATAATTTCTCACATTTTTCTACCTCTAGAGCATAAGCATTTTTAACCTTAACATGCTTTTTATTTTCCTTGATTAGGAAGTCCTCTTGGGAGTCCAAGAGGTCATCCTTTTCATGGATGGCACTAATTAGCTCATTTAGTTTTTCCTTTTGTTCCATGTTAAGGTTGGCAAAAAGAACGCGCAAGTTATCCTCCTCATTGCTAGCATCATCCTCATCACTAGAGGTTTCATATTTAGTGGAGGATCTTGATTTTACCTTCTTCCTTTTGCCGTCCTTTGCCATGAGGCACTTGTGGCCGACGTTTGGGAAGAGGAGTCCCTTGGTGACGGCGATGTTGGCGGCATCCTCGTCGGAGGAGGAGTCGGTGGAGCTCTCGTCGGAGTCCCACTCGCGGCACACGTGGGCATCGCCGCCCCTCTTCTTGTGGTACCTCTTCTTTTCTTTCCTCTTTCCCTTCTTGTCGTTATCCCTGTCACTGTCACTTGATAATGGACATTTAGCGATAAAGTGACCGGGCTTACCACACTTGTAGCAAACCTTCTTGGAACGGGATTTGTAATCCTTCCCCTTCCGTTGCTTGAGGATTTGGCGAAAGCTTTTGATGATTAAAGCCATTTCCTCATTGTCGAGCTTGGAGGCATCAATTGGTTGTCTACTCGGTGTAGACTCCTCCTTCTTCTCCTCCGTCGCCTTAAATGCCACCGGTTGTGCTTCGGACGTGGAGGGTTCATCAAGCTCGTTGATCTTCTTGGAGCCCTTGATCATACATTCAAAGCTCACAAAATTCCCGATAACTTCCTCGGGGGTCATTTGAGTATATCTAGGATTACCACGAATTAATTGAACTTGAGTGGGGTTAAGGAAAATGAGTGATCTAAGAATAACCTTAACCACCTCGTGGTCATCCCACTTCTTGCTCCCGAGGTTGCGCACTTGGTTCACCAAAGTCTTGAGCCGGTTGTACATGTCTTGTGGCTCTTCCCCTTGGCGAAGTCGAAAGCGACCGAGCTCCCCCTCGATCGTTTCCCGCTTGGTGATCTTTGTTAGTTCATCACCCTCGTGTGCGGTCTTGAGGAGGTCCCAAATTTCCTTTGCATTCTTCAACCCTTGCACCTTGTTGTATTCCTCTCTATTTAGAGAGGCCAAGAGTATGGTTGTGGCTTGGGAGTTGAAGTGCTCGATTTGGGCCACCTCGTCCTCATCATAATCCTCATCCCCTACGGATGGTACCTGTGCTCCAAACTCAACAACATTCCATATACTTTTGTGGAGTGAGGTTAGATGAAATTTCATTAAATCACTCCACCTAGCATAATCTTCACCGTCAAAGGTTGGCGGTTTGCCTAATGGAACGGAAAGTAATGGAGTATGTCTAGATGTACGAGGATAGTGTAAGGGGATCTTACTAAACTTCTTACGCTCTTGGCGTTTAGAAGTTACGGAGGGCGCATCGGAGCCGGAGGTCGATGTTGATGAAGTGTCGGTCTCGTAGTAGACCACTTTCCTCATCCTCTTGTGCTTGTCCCCACTCCGATGTAGCTTGTGAGAGGAAGATCTCTCCTTCTTCTCTTTGTGGTGAGAAGAAGATTTCTTCTCCTTCCCTTTGTTGGAGGAGCTCTTCTTCTTCTCCTTCCTCTTGGTGCGGGACTCTTCCGATGAAGTGCTCCCGTGGCTTGTAGTGGGCTTTTCGCCGGTCTCCATCTCCTTCTTGGCTTGATCTCCCGACATCACTTCGAGCGGTTAGGCTCTAATGAAGCACCGGGCTCTGATACCAATTGAAAGTCGCCTAGAGGGGGGTGAATAGGGCAAAACTGAAATTCTCAAAAATAAACACAACTACAAGCCGGGTTAGCGTTAGAAATATAATAGAGTCCGCGAGAGAGGGTGCAAAACAAATCGCAAGCGAATAATGAAGTGAGACACGCGGATTTGTTTTACCGAGGTTCGGTTCTCTCAAACCCACAAAGGCCGGGTCTCTTTCAACCCTTCCCTCTCTCAAACGGTCCCTCGGACCGAGTGAGCTTCTCTTTCTCAAATCACTTGGGAATCAAACTTCCCGCAAGGACCACCACACGATTGGTGTCTCTTGCCTCAATTACAAGTGAGTGTTTGATCACAAGAAAGAATGCCAAAGAAAAAAGAAGCGATCCAAGCGCAAGAGCTCAAATGAACACTACAAATCACTCTCTCTAGTCACTAAGGCTTTGTGTGGAGTTGGGAGAGGATTTGATCTCTTTTGGTGTGCTTTGTAATGAATGCTAGCTCTTGTATAGTGGTTGGAAGCTGGAAAACTTGGATGCAATGAATGGTGGGGTGGTTGGGGTATTTATAGCCCCAACCACCAAACTTGACCGTTGGCGGAGGCTGTCTGTTCGATGGCGCACCGGACAGTCCGGTGCACACCGGACATGTCCGGTGCCCCAGCCACGTCACCAGTGCCGTTGGAATCTGACTGTTGGAGTTCTGACTTCTGGGCCCGCCTCGATGTCCGGTGGCGCACCGGACATGAACTGTTCAGTGTCCGGTGCGCCGGTATGGGCGCGCCTGCCTTCTGCGCGCGCTGCGCGCGCATTTAATGCGTTGCAGGTAGCCGTTGGCGCGAAGTAGCCGTTGCTCCGAGGATGCACCGGACAGTCCGGTGCACACCGGACATGTCCGGTGAATTATAGCGGAGCAGCCTTCGTGAAATCCCGAGGCTGGCGAGTTCCGGAGCAGCATCTTCGTTGGAGCACCGGACACTGTCCGGTGTACACCGGACAGTCCGGTGAATTATAGCGCGCTAGTTCTGGATTTTCCCGAAGGTGACGAGTTGGAGTTGGAGTCCTCTGGTGCACCGGACACTGTCCGGTGGCACACCGGACAGTCCGGTGCGCCAGACCAGAGGAGCCTTCGGTTGCTCCTTTGCTCTTTTGTTGAACTCAATACTTGGTCTTTTTATTGGCTAAGTGTGAACCTTTTGCACCTGTATAACTTATACACTAGAATAAACTAGTTAGTCCAAAGATTTGTGTTGGGCAATTCAACCACCAAAATTAATTAGGGACTAGGTGTAAGCCTAATTCCCTTTCAGTTATCGGCTCAGAGGGACTCTGCTGCAGTTGACCTTTTCAGCACCTGGATTCAGGAGTCCTTCTTGAGGGCCCAGATGTCTGCACAGATTGCTCTGCGAGTGCACCGGCTCTTGGACCTTCCAGCTTTTCTGCTAGCCGCCGGTGCTGACTCTGAGGTGCACCTCTCATATCTGCTTGGCCTTCTGACTCTTTTGACTACCAGCGGCAGGTATGTTGAGGAATGGGTCCGAGTTTTCTACGCGACTGTATGGATCGACCCTGATCATCACTGGATGAGGTTTCGTTTTGAGCAAGAGGATGTCACTATTCATGCCAGCCAGATTCGCCAGCTATTTGGATTTCACGAGTCGTCGACTCGTCTTCATAGCTTGTGCTATGGCAC
The DNA here is from genome assembly GCF_902167145.1 of Zea mays. Classification (NCBI taxonomy): domain Eukaryota; kingdom Viridiplantae; phylum Streptophyta; class Magnoliopsida; order Poales; family Poaceae; genus Zea; species Zea mays. Next base: position 151,555,949 of record NC_050098.1, read on the forward strand.
CTATGATCCTCCTCGTCGCCCTCACGGCGGTGTCGCTCCGGGTACAGCTCACATCGCGGCTCTGTTCCGACCGCCCTTCTCAGATGGGTCGCGACGCTCACCGGTAGATTTCACCACTGCAACAAAGTTTCTATTTCAGCTTATGAGACAGACTCTTCTGCCGCGGATGGGGTACAGGGAGGCCACCACTCATATCCAGCTCTGGCTCCTTGGTGCCCTGGTCTCTCACTCAGAGTTTGACGTTGTGGATTCCCTTATTTGTGAGATCGAGGACACCGTTCTAGACGGTCTGCGTGCTCGTCGACAGCTGCCGTATGCTGTAACACCCTGAATTTGGGGGTATAAAATTTCTTTTCTAATATTCACCAAATTCAGGTGTTACCTTTATCCTCCTCTTCCTTTTCGTTCTTTTCTCTCTATTTCAAAGTAGCATAAGGATTCATTTTGGTGTCTTGTACTAATAAAACCCTAAGGGAATAATTGTTGTTGCATCATGCTAAAAGGCATTTATTTTCTGTTTGACGTATTGTCTTGGTATGCATCATTTAATTTGTAGCTCTTCTTGTGTATACATATGAAAAAAAGAAAAGAATAAAAAGAAGAAAATAGAAAAGGGCCACCCACCCTTTTTTCTAGCCAGCCCAGGCGCAGCACCCGCTCCCCCCTCTGACCTGCTCGGCCTCAGTGGCCCAGCAGCGCCAGCGGCCTAGCTTCCGCTGCGGGCTTGCGCGCGCCCAGCCACCTCCCTGCACGGGGCCCACCAGCAGCGCCAGTGGCCCAGTGCGCAGAGCGCCCCTGCCGACCCATTTTCCTCGCCCCGCTGCTGGCCCACGGCGGCCCAACGATCGGCGAGCAGAGCGCGGCTGCAGCCGCCGCCGCCATACGTGGACTCGTGCAGGTGCCCCATCTCCACGCCACCCCGTGGCAGCGGGGCCCAGCAGCCAGCCCACATGAGTGTAGGCGCTCGCCCACGCAGCACGACCCACCGCACTAGCCATCGTCTTCAACTGCTGCCTCAATTTCCTCCTGCTTCCCCCGGCTGCGATGTGAGAGGTAAAAACCGCCGTGATCTGTGCAGAAAAAGGAAACCCCCTTCCCTAGGCGTCCATGCCCCCTCCTCCCTGTCCTTCGTCCCCGATGATGGCCCCTGCGCATCTGCCCGGTCCGTTCACCGTCATGCAGGAAGCCGGAAATCGCCATCGCCTCCCCGGAGCTGCTCGTCGCATCGCCGGATCGGCGTCTGCTCATCGCCGCTGCACAGGTAAGCTCCATGGCATTTTCCTCACCTTGTCCCGGTGAGCTCTCCTGCATCGCGCCGTCAGTCGGCCTGCCCAGCCGCTCCTTTGTTGACCCAGCCCGGCCACCGGCGAGTCGCCGCACCTGCCCAGGCACACTGCTGCTGGCGCCGCGGTCTTGCCCAGCCTCCACAGCCTGGCCGCACACCGCTCTGGTGAGCTGCCAAACTCTGCTCCCGGTCGGCGTTGCCCGATGAAGCTAGTCCTTCACGCGAATCGTTTTCCGCGCGGTTTAGTAAAAATCATTTCGCCACACTAATAGTTAATTAAAATTACAGTTCGATCGAACCAAACCTATAATTTTAATTATGCGTTTGTGAATACCTATTAGTGTGTGTACGCCAACTTCAATATCGTTTTTAATGTGTAGTTAGTATGAATACGACATAATTTAGCAGTACCTGTGTGTCGCATTGTTTATAAATTCATTATATGTTTAAATGTATTGAGTCTCATGCGTCGTAACTCGTTTCGACCACGTCAACTCTATAGCGGCGTCAATTTCATATTAGTAACATTGTTCCGTCACGACACAAGCTTTAATTAATTAATTAGTCAAGTAATCGTTTAATCGACTGGGTATTTAAAATAGTTTTCTGGTTAAAACTCTTTATAGTTTCTACCTTGGGCCTTTATAAATAAATGTTAATTAACGTGATTAATGGCAACTAAAATACTTGTTATTAATTATTTGTTCGTTGTTTGCGCGCGACATCGTTTGCGCATCATCGTGTTGTTCGTACGCGTGTCCACTCGTCGTTCGCACACTGTCGTGTTGTTTCGTGCGTCGTCCGCGCGCTCTGTCGCGCGTGTCGTTCGCAAGCTGGCGTGTTGTTTCGCGCATCGTAAACTCGCCTCGCTTAGAATCTCTCGTGTTAATTATATTACGTATTTATTTGACAGCTGTTAGCGTAGCAGATTTAATCAAAACTACATAACAGTTATAATTTATATATTTTATAATGTAGAATTAAATGTCCTCATTATTACTTGTGTAACGTAAACGTTACGACTTCTCGACTGTAGCTTGATCGTCGTGTTTATTTTCCTCGTGTAACCGTAGAAGCGCTCTCTATTTTATATTGCTCGCTTTTGTAATGTTTTATCTTGTATGGTGTAATGTTCTTATGCATGTATATATTTGTTTGTTCCTGTTTGTATTTGTTGTGCATCGCGAATAGATTGCAACCCGTTTCCGAGCTTCGAGGAATCGAAGATCCAGCTTCGGCGACCAAATGATCCAGCTCTTCGAGTTCTACAAGGCTGAAGATCTTGAGCATCTGTTTGGTGAAGGCAAGTGTCCTCTGACCTATTATGTCCCATTTACTTTATAATTCATCAACCCGCGTACCATGATCAACCTAAGGATTGACTAGCTTTCTATTTACCTGGTCCTTGATTACCTTTTGGGCTACTATGGTTAGATTCATGCTATTGCTTTACTCTAATCAACGAACATGATGTGAACACTTATGATACGATGTTGTCATTATGATTATGATGTTGGACTGGTGATACTTTAGGGGTCTCGAGCGATTTCTCGAGTGCCTCTCCGTAAGGACCTGTTCGTTGGATGACAGTCCGGGAAAACAGTGCAACCATGAGGGTGGAATGGGATTGAAAGGGAAATGTGCCCTTGGGCCATTTCTATGTATTTTGGTGATTGAGTGCCAACACATGTGCTTAATTGGGAATTTATGTACATGGATGAACAAGGTGAAAATCATGAAGTAAAGGTATGTTTCTAAGCCTTAGTACATTGGTTTTGAGTACTAATATATTTGTCTAAGTGTTAGAAACAGAAAGAAGAAGAATAGAGAAAAGGAGAAGGGACTTGGCTGTGTGCTGCCAAGACCCAGCTCGGTCTGGAGCACCGGACTGTCCGGTGTGCACCGGACAGTGTCCGGTGCGCCAGGCTGGCGCGACTCGAACTGGCCGCTCTCGGGAAATTGGCCGGCGGCGTACGGCTAAAATTCACCGGACTGTCCGGTGTGCACCGGACTGTCCGGTGAGCCAACGGTCGGCCAGGGCCAACGGTCGGTCGCGCAATCCGCGCGGGACACGTGGCCGAGCCAACGGTCGGAAGACGGCACCGGACTGTCCGGTGTGCACCGGACATGTCCGGTGCGCCAACAGCGCCAGATCTGCCAACGGTCTGCAACGGTCGTCTTCGCCGTTTAAGGAAACAAATCGGGCACCGGACAGTGTCCGGTGTGCACCGGACTGTCCGGTGCCCCCGACGACAGAAGGCAAGGATGGCCTTCCGGATTTGCTCTCAACGGCTCCTAGCTGCCTTGGGGCTATAAAAGGAGCCCCTAGGCGCATGGAGGAGACACACAAGCAACCTTTGAGCATTCTTGATCATCCACACTAAGTCTCTGCGCATTCGTTTGTGTTTCTAAGTGATTCGAGCTCTGTTCTAAGTGAGAACTCTGAGATAGTCTTGTGAGCTCGATTCTTGGCCGTGTGTGTGCGCTTTTGCTGTGAATTTGTGTGTGTTGCTTCCCTCCCTTACTCTGTGTTTCATTTGTGATCATATACTTGTAAGGGCAAGAGACTCCAATTTGTGGAGATTCCTTGCAAACGGGATAGTGAAAGGAAAACAAAACACCATGGTATTCAAGTGGGTCTTTGGACCGCTTGAGAGGGGTTGATTGCAACCCTCGTCCGTTGGGACGCCACAACGTGGAGTAGGCAAGCGTTGGTCTTGGCCGAACCACGGGATAAAACCACTGTGTCACTCTGTGCTTGATTCTCTTGTGGTACTGTGTTTTGTTGAGACTTCACCTTAGCCACTTGGCAATAATCGTGCTAACACTTAACAAGTTTTTGTGGCTTAAGTTTGAAGTTTTTACAGGATCACCTATTCACCCCCCCCCCCCCCCTCTAGGTGCTCTCAATTGGTATCAGAGCCGTTCTCTTCACAAAGGGACTAACCGCCCGAAGAGATGGATCCTAAGGGGAAGGGTATAGTGATCAACGACAAAGAGAAGGAATCCTTCGTCAACGAGCCGAAGGACGATAAGCCTACCGACTCCGGCTCGGGCCAAAGACGGAAGGAAGGGAAGAAGAAGAAGACCAGGCGCATCAAGGAGATCGTCTACTACGACAGCGACGAGTCTACTTCTTCCCAAAAGGACGAGGACCACAACGACTACGAGAGAAGAAAACCGGTTAATTCGAACTTTTCTTTTGATTACTCTCGTATTCCGCAAAGTTCACATTCTCATTTGCTCTCCATTCCACTCGGCAAGCCCCCACACTTTGATGGAGAGGACTACGGATTTTGGAGCCACAAAATGCGTAGTCACCTATTCTCTCTCCATCCTAGTATATGGGAGATTGTAGAGAGTGGAATGCATTTTGATAGTTCGGATAGTCCCATGTTCATTAATGAACAAATTCATAAGAATGCACAAGCTACTACTGTTCTTCTAGCTTCCTTGTGCAGGAATGAATACCATAAGGTGAGCGGCTTGGATAACGCCAAGCAAATCTGGGACACCCTCAAGATTTCTCATGAGGGGAACGACGTCACCTTACTCACCAAGATGGAGTTGGTGGAGGGCGAGCTTGGACGGTTCGCAATGATAAGGGGCGAGGAGCCAACGCAAACATACAATCGGCTCAAGACCCTTATCAACAAGATAAGAAGCTACGGGAGCACGCGATGGACGGACCACGACGTCGTCCGCCTAATGCTAAGGTCATTTACCGTTCTTGATCCTCACTTGGTGAACAATATACGTGAAAATCCCAGGTACACCAAGATGTCGCCCGAAGAAGTTCTTGGGAAATTTGTTAGCGGGCGAATGATGATCAAGGAGGCGAGATATGTGGACGACGCCTTGAATGGTCCGATCAACGAGCCGCAACCTCTCGCTCTCAAGGCAACACGAAGCAAGGAGGCGCTACCTAGCAAGGTGGCACAAATTGAGGCGGCTGGACTCAACGATGAAGAAATGGCCCTCATTATCAAGAGATTCAAGACGGTGCTAAAGGGTCGCAATGGACAGCCGAGCAAGACTAAGACCAAGGGGAAGCGATCATGCTTCAAATGCGGTAAGCTTGGTCATTTTATTGCTAACTGTCCTGATAATGATAGTGACCAGGAAAAGGGGAACAAGAGGGAAAAGAAGAAGCATTACAAGAAGGCAAAGGGCGAGGCGCATCTAGGCAAGGAGTGGGACTCGGATTGCTCCTCGTCCGACTCCGACAATGAAGGACTCGCCGCCACCGCCTTCAACAAATCAACCCTCTTCCCCAACGAGCGTCACACATGCCTTATGGCAAGAGAGAAGAAGGTATGTACTCGCAACTCTACCTATGCTTCTTCAAGTGAGGACGAATCTAGTGATGAGGATGAAGTAGATTATTCATGTTTGTTCAAGGGCTTAGATAGATCTAAGATAGACAAAATTAATGAATTAATTGATGCCTTGAATGAAAAGAATATACTTTTAGAAAAGCAAGAGGATTTGTTGTATGAAGAGCATGATAAATTTGTTGAGGCACAAAAATCCTATGCTTTAGAAGTTAAGAGAAATGAAATGCTTTCTTTTGAACTATCTACTTGTCATGAAACCATTTCTACTTTGAAAGGTGTCAACAATGATTTAAATGCTAAATTAGAAGTAGCAAACAAATCCAATTCTTGTGTAGAACATGTTGAAATTTGTACTAGGTGTAAAGACTTTGACATTAATGCTTGTAGTGAACACCTAGTTTCAATTTCCAAGCTTAATGATGAACTGGCTAGTCTTAATGCTCAACTTAAGACTAGCAAGAATGATTTCGATAAGCTAAAATTTGCAAGGGATGCCTATACAATTGGTAGACACCCCTCAATTAAGGATGGACTTGGCTTCAAGAGAGAAGCTAAGAACTTAACAAGCCATAAGGCTCCCATTCCCGCCAAGGAGAAAGGGAAGGCCCCTATGGCTACTAGTGCTAAAAGGAACCATGCATTTTTGTATCATGATAGAAGACAAACTAGAAATGTAAGTCATGATGCTTATGATTCATATGTTTATGATTCTCATACCATGTTTGCTCCTAGTTCCTCTTATGTGTATGATAGAAATGTTACTAGGAGAAATGTTGTTCCTAAAAGAAATGCTATTCATCATGTGCCTAGAAGGAATGTTATTCATGCTCCTAGGAAAATAGCAAATGAACCTTCCACAATTTATTATGCTTTAAATGCTTCCTTTGCTATTTGTAGAAAGGATAAGAAAATTGTTGCTAGGAAGTTAGGGGCAAAATGCAAGGGAGACAAAACTTGCATTTGGGTCCCTAAGGATATTTGTGCTAACCTTGCAGGACCCAACATGAGTTGGGTACCTAAGACCCAAGCCTAAATTTGCCTTGCAGGTTTATGCATCCGGGGGTTCAAGCTGGATTATTGACAGCGGATGCACAAACCATATGACGGGGGAGAAGAAGATGTTCACCTCCTACGTCAAAAATAAGGATTCCCAAGATTCAATTATATTCGGTGATGGGAATCAAGGCAAGGTAAAAGGGCTAGGTAAAATTGCAATTTCTAATGAGCATTCTATATCAAATGTATTCTTAGTGGAGAGTCTTGGATATAATTTGCTATCTGTCAGTCAATTATGTCAAATGGGATATAATTGTTTATTTACAAATGTAGATGTGTCTGTCTTTAGAAGAAGTGATGGTTCACTAGCTTTTAAGGGTGTATTAGACGGCAAACTTTATTTAGTTGATTTTGCAAAAGAAGAGGCCGGTCTAGATGCATGCTTAATGGCTAAGACTTGCATGGGCTGGCTGTGGCATCGCCGCTTAGCACATGTGGGGATGAAGAACCTCCACAAGCTTCTAAAGGGAGAACATGTGATAGGTCTAACCAATGTTCATTTCGAAAAAGATAGACCTTGTGCAGCTTGTCAAGCAGGGAAACAGGTGGGAGGAGCGCATCACAGCAAGAATGTGATGACCACTTCAAGACCCCTGGAGCTGCTGCATATGGATCTCTTCGGACCCGTCGCCTATCTAAGCATAGGGGGAAGTAAGTATGGTCTAGTTATTGTTGATGACTTTTCCCGCTTCACTTGGGTGTTCTTTTTGCAGGATAAGTCTGAAACCCAAGGGACCCTCAAGCGCTTCCTCAGGAGGGCTCAAAATGAGTTTGAGCTCAAAGTGAAAAAGATAAGAAGCGACAACGGGTCCGAATTCAAGAACCTTCAAGTGGAGGAGTTCCTTGAAGAAGAAGGGATCAAGCACGAGTTCTCCGCTCCCTACACACCACAGCAAAATGGTGTGGTAGAGAGGAAGAACAGGACGCTCATTGACATGGCGAGGACGATGCTAGGAGAGTTCAAGACCCCCGAGTGCTTTTGGACGGAAGCCGTGAACACTGCTTGCCATGCCATCAACAGGGTCTACCTTCATCGCCTCCTCAAGAAGACGTCGTATGAGCTTCTAACCGGTAACAAACCCAATGTATCTTACTTTCGTGTATTTGGGAGCAAGTGCTACATTCTAGTGAAGAAAGGTAGAAATTCTAAGTTTGCTCCCAAAGCTGTAGAAGGGTTTTTATTAGGTTATGACTCAAATACAAAGGCGTATAGAGTCTTCAACAAATCATCGGGTTTGGTTGAAGTCTCTAGCGACGTTGTATTTGATGAGACTAATGGCTCTCCAAGAGAGCAAGTTGTTGATTGTGATGATGTAGATGAAGAAGATGTTCCGACGGCCGCTATACGGACCATGGCGATTGGAGAAGTACGGCCACAGGAACAAGATGAACGAGATCAACCTTCTTCCTCAACTATGGTGCATCCCCCAACCAAAGATGACGAACAGGTACCTCAAGTGGAGGCGCTTGATCAAGGGGGAGCACAAGATAATCAAGTGATGGAGGAAGAAGTGCAACCGGCACCTCCAACCCAAGTTCGAGCGATGATTCAAAGGGATCATCCCGTCGACCAAATTCTGGGTGACATTAGCAAGGGAGTAACTACTCGATCTCGATTAGTTAATTTTTGTGAGCATTACTCCTTTGTCTCTTCTATTGAGCCTTTCAGGGTAGAAGAGGCCTTGCTAGATCCGGACTGGGTGTTGGCCATGCAAGAGGAGTTAAACAATTTCAAGCGCAATGAAGTTTGGACACTGGTGCCTCGTCCGAAGCAAAATGTTGTGGGAACCAAGTGGGTGTTCCGCAACAAACAGGACGAGCACGGGGTGGTGACGAGAAACAAGGCTCGACTTGTGGCAAAAGGTTATGCCCAAGTCGCAGGTTTGGATTTCGAGGAGACTTTTGCTCCTGTGGCTAGGCTAGAATCAATTCGTATCTTGCTAGCATATGCCGCTCACCATTCTTTCAGGTTGTTTCAAATGGATGTGAAGAGCGCTTTCCTCAACGGGCCAATCAAGGAGGAGGTGTACGTGGAGCAACCCCCTGGCTTCGAGGATGAACGGTACCCCGACCATGTGTGTAAGCTCTCTAAGGCGCTCTATGGACTTAAGCAAGCCCCAAGAGCATGGTATGAATGCCTTAGAGATTTCTTAATTGCTAATGCTTTCAAGGTTGGGAAAGCCGATCCAACTCTTTTTACTAAGACTTGTAATGGTGATTTGTTTGTGTGCCAAATTTATGTCGATGACATAATATTTGGTTCTACTAACCAAAAGTCTTGTGAAGAGTTTAGCAGGGTGATGACGCAGAAATTCGAGATGTCGATGATGGGCGAGTTGAACTACTTCCTTGGGTTCCAAGTGAAGCAACTCAAGGATGGCACCTTCATCTCCCAAACGAAGTACACGCAAGATCTGCTAAAGCGGTTTGGGATGAAGGACGCCAAGCCCGCAAAGACTCCGATGGGGACCGACGGACACACCGACCTCAACAAAGGAGGTAAGTCCGTTGATCAAAAAGCATACCGGTCAATGATAGGTTCTTTGCTTTACTTATGTGCTAGTAGACCGGATATTATGCTTAGCGTATGCATGTGTGCTAGATTTCAATCCGATCCTAAGGAGTGTCACTTAGTGGCGGTGAAGCGAATTCTTAGATATTTGGTTGCTACGCCTTGCTTCGGGCTCTGGTATCCAAAGGGGTCTACCTTTGACTTAGTTGGATACTCAGACTCCAACTATGCTGGATGTAAGGTCGATAGGAAGAGTACATCGGGGACGTGCCAATTCTTAGGAAGGTCCCTTGTGTCATGGAACTCTAAGAAACAAACATCCGTTGCCCTATCCACCGCTGAGGCCGAGTACGTTGCCGCAGGTCAGTGTTGCGCGCAACTACTTTGGATGAGGCAAACTCTCCGGGACTTTGGCTACAATCTGAGCAAAGTCCCACTCCTATGTGATAATGAGAGTGCTATCCGCATGGCGGAAAATCCTGTTGAACACAGCCGCACAAAGCACATAGACATCCGGCATCACTTTTTGAGAGACCACCAGCAAAAGGGAGATATCGAAGTGTTTCATGTTAGCACCGAGAACCAGCTAGCCGATATCTTCACTAAGCCTCTAGATGAGAAGACCTTTTGCAGGTTGCGTAGTGAGCTAAATGTCTTAGATTCGCGGAACCTGGATTGAATTGTAGCATACATGTAGTTATGCTTTTGATCATGTTCCTTTTTGCATTTTGTTGCTTATTTTGGTGCTCAAGTTGTACAAACACTCCCTGGACCTCACAAGTCCGTTGCAAAGTGATGCACATGTTTAGGGGGAGATGTGTTACAACTTGACCCTTTGAGACTAACCATGTGCTTGAGTTTGATGATTTAGTCTCGAAGGAGGATTGAAAGGGAAAGGTGGACTTGGACCATGAAAGACTTCCACTGCACTCCGATGAGAGGGTAACTTATTCCAAGTCCATCTCATTAACTCTTATTGTCATTTGCTCTTAAGTGAAGATTTTGGTAAGACAATGGGGTTAAAGGGCCACAAATTGATCCCATTTTGGTGCTTGATGCCAAAGGGGGAGAAAATAAAGGCCAAAGCAATAAATGGATCAGCTACCACTTGAGAGATTTTGAAAATAGTAGAATAGAATTTTTTGGTTTGTCAAAATTCTTATGTTGTCTCTCTTGTCAATAATTGGTTTCTTGTGGGGAGAAGTATTGATTATGGGAAATAGGGGGAGTTTTTGAAATCTTTGATCAATCTCTTTTGGAATGACTCTCTTTATACTTCAACATGTGTGTTTGACTTAGAGATAGAGATTTGAGTTTGATTTGCAAAAACAAACCAAGTGGTGGCAAAGGATGATCCATATATGCCAAAATTGAATAAAACCAATTTGAGTTTTTATTTAAAGTGATTTTGCACTTGTTCTAGTTGCTTTATGTTGTGTTGGCATAAATCACCAAAAAGGGGGAGATTGAAAGGGAAATGTGCCCTTGGGCCATTTCTATGTATTTTGGTGATTGAGTGCCAACACATGTGCTTAATTGGGAATTTATGTACATGGATGAACAAGGTGAAAATCATGAAGTAAAGGTATGTTTCTAAGCCTTAGTACATTGGTTTTGAGTACTAATATATTTGTCTAAGTGTTAGAAACAGAAAGAAGAAGAATAGAGAAAAGGAGAAGGGACTTGGTTGTGTGCTGCCAAGACCCAGCTCGGTCTGGAGCACCGGACTGTCCGGTGTGCACCGGACAGTGTCCGGTGCGCCAGGCTGGCGCGACTCGAACTGGCCGCTCTCGGGAAATTGGCCGGCGGCGTACGGCTAAAATTCACCGGACTGTCCGGTGTGCACCGGACTGTCCGGTGAGCCAACGGTCGGCCAGGGCCAACGGTCGGTCGCGCAATCCGCGCGGGACACGTGGCCGAGCCAACGGTCGGAAGACGGCACCGGACTGTCCGGTGTGCACCGGACATGTCCGGTGCGCCAACAGCGCCAGATCTGCCAACGGTCTGCAACGGTCGTCTTCGCCGTTTAAGGAAACAAATCGGGCACCGGACAGTGTCCGGTGTGCACCGGACTGTCCGGTGCCCCCGACGACAGAAGGCAAGGATGGCCTTCCGGATTTGCTCTCAACGGCTCCTAGCTGCCTTGGGGCTATAAAAGGAGCCCCTAGGCGCATGGAGGAGACACACAAGCAACCTTTGAGCATTCTTGATCATCCACACTAAGTCTCTGCGCATTCGTTTGTGTTTCTAAGTGATTCGAGCTCTGTTCTAAGTGAGAACTCTGAGATAGTCTTGTGAGCTCGATTCTTGGCCGTGTGTGTGCGCTTTTGCTGTGAATTTGTGTGTGTTGCTTCCCTCCCTTACTCTGTGTTTCATTTGTGATCATATACTTGTAAGGGCAAGAGACTCCAATTTGTGGAGATTCCTTGCAAACGGGATAGTGAAAGGAAAACAAAACACCGTGGTATTCAAGTGGGTCTTTGGACCGCTTGAGAGGGGTTGATTGCAACCCTCGTCCGTTGGGACGCCACAACGTGGAGTAGGCAAGCGTTGGTCTTGGCCGAACCACGGGATAAAACCACTGTGTCACTCTGTGCTTGATTCTCTTGTGGTACTGTGTTTTGTTGAGACTTCACCTTAGCCACTTGGCAATAATCGTGCTAACACTTAACAAGTTTTTGTGGCTTAAGTTTGAAGTTTTTACAGGATCACCTATTCACCCCCCCCTCTAGGTGCTCTCAGGGATGCCCTTAGCTGACTAATTAGAGGAACTGGGGTGTAGTTCGCTTCGCCGTCGTGCCGTTAATGGGGCTCGGTGTATGCGGCTCGCTCTGCCAAGGTTGGTTCGCCCCTTGGGGAGGAGTGCGGTGCATTTAGGAAACCTAACGGGCGACTACAACCTCAGGGAATCTTTGTAAAGGCTTCGTAGTGAATCCCTGGCCATTCACCTCGGTAGTGAATAAGGGTCTTGCAAGCCCGGGCTAGAGAGGGAATCACGTCTTGTGGGTAAAGTGCGCAACCTCTGTAGAGTGTTATGAAACTGATATATCAGTCGTGCTCGCGATTATGAGCGGCCAAGGGAGCTCCATTGATTAGAGACACATTGATTAGAGATACTTGATCAGAGATGGTTTGTTTACAGATGATGAGGAGGAGGATGGTTATGATCATGCTTATGGTAATGGTAAGTGGTATTCTTTCCATTTGGAAAGGGTACTTTGGGTTAAGAACTTGGGTTAATGCTAAAACCTGGCTTTCTATTAGTAATAATAACCTGACTAACTAAAAGCAACTGCTTGACTTAACCCCACATAAAGCTAGTCCACTACAGCCAAACGGGACATTTGTTGAGTACGTTGATGTGTACTCACCCTTGCTTTCACAAAACACCAGGTTGCCTTTGGTGCAATATATGCTCAGGTAAAGAAGGCGTCGAGGCGGATCTCCAGGAGTTCCAGGACGTCGACGAGTTTGAGGATTAGGCTAGCGACCTCCCCCAGTCAGCTGCCTGTGGTGGGTTGTTTACGTTGGCTACGTTTCGACTCTGTGTACTTTGATTTATATTATGTAAATGGCTCTGGTCTGTAATATTATTACTTACTCTTTATTGTAATTCGAAGCATTGTGCTATGATGAGTCATTTATGTAATCACTGTGTACGTGAATTTCTGATCCTGGCACGTACATGGTTCGCATTCGGTTTACCTTCCAAACCGGGTGTGACATATGCTCACTACCTGTGTCACATTTTTGCTCAGCTGATTCGGCCTCCATAGTTCGAGGGCACACTTGAGGCCTCACGCCTTGTCTTTGGGTTCTACCGTCCTACGCCTGAGGCTCCTGTGCCAGCACCTGCACCAGTATTTGACACTCAGGCCGAGGATACTGTACTTCATCAGTTCGAGGCTCAGGACGCAGCAGTTGATGATGATGATGATGACTTTGGGATTCCACCTCCGCCTCCTATGCCTCCATGCTCACATGATCATGAGGCTGAGAGTTCTCGTGCTACCCCTGCTGCCCCTCCTGCTATTTACCCTGCTCTTGCTTCGATCCTCCAGACACTTACTCAGCAGCAGGCTCACTTGGCCGCCGAGCAGACCCGTCAGGCAACAACCCATCAGCAGTTGTCCGAGAGGATGCTCTCGATGTTTCAGACAATACAGGACAGGTAGGATTCTCTTCAGCAGCAGCTTCTTCAGGATCGGGCTGAGACAGGGCATTCATGACTCTTATGCTACAGCATTCTGGTGTATCGATTCCCTCGGTTCAGTCTGCACCTCCTCCACCTCTTCAGGTTCCTGTTGTGCTAGCGATTCAGCCAGGACCCCCTCTTCCTACAGTTGGTCCTTCTTCCTCTCCGCTCCGGCCGGTCACCCTAGCTTTCACGTCACCGGTTCTTAGCTCCGCCTGCCCTCAGCCGCCAGTGCCACCAGCTTCTGCTGTTACCACTACTGTTGTGGCGGTGTCTGTGACCACTTCAGATCCAGCAGCTTCTGCAGCGCAGCCTCAGTCCGAGTCAGTACCAGCTCCAGCTTCTACAGCAGATCCTGGATCCGAGACTGACTTTGACCCCCAGCTGGCGTTCGCTCTACTGCCTCGACCGCGACCGGATGCGCCCCCGTCGCCTCCTCCCGCTTCAGATGTGTAGGTTCGGGTACCCTTTTGGTGTTTGACGCCAAAGGGGGAGAGATATGAGTTATGAGAGCTAGGGGGAGTTAGGGAGTTAGTAGAGAGTCATTTTGATGTAATATATGTGCTTGTAACTCTCTGTACTAGCTTGGTGCTTTTGGCTCACAAACTCTATATATACTCTCGATGCTTATGTTGACTGTGTGTGTATTATGTTATCACCAGTCTTTTAGTTCTTGTTCATCGATTTGATTTCACTTTTATATGAACAAGAAACTCACGTTGTGTATGCGCTCATTCTTATTATTATGGTACACATTCTTTCTGTCAAAGATTACTGAGTATAACTAACCATCTTCTCTATTGACAGAAATTTCAAAACAAACTACTCTCACAAATCTTGTAGGGTTGTCATCAATCACCAAAAATGGGGAGATTGAAAGCATCTAGGCCCCTGGTTGGTTTTAGTGATTAATGACAACGTAATGTTATATGTGACTAACGTGTATTTTGCAGAGACAAATGGTAAGTTAGGTCGCATTACAGGTAGAACTACTATAACCGTGAAAACAATCCCGGAGATAAGAACTCGAAGCGATGGCTAAAACGACAAAACAAAAGGTCAAAGACTATGGAGTCCGAGTGTCAAGGAGATGTGGACACTCGTGATTTAGTTAGATCTTTTATTCTCTTTTAGCCGTACTATAAAGAGGGGTTGTCGATGAGTAGTTTGACCAAGAGAGTTCTAGTGTAGTGTTGGTGCACAATCACACTCACATACAGTGCTAGGTGTCACTCTAGAACTCACTCACAAGTTAGAACGAAAACCGATTTGAAAATCAGCTGAAAAACAAGAAATAGGGTTTCTGGCCTTGGGGCACCGGACTGTACGGTGCACCCTCTGCCAGGTGGAGCCAAGGTGGCCCTAGGGAAGAGTTTGTTCCCCCAGAAACCCGAGAGCGCCTGTTTCAGAAATGAATTTTAGTGGCGCATCGGACAGTGCACCGGACAATGCACCGGACAGTGCACCGGACAATGCACCGGACAGTGACTGTTCACTGTCCGGTGTGCCATCAGCCCAACGGCTAGCTGTCAGAACTAGCCGTTGGAGTCGACCGTTGGCGCACCGATGGCGCACCGAACTGTTCGGTGTGCCCATGCGCAGAAGATTGCTGGTAACGACTAGTTGGTGGGTGAGGGCTATTTATACCCCCTCCACCCACCATATTCAATGTCTTGCTGCCCACATTAATTCCAGCACATTGCTAGAGCATTGCAAGCACCAAAAGCCTAGTGAGGAGATTAGAGAATCTTAATCCCGCATTTGTCCATCATTAGCGCTAGCGAGAGCCACCTAGAGCACACACCACTTGCATTAGGCTTCTATTGGTGAAGCGAAAGTCTACGGCTTGTTACTCTTAGTGATCGGCATCACCTAGACGGCTTGGTGGCGTTGGGAGCTCGGTGATCACCGTGAAGATCTTGTTGGTGACCCGACTCAAGTTTGTAAGCGGTCTCGAGGGATCCACCGCGCCGGAGTGGCAAAGGATCATCTCGTAGTGAGCACTTGGTTCTTGCGAGGACCAAGGGGGAGCGATACCCTTGCGCGGGTGCTCCAACGAGGACTAGTGGAGAGTGCCGACTCTTCGATACCTCGGGAAAAATTGGAGGAGTCTTCTAAACCTTGCTTTACATTCTGCACTTAATTCAAGCACTTTACATTGTATATTTGTTTAGCAAGTATTTGAAATATTGTCTTAGCATTGTTGTATTTCTAGTATTATTATCTTAGTGCTAGTTGTTGGGGTGAAGTTGGGCTCTTGCTTAGCTCTTGCTTAGTGTTGATTTTTAGAAAAGCCCAATTCACCCCTTCTCTTGGGCATCGTGATCCTTTCAATGGTAATTAAACCAAAAAAAATGACTAAAAGGGACTAAATGAAACCACACACGAAAAAACTAAAATTGAAGGGCGTGGACGGTGGTAGTGGTTCGCTATCCGCAGCGGTTTTTTTTAAAATTTCTCTCTTTATATTCTACTTTTCTGTCAGGTCATCTAGATTCTTCGTCTCCCGCAACGTTCACATCTATATTCTCTACTCGTACCTCACTGTAACCGTAAAATATTATTATTCAATTGTATTCATCATCTATTATCAATTTTTTCTTCAAGTATTAAATAGTGACGTACACGTAAATCGATAGGGCCAACGTCCTCAATTCATGGTGTAGCGTGCAAGGGATGCACCGGAAGAGCACCCATACATGTGAATACAGAAATGGGAGGTTGTATGTCGCGGCTGGAGCTACGGATAGTCTTAGGGTTTGTTTGATTTTAGGTTAAAGTTGGATAAAACGTGTGTGATATCGACTCCTCGATTTTTTTAGATAACGTTGACACTAAAAATTACTATGGTGTTTATCTTAGTGTGTATTTGGTTGGATGTACAAGTGGTGAAGTGACTGCCATAATTTAGTGGACATAGTAATAGTGGTTCAGCCGTTCAGGCCCCGGCGCCTGGGCACCACACGAATTCAATGCACCACATGGCGTGACCGTGCACTGTGCGGCCCACGAGTTCTGCCTCCACGGCCGGTGAAGTGAATGCAAAAGGGGAGTGGTAGCAGCGTACGGGGCCCAGCAGCTTGCTATGAGTGGGCAGGGACGGACAGACGGCCAGCCTAACCAGTCCAGACCACAGCCACACAAGGTGCGTGTCCATGTAATGTAATGTAACCGGGCCAGCATCGCTCTCGCTGTCACCGGCGGCGGTCACCGGCGACCGATCCATCCATCCATCCATCTCCGCGCGCTGCCGATTCGGCGTCA
This sequence comes from Zea mays, assembly GCF_902167145.1. Classification (NCBI taxonomy): domain Eukaryota; kingdom Viridiplantae; phylum Streptophyta; class Magnoliopsida; order Poales; family Poaceae; genus Zea; species Zea mays. The sequence continues at coordinate 151,572,598 of NC_050098.1, forward strand.
GACGGCGACTGCGACGTGGTGGTGGGGCCAGGGCCATAGTGCGCGCAGCCGTTTCGAACGGTAGCCCACGCCCCACGGCCACGGGTTGTCCGATGCGTCACGGGATGCCTGTTTAGAAAGTGGGGCCGGCCGAAGGCGCGTAACGGTAGGATATGGACTGGACTGGAGGTAGTGCGTGCACGTACTCAGGAGGTGCACTAATGGCAGGAGTGGAACTGACGTTTAGACGAGACAAACCACGCGCCGCCGCGAGATCCGAGCGTGCGGCGCAGGACGCAGCCGCGTCGATGCGTGGGGGGCCATCTTCTCGGGCGAATTAATGCACTGCACAACATGTTCGGCTGGCTGTAGTCGCAGCTGCAAGTGTCGAGCGAATTCATGCACTGCTGCATGTATACAGATAAAATACTATATAGACTGCTGCATGTATAAAGTCACAGCAAGCCGCAGCGGCCACCAGTGAAAACGAGAGACCGGACCTGCTCTCGCCGAAATCCGAATTTCCCGGCCGGTTTCAGAATTTATTGTTAAAATTAAAATCAAGTTAATGATAAAAGTAAGGTTAACAGACTATATATTAAAAAGAAATACGGATATGGATTGTTGAGATTTTCAGACATCTAAATCGATCCCTAGCTGGGACTGGGAGCCAGACAGCCAGCCAGGCAGCCCACACGCCCAGCTAGCCAGCCAGCCATGTCTCACTTTCCCCACGCGGTTTCCCGTCGACTTGTCTCTCTCTCTCTCTCCCGTACCTCCCGCAATCACGGAAAACGGCGAGGGCCCTTCACCCCGTAGCGTTGCGTCGGTCCAGGTTACTACTTCCGTGACAAGCGCTGGCGTCGCCGCGTCGCTCGCCTACCGTTCAGTGGACTTGAATTGCTGCGTGCCAGCTCTGGTCTCGCACCAAAACTAAGCTACCACTTCGTTAGGTTTTTTTTTACAGAGTAAGCAATAGTAATAATAACAACAACAGCCTCGTTGTTTGTGAACACGAGGTAAAAAAAACCTTACCCGCCGTACCAAGGATCGTGCAAAAAAAAAAAAGGACCCACACTGTTGACGCCTTTTCGGAGCGTCAAATACTCAAGAAGAACCGGCGGCGGTGCTCTCTGGTCAGGCGCGGACGGTCCGCGGCCTGAGGCCGGACGGTCCGCGACCTGGCGTAGGGGCTAGTGTTTCCTGCCGGACGGCCAGACGGTCCGCGCTCTGGGGCCGGACGGTCCGCGACCTGGCGCAGGGGCTAGTGTTTCCTGCCGGACGGCCGGACGGTCCGCGCCCTGGGGCCGGACGGTCCGCGCGTGCGCAGGGGCGGCGGAAGATCGTCGGCGGCGCCTGGATCTCGCTCCCGGGAGGGACCCCGTCGGGGAGGAGAGATCCTAGGGATTGTCTAGTCTCGGACCGGCCGACCTAGACTCCTCTAATCGGTGTAGAGGCGAAGAGAGGCGAAGAATTTGGGGATCGAGAGGCTAAACTAGAACTAGACTAGAACTACTCCTACTTGTACTGGAAATAAATGCGAATAGAAGTTGTATTGATTCGATTGATAGTTACAAATCAGCCGTAGACCTCTATTTATAGAGGAGGGGGCTGGACCCTTTACACAACTGATTCCGAGCTAATTCCGCGAATATAGCTAACAACCGTAGCACAAAACTCGGAACCCTAATCTGTTCTGCGCACGCGCGGACCGTCCGGCCCACAGGCGCGGACTGTCCGGACCGCGGACCGTCCGGCCTCAGGGTCGGACCGTCCGCCAGCTCTTTTTTGGTTCAAACATATGCCCCCCTGCCTTTTGGTGGAGCTGGGCGAACCAAAAGCAACTAACTCGATGTGATCACATCGGTTATCTTAGGCATCTTGCCACATACTAGGATGGTACTGTTTGAGGAAACGCTCATTCAAAGCCTTTGGTAAATCCTTGCCTTGTAATGTTTGTAGAAATAGGCGTTACCAGACATTACTTGTTTTACTTTATAAGGACCCTCCCAGCTTGGCGACCATTTCCCAAACTTCCGGTCTTTATTCCTTAGAGGCAAGATGGTCTTTCACACCAGATCCCCTACTTGAAATGACTTTGCTTTGACCTTCTTATTGTAGGCCCTGGCTACCATAATTTTGTCCTTTTCTATTGCTCCCAAAGCTATCACCCTCTTGTCGGTCACCTCATCAATATTATCCATCATTGAATTATAATAATCAGTGATAGTTAGATCATTTTGTCTGGCGAACCTGACAGCATTCAAACTTATTTCCACAGGCAATACTGATTCCTGCCCATAGACAAGCTCAAAAGGAGATACTTTAGTAGCACTATGTTTAGATATTCTATGAGCCCATAAAGCTTCGGACAAAATCTTATGCCAATGTTTAGGATTATCAGATATTTTTTTATCAAATTAATCAATGTCCTATTGCTAGACTCGGCCTGACCATTGGCCTGAGCATAATATGGAGATGAATTAAGCAGCTTAATTTTGTATAATTCAGCAAATTCGCGTACCTCCTTTGACATAAAAGAAGTACCTTGATCTGTAGTTAAGGTATGGGGAATGCCGAATCTATGAATGATATGCTCAGTTATAAACTCAATTACCTCCTTGTGTGTCATGTTCTTTAGAGCAACGGCTTCAGTCTATTTGGTGAAGTAGTCAGTGGCAACTAACACAAACCGATGCCCCTTTGATGATGAAGGATGAATTTCTCCAATAAAGTCTAATCTCCATCCTCTGAACGACCAAGGCTTGATAATAGGATGTAATTCGGCTGCAGGGACCAACTGTAGGTCGCCAAATTTTTGACACACTTGGCAACCCTTGTAGTACTTGAAACAATCAGCCATCATACTAGGCCAATAAAAACCAGACCTTCACAACAACCACTTCATCTTTGGAGCTGATTGATGAGTACCACAAATTCCCTCATGTACTTCGGCCATGGCTAATATAGCATCATCTGGGCCCAAGCACTTAAGCAGGATGTCATTGATTGTTCGGCGGTAAAGTTCATCACTCATCAAAATATACTTGAAAGTTGTTCGCCGAATGTTCTTATCTGTCCTGATATTGGGATTTCGTAAATAATTAAGTATAGGTGTCCTCCAATCACTTGCATCGGCTTCATTGTCAGCCGAATTGATGAAAAGAACATTTCTGGTAACCCCGGACGGTCCGGCGTCATCACGCGGACAGTCCGCGACCTGGGAATTTGGCTTTGCACTAGTTATCAGATTTTCAGTTTTGTGAAACTTGCCTCTCTTTATCCGATAACCTGATGCATCTTGTGCCAAATCATTAGCTCTATGATTATCAACTCTAGAGATATGCCGAATACTGAATTCGTCAAATGAATGGATTATGCTCCAACATTTCTCAAGGTAACTATTTAGAGTACCATCAAAACATTGATATTCTTCTAACACTTGTTGGACAACTAGCTGAGAATCACCAAATACCTTCACATGGTTTACTCCCATACCATTTAAGAGTTCTAAGCCGAATAGGAGGGCCTCATATTCAGCTTGATTATTAGTGCAATAAGTTTTCAATCGGCTAGAGAAGTCAAAGGAGACATTACTTGGTGAAACAAGTACAATGCCAATTCCTTGCCCTTCATTGCAAACCGATCCATCAAAATATAAAGTCCAAGGAGTAATAGTGAGGTATGACATGTCTAGCTCATGAATATCATTAACCCGATGTTCTACAATGAAATCCGCTACGACTTGGCCTTTCATAGATTTCAGTGGTTCATAGGCCAAGTCATATTCTATTAGTGCATAAGCCCACTTACCAATTCTACCACTCATAATTAGGTTATGCAACATGTATTTGATCACATCGGCTTGACCAGAAACAGTGCAATGACTAGACAGTAAATAACATCTACATTTGGTGCAGGCATAAAACAAGCATAAGCATAACTTTTCAATAAAAGTGTACCTTGTTTCAGCATCCACCAACCTTCGGCTTAGATATGTCACCACATGCTCCTTCCCCTCAGTTTCTTGTGTCAGAACAGCCCCAATGACCTTATCCTCAGCTGCAATGTATAATCGAAATGGCACTCCTGCTCGTGGTGCTTTTAATACGGGAGCCGAAGATAAGTATTTTTTGATGAGATCAAATGCTTCTTGCTGTTCTGCCCCCAAGCGAATTCGACATCATTCTTAAGCCGAAGAATAGGGGTAAACGCATCAATCTTCCCGGCTAGGTTAGAAATAAACCTTCGTAAATAATTCTCCTTGCCGAGGAACCTCTGTACCTCGACCTTACAGGTCGGAGGCCCCACATTCCGAATAGACTTGATTCGGTCAGGGTCTATCTCTATACCATGTTCATGTATGACAAATCCTAAAAACTTACCAGCCGACACTCCAAAAGCACATTTACGTGGGTTCATTTTCAAACCATACTGACACATTTTATCAAAGGCTTTGCGCAAATCAGCTATATGAGAACTAAACTCAGCCGATTTGACTACAATATCATCAATGTAAACTTCCACAGTGTTTCCTAACAATTCATGGAAGATCAAATTCATAGCCCTCTGATAAGTGGCACCAGCATTTTTCAGACCAAATGTCATGACAACCCACTCAAATAAACCAATGAAGCCTGGACATATAAAGGCCGTTTTAGACGCATCTTCGGCCATGAAAATCTGATTATATCCGGCATTACCATCAAGGAAGCTAATAAGTCTATTTCCTGATGCATTATTGATTAATGTGTCGGCTATGGGCATGGGGTATTCGTCTTTAGGAATTGCTCTATTTAAATTGCGAAAATCAATGCATACTCTAAGTTTACCTGACTTCTTCTCCACCGGCACAATATTGGAGACCCACTCTGCGTATCTACAAGGTCTGATAAAATCAGCTTCTAGTAGCCGGTGGATTTTGTCCTTGATGCATGGGAGAAGATCTAGACGAAATGTTCTAGCTCTTTGCTTGAAAGGTCTGAAACCAGACTTGATAGGCAGCCGATGCTCTATGATCTCTCGGCTTAATCCAGACATCTCAGTGTAATTCCAAGCAAAGCAATCTGAATACTCCTTCAATAGACCGATCATCTCATCTCTAGGATCGGTCTCCAGGGTCTTGTTTACAAAAGTCGGCCTTGGAGTTTTACCATCTCCTATGTCAATCTCCTCCAAAGGATCGGCCGATGTAAACCCCTGTCCTAGTTTATCAAGATCTCGGAATTCCTCTATCATGTTCCTCGCAGAGGAATTAGATGATCTTTGTATGATGGCGGACTTTCCGGTCTCGGGGACCGGATCATCCATAATACTATCCTTTTGCTGTGATATATGTTCGGTCTTAAAGTCCGAACCCTTTTGTGAAAGACCAGACCATCCGGCCTTGGAAGCCGAACTGTCCGTGGCCAGAGACTCATGAGTTTTGTGTGTATTCATCATTTAAACTTTATTTAGGATTTAGCCGATTCTCCATCGGCTCTAGCATTACAGGAATGAAACCTTTCTTATCTATACTTATGAATTGATAATCAGAAAAATCTACTCCTATGAGACATGTAGCAGTCTCATAAGTCCAGAGTACAGGGGCATCGGCCACAGCGATGCAGGCCGATACATCAGCATGTACTTGTTCTATGTCATCGCCTACCCATTGTATTAGCATTTGATGTAATGTAGAAGGTATACATTGATTGGCGTGAATCCAATCTCTGCCTAGAATTAAACTGTAATTTCCTTCTACATCAGCGACGAAGAATGCAGCAGCAAGGGTCTTAGTCCCGATGGTTAATTCAACGGACGTGACTCCCCTGGCTTTGATCGAACTATCAGTTCCAACACCGCTGAGGGTCATGTTGGTCTTGACAAGTTCGTCATCTTGTTTACCTAATTTTATGTATAATGAATAAGACATTAGATTTACAGCCGCCCCTCCGTCTACCAACATCTTAGCAATCGGTATCCCATCAATTTGACCGCGCACGAAGAGCGGCTTTAAATGATTTACCGATTCCTTTGGTTTAGTAAAGGCGGCTTCTTTAGGACCAAAATCAAACTGGGCAACAACAGGTTCATCGTCGCCGATGATAGTACAATCGACAGAAAATGTAATAATATTTACATCCATACCTGGGCGTTCTGGAGAAGCCTCGTAGTCGACCAGGTCTTCTCCCAGCAAGTCGTCCTCTTCCATTGATGTTGTCGTGTCGTTGGAGGCCTCCTGGTGAATGGCGGACGGTCCGCACGCGGGGGCCGGACGGTCCGCGCCTGGTGCAGGTTGTCCAGAGGCTTCCTGGTGAACGGCGGACGGTCCGTGCGCGGGGGCCGGACGGTCCGCGCCTGGTGCAGGTTGACTTTCTATTTCTGTGGCCGTTTGTTTTTTCTCAACGGCCTTCAGTCTCGATTTCTTTTGCGGTGGCGGGTATAGTGGATGTGTGTCATTAAATGTCTTTTCAGCCTCCTTCTCCTGGCTCTCCTTTGCTCTTAGGCGCTGTAATTTTTTCTTTTGGGATCGTGTCAATCCCGCTGGGCACCATCGAGGCATGGAGTATTTTGGATCAGCTGTTTTGATGGTAGCCGTATCCTTTTCGGTTGTGTTGGCCGATTCGCCGAAAATCATCGGCCCTTTATTGTCTCCCCGTATGACAACATCTGCGGTGCCTATTTTGATGATGTCCTTTTTTGTTGTTCTTTGAGTTGCTACAGGCATATGCCCCCCTGCCGGATTGGTCGGCCTAGGAGGCCGAGTAGTTCGGCAATCTTGTTGGGCCTGTGCCTGGTGACCGGATTCAGCAGCGCTCAATCGGTCTTGCACTGGCGGCGCCAACCTATCAAAAACGGATGTTTGGGGTGCCCCCCAGGCGGGGGACTGTGGCATTCCAAATGGATATGGTGGCATGCCCCACATTTGATTTGGGACATATGGTGGAGGTAAGTATGTGTATGGATATGACATAGATGGATAAGGAGGTGGAGGGGTCCATGTCGGCATGTTAGGTCTCAATTGTACAATAGGACCTTTCATTTCTTCCGATTGGTGAGGTGGTCCAATCGGCCTGACCTGACGTTGCTCATGAATGGGTGAGCGGGGTCGCTTCGGTGGCCGGTCACTAGGGCCGGCCTTCTTTTTCACATATTTAGACAACAATTGATCGAAAGTCGAACCAGGCTTGATCAGCCGACCAGCTGCTTTAAATGTATTTGTTTTCCACGTACCTATCTCTGATCGTCGTGGTTTGAAGGTACGTGGTCGCTGTGAGTCCTGAGCATGGCCGGACCGTCCGCCAGAGTCCTCCGGACCGTCCGGAGAAGCGTCGGACCGTCCGCGTCGGGACGGCGGACTGTCCGTGATGCGCAGCACGGGTTCCCGCAACTGTCTCCTTGTCTGCGCTTGCCCCCCAGTGCTAGAGGCTGTGATGGTCACCTTCAGGGTCTCTGAAAGGGAAATAGGCTTTAAACCTTTTCCTAAATGATTTTGGTGATTGAATGTCCAACACAAACAATTGGACTAATTAGTTTGCTCTAGATTATATGTTCTACAGGTGCCAAAGATTCAACATAAAACCAATAAAAAGAACAAGACAAGAGTCAAAAGAAAGGAGCAAAAAGAAACCGAAGTGCTCCCTGGTCGGGCGCACCGGACTGTCCGGTGTGCCACCGGACAGTGTCCGGTGCACCACCGGACAGTGTCCGGTGCACCAGGGAAGATTGCCTTCAAACTCTTCGCCTTCGGGTTTCTCAGGGGCAGCCCACTATAATTCACCGGACTGTCCGGTGTACACCGGACAGTGTCCGGTGCTCCAACGGAACGCGACCTCAGGAACTCGGCAGCCTCGGGATTTCACGAAGACTGCTCCGCTAAAATTCACCGGACTGTCTGGTGTGCACCGGACTGTCCGGTGTGCCAGCGGAGCAACGGTCATCTGCGCGCAACGGTCGACTCTGCAAAGTGTACAGTTGAATTCAGAGTGTCAGAGCAGAAGTCAGAGGGGCACCGGACTGTCCGGTGCTGCACCGGACTGTCCGGTGCCACATGAGGACAAAGCCTCCAACGGTCGACCGGCTCCAATCTCAACGGATAGGATGACGTGGCTGGCACACCGGACATGTCCGGTGTGCACCGGACTGTCCGGTGCGCCCATCGCCAGCAGCTTCTCCAACGGCTACAAAATTGGATGGTGGCTATAAATACCACCCCAACCGGCCACTTCAAAGTGAGGGAGTCCAAGCAACATTCCAAGTCATCTAGTTGACATACTCAAGCCCTCCCAACCACATATATTCATTGATCCATCCTATACACAAGATTTAGTCCACTACAACCAACACAAGTGCCACAAAAGAGAGAGCAAGCAATTGAGAGCTCCTTCATTGAGTTTAGCCCTAGCGCCTTGTGAGATTCATTGAGAGATAGTGTGAGCTACATCTTTGTGTTCATTTGCGCGTGGAGTTTTGACTCCCATTCAAACTTCCTCCAAAGTGTTGGAGGCTTGTAAAAGCTAGCAAGAGACACCAAAGATTGTGGTGGTCCTTGTGGGATCGAGAGTGATCCTTGAGAAGAAGAAGAGCTCGCCGATCCTTGTGTGATTGGGAGAGAGGGAAAGGGTTGAAAAAGACCCGTCCTTAAGTGGACTCCTCAACGGGGACTAGGCCTTCGAGGGCCGAACCTCGGTAAAACAAATCACCCGTGTTCATTGTGCTTTTGCTTGTGATTTGTTTGCTTTCCCTTACTCTAAGTTCTCTTGCATTATTCTTTGCTCATATCATTTGGTGTTGCTTCAAGTTAAAATCTCATTTAAGTAAAGCAACACTCCGCAAGAAAAGAACTTGAGTTAGTGCTCTTTTTCATCTAAGCTTTCTTGCTTTGTTATTATAGAATTATTAGTTGTATTGATTTATCACTTCCGCATTATTTGAAAGCTATACTCTTTACTAGCAAGAACTTAGTTTTTATACTTCGATAATTGTTCATCTTGTTTGTTGGAACTTGCTCTCTGCTGCAAGTGGGCCAACGAGGGTGAACAATGGCGACAACAGGGTTACGCGCACGGGGGCAATAGCTCTGTTGATCTAGCCTCTCACGGGCACTGTGCGGGGGTATTTATAGGTGTCTGAGTGCCCAGCGTCTTGTGTTAAGGACGCATGTGCCCTCAGGCGCCTAGTTTATCCCCGGAATATTCCCATAAAGCAGGGTTACAAGCTGTAATTACAAGTTTGCCTTTACAAGTTAGGCCCGTAATACAGAGGCGGCCACGCGGGGCCCGTTACAATGGGCCGGATCACACGTGGGCCTTGGGGCTGAACGAGGCCGCGCCGTGTGAGGACGTCGCCGCAGGCCTTCGTCAAAGTGCCGAGTCCTGCGAAGGGTGTCCCTGCCCGCTTTGCCTCCGTCGGACCAGCGGCTGCAGCGAAGGCCTCGAGCGAAGGGTGGCGTCTTTGCCTTCGCCCCAACATTTGCCCTCCGAGGGACCAGTTCGACAAAGTCACCTGGTGCCGAAGACGTCGCTAGATGGCGGAGACGCTGCCCTCGCTCGAAGTGGTTCCGCGGGGGTTTTTGATGTGACCGTTGATGGACGGCGTACTGTTGGATTGTGGGTTTCCCGAAGCGTCGCGGCCTGTCGGGTTGTGGGTTTCCCGAGGAGCCGCGCCCTGCCTATAAAAGGGGGCGGGGGCGGCGCTGTTTGAATTCTGCTTTCCGCGCTCCGCAAAACCCTAGCCGCCCGCCGTCTTGCTGCTCCTTTTCCTCCGCTGCTCCCTTTGCTCGCCGTCGTTCTGGCTCGAGTGAAGCAAACCGCCCGCCGCCGCCGACGGTACGTAGCAATGCCATCCTCTTCTTCTTCCGCCACCGCCATGCCGCCGGCCGCCGCCTCGTCTGAGGAGACGTTGAGTAACGCGATGGTGGAAGAGTTGCGCGCCGGCGACTCTGTTGAATTCGGTGTGTCACGGATGACGTCAGGCCGTATTGAAGATATGCAGCGGTTGGGCTACTTTGGCGGCGGGGTCGCTCGCGCTCCGGGGACGGAGGAAGTCCCCGAGCCGGAGGGCGAGTTGGTTGTTTTCGAGGCGTTCTTCGCCGCCGGACTCCGCTTGCCTGCGCACCGGTTTGTCGGCGAAGTCCTGCGCAGATTCAGCGTTCAAATACATCAGCTTACACCGAACGCCATAGTGGCGCTGGCGAAGTATGTCTGGGCGACGACTTCGTACGGCGGGCAGCCGTCGGTTGAAGTTTTCGCGAAGAATTATTGCTTGCATTGGCAGAAAAGGGTGGTTGAGGGCGGAGTTGCGCAGTTCGGGTCGTGCACTTTCACGCCGAAGACCGGCAAGACCACGATGCCAGTAGTGGAGTTGGTCCCGTGCGCCCGCAACAAGTGGGGCAGTTGGAATGAGTTTTGGTTTTATGTTGCTGAGGCTACTGTCGAAGGCCATCAAGGGCTCCCCGTGTCCGAAATGTGCTCTCACTATTACTCTGCGTATCCGCCTTTCGAAGTGGCAGAAGAGGATACAGACGAAGGGGCCCTTCGGTACACCGCCGGCCAGAGCAGCGGGCGTGATTTGGTTGAGGAGTTTGCGGCGTACGGGGTCTGGCCCTTGGCGCACGGCTGGGCGCTGGGCGAAGTATGCCCTCGCCAGATGCCCTTTCACGGAGGAAGGGAGGTGCGAAGTCCTGCCTTCGCACTGAGTTTGCAGAACCGTGACCCGGCCGCCTTTGTGCGTGATGCAGAAGACTTGGCGGTGCGACTCGTGGGGCGCTACGTGCCGAAGACGGAAGGCCAGCGCAGTTTTGATATCCGTGGGTCAAACGATCGCTTGAACAGGGTCTTTGAATTAAATCAACTGCCGTACGACGGCTACCCTGGTCAGGACGAAGCAGACCGCCGCGGGAAGAAACCGGCGGTGGAGGCCGGAGGCGACCCCGCGCTGGCGGCCGCCACCTCTTCGAAAAAGAGAAAATTAGGTACTGCGATGGGAGGGCTTGGGGTGTCTGATAGTTTCGCTAGAGAGTTGATGAGGACGTGTGCGGCCCCGGGGGAGAGGATGTCTTCGCCCGAGCTCCGGGAGTCTTCGGCTCGGATGCTGAGGGTTACCGGGGGTTGTTGGCCTAAAAGCATTCCTATCCCCTGGGATGCAGAGGACTGTTTTACATCTCGTATGGCTCGTCGGTGGAAAGTTTTTCCTTATGGGCGAAATATCGGTCATGTTGTGTGGGCAGTGATGGACAAGGATCGCCAAGTGGCGGCGCGGAAACGCCAGGCGACCGTGAGGGTTCACGAAGCCCGGCCGAAGAGGCAGCGGGGAGCATCGAAGGCTGAGGCCTCCGGCGGAGGCAAGCCGCCATTGCCGGCGAAGGCGGGCGCCTCCGCGCCTGGCAAGGCGCCGGAGGCGACGGTGGGCGCCGGAGGCCCCAAGCTGTCGAAGGTGGTGCCGTCCGCCAGCGGAGTGGCGAAGGCTGCGAAGGCGGCCCGATCGCTACCGCCGCCCGGCAAACGCGTTGCCGACTTCGGCACCGAGATTGATGTGGAGGATTATCTTGGGGGTGAGTCTATATGTATACACATTTTTTTTAATCTGTTGATGCGTTGCAGGGTTGGACGAGGGCCCGCTTGCTCTAGTTGTGCCTGGCGCGGCGGTCGCGACGGCTGCGCCAGCGCCGAAGGCGGGGGTAGAGACCCTTGGCGCTGGAGGCGAGGTGACTGCCCTCGCGCTGGTCAGAGACGAGGCGGACGCGGCGACCCGCCGGCTGAAAGGGGCGATGGAGGCGCTGAGTCAGGTCTGCCGAGCTATACTCTCTTTTTTTTTTAAATACGGGCCTTATGTGTGTTCTGCAGGTGGCTGACTTCACCAGCCGTACTGCGTCGGGGGCCCTTACGGCGGCGTTGTCTGCCGAGGTCGAGAGACTTCGGACGCAACACGCGGACGCTGTCCGTGAGAAGTCGGCCTCCGACAGCAAGTGCCGCAAGCTGGCGGAGAAGGTGGCCGCCCTTGAGAAGGAGAAGGCAGACCTCCGGCGCCAGCTGATGGAGGAGAGAAGGGAGGCCAACGAAGCCATCGTCAAGGAGCAGTCTGCGCAGGCGGAGGCCAGGCTGGCGCGGGCGGAGGGCAATATCGCCAAGGAGCTCGCCGGGGAGCTGCAGCGGCGGCTTGCTGCCTTCGAGAGCCGCGCGGAGGGGGCCGAGGCCGCGGCGCGAGCGGAGGCCGAACGGACGCGCACGCAGCTCATGACTTCATATCGCGAGCTGGGTGTGCGGACGGGCGACTTCGAGGTGCCGGAGCGAGAGGCCGGACTTCGCTGTCTGGAGTGGGTGCAAGAGGAACTGCAGGAGCTCCCCACTGTCTTGGCGGGGTTGATGTCGTTCACCTCCCTGGTCACCTGCGAGGCAGCGATGAACGCGCTCTCTCGCGAAGGCTGCCGGCACTTTGAGGCCCTCGACCAGGTGGATGAGGATTTTGGGCGAGATATCTTTGAGGTCGAAGACCCCGTGGTGAAGGAGTCCGCCGGGGCCCTCTATGACCGGATGTGGGGTTCATACGGTCGAGAGGTGGTCCGGGCGCGGGCCGAGGCTGCGAGGGCTCAGGTAACGTTGTCGTTTACTCGGTGCTTGCTGGATGCGGTCTGTGCGTGTGTTTGCTGAATTTTTGTACGTTTTGTCTTAGGCGGAGCGTGGCGAGCGGGTGGACGATTTTGGGGCGCTGAACAGCGCGCCGCCTGAGCCGGAGACCACCCCTGCGGAGGCCGCCACTGGAGTCGCCCCGGGACTGACCCTGGTGACCGCGGAAGATGCACCAGGCGCCCTTGTACCTGCTGCGGCCGGCGAAGGCCTTCTCCCAAGGGTAGCCGAAGGCGCGTCTGATGCCCCCGCAGCTGCTGTGCCGGGCGCTGAAGATCCAGCGGAGGCAACGGCGGAGGCGGCGGCGGAGGCTCCCGCAGCGGCAGGGCCTTCGCAGGTGGCGTAGGTGGTGTTTAGGGTTGAGGGATTTTTGGATGATGTACTGAATTTTGGTTGCTGCGCAGGTTCAAGATTTTGGGCCTGCGCACGCAACCGCTACTACTGGGTTTTTGGCGGCTTCGACCGCGGAAGGTGGAAATGAATGTGATGGGTCTGTTTCTGAGTTTTTTGATTTTACTGACTCTGGGAGCTCGGTTGAATGGACCGAGGAGTCGTCGGAGGAGGACTTGGACTATTTTGCGGCCCTGGACGTGGCTGCGGCGGAGGCTGCGCTACATGCTGCGGACGCGCCAAGCGTGCCCGGTCCTAGCACCGGGCACCGACGACGAAGGGCGGTTGCGAAGCGTAGGATTAGTGCGGAGGAAGGGGCTCGGCTTCGCGTTAGTAGGGTTGGTCGGCAGGAGCTGCTGTCTTTGCCGGCCGTCTCGGGTGTGGGGGAAGGGGAGCTGCGAAGCCTTTTTGCTGGTGAGGAGCTTAGGATAATGTTATTTAATTATAGAGAGATGGGGATTATTCCTAAGGTTGAGCCGATGTAGGGCGTGGTGCCCTCGCTTGTGTATGTGCAAGGGTTTGTAAAATGGAGTAGTGTGCCCTCGCGTGCTTGTGCCTGCGAGGGCGCTGTGTACTTTGACTGGTGTGATTGATTGTGCTGTGCCAGTGTGATTATAATTGGTCTTGCTGTCGCTTCTGCTTTTGCCATACTGGGTCGGCTGCGCCCTTGGGCGGTTTTTGCGATAGGCTCCGGCTGCGCCTTTTAGGCGACTTCTGCGCGAAAAGCCTTCGCGATAGACTTTGATTTTTGCGCACTTGCTGTGCTAAGTCCGGCTGCACCCTTAGGCGACTTCTGCGCGGATAGTCTTCGCGATAGACTTTGATTTTTGCGCACTTGTTGTGCTAAGTCCGGCTGCACCCTTAGGCGACTTCTGCGCGGATAGTCTTCGCGATAGACTTTGATTTTTGCGCACTTGTTGTGCTAAGTCCGGCTGCACCCTTAGGCGACTTCTGCGCGGATAGTCTTCGCGATAGACTTTGATTTTTGCGCACTTGTTGTGCTAAGTCCGGCTGCACCCTTAGGCGACTTCTGCGCGGATAGTCTTTGCGATAGACTTTGATTTTTGCGCACTTGTTGTGCTAAGTCCGGCTGCACCCTTAGGCGACTTCTGCGCGGATAGTCTTTGCGATAGACTTTGATTTTTGCGCACTTGTTGTGCTAAGTCCGGCTGCACCCTTAGGCGACTTCTGCGCGGATTGGTCGCACGCGAGGGTGGCTAGCGCTTAGCCTCGCGGTGACTTCGAATTGGTCGAATGCCGAAGACCGTTGTCGCGGTCTTTTTTCGACACATGCTTTTGCGGGGGATTTTTCTCACATATATTACATGGCTCCGCCTCGTTAAAAACCTCACCCCCCGGGAGGAAAAGAGTGCGGGCCGGTACAAGATTGTTTGCGGTGAATTACAAGGGCGAACTCAGCCCTAGGAATTAAACAAAAAATTTACGAAGGTTGTCAATGTTCCAGGAGTGCTCCAGGTCCTCGCCATCTGGCGTTGCGAGCCTGTAAGCGCTGGGGGAAGCTTTTGTTTTGACTATGAAGGGGCCCTCCCACTTGGGTTCCAACTTGCCCTTGGACTCCGTCCGAGCTGTTCGGATGAGTACGAGGTCCCCCGCGCTGAACTCCTTTGGGATGACTGCGCGGTCGCGCCATGCTTTGGTCTGGGCTTGGTATTTGTTTAAGGCCTGCAGGGCGAAGACCCGGTCTCCGTCAATGAGATCTTTGGAGGTTGGCTCATCCACGTCGGGGGTGGCTGACGGAGCTGTGCGCGGAGACCCATGTTTTATTTCTTGCGGGGTCATTGCCTCTGATCCGTATAGAAGGCGGAAAGGAGTGAACCCGGTCGCCCTGCACTCGGTTGTGTTTAGCGCCCAGACTGCCTCCGGTAACAAGTCGGTCCATCTGCCTTTTTTCTCGTCGAGGAGCATCTTCTTGATGGCTGTGAAGATTTTCCCATTGGCACGCTCCACGACTCCGTTGGACTGTGGATGATAGACTGAAGCGAAGGCAAGCTTGGTGCCGATGGAAAAACAGAAATCCTTGAAATCTTGATTGTCAAACTGCTTGCCGTTGTCAACTGTTAGCTCGGACGGTACTCCGAAGCGGCAAACAATGTTCTGCCAAAAGAATTTTTGGGCAGTCTTTGATGTGATTGTGGACACAGCCCTCGCTTCAATCCACTTGGTGAAGTATTCGACGGCTACGAAGGCGAACTTGAGGTTCCCCTGAGCAGTGGGCAAGGGCCCGACAATGTCCAGGCCCCAGCGCTGAAGAGGCCATGTATGGGCGATCAGCTTTGTGTATTGCGAGGGGTTGCCTGACCGAGGAGAGAACTTCTGGCAGGCTTCGCAGGACCTTGTGACTCGATTTGCGGCGCAGATCATTGCAGGCCAGTAAAACCCTTGTCGGATCACCTTAGCAGCCAGGGCCCTTGGCCCCGCGTGCGAGCCGCAAGTTCCACTGTGGACCTCGCGCAAGATTTGGATGCCTTCGGTCTCGGTGACGCATTTAAGCATTGGCTGACTGACCCCCTTCTTGTATAATTGGCCCTCGATTAGTGCGAAGTCCCGGCTCCGATGTTCGAGGCGCTTCGCCTCACTGACGTCGGTTGGGTGATAGTATCCCTGTAGAAACAGGGTTATTGGGGCCCGCCAGTCTTCGGTCATGATTAGGTGGACTATACGGTGGCCCTCGCTATCATTTGTTATTTGGAGCCCTTCGGGGCTCCGGACGGCTGGCGTGCCGATGGTGTGAAAGAATACGTCGGAGGGCAGGGGCTCGCCCCTGGCGGCGGCCTTGGCTAATGCATCGGCCTCCTCATTCTTGGCCCTGTCCACATGCTGTAGGGTGAATCCCTTGAACTGCCTCTCGAGACTTCGGATAGCCGCGAGGTATTGCATGAGCGCGGGGTCTTTTGCTGCATAGTCTTTTTCGACCTGACCGGCGACTATCTTGGAGTCTGTTTTGATGATACATGTGGTGACTCCGAGGGCCCTTAGCTTGCGGAGGCCGAGGATGACTGCTTCATACTCTGCTATGTTGTTTGTACATTTGTCGGATTCCAGGGCGAAGCTGAGGCGTGCTGCATATCTGTGTTTGACTCCGGCTGGTGAGGTGATGACTGCAGCGACGCCTGCCCCCGCATGACACCATGCACCGTCGCAATGGATAGTCCAGACCTTTTCTGTGGATGGGTCCGGCTGTGTTACTGGCCCAGTCCAGTCGACGACGAAGTCTGCCAGGACTTGCGATTTGATGGCTGTCCTGGGCTCGAAGCTGATGTGGTAGCCGGAGAGCTCGGCTGCCCACTTGGCAATTCTCACTGATGCCTCCGGGTTCCTGAATAGTTCGCCTAGTCCCCTGTCCGAGGTGACTCGGACCTTGAATGCTTCAAAATAATGGCGCAGCTTGCGCGAGGACATAACAACTGCGTAAGCAATCTTCTCCAGCTCTGTCATGTTGCATTTGGATGGTGTCAGGACTTCGGAGACATAATAAACAGGGCACTGTCTGACTGCGCCTTCGACTGTCTGCTCCTGCACTAGTGCCGCGCTGACCGCGTGCGGCGAAGCCGCGACATAGAGCAATAAGGGGAGCGAGGAGTCTGGGCTTGTGAGGATGGCCAGCTCCGCCAGGTACTGTTTTAATGAGGCGAAGGCCGCTGCTTGCTCCGGTCCCCAAGCGAAGTCCTTCGCGCCGCGGAGTGTTTTGAGGAAGGGGAGACTTCGCTCGGCGGACCTGGAGATGAATCTATTGAGGGCGGCCATCCTGCCTGTCAGGCGCTGGACGTCCCTGGCGGACTGCGGAGGCGACATATCGACGATGGCCTGGATCTTGGTTGGGTTGGCCTCGATGCCTCGGCGGGACACCAGGTAGCCCAATATCTTGCCCTGGCGAACACCGAAAACGCACTTTTCCGGGTTTAGGCGGAGTCGTGCATCTCGCATGTTCGCGAATGTTTCCGCCAGGTCGGCGAGGTGGTCCTCCTTATTTTTGCTGGCGACGACGATGTCGTCCACATATGTGAATACATTTCTGCCGACCTGCCCTTCGAGCACCGTTTTGGTGACTCTGGAGAAGGTGGACCCGGCATTCTTGAGACCCTCCGGCATTCTGACAAAGCAATAAGTGCCGAAGGGTGTTATAAAGCTGGTGCTAGCCTTGTCTTCCTCCTTCATGTATATCTGGTGATAGCCGGAGAAGCAGTCGAGGAGGGACATGACCTCGCATCCGGCCGCGCTATCGACTATTTTGTCGATCCGTGGCAACGGGAAATTGTCCTTTGGGCAGGACTTATTGAGACTGGTGAAGTCTATGCACATGCGCCATTTTCCGCTTTTCTTCTGCACCATCACAACATTGGAGAGCCACGTGGGGTAAGCCACTGGCTCGATGAATTTAGCCTCCAGGAGGCGATGCACCTCCGCCTTGGCGGCTTCTGTCTTTTCGTCTGACATCTTGCGAAGCTTCTGCTTTTTGGGTCGCACCGAAGGGTCAATCCCCAAGCTGTGTTCAATTATGGCTCGGCTGACTCCGACCAGATCGAGGGCAGACCAGGCGAAGACATCTTTATTCTTGGCCAGGCAGCAGAGAAGTTTCTCTTCTTCAAGTGAGGTGAGGTCTTCGCTGATAGTTACAGTCTGCTTGGGCGTGGCCTGATCGAGGGGGACAGTCTTGGTCCCGTCTTGGCACTGCAACTGTGCCTTGTCGTGCTGCTTGTCGGTTGGGCTAGCCGGCGCAGGGACTTCGCGCTGGGTCGTGAGACAGTGTACATTTCTCTGACCGGGCACGAAGTCCCGCTCTATGTTGCGCGCCGTCTGCTGGTTGCCGTAGATTGTGATGGCGCCCAGCGGGCCTGGTATCTTCATACATAGGTACAACCCGTGGATGGCGGCTTCGAATTTGTTGATGGAGCCTCGGCCCATGATGGCGTTGTATGGATATACCATGTCGACAATGTCGAAGGTTATTTGCTCACTTCGGGCATTGGGTGCTACACCGAAGGAGAGGGGCAACTCTATCTTGCCAACTGGAAAGGTGCCCTTGCCGCCGAAACCATACAACGGGTTGTCCGAAGGCTTCAGCAAGCTGTGGCTTATACCCATGCGGTCGAAGGCGTGGAGGAAGATGATGTCCGCCTGACTGCCGTTGTCGACAAGGACTTTGTGTAAGTCCCAACCTGCCACGCTGCAGTTGATGACCATTGCGTCGATGTGGGGGGCGCTGCGCAGGTCGACGTCTCGCGCGTCGAAGGTTAGCGGTATGTGGGACCACTTCGTCTGCACGACTGGGCCAGTGACGGCGACATGGTTGATGCTGCGGTAGTGGTCCCGCTTCTGCCGCTTGGTGTCGAAGTCGGTGCTTGACCCCCCTGTTATCATGTGAATGACTCCGCGATATGGTTGATCGGCGAAGTCTTCTTGCTTTGGGGGATGGGGAATGTTTTGGTGTTGCTGGTGTGGTGGTGGGGGTGGAGGAGGTACGATTTGTACTTCCTGATGATGTTGGTAAGCGTGGTGCGGTGGATGCGGAGCGGGGGCGTGGACGTATGGTGGAGGGGGTGGCTGGTAGTTATGCGCGACAATTCTGGGATTGTCGGCTGGCTGCGCCCTCGCCATTCTGTCTCTGGTGGCCTTCGTCTCGGGGCAGTCTTTGGTCTGGTGGGCGCAGTCTTCGCCGTGGAAAAGGCAATAGAACCGGCGCGGCGGCTGCTGCGCCCGCCCTCGACCCCTGCCGCGAGTTCCATTTCCGCGGCCTTGGGGGGGATATTCCTGGCGGCGAGGGGGGTCAGCAGCAGGCTGTTGGTTGACGATGTTGTGGACTTGCTGCTGACTGCGGCCGTCTCGACTGGAGTCTGGCTGCGAAGTCCTTGTCCACGTGCGGCTGGACTGTGGAGTCTGACTGTTGGGTTTCCGTTGCGACTCGACCTTGCGCTGGTGGAGCTCTTCGGATTTGGCATATTTTTCGAAGAGCTGATATAGCTCCTGCAAGCTCTTGGGTGGATCTCTGATACAATGGCTGTAGAGGACGCCGGCCCGAAGGCCATTGATGGCGTAGTGGATAGCGATCTGATCGTCGATAGAGGGCAGCTGTGACTTGAGTGTTAAGAACTTGCGGTAATACTCCCGCAGAGTCTCCTTTTCCAGCTGTTTGCAAAGCGAGAGCTCGGCCAAAGCGTCGGTGTCTGGACGGTACCCTTGAAAGTTGAGGAGGAACTTGTCCCTGAGACTTCGCCACGAATCAATGGACAGTGGGGGCAATCTGGTGAACCAGGTGAGTGCTGGGCCCTCTAGGGCGATGATGAAAGACTTTGCCATTGTGGCGTCGTCCCCTCCGGCTGATGCAACGGCGACTTGGTAACTCATGATGTATTGCGCCGGATCGGTGCTGCCGTTGTACTTGGGGTATGCCCCCGCTCGAAAGTTGGCTGGCCAAGGCGTCACTTGCAGGTGTGGCGCCAGGGGACTTCGCTCGTCGAGGTAGTTGACCCCTTGGAATGGCGCGCCGTGCTGGGGGGCGTAGTCATGCTGGGGGAAACGCGGGTTCTCCGGCTGCGCCCGGTGCTGCAGGGGTTGGCCGTGCTGCCGGCCGAGGTAGCCTTCACGCATGTCCTCCGGCTGAGCGCGTTGTTGGAGGGGTGGTTCTTGCTGCAAACCGAGGTGGCCTTCGCGCTGCATCAGCGCGATCTCGCGCTCGAGGTCTTGGGCTTTCTGCTCCTCGTCGCGTATCATTTGCCGCACTTTGGCTAATGCGGAAACACGCTGGCGCTTGGCCTCCAGTATCTCTTTCTGCCTCTGGAGATTGCGGTTCCTGAGGCGCAGGGCGCGCAGCTGCAGCTGTTCTTCTGTTGAGACGCCGAGGGCCTCACCATCCTCGGTGAGGTCGGCGCCTTCCAGTGGGGCGAAGCCTGGGGGCGGCTGCGACTGTCCTTCGGTTCCGCAGGTGCGGAAGGTGTCGTCTTCGCCGGTGTGGGGAACATTGTCCTCAATGGGCTCTTGGTGGGTGGATTGGGTGAGGGCGAGGGCCTTGCCCTTTCTTGCGGCCAGCAGTGCTGCCTTCGCAGCCTCGTCAGCCTTGGGGTTAGCTCTCTTGGGTGCCATCGCGGGTGGTTTTGTCGTAGCACGAACGGTGGGCGCCAAATGTTGGAACTTGCTCTCTGCTGCAAGTGGGCCAACGAGGGTGAACAATGGCGACAACAGGGTTACGCGCACGGGGGCAATAGCTCTGTTGATCTAGCCTCTCACGGGCACTGTGCGGGGGTATTTATAGGTGTCTGAGTGCCCAGCGTCTTGTGTTAAGGACGCATGTGCCCTCAGGCGCCTAGTTTATCCCCGGAATATTCCCATAAAGCAGGGTTACAAGCTGTAATTACAAGTTTGCCTTTACAAGTTAGGCCCGTAATACAGAGGCGGCCACGCGGGGCCCGTTACAATGGGCCGGATCACACGTGGGCCTTGGGGCTGAACGAGGCCGCGCCGTGTGAGGACGTCGCCGCAGGCCTTCGTCAAAGTGCCGAGTCCTGCGAAGGGTGTCCCTGCCCGCTTTGCCTCCGTCGGACCAGCGGCTGCAGCGAAGGCCTCGAGCGAAGGGTGGCGTCTTTGCCTTCGCCCCAACATTGTTCTAACCACTAATCAAAGGATCTAGTTGGGGGATAAAGTTTAAATTTTCAGGTTTCGCCTATCCACCCCCCCCCCCCCTCTAGGCGACTTTCAATTGGTATCAGAGCTAGGCACTTCATCTTGAGTCTAACAACTCGAAGTGATGGCTCGTAGAAGATCCCAAAAGAACAAGAAGACCCAGGAGAACAAGGAGGTAACTCTTGAGATACTACTTTCCGATTGTTCTAATTATGTTTCTTGGTCTACTAGAGTGATAAATGCCTTTAGAGTAGTAGACCCACAATTAGAACAAATTTTAGACAAGAGTATTATTCCTCCTAACTATGCTAGGGAAAATGCCTCCGAAGAAGATTTAAGATGTATACGCTTAAACTATCTAGCTTATGACATCTTAAGTAAATCCCTTAGCAAAGAAGATTATCATGCCTTCATAATAAAATATGACAAACCCATTTGTGATGTGCATGATATTTGGATTAGAATTAAAAGCAAATTTAATAAGTCCAAATATGATAGTTCATTTTGTGCTTCTACTTCCCTTGGTATTTGTGATACTAACCCTTGCAAGGAAGAAGAAGAAAATGAACGATGGAGACCAAACGATGAATCCACCTCTCCAAAAGGTTTGTCTTCCCATTTCGATTCCCACATATGTTGTGTGGCTAATGAAAATGATAGCGGAAGCACAAATGAGGATGAGGAGGAAGAAAGAAGCTTTGTGCATCTCTACGCTCGCCTAAGCCAAGAAGATAAGGCGGTCATGCTCAAACTTCTAGAGAGAGCGAGAGAGCAAAGCGAAGCTCGTCAAAGGCTAGAAGATATTCTCTCCATAAAGATGCAACACTTTGACGAGTTGACTAAAGAACATGAGGAGCTAAAATGCTCTCATGTTGATTTGGTCCAAAGGTATGAAACTATTTCAATTGAGCAAAATAACGCGTTACATTGTATCGCTCAATTAGTAAATAAGAATACCTTGCTAAAGGACCAAGTAGAAAAGCTAAAAATTGAAAATTTAGCTTTTCAAGAAAAATATGATATGCTCCTATGCTCTCATGAAAATCTTAGAGATGATCATTGTAGGAAACGGGTGACGCCTAAGAGGGGGGGTGAATTAGGACTTCTAAAACTTTTACTAAACTAGGCCACAATTAAATCCCTAGAGCAAAACCTATGCAAATAATCAAAACTAGAATGTGCAAACTCGGTTTTGTCTAAGTGTTGCTATCTCTACCGCAAAGGCTAAGTTTCAATCTACACTAAATAAGTATGACAATAAGATTGAAACTTAAATGCTTAATATAAATGCGGAATGTAAAGAGCTAAGTAGAGAAGCAAACTCTCGTGGATGACGCCGGTATTTTTACCGAGGTATCCGGAACCACGCAAGGTTCCGACTAATCCTCGTTGGTGCCCCTACGCAAAGGGAAGCCCATGCGAGGGCCAAGCACCACGGTCGAGTAACTCCGTAGAGAGCCACGGGCCTTCTCCACGCGCAAGTGGTGCTCCGCTTCCGGCTCCTCTCGGACGCTCCCCGCCGTCTCCACTATCGAGCTTCCGGCCGAAACGCCGCGGGCCTCGTTCCCTCCGGTACACGGTGGCGGCCGTGACACAAACGCGGTTGTCACGGTCTCGCAAGACTCTCGCCCCACTCGGTACAATTACAACGACTCACACAAGAGCCGAGGGGTTGTGTGGTTTTACAAAACTCACTCAACTAACTAGGGTTCACCTAGAGCAAGCGCTAAAGCGGTCTAACTAACCTAAGCACTTCGCAAAGCACCTACGCTAATCACCGAGTGATTCTATTAAGCACTTGGGTGTTTGAGCTCTTGGAAATATGCACTATGTGTCTTGGTATGTTGCTTGGGCTCCCACACCTTCAAATGGTTGATTGGATGAAGTATATATAGGCCCCAACTCAACTAGCCGTTGAAAAGCAGGCTGCTGCAAGGTGGCACACCGGACAGTCCTGTCAGCCAACGGTGCGCCAACTGTGTGCCAACAGTGCGCCAACGGTGAGCCAACGGTGCGCCAACGGTGCGCCAACAGTGTGCCAACGCTGTGCACCCAACGGCTAGTTCTGACACACCGGACAGTCCTGTCAGCCAACGGTGCGCCAACTGTGTGCCAACAGTGCGCCAACGGTGAGCCAACGGTGCGCCAACAGTGCGCCAACGTTGTGCAGCCAACGGCTAGTTCTGACACACCGGACAGTCCGGTGCACCAACTGTGTGCCAACGGTGAGCCAACTGTGTGCCACCGGTGTGCAGCCAACGGCTAGTTCTGAGCTAGCCGTTACGTGCACCGGACAGTGAATAGTGCATGTCCGGTGCACACCGGACAGTCCGGTGCCTCCTCTCAGAAAACTCTGTTGGCTGTCCTGTGCGCCAACTGTGTGCCACCGGTGAGCCAACTGTGTGCCACCGGTGCGCCAACTGTGCGCCACCGGTGAGCCAACTGTGTGCCACCTGTGCGCCAACTGTGTGCCACCGGTGAGCCAACTGTGTGCCACCGGTGCGCCAGCTGACAGCCCATCTTCTAGGTCTTCGCTGATTTCTTCGGGCTTCTTTTGTTCTTGAGTATTGGACTCCTATGCATCTTTTTATGTCTTCTTTTGAGGTGTTGCATCCTCATTGCCTTGGTCCAATTCTCTTCGCATCCTATGAACTATAATTATAAACACTAGCAAACATATTAGTCCACAAGTTGTGTTAATCATCAAACACCAAAACTCAATTAGCCAAATGGCCCGGGGTCCATTTTCCTTACAATCTCCCCCTTTTTGGTGATTGATGACAACACAACCAAAGCAAGCAAATAATACAAGTATTTGAATTAAAATGTGCAATCTACTTGCTAAGATGCATGATTGTCCCCACAATGTGATATTATGGACTTAAGCCTCCCCCTAACTCCATAATTCACTTACTTCCTATTTTTGGACCAAATAACCAAAACCACTTGAAAAGCCATTTGTAGATATAAAATTTTAAATTGGTGGTGTTTGGTGTTTGATAAAGTTTTCATTGCTTTGGTCCCTAAACTTCTCCCCCTTTGGCATCAACCACCGAAAAGGAAGACATTAAAAGCATGTAGGAAGTAAATAAAAGCTTGCCCTCAACAAGAATTGTATCAAATGATATCACTAGAAGGATATTAAAATAAACCATATGAATGATACCAGTTGAAAGGAACTCCCCCTAAATGAGTGTTCTCTTTAGAAAGAAGTTTCTCCCCCTTTTTTAGAGATGAAGAAATACTCCCCCTGACAGAGATCCTCTACTTAGGAAAAAGCATGTGAAAAATTAGAGGTGCAAGACATGGTTTGAAAAGACTAACTTCCCTTATGCATAGGTAACAGAATATGAGTTAACTACTTATGCATTTTTAGCAACATGGAAGCATATGATATGAAATATAGTCTAATCAAATATTGGAGAAGACATGTAAATGATACTGAATGTAGTCTCAAAAGATACCAATTGAAGATCAATGGCGAGCTTGAGAGACATGAGAGTTCTTGGAGATTTCGCAGTGGAAGATTGTTGTCTTTCTCCGGGGACTTCATTTTCCTTACAATGAGACTATCACATGAAATAGACTTGAAAAGGTGTTAGTCTCAAAGTGTTAGATTATAGAGTAACCTCCCCCTAAAGGTGTGCATATAAGTTTTGAATACTTGTAGGAGACATGCACTTTGATTTGATATCAAGAGGGGCAAATTATCCATAATCCAAACTTTGGCACATATAAGTTAAATGATACACTTTGTAGAAATCAAAATTTTCAATTGATGCATCATTTACTATGGAGTGATATAAAAGCTATGTGCCGTGCTTTAACTAAACATTTTAAGCCATGTAGGTTTGCTTAAGTATATGAATTTAAAAACTAGCAATCCTGCCATATGATTTACCTAGTATGCATGATTTTGAACAAAAGTACATAAAAAATGTAATACTAGGCAAGAAAGGTAAACTAGATAAAAGATAAATAGATACGCATATCTAAAAACGAGAAATACAATAAAACTAGTTACCTTAGTCATGGGTGGGAAATTTGGGTCCAAAATTTTCACTAACCCACTTGGCAATAAACTTGATCCAATATGATGTATCCCATGATATACATCCCAATTTAGCCAAGTCTCCAAATTTCCCGAGGACCTTCGGTCCACTCACTTCCCTTTCGGGATCCAAACCTTCTTGATGCTTTTCATGGTTGAAATTATCTCCTTTGGCACCCAGATGCGTTTGGCCCCCTTTCCTTTGTTGGCTTGCTTGTTGGCCTTGATTGCTATCACCTTTTCGTTATTTTTCTTCTTGATCAAATATGGTGTAGCGTCCTTTTTGTTCACCTTTTTGATGTAGGTGTTTGAGATTTTGCTTGATGGCTTTTGCTTGAGCTTTTGTCTTTGTTTATCCCCGGTCATCGCCTTGCATTGGAAAGACTTGTGGCCTTCCTTGTGGCATAGCCTACAAATCACAGTTTCTCCCTCCATAGGCTTGTTCACTCCCGCAGTGGTGTTATCCTGTGGAGGTTGGATTTGTTTGGCTTTGCCTTTCTTGTCATACAAAGCCTTGCCAAGGCGAGCCACTTCTTGCTTTAATTGTTCATTTTCCTTTGCAACCTCATCCGTACATGTCTCTACAACAATATTCTCAACAACGACTTGGTTGCAGGGGTTAGAATCATCAATTAAATCAAAGCAGGAAGTAGAAGCATCTTTCTTAATTATTTCAGGTATTTCAACTAAAGATGCTGCTGGGGTGCTACCAATGTTTTCTAGCTTAGTAGTTAGCTCATTGTTGTGTATGCTAAGAATTTCCATTTTCTCTAGCAAATTTTCAATAGCTTCTTGGGAGCTAGCTAACTTAGCCTTAAGTTTTTCATTCTTTTTAATAAGGCTATCATCGGTAGCAGTGGATGGAGCACTAGATTCTAATAGCTCAATTTTAGTTGATAGCTCACTATTTAAGTTTGCAAAAGTTTCAAATTTTTCTAGCAAACCTTTGTAATCATTTTGAGAGCAAACCAACTTATTTTTCAAAGTTTTAAGTTGAGCTTTTTGCTTAGTGCAAATATCCTGGAAAAATTCTACGGCTTCCGCAAGCTCATCTAGAGAGGGCTTTCCCTCACCTTCATCATCACTACTACTTTCATCACTAGAGGATGGAATGCTTTTGTTACCTCTTGCCATAAGGCATTTGTGTGATGACCGTGATGATCGTGACGAGGACCGGTGGCTGCGCGTCCTTGGAGGTTCATCTTCACTTGAAGAATCATCCCAAGTTCTAACACTTGTTAGCGCCTTGCCTTTGCTCCTCTCCTTTTTGGGCTTGGCCATATTTGGACAGTTGTCCCTGAAGTGGCCCTTCTCCCCACATGCGAAGCATCCTCTCTTCCTTTGCTTTTTCCTATCAATGTTAAAGAGAAGATCCTCGACCTGCAGGGGCACACCCATTAGATTAATCTTGCGGATCATCCTCATTACCTTTCCGACACGTCGGATTGTTTCTTCGTCCTCGGAGGATGATGTGCATGGTTGATTATCTTCATCATCATCACTTTCTTCTTCTTCCTCTTCTTCACTTGAGGAACTTGGAGTGGGAGCCTTCTTTTTGCCCTTCCTTTCATCACATGCAAAAGCATATGGCCTTGAGGAAGTTGGCTCCTCTCCCCGACTCATTTTTCGCGACATCTCAAAGGCTGCAATTTTCCCAATCACAATGGTCGGGGTCATGTTGCTCAAATCCTCCATGTTGCGAAGGATGGTGATGATGCTCCCATATCTTTGTTGTGGTAGCAGGGAGATAATCTTCCTCACAATGTCCGCATCACCTAGCTTATTAATGCCAATAGAATTGAGCTCATTGATAATTAGATTCAAACGAGAATACATGTCTCTAACAAGCTCATCATCTTTCATAGCAAAAGAATTATACTCATTCAAGACTAGGCAATGTTTTTGCTCACGGACATTGGATGTGCCATCATGGAGCTCATGCAGTTTTAGCCAAATCTCATTAGCAGTTCTCAAGGTAAATACTTGATTAAAAATATCCATGCTGAGAGATTCATACAAGCAATTTTTGGCTCTAGCATTTAAATGAATTTCTTTTTCCTCACTCGTGGTGGGTTTCTCGGGATTCTTGAGAGGTTTCATCCCGTCACGAGTGACTCTCCAAACACCTAGATCAACGGCCTCTAGGTAACAAGCCATTCTAGCACTATAATATGGGAAGTTAGTGCCGTCGAAGTGTGGTGGCCTATGGGTATCCATCCCTTCCTCTAAAAAGCGTCGGCTCTTTTTAGCGGTGAAGCTAAAGCGTTTCAAATGAGCCAAATCGGGCTTTGATACCACTTGTAGGAAACGGGTGACGCCTAAGAGGGGGGGTGAATTAGGACTTCTAAAACTTTTACTAAACTAGGCCACAATTAAATCCCTAGAGCAAAACCTATGCAAATAATCAAAACTAGAATGTGCAAACTCGGTTTTGTCTAAGTGTTGCTATCTCTACCGCAAAGGCTAAGTTTCAATCTACACTAAATAAGTATGACAATAAGATTGAAACTTAAATGCTTAATATAAATGCGGAATGTAAAGAGCTAAGTAGAGAAGCAAACTCTCGTGGATGACGCCGGTATTTTTACCGAGGTATCCGGAACCACGCAAGGTTCCGACTAATCCTCGTTGGTGCCCCTACGCAAAGGGAAGCCCATGCGAGGGCCAAGCACCACGGTCGAGTAACTCCGTAGAGAGCCACGGGCCTTCTCCACGCGCAAGTGGTGCTCCGCTTCCGGCTCCTCTCGGACGCTCCCCGCCGTCTCCACTATCGAGCTTCCGGCCGAAACGCCGCGGGCCTCGTTCCCTCCGGTACACGGTGGCGGCCGTGACACAAACGCGGTTGTCACGGTCTCGCAAGACTCTCGCCCCACTCGGTACAATTACAATGACTCACACA
Source organism: Zea mays (assembly GCF_902167145.1). Taxonomy (NCBI): domain Eukaryota; kingdom Viridiplantae; phylum Streptophyta; class Magnoliopsida; order Poales; family Poaceae; genus Zea; species Zea mays. The sequence continues at coordinate 151,600,157 of NC_050098.1, forward strand.
AGAGCCGAGGGGTTGTGTGGTTTTACAAAACTCACTCAACTAACTAGGGTTCACCTAGAGCAAGCGCTAAAGCGGTCTAACTAACCTAAGCACTTCGCAAAGCACCTACGCTAATCACCGAGTGATTCTATTAAGCACTTGGGTGTTTGAGCTCTTGGAAATATGCACTATGTGTCTTGGTATGTTGCTTGGGCTCCCACACCTTCAAATGGTTGATTGGATGAAGTATATATAGGCCCCAACTCAACTAGCCGTTGAAAAGCAGGCTGCTACAAGGTGGCACACCGGACAGTCCTGTCAGCCAACGGTGCGCCAACTGTGTGCCAACAGTGCGCCAACGGTGAGCCAACGGTGCGCCAACGGTGCGCCAACAGTGTGCCAACGCTGTGCACCCAACGGCTAGTTCTGACACACCGGACAGTCCTGTCAGCCAACGGTGCGCCAACTGTGTGCCAACAGTGCGCCAACGGTGAGCCAACGGTGCGCCAACAGTGCGCCAACGTTGTGCAGCCAACGGCTAGTTCTGACACACCGGACAGTCCGGTGCACCAACTGTGTGCCAACGGTGAGCCAACTGTGTGCCACCGGTGTGCAGCCAACGGCTAGTTCTGAGCTAGCCGTTACGTGCACCGGACAGTGAATAGTGCATGTCCGGTGCACACCGGACAGTCCGGTGCCTCCTCTCAGAAAACTCTGTTGGCTGTCCTGTGCGCCAACTGTGTGCCACCGGTGAGCCAACTGTGTGCCACCGGTGCGCCAACTGTGCGCCACCGGTGAGCCAACTGTGTGCCACCTGTGCGCCAACTGTGTGCCACCGGTGAGCCAACTGTGTGCCACCGGTGCGCCAGCTGACAGCCCATCTTCTAGGTCTTCGCTGATTTCTTCGGGCTTCTTTTGTTCTTGAGTATTGGACTCCTATGCATCTTTTTATGTCTTCTTTTGAGGTGTTGCATCCTCATTGCCTTGGTCCAATTCTCTTCGCATCCTATGAACTATAATTATAAACACTAGCAAACATATTAGTCCACAAGTTGTGTTAATCATCAAACACCAAAACTCAATTAGCCAAATGGCCCGGGGTCCATTTTCCTTACAATCATATCATATTAAACATTGCTCATGAGGTTGTGATAGAAAATTTAAAATCCCAACAACCTCACTCATGCACATGTATTCAAATTGATACTATATTACCATGTGCTGATGCTTGTTGTCCGTCGACAAGCAAATCTTCTTTTGAGCTAGAATTTGCAGGAACAAATGATGATACATATCAAAAGCTCAAAGAAGAAAATGAGAGGCTAAAGATGAGCCTGACACAACTAAAAGGGAAATGCATTGCCCAACCTTCTCAAGATAACCGTAATTACATGGTGAAGAAGCTTGAGACGGGAAAAACCGCGGCATGCACTACATCCCTTGAAGAAAATGTCAAGGATTTGAGGATTGCCATGAGGAGGAAACAAAAGATGAAATTCAACACCTCCTCCAAAAGCCTCAACCACGCCTCCACAAAAGGTAACATCCAAGGTAATGATCAAGCCACACTTCACATTAAGAGGTGTAGTGAATGCTTTGAAGTGGGGCACTTGATTAGGTCATGTCCCTATATTAATGGCTTGATTATTAACAAGGATGATAGACTTTGTTTTAAATGCTCCAAGAAGGGACACTTACTTAGATCTTGTCCCCATTTAAAACAAAGAGGCATAGGGTTAGAAAAGAAAATTTTTACTAACCATGTAGCAGGCAACAAGCAAGGAAAGAAGAAAACTTCAAAACTTGAAAAACGCCTATGCTACACATGCCGAAGAAAGGGACATCAATGCAAGGATTGTCCCATTGGTAACAATTTCACTCCTAGCTTGTCAATAAATTTTCATGTAACTAGGCAACCCAAAATTGCAACTTGTGCTAGAAAGGTAATGAGTTTACCTAGTGCTAACACAAAGGACTTTTGGGTTCCTAGATCTTTGCTTACTAACCTTAACAGACCCATCAAGCGATGGGTACCAAAATATGCTTGACAAGCTTTGTAGGAAAAGGAGATGATATGAACCTTTGGGGTGCTTGAGGGAGTTAATTCAATTCTTATCAACTCAAGCTATCAATCTTCAAATGATCTACATATTCAAGATTGACCCAAGGTTACTTCAGTTTATTGTATTCAAAACTCATATCATCTCGGGAAGATATTAATGTTGTAGGAAATAAAGAATCATCATGTGCGGAATATCAAAGCCTACAACATGGAGGAAAGTCAAGGGATGGTAACATTTATATTCTTAAGTGCAATTATCTTAAATTGTCATGTGTAGTCACATAGAAATAGAAAGCACTTAAGGATGTTTTAAAATTATGTCATCATTCTTTGAAGAAATTCCTCTCATATGGTAGATTGTGTATTTATCAAATTCTATATTATGACAATCTACATGTTTTTAAATTGTTGCAAGTTCACATGGCATGTCTTTACATTAACTATTCTATTATTGCCATGTTCTAGATATAGAGAGATATTTCATGTTCTTAAAAGAATAAGGTGTCATGTAAGAAATTCAAATACTTAGGACACTTATAAAAGGAAAAATTCTCTCTATAGCTAGAAAAGTGAGACTAATATTTTTATCTAAGTAATTTAAGTAGTCTCACTTGTAGAGAATAAGTTTCTCTATGGAAATGTGTATCTCATCATGTCTAGGAAATTCTATCCAATAATTCATGTTGTATCTCTTATTGCTTAATTGGATATGATTCTTTCACATTTATCGCTTTCCAAATCATGATTTAGATTTATTCCTATAATCTCAAAGGATTATTTATGCTTGTTTTATGAGTTAAAATTGAGCATAACATCATCTATGGATAATCTAGTTCATGCTATGGAGTTTCCATGTTTTGTTAATCTAACTTCTCATTCCTTACCAAAATGATTACAAAAAAAAATGGAAACTAGTGCTTGTGTTGCTACTAACATTTCTCTTGAGTTCAATTATGAAAATCTACAAGAGAGAAAGTACACAAGCCTCATGGGTTGAGCTTCACCCAAAGGAAGAAAGGTAAAAGCAAAGGTATGGGAACTCATCTTCTTAAGTTTGGTTCCCGTCTCAATGGGTGTTTAATCTAAATTATCATATTCTACCCTTGAGAGGAATAGATTCTTTATTGGACCGAAATTAACTAAGTGTGCATTCAAATATCATTTTCTTAATGCTCATGTCCATTAGAATCTATTTAATGCCTTTGCGATATTTATATATATGTTATCATATTGATTTGCTTCCAAGTGATGATTAACTAACTTCAATATGATAAAGTAAAATCTCCAATGATTATTAAAATGCTTAAAAGGTGCTCACTCATTTTTCTCAAATGAAATGCACTCATGTTAAGGATTTTACTTCATGTCTGTGTGACTTGTGGATGATGAATTTTTGTATGCTAATTATCTAAAGTAATCATCTTTCACCATATACTCCCTTGCGCTATTAACATGTCTCTTGAGTATTTTCAATAAGTTTGGAAGGAAAAAGAGACAAATATAAAGGGAGGACACTCAAATGAAAAAGAAAGAACATCAAGGACAACAACACCTACTTGGACAATAAGGTCTTCAATAATCAATGGTGTGGTTGTAAGCATTCTAAATTCTTTTTCATTATGAGATTACAAGGCTTAAGTTGTTTATTGTTGAATTTATGAGCCTTGATCAAAATGTATAATGCTTCTCCCTTTATGTCCTTAAAAGTGAATGCATCGAAATCAATTCTTTCAATTACTTGATGCATATCTTTAAGGGGAGTCCATTCTTATATTGAGACTATTGCTTTATCTTAATAATTTCATATAGTCTCTTGCATGAGAATAATGTTTCTCATATAGTATGCTACTTCACATCAATCCAACTTGTTAAAATAACGTCGCTTTTATCAAGGATTGTTGCTTTCATTTCTAAAGTAGCATGCTTATCGGATTCTCCTATTTTTAAGCTTGATTGAAAGTTTAATGTCCTTGTTGCTCTCTTGATCGCATATTGGTTGATCATTAAACAACTTCGAGTATCACTTATGTTTCTTAGTGCCTCATGTAATTTCAATTTGATCTCAATTGGTAATTTTAATTGACATCTATCTTGATATGCACTAAGGAAAAAGGAGAATTCATGATTCATTTATGCAACTTGTGATCCATTTGATATATGCTAACAATAACTTGAAAAAGATCACTAGTTGTAGAACTCTCTCTTGTGCAAAGTATTTCCATATATTGTCATTGAGTATAGGTCTTAAGCAACTAAGACTAAGGACAAAGCACAATGAAGAGAGCGTCTCTATGAGAAGGTACAAAAGGGTAAAACCACTTCCTTTCATTTAAACTTGTACCTAAATCTTCCTCTTATAAGCATTCTTTGCATCTCTTATATATAAGGAAGAGAAAGCATGTCCTTTGCATTTATCTCTGCTTCATACCTAGTTTAACCTCTTAAAATTTCACTCATGCATTATTGCATCTTTGCTAAAACTAGATGAAGTGGTTCTATTGTCAAAGAGCTTAAAGCTTAACCTTGTAACGAGGATAAGCTACCTTGTTCCAAAGGTGGATGGTCCTTAAGTCTCTTTGAAATCTTTAAAGAAAAAATGCTTAAAATGTTTGCAACATGCTTTCATAAGTGCATAAACTGTCTTGAGCATCACACATATATTATGACACAATGCACTTCACTTTCTCTATGATATAGACTTGTTCTCATTAACCTAATTATGTGCACTTGGCATTTAAGGCCAAAATAAGTATTCCTCTCAAGGCACATATTTAGGGGGAGAAATCTATATTATATAGAACTATGATCATACTTAATTAACATATTTTTTGATCATATCTCTTTCATTTTGGTACAAATGCATATATCCTATTATTCCCGTACCATGACTACGACTAATATGTTTCCAAGTATATTACTATGCTAAGTCGTAGATTGAAAGGGAAATGGAGTCTTCGGCGAAAACAAAGGCTTCCACTCCGTAAATCGTACTTCGCCATCACTCCAAGCAACTCTCTATTCTTTGGGGGAGAAATGAGCATCAAAGAAAAGGACTTCGTCTCTGGAGAAAGTAAGAGCCCAAAGCTAAAAGACCGAACTTCGTCTTTGGTATAATCTTAACTCATTTATTTATGCCCAAAGGGGAAGATAGCACTTCAAGGGCTCTAATGATTCCGTTTTTGGCGATTCATGCCAACAAGGGGGAGAAATGAGCCCAAAGCAAAAGGACCGCACCACCACCAATTTCAAAAACTTAGTGCTTTCCAAAAGTATTTATCAATTGGTATCCTATTGTGTTCAAAAGGAGGAGAAAATTAGTTTTTCAAAAATGTATATCAAAACCCTCTTGAACACTAAGAGGTGGATCTCTTTTAGGGGGAGTTTTGTTAAGTCAAAAGAAAAGCATTTGAAACAGGGGGAGAAAATTTCAAATCTTGAAAATGCTTTACAAACTCTTATTCATTTACCTTTGACTATTTGCAAAAGATCTTTGAAATGGATTTACAAAAAGAATTTGCAAAAACAAAACATGTGGTGCAAACGTGGTCCAAAATGCTAAATAAAGAAAGAACCATTCATGCATATCTTATGAAATCAATATTGGTTTAAATTCCAAGCAATCTTTGCACTTACCGTAGGCAAACTAGTTCAATTATGCTCTTATATTTTTGCTTTGGTTTGTGTTGGCATCAATCACCAAAAAGGGGGAGATTGAAAGGGAAATAGGCTTTAAACCTTTTCCTAAATGATTTTGGTGATTGAATGTCCAACACAAACAATTGGACTAATTAGTTTGCTCTAGATTATATGTTCTACAGGTGCCAAAGATTCAACATAAAACCAATAAAAAGAACAAGACAAGAGTCAAAAGAAAGGAGCAAAAAGAAACCGAAGTGCTCCCTGGTCGGGCGCACCGGACTGTCCGGTGTGCCACCGGACAGTGTCCGGTGCACCACCGGACAGTGTCCGGTGCACCAGGGAAGATTGCCTTCAAACTCTTCGCCTTCGGGTTTCTCAGGGGCAGCCCACTATAATTCACCGGACTGTCCGGTGTACACCGGACAGTGTCCGGTGCTCCAACGGAACGCGACCTCAGGAACTCGGCAGCCTCGGGATTTCATGAAGACTGCTCCGCTAAAATTCACCGGACTGTCCGGTGTGCACCGGACTGTCCGGTGTGCCAGCGGAGCAACGGTCATCTGCGCGCAACTGTCGACTCTGCAAAGTGTACAGTTGAATTCAGAGTGTCAGAGCAGAAGTCAGAGGGGCACCGGACTGTCCGGTGCTGCACCGGACTGTCCGGTGCCACATGAGGACAAAGCCTCCAACGGTCGACCAGCTCCAATCTCAACGGATAGGATGACGTGGCTGGCACACCGGACATGTCCGGTGTGCACCGGACTGTCCGGTGCGCCCATCGCCAGCAGCTTCTCCAACGGCTACAAAATTGGATGGTGGCTATAAATACCACCCCAACCGGCCACTTCAAAGTGAGGGAGTCCAAGCAACATTCCAAGTCATCTAGTTGACATACTCAAGCCCTCCCAACCACATATATTCATTGATCCATCCTATACACAAGATTTAGTCCACTACAACCAACACAAGTGCCACAAAAGAGAGAGCAAGCAATTGAGAGCTCCTTCATTGAGTTTAGCCCTAGCGCTTGTGAGATTCATTGAGAGATAGTGTGAGCTACATCTTTGTGTTCATTTGCGCGTGGAGTTTTGACTCCCATTCAAACTTCCTCCAAAGTGTTGGAGGCTTGTAAAAGCTAGCAAGAGACACCAAAGATTGTGGTGGTCCTTGTGGGATCGAGAGTGATCCTTGAGAAGAAGAAGAGCTTGCCGATCCTTGTGTGATCGGGAGAGAGGGAAAGGGTTGAAAAAGACCCGTCCTTAAGTGGACTCCTCAACGGGGACTAGGCCTTCGAGGGCCGAACCTCGGTAAAACAAATCACCCGTGTTCATTGTGCTTTTGCTTGTGATTTGTTTGCTTTCCCTTACTCTAAGTTCTCTTGCATTATTCTTTGCTCATATCATTTGGTGTTGCTTCAAGTTAAAATCTCATTTAAGTAAAGCAACACTCCGCAAGAAAAGAACTTGAGTTAGTGCTCTTTTTCATCTAAGCTTTCTTGCTTTGTTATCATAGAATTATTAGTTGTATTGATTTATCACTTCCGCATTATTTGAAAGCTATACTCTTTACTAGCAAGAACTTAGTTTTTATACTCCGATAATTGTTCATCTTGTTCTAACCACTAATCAAAGGATCTAGTTGGGGGATAAAGTTTTAATTTTCAGGTTTCGCCTATCCACCCCCCCCTCTAGGCGACTTTCAGTCTCCCCTCCATCGGGAGTCTTCTCGGCCACCACTTTCCTGCAAGAAACTTTACAATCCTCATTGGCCTTTTTAGCATTGCCGATGATTGTTTCCTTGCCTTTGCCTTTATCGGCTGTATTTGGCCGAACCAGGACTTTGTTGCCCTCGAAGTCAATAATGTTCATCGGAAAGGGCTCTGTATCCACCTGCATTTCCTGAAATTTCAATTCCTTCGTTAATGGCTGATTGAATCTGTCGCCGAAATACATTACAATCATTAGTGGCATGAGAAAATGAGTTATGCCACTTGCAGTACGCACGACGTTTTAGCTCGTCGACGGATGGAACAGTGTGATTTATTTTAATATTGCCATTTTTAAGTAACTCATCAAATATTTTATCACATTTACCAACATTAAATGTAAACTTTACCTCCTCTTGCCGTTTCTTTTGAACCGGCTGTAAGGAAGCACAAGCCGAAGATTTGGCCTGCTTTGGCCAAACCATTTCAGCAGCGTATACTTCTGCTGATTCGTCATCTGAGCTACTTTGGTCGCATTCTACTATGTGTACGTTGTGACGCATTGTTTTAGCAGTTTCTTTGCTCCGGCTTTCGCAAGCCAAAGCTCTCTGGTGTAACTGTGCTAGTGTAAAAAATTGGATGCCTTCTAATCTTTCTTTTAAATAATATCGCAGACCATTAAAGGCTAATCCTACTAGTTGTTTCTCTGCTAAATGAATTTGAAAGCATCGATTTCTTGTATCTCGGAATCTCCGGATGTAATCATTAACCGATTCATCTTTTGTCTGTCGCAACGACACTAAATCTACCAAATCCAACTCATAGTCACCGGAGAAAAAATGATCATGAAATTTTTGTTCTAGATCCCCCCCATGATGAAATGGAATTAGGAGGTAAAGTGGCATACCATGCAAACGCGGTTCCTGTTAGCGATAATGAAAATAAACGTACGCGAAATGCCTCTGTGTCGGCCAATTCTCCCAATTGTGCTAAGAACTGGCCTATATGTTCGCGTGTGTTTTTCACTTGATCACCCGAAAATTTTGCGAATTCGGGTATCCTGGTTCCCTGTGGGTATGGGTGGTGATCAAATCAGCTGTCATAAGGTTTCCGATATGATTGCCCCCCAGGGACCATGCTTACTCCGAGCTTATCTCGGAACGCCCCGGCTATTTCTTCCCTTACTATATCAATGGCAGCCGGTGCGAGACCACCGGCTCTCTGGTCAAACATAGGTGGGGTTGGCTGGATATTAGCATGTTGTCTTTCCCCCCATTGGTTTGAGTTACGTGGTGCATTTTCATTTGCCCTATATGGGTCATAGGTTTGATCGTTTCTTTCCAGCCTCCTGGGTGGGGCTGGAAAGCTTTCCTGGGCTCTGGATCTTGAATTAATGGGTTGATGCATTGTATAGTGCGATGGGAAGTGCTGCTGGGACGGGTGAGGATTTCGGTAACAATCCTCCTCAAAAAGGTCATGTGCGGACTGTCCGGACATTGGCCCGGCACATCCGTGATTATGTGCGGACTGTTCGTTGTTGTACGCGGACGGTCCGACTGGGTAGTTTAGATTCTGTGTCGTGTGTGGTGGTTCGGGCGCATATCTAGGTAACTCATTAAAAATCGGCCCGACTGTTGTTGGTCCGGACGGTCCGCGCTCACGTGCGGACGGTCCAGGCATGTGCAGATCGGCTGATTTGCTGCCGATTTGCGGTTGCTCAGGGTATGTGCCCATCGGCATCCCATAAAGGGGTTGTGACTGGTCGTGACAACCTGTAGCCGATGTGTTACGCGTGTTACCTCCTAACTCAACCTCGTGCAAAGGAAAATTTGTGATACTAGATTTATCAAATGCACGTACTAGTCTCTTAAGATCGCTTTGCATACCCCCTATGATGTTCTGCATTTGTTCACGCTGATCTTCTACATAATTTCTAAGAGATTGCAGATCGTTGGTATTACTTACATTGAGGATATCTGGCGTGGGTTGGAGAAAAGCCGGATCCGTTGCCCGATGTCGGACGACCTTGTTGTTCCTGTCCACTTTGAAGTTGGCCAAGAACTTTGCTTTCGCCTCCTGGATCATCCGCTCCTTGTGCTCCTCGAACTGGAGCTGCTCGTCAGCCGGCAAGGTTTCCCAAGTCGGCTTTATGATGTTGCTTGGAGAAATATCAGAGCTATCCCTTGAACCGGCCATTGAGGGCCGATTTGATGAGCTTAGATATGTATGTCCCCAGCGGAGTCGCCAAAAAGTATGTTGACGCCTTTTCGGAGCGTCAAATACTCAAGAAGAACCGGCAGCGGTGCTCTCTGGTCAGGCACGGACGGTACGCGGCCTGGGGCCGGACTGTCCGCGACCTGGCGCAGGGGCTAGGGTTTCCTGCCTGACGGCCGGACGGTCCGCGCGTGCGCAGGGGCGGCGGAAGATCGTCGGCGGCGCCTGGATCTCGCTCCCGGGAGGGACCCCGTCGGGAAGGAGAGATCCTAGGGATTGTCTAGGCTCGGGCCGGCCGACCTAGACTCCTCTAATCGGCGTAGAGTCGAAGAGAGCCGAAGAATTTGGGGATCGAGAGGCTAAACTAGAACTAGACTAGAACTACTTCTACTTGTACTGGAAATAAATGCGAATAGAAGTTGTATTGATTCGGTTGATAGTTTAAAATCGGCCGTAGACCTCTCTATTTATAGAGGAGGGGGGCTGAACTCTTTACACAACTGATTCCAAGCTAATTCCGCGAATATAGCTAATAACCGTAGCACAAAACTCGGAACCCTAATATGTTCGGCGCACGCGCGGACCGTCCGGCCCACAGGCGCGGACTGTCCGGACCGCGGACCGTCCGGCCTTAGGGCCGAACCGTCCGCCAGCTCTTTTTTGGTTCAAACACACACGTTCTAAACGCAGCTTACCCATCGCACAAGAATCGCATCGCATATCCAATAGCAGTGACTATTACTTCCCCCACATTTACTTAAGCAGTCCTCCAACTAAAAGAAAGGAACAAAAAGACAGACGACCCTCACAAGCAAACCCGTCGCCTTGCCCCCATCTCACATAGTACATGCTTCGGCATCAAAGTGGTAGGTTTGCATGTGGTGGCGCCATGTTCGTTCGGACCCTCTGGCTCATGCCATCATCTGGGGTGTTTTGCGGGCCAAGCAACCTTTAAGCATACTATTTTCTTTTCTCTCTCTCTTTTTCCCTTTTTTTCGAACGAACTTGTTTTTTAATCGTAACCTAGCAAATAAAATCTTATATATTGAAACAAACAAAGGGGGGAAATTGCCTTTACAATACTACAACTACAAGCAGGTTTGCGGGATCCGCAATCCCACTGGCACTGGCAGGTGCGAAGCAAATACGGCTTCCCAAACGCAGGCCCACAATGCAGGGACTCGTAGCGCAACAGCTAGACGCCGCAGCTTCCTCCCCGGGCCCCGGCCTCCCTCCCTGGCTGCGATCCGTGATCGATAGCAATGGGAAAGGAACTGCCTCTGCCTTGCCTCTATAAATACGCCGCCCGTCGCAGAACCGAAACCGCAGCCGTGACGGATCCAGCCGAACCCCCTCGCAGTCGCAGCCCCCTCACGCCACGCGACATGGGCAAGATCAGGATGCCCGTGCCGTCCCTGTTCCGCCGCCGCTCCTCCAAGCCGCCGCCGCCGCAGCCGCAGCAGCAGGCGCCTGCCGCGGGCGACGGCGACGGCAGCGGGTCCCCGGAGCGGGCGACGGCGGAGGAGGAGATGGCGCGCGTGTTCCGCAAGTTCGACGCGAACGGCGACGGGCGGATCTCGCGGTCGGAGCTGGCGGCGCTGTTCGAGAGCCTGGGCCACGGCGCGTCGGACGACGAGGTGGCGCGCATGATGGCCGAGGCGGACGCGGACGGCGACGGCTTCATCAGCCTGCCCGAGTTCGCGGCCCTCAACGCCACGGTGGCCGGCGACGCGGCCGCCGTCGAGGAGGACCTGCGCCACGCCTTCCGCGTCTTCGACGCCGACGGCAGCGGCGCCATCTCCGCCGCCGAGCTCGCGCGCGTCCTCCGCAGCCTCGGCGAGCCCGCCTCCGTCGCGCAGTGCCGCCGCATGATCGAGGGCGTCGACCAGAACGGCGACGGCCTCATCTCCTTCGACGAGTTCAAGGTCATGATGGCCAGGGGAGGAGCATGCTTCGCAAAGATCGCCTAGGTAATTAGAGGTTCCCTCCCCAGCCCTTTCGAATCCCTGCTGCTCCACCCATCCCCCCCCCCCCCCCCCCCCCCCCCCCCCCTCCGTTCACAGCAGCCGAGCGTATGGCGTCGTGTGCGGTCTTAAGTAAAGTGTATATAGAAGCCAAGATCATCATGGAGAAGCACTAGCGCTAGATTCTTCTCTCTACTAATAATTGGGAACCACGGCGGATATTGCTTTTTGCAAGATTGGAGCCTGGATGAAAGCAGTGGTTCAGAGCTAACTTCTGTTCTAGAGATGCGGATGCTTGACTATGTGAATGAAAGAGTAGACGATTCGAACCTACTCCTATGTGGATCTCTAATTCGTGTGTTTCCACCTCTCGGAATATGTGAATGTTTTTTGCATGTTTGTTTGGTATTTGTTAGATCCAATGTAAATCTGGTAATCTCAGCGCGGTGGAATCCGTAGGCTGTTAATTTAGCTCGATGCAGATAAAAGCTGTAGTGATCTTTTGTTGAACTTGTGGAGGATTTTTTTTTCTTAAGATCTCAAACATGGAACAGGAATATTCTTGCGAAGGTGGGGAGGAGCTTGAGGAATTGTCCTGATTGCGTACCTATCAATCATTGGCATCATCAGGGCGCGATGGGAGCTCGAATCTCTTCATTAGTTTATATCTACTGGTTGGAATTGGAAGCAGAACATGCGGAGGCCTTGGGTTGCATCTGTCTGCTCCAGTATACTAGTAGAAGATACGTACGTACACCTGTCATAGGAAATCCTGTCACAGGTTGCGTAGTATTACTACTAAATAGTTGTATGTTTTGGTAGGGATACTTAATTCTAGTCCTTAGAGAACTGTTTAGCGCGGCTCATGGGATGGATGACAGACAGAAACAGCTGATGACTAGCGTTGGCTGCTTGGCTCCAATCCAAGGAAGCGTGCGTCAGCCACTCACATGTGTGCTCGTGGTTTACGCGGTGAGTATCTGTGCTGTGCCACCTGGATCCAATTTGGCACCGTGCATTGCATCCGATTCCGAACCAACTCTCGTCAAGTTCGGCATCATCAATTCATCATCATCTCTACGAACAAATATGTGGCTCGCGTGCCTCCGAGTTGCGGTGTGTTGACGCTTGACGGGTACCATCCGCATCGTTGTTGACGATGCCAGTTGGGCCAACAACGGAAGGGCTGATGCGCAGCCTGCCGCTGAGCCCAGCCCAAATGTACAACACGGACCGGGGGAATGGACAGAGATGGGCTGCAATTAGAGGTGATAATGGATCACGATTCACAAATTGTTTGAGCTATTAACTAGTTTTAGTTTAAAAATAAATAGAAATCTTAGCTCATACATCACTCCACCAAAACATCAGTGCTATAAGACTAGCTCATACATCACTCGTGCTATAAGACTAGCTCCACCAAGGAGCTCTAAAGGGTCCTGTACCCTAAATTTAGAGGACGAGGTCCTCTACTCCCTCCAACAGTGTAGTCTAAACGGTCCTCTAAATTTAGAGGACGTTGTTGGATCCTCTATATATAAAGTTTCTATAAACGGTTCTCTATTTATTTGAATACTTTAAACAATCGGTTTAGTAAAACTAAAATATGTACAATACATTTGGTAGTATGACAAATACGTATGTATAAAAATTAAAAATTAAAAAATGTCTTTGATATAGGTATTTACATATAGAGGACGTTATTTAGAGGGCATTGTTGGAGAGAAAATAGATATAGGAGATAGAATCTTTTAGAAAAGACTGTAAAAAACGGATATAGATGATGTATACAGAGGATGTTGCTGGAGATAGTGTAAGAACCTTACCTTGTGTACTGCTCGTTTTCAAAGCACCGCGGGCACGGCAAGGAAATAATAGAAAAAGGCACCTGCTCTGCTCGGACGGAGAAGCGGATTCCGCAGCAAACGACAACTCCCCTGCGCCTGCAAAAGGGAAAAGAAAAGGTCAAAGTGAAGAAGATAGAAACCATTTACTGGATCGCTTTCATAAAGATATAAGATTTAAGCCCCGTTTGTATAGTTGGAATTGAATTTCATTCTAATAATAGTAATTTAGACATATATCAATTAAGCTAATTCAGTTTTATGCAAAATATATTTGTATACTATTATTAGCAAGATGTCGTAGATATTTATGTGCTACATTTTTACTATAGTGGAGTGAGACGAAGAGTGTCATGTAAGTTATAGATTAGAAACCAATTCTACTAATGCATAAAATCATTTCTCACCCTCCACCCCATAAATTTGAGATAGACTTATATCTCAACTTTGGAAAGTGGTGGAATGTGAAATTCCAAACTAAATAAGTTATTTTATTGAGTGAATTTTAATTCCTCTAAAATGAAGGAATCCCAAATGCCCCATTAGGGAAATAAACCGCCCCTTTTTAGCCCACTTGTGCATGTGTAGGCTTACTACTTGTGTACTTTTTACTAGTTCTCGTCGACCAATAATCTAAGTATCCAGTATACGACGACGTCTTTGCAGTTTGCCAAATCTACACCGGACTGGTTTGGTTTAAACTGTAAAATCGGGCTTTTCGTGCTCGATTTGTTTGCACTCCTCGTCTCATGTGCTGGATTGTATTTGACTTGTCAATTACTACCACGCTCGATTCGTACGTCTTTCTCGCAGTCTGTGGCTCTGTGCGGTCGTCGTCTATACGTTGGCATGTCGGCAAGGCATCTGCTTCGAGTAGTTAGTTATATTGGCATGGAGCCGCATGTCCTTGGGTGCAGTTTGGTTCAAAAAATGTAACGCAAATGATAATAGTAATGGTTTTGGCTTGATTACTGGCGATAACAAATTTGAATAAGTTGGTATCAAATTGTACTGTGGTATCTGATTACGGTTGAACTTAAGCAAACATGATTTAATGTTATCCGTTACCCATTATATTATAAATATATGAACCAAACCGCACCTTGATTCACTGGGCCAGCCACACCGCCATAGGCATTAGGCATACCGCATGTGACCTCTGCTCTGCTCTGCTCTGCGACGTAGCACAAGGGAACAAGAAACAGGTCGCGAGTCACGAGGCTGTCATTGTCTCGTCTCGTCTCGTCTGCATGGAAACGGAACTGCCTCAAAAGGCTGCAATGCATGGAAACCGGCGAGAAGGTTCACGCACGCCACGGTCAGCCTCAACCTCGGGAGTTCCCCTAAACTAAACGAAAAAAAAGAGGGCATGGACCAATGCACGGATCAGCACCACCAGCAGCAGCAGAAGATATTCCCTTTGGTCAAATACTGCAGAGGCTCCTAGTACGAACGAGCGCTCTCTGCTTTTGCTTTCACCCCAACCCGACTACTCCCTGCATGTGTAATGTGTCCAGTGTTCCAACTTCCAAGGACGTGCCAGTGCTGCTGCCAGACTTTATAATAATAATTAAAAATTACTAGCATCCATATCATATGGTTGGGCAATTGTATGATAGCAGCAGTATTAACCAGCAGCACGGCCGGATTGTCATTAACGGGAAAGCTGAGTGGATTCGGAGCGGGGGGTACCCGTGAAAATGTAACCATGCTCGCATCGCATCGCATGCCGGCAGCGCAAGAGGTATGGACGATGCCTACTGAGATTTGTGCAATTCCCCTCTGGAGGTATAGGTATGCAACGCAATGCAACTGGTGTGCAATTTCCCCTGTCCCAGACGCAAATTCCTAGTTGTACTTACTAGTCGTGCGTCAAAATAAAAAAAAATAAAAACGAAAAAAGAGATGACTTCTTTTTCCTAGCCTCGGGGGACTGGGTCCTCCCAAGAAATTGCAAGGCTGACTTCCTTCCACCGGTGGATCTTTTGGATGCTGAGAGTTGCTGCGCAGTTTCACCGAACCTGACTCCGCAGACTTGCTTGCAGCTCCAAGCTAGTATGGTTCTGATCATTGAGACAGTCAATCGGACTTACCTCTATTCTGAATGGAGACAGATTTAAGTTCATACCGAAAGGAAGGCTGGTTAAAGTTGGCAACCACACAAAGAATGGTGATTGACTGCAAAGGAGGAACAAGTGCACAATACAGAAAGAGCAAGTATGCGAATAAAAGTGTACGTAATACCTAAAGAAAGACAAAGGTATAATAAGATAAGTCGTTTTGTTCTAACGAGGAATGAAGGCGCAATGGAGCGTATGTTCGAATTTAGGATAGAGTGTCATACCATTAAGAGGGAGGTCTAATTAGACAACGCGATCATCTAGCTAGCTGAAAACTTGGTGTTGGAATGTCATGCGTTGCATATTAAGCGGGACGCGAGAAAGCAAGTGGAAAGATTTATTTAAAATACTTTTTTTAAAAGAAACGCTAACTAGGCTCTAACATGTTTGGCAAAATATTTATTTAAGAGCTAGCTCGCTTCAAAATATTCTCGGTGCGAACTTTGACGGACATGTCCGGTAAGGAATAAGACACGACATGGAATACGAGCGTGGCTAAGGTTTAGTATACAGTTCTTCAGCCATATCAGCATGGTGTTCAGTGTGCACCGAACGAACGGAACGGGTGGCATCGGAATGAGTCTGGCGTGAGGCACCGACTGTTGTCCCAGTGTAGCTCACCGAACGTGTTTGATGTGGCAGTGGATACCACAGTGGACATGAAACTGAAAAGGCCTGTAAATTTGCGTAGCTAAACGTTTCTGGGTGACTTGTTTGTCGGACGTCTGACAAGGTTAGTTTTTTTATGGACAACGCATATTTTTTTTATGGACAACACATGTTTTTTTTATATGGACAGCACATATCTTGTTTCTATTTTTAATGAACAAAAAAAGAATATTCATATTATTGTTGCGATTGCTTCAAGCGCAAGAAGAAAGGCACTGTTAGGATTTATGGGATTGGCTCAGTTAAGAAATTCTAATAAATCCCAGGAAAATCTCAAAAGCCCATACAAGTGGATGGCTAGGGAATTGGTGGAACCAATAGCACCATATTGCTAGTTCTAGTGGAGTAGAGCTAGCTTAAATATGTAAGCCACACTCACTCACCAAGTCATGGATGAGAGGAGAGAGTGTGGAGAGCCACACGCGCGCTAGCTCGCCTCGCCTGGGCGGGGCGAAGGGCGCACGACATGCGCGTGAATGGTCCACCGAAATCCGGCCCCTCGCCTTATCCTAACCGATCGCTATAAAATCTCAACTGATCGCGAGATTTTTGTGGGCGGATAAGATCGGGGGTCGCGGACTCGGCCCTATAAAAGGAGCCCGGCTGCCAGCCTCCAAATCATCCCAGTTCGCTTTCGCCTCTCTTCACAGCTGAGCCGCCTTCCAGTTCTCTTCATCCCGACCGCAGAGGTGCATCTGCGAGACGGGTCATTTTGCAACACAGTGATCGCTAGCAATGAGGAAGACAAAGGGTATGGTAATCTACTTTTCATCTTCCCAGTATTTCAATCACCTAGTTGGTGGCTTGATACTGGTGCTAATGTTCATGTGTGTTCTAACATTAACTTGTTCTCTTCTTATCAGGGTGCCCGGGATTCTTTCGTCCTAATGGGGAATGGGTCACATGCTTCTGTTCATGGCACTGGCACGGTGGATCTGAAGTTTACTTCGAGAAAGATCGTGCAGCTGAAGAATGTGCATCATGTCCCTTCTATACACAAGAATCTCGTTAGCGGAACCCTTCTGTGTAGAGATGGGTTCAAGGTAGTTTTGGAGTCCAATAAATTAGTTGTGTCTAAGTCTTGACAATTTATTGGTAAAGGCTATGACTGCGGAGGCTTGTTCCGCTTTTCTCTGTTAGATTTTAATAATAAGTCTGTGAACCATATTTGCGCTAATGTTGATGATCTTCCAAGTATTTGGCATTCTCGTTTGTGTCATATTAATTTTGGCTCTATGTCTCGGCTTGCAACCATGAGTTTAATTCCGAATATCACCATAGTCAAAGGTTCTAAGTGCCATAGTTATGTGCAGTCGAAGCAACCTCGAAAGCCTCACAAGGCTGCTGAGGAGAGACACCTGGCACCTCTAGAACTCATACATTCTGATCTCTATGAGATGAATGGTGTGTTGACAAAGGGTGGTAAGAGATACTTCATGACATTGATTGATGATGCGTCTAGATTTTGCTATGTATACTTGCTAAAAACTAAAGATGAGGCTTTAGACTACTTTAAAATCTATAAGGCTGAAGTTGAAAAGCAACTAGAGAGAAAGATCAAACGTCTTAGATCAGATCGTGGTGGCGAGTTCTTTCCCAAAGTCTTTGACGATTTCTGTGCAGAACATGACATTATTCATGAGAGGACTCCTCCCTACTCACCCGAGTCAAACGGGATTGGTGAAAGGAAAAACCGTACGTTGACTGACCTGGTGAATGCCATGTTAGACACTTGTGGTTTATCTAAGGCATGGTGGGGGGAGGTAGTCCTGACTTCATGTCATGTTCTGAATAGAATTCCTATGGGCAAAGAAGAGAAAACCCCTTATGAGAAGTGGGTTGGGACAAAACCATCACTTTCATACTTGCGCACTTAGGGGTGCATGGCGAAAGTCAATGTACCAATTAATAAAAAGCGCAAGCTTGGTCTAAGGACAGTGGATTGTGTCTTTCTTGGATATGCTTCGTGTAGCATAGCATATAGATTTTTAGTAGTTAAATTTGAAGTTCCTGATGTATACGTTGATACTTTTATGGAATCACGTGATGCTACTTTCTTTGAACATATATTTCCAATGAAAGACATTCATAGCAATTCTAGATACTCTTCTGAGATAACTCCTGAACATAGTACACCTATTGAGAGTTTTGAATAGCCACATGAAATTGTCCTAGAGGAGGATGACAATGATGCTCCTAAAAGGAGCAAGAGACAAAGGGTTGAAAAATCCTTTGGTGATGATTTCATTGTGTACCTTGTGGACGATACTCCTACTACCATTGCAGAAGCATTTGCATCTCCAGATGCAGATGATTGGAAAGAAGCAGTTCATAATGAGATGGACTCCATTCTTTCAAATGGTACGTGGGAAGTCACTAATCGACCCTATGGATGCAAACCTGTGGGTTGTAAGTGGGTGTTTAAAAAGAAGCTCAAGCCTGATGGTACAATTGAAAAGTACAAGGCTAGGCTTGTGGCTAAAGGCTATACTCAGAAAGAAGGAGAAGACTTCTTTGATACTTACTCACCCGTTGCTAGAATGACCACTATTCGAGTACTACTTTCTTTGGCTGCCTCGTATGGTCTCCTTGTTCATCAGATGGATGTAAAGACAGCTTTTCTTAATGGAGAGCTGGACGAGGAAATCTATATGGAACAGCCTGATGGATTTGTAGTAAAGGGTCAAGAAAGCAAGGTGTGCAAGTTATTGAAATCTCTGTATGGTCTGAAGCAAGCACCAAAGCAGTGGCATGAGAAGTTTGACACGACTCTAACATCTGCAGGCTTTGCCATTAATGAGGCAGACAAGTGTGTATATTATCGCTGTGGTGGGGGCGAAGGAGTTATATTGTGCTTATATGTTGATGATATATTGATATTTGGCACAAACATTGATGTGATCAATGAAGTCAAGTCTTTTCTATCAAAGAGTTTTGATATGAAAGATCTGGGAGAAGCTGATGTGATTCTAAACATCAAGCTGATTAAGGCAGATGGTGGGATTACTCTCTCGCAATCTCACTATGTTGAAAAGGTTTTGAAGCGATTTGGCTTCTCTGAGTGCAAACCTTCTCCAACACCTTATGATCCCAGTGT
Organism: Zea mays; assembly: GCF_902167145.1. Taxonomy (NCBI): domain Eukaryota; kingdom Viridiplantae; phylum Streptophyta; class Magnoliopsida; order Poales; family Poaceae; genus Zea; species Zea mays. The sequence continues at coordinate 151,619,450 of NC_050098.1, forward strand.
GACACTGCGAAAGAACAAGAGAATTGGTTTAGACCAATTGAGATACTCTCAGATTGTCGGTTCACTCATGTATCTTGCTGGTGCAACAAGGCCCGATATCTCGTTTGCTGTGAGCAAATTGAGCAGGTTCATGTCAAACCCCGGGACTGATCATTGGCATGCACTTGAGCGGGTTATGCGCTACCTGCAAGGTAAAATGAGTTATGGAATTCACTATTCTGGTCAGCATGCAGTACTTGAAGGATATAGTGATTCGAACTGGATATCTGATGCAGACGAGCTTTATGCCACCAGTGGTTATGTCTTTACTATTGGTGGAGGTGCGGTATCATGGAGGTTATGCAAGCAGACCATTTTGATGAGGTCAACCATGGAAGCCGAGCTAGCTGCACTTGACACAGCAACCGTTGAGGCAGAATGGTTGCGTGAACTCTTGATGGACTTGCCGGTGGTTGAGAAACCAATACCAGCTATCCTTATGAACTGTGACAATCAGACAGTGATTGCTAAAGTGACGAGTTCTAAGGATAATGGAAAGTCATCAAGACATGTCAAAAGACGATTGAAGTCTATCAGAAAGTTAAGAAACTCCGGAGTTATAAGTGTGACTTATATTTCAACAGATAAAAATCTGGCAGATCCTTTTACCAAGGGACTACCACATAATGTGATATAAATCGCATCCAGAGAGATGGGTATGAGACCCGAATAAAGTTGCCATGGTGGAAACCCAGTCTATGTGATCGGAGATCCCGTGAATTAGGTCCTGGGAAGAACAAGCCATTGGTGAACTGAGGAGAGTAACCTTTGACCCTCTCTAAGTAAAGATGCAATACTCTCAAATGCTGTAAGGCAGGTTGGCTTTGTGCCTTAATGTGTTCTGTTGGCTTGTATTAGCGAAGATGTTGTCCTGCAGAACATTCTTTGAAAGAACACACATATATGAGTTAGACTGTCTAACGTCGCAGTCTATGAGATTTGGGTGATCTCTAGTAAACTCATGAAGAGACCTTGGAGTACGACGTATATGCTCCACCTGAGAAGGGGACTACTGGTAGCCAAGTACTGGTCATGACTTCAAGTGAAACCCATTCACGCAAAACTTACAATTCAAGGCATAGTCCATTGTCCAAGTTGTGGGTTGGTGTAGCTTGGAGTTCTAGGCGGAAGTTCAACTTAACAGTCTCTGCTGAAAAACTAGTATATTAAACAGTAGTGAACAGTGGCGAAAACTGTAGATGGACATTTGAGATCTGGTGGGGGATTGTTAGGATTTATGGGCCTGGCCCAGTTAATAAATTCTAATAAATCCCAGGAAAATCTCAAAAGCCCATACAAGTGGATGGCTATGGAATTGGTGGAACCAATAGCACCATATTGCTAGTTCTAGTGGAGTAGAGCTAGCTTAAATATAGAAGTCACACTCACTCACCAAGTCATGGATGAGAGGAGAGAGTGTGGAGAGCCACACGCGCGCGCGCGCTCGCTGGTCTGGCCTAGCCTGGGCGGGGCGAGGCGAAGGGCGCGGGCGCACGACATGCGCGTGAATGGTCCGCCGAAATCCGGCCCCGCAAAATCTCAACTGACCGCGGGATTTTTGTGGGCGGATAAGATCGGGGGTCACGGACTCGGCCCTATAAAAGGAGCCCGGCAGCCAGCCTTCAAATCATACCAGTTCGCTTTCGCCTCTCTTCACAGCTGAGTCGCCTTCCAGTTCTCTTCATCCCGAACGCAGAGGTGCATCTGCGATTAGGAGAGCAGGTCTCTAGAACCCTTCGCCTTCTAGATCTTGCATCAGGAGAGGCCGAATAAGGTTTTTGGGAAGCGTCTTCACGCGACTGCTCGTGATCTTCTGACCTCGTCGACTCTGCTGATTTCGCTACTTCGCCGTCGTCGACCCTGCTGATTCCGGCGCGCGCTATCTATCAGTATGTCTAATCAGTTCGCATCATCTAATTTGACTTTTTACTTCAGTGCTTGTGATTTTGTCATGATTTATATTCGGAATTTAATCTAGAATTTGTTTAATTATTCAACAGGCACTAACTAATCCTGTATTAGAAAAAGGCTGCACTCTAATGCACCGCACCCTTTTGGAGGGTAGCAATGGCTTACTGCAACTCGTGAGGCCGAAACTTGCCTTGCACTTTCTCTTGTTGGAAAGTGAGGCTGACTCCAGCAGGGTCCTGTAAAAGCTCCTGTACTCTACATATAGAGGTTTGTCAGATCCTCTATCCCTCCAACAAGGGACTCTAAAAGGTCCTCTAAAATTTAGAGGATGACATGCATGCGCTATGTATAGAGGATGTACGGCGGTGCTCTATATAGTGTGCTGATTTCTGTGCACGTGCTGACGAGCGGTAAAAAATAATATAGAATGTCAAATCTAGTAGCACTGTTGATATAAAGGATGAAATTTAGGTGATATTGCTGGAGATGAAGAAGATATAGAGTACAGAATCTTTTAGAGAGTGCTGTAAAGGATTGAGAATATTATTCTAGGGGATAAAATTTAGGGGACGTTGCTGGAGACAGCATGACGGGCACTTTCTTTGAACGACACTGGAAAAGGAATAGGGAATGCTCTTGCTACTGTTTTTTTATATATAAAAAAAAGAAGAAACGGTGGAAAAGGTAAGGTCTGGAAGGAGTAGAGAGCACGCAGTTTCGTCGTTTCATGATAGGGAGAAAACAAACAAAAGACGTCTGCCGGGAATTGGGCGAGAAACGAGAGTGAAATGGCATCCTTCTGATAGGGAGAAAACAAAGGACGAGCTTTTGTTCAGTTCAGGGCTTCTTTTCAGGGGTTGTGCTTGATTCGTTTCAGGAGTTGGTATACGAGTGCTTGAGGAGCAACGGTCAGTCTGAGTCAGGTTCAGCAGCACAGACGCAGGAGAGCACAAACGAACTCGAATCTCCAATCATTCGTATTCGTACATCCAATTCATCCCATACGGCAGATTGAAAGAACGAATTTTGCATGCATGCATGCCGGCCGGTCACTGCACATTACTCTCTCGAACGAATTTTGCAAGCTGCATGCACGGGGCGGGGCGTTCTACTACTAATCGTGCATGGATTAGCAGCAAGCAAACATTTTTTTATAACAATTTGGAGCAAGTAGTCCTACTAGCAAGCAGGTGGGTAGCCTATCATCCTGCGCGCCGAAAAGACACTGTTTTTTTGGGACACAAAAGGCTGGCCTCGTCTTGCTCTCGCGGCCGCAGTAGATTTTAAATGATCCCTTCCCCGGCGCGCATCAGGGCTATGGCGGCGATGCTTGGCGGATCACTAAACTAGAAGGCCCGTGCGTCGGCCGTGCCGGCGCTGGCCATCATCATGCGCGCGAAGTCCTGGAAGCCGACGAAGCCGTCGCCGTCAGCGTCGACGCCGCCGATCATGCGGCGGCAGTCGTCGAGGCTGCACCCGCCGCCGAGGACGGCGTCCAGGACGGCGCGGAGCTCCTCGGCGGTGATGCGGCCGTCGCCGTCCGCGTCGAACACGCGGAACGCCTCCATGAGGTCGCCGTCGGCGTCGGCGTCGGCGTCGCACGGCGGGGGCTGCGCGGCGAGCGCGGCCACGGCGTCGAGCTCGGCGTCGGACGGCTCCGCGTGGCCCAGGCGCCGCAGCACGGCCTCCAGCTCCCGCCGCGGGATCTCCAGCGCCGGCGCCGGCGCCGCCGCCAGCACGGACCGCGGCGTCGTGGTGGCGGAGGAGGAGGAGGAGGAGGAAGAAGAGGACGCGAACGACGGCGCCTCGCCGCGCGACAGCGAGCGCTTCTTCTTCTTCTTCCCGTCCTCGACGATGCCGCCGCCGCCCCGCTTCGGGGACGGCAGGGACAGCTTCCTGGCGAGCGACTGGATGGACAGCTTCATCTCCGTCTCCGTCTCCTGTGGCGCCGCTGCGTGGCGAATGGGACACGGAGGAGACCGGATCCGATCCGAGGGGCTTTGGCTTGGGTGGAGGACAGGAGGAGGGATGGAGAGGACGGGGAGGCGGGAGGTGGGTGATAAAAAGGCGTGCGGTGCGGGCGGGGACGGGCAGCTTCGTGGAAGCTTCGTGGTCGATGTCGTGCAGGCGATTTTTCGGCTTCGTCTCCCTGCCCGCCTGGCCCTGGCTGGCCTATATACTTCTCCGTCCGTCTCCGTCCTAGCCAAGCGACTGTACCTTTTCGTTTCGCGGGGACCGTTTCCTTGCCCCGCTCGAGTGGCCGCCGGCCAGCGGATTGCCTGTGGAGTGGAGGAGGCTGTTGCGCGGCCTGTGGTGCCTGTTCGGCCACCTCTGCGTTCGTCGAGTTGGCAATACGAGGACACGCCAATATGGTGATGCTGATGGTGGTGTTGCCAGAAAATAGCTTGCCGAGGCGTGTGTTGTGCATGCATGTGTTATGCGAGCTTAGATGGAAATCGCAGGATTTACTGCGGCTTGCTACAGAAAAGGACAGGCTTTGTTGTCGCTTTCAGTCACTACGAGACACACCCACACTTGCCTGCTGGCAGTGCTGGTGTCGTATGTTTGTCCGTTGTACCTATAGATGTCCAGAAAACGTGGACCGTTAGCATTGCCACGAAGCATGAGTTTTTAGCACGACACATCATGAGTTAATCCGAGCCCGGGCTCAGCCCGGTCTGGCGGGCGTGTCAGGCTTGACAGCCATCTCGGCCTGTTGGGCTGGCCCGAGCACGCCTAGCTCTAGGGCTGCGCCGCCGACGCACAGCGCGCCTTCCTCCGTGAAGCACCCCAGATCCTGTGGGACTCAAATGTGATACCATTACTAGTCCCAGAATGCTAGTAAACACATTTATACATCAGATGATTACAGATCTGCTTAAACGAGACAAACCTATAAAGGTGGCGATCAACTTTAAGAGTTGATCCATGACTCGGGACATATCATCAGAGTGGGGCGGAAGCAGCCCGATATACGCAGCGAAGCAATTCAGCGGTCCAACAGCCACAGACAAGGTTGGGAACAGTCGTAACTCTTACCCGATCTCCTTTTTCTGAAAACAACAAATAAGCAAGGGTGAGTACAAACGTACTCAGCAGCCCACCTTCACCCGCGGAACGGGGAAATCAGATATAATGCATGGAATATGTGGAGCTCAGGATATTTTGCAGAAACAACAATATTTTATGCAGGACTGTTTTGAAAAAACATTTTGTATTTTGCAAAGCGCATCCTCTCCAAAAGGAGCAGAAAGTTTTTTTAGTATTAAAACAAAATCCCCTAGACTAAACCATCCAGGTATCTCAGCAGTTTCCCACTGGTTTTCATTTTCAAAAACAGCTACTGGACTTCCCGTCCACCATAGCTCACGGCTCAACCGCCGGACCTTTTTAAAAAAACACTTTTCTCAAACGCACCTTTTTTTGAAACAAAACACTAATTGTCGTACCACACCAGACTCGTCCATTCCTATGGACACAGACTATTCGAATATGTTTTCAAACTCTACGCAGAGGTGTACACTTTACCCACTAGTCCGGCTCTGCGATCTCATGGCCAATGAGATCCGAATCCGAATCTCTTTCCTTCCTCGCACGTCCTAACGTTAACGGTTATACCGGAAGGAGTCAGGCCACCGCCATGTCCAAACCGGACAAAACATTCCCCATCCTTATCCTCCCGGTGCTCCCCAGCCTTCATAACCCTAGGGTTGGACCGTACGAGTTCAGATTGAGTGACTGCCCACACAGTCTCGAGTGGTTGTACTTATCATGAGTACATGTAGTGAATGATGACAAACCGATCCTTATATGAGGGGACAATCCTTCTGCTCACGCCTAAACCAGCTGAGCCATCACCTTAGGCCCTCCCCTAAACCAGGGAGTCCCTGATCATCCCACTCACAAGGTGATAAGGGTGAAAACCCTTCATCATACACATTTTGAAAAGCATTTTCTTTTGAAAACTCACACCTTTTCTCAAATCATTTGTAACAAATATATCAAGGATTGATTGCGGCAAGCGGCTGGGTGGCCATAATAACTTGTCTCAAGATCATATCATGCATAAAATAACAGGCTGAGGGTTATGGTTGTAAAACATAGATAATTTATGCATCAAAGGGATCCAGTGAGCTTGCCGTGCTTATCCGGCGAAGGGGGAAGGGGAGCTCGCGGAACTGGCTTCTAGCTCCACCGCCTGGCATAGACTTGCAGATCTGGCCTCCACGAGACGGCACGAACGCTCCGATAACTATGCAACATGAATAAGCAAACATACAAACCAGCAGGTATATCAACAGATATTTAGTATAGTGGTCAGAATAGCGATATATGGATGGGTAGAGTCTTGAGTAGAATCTGTGTCATCTGGTGTTGTGATATTACTGGTGGTGGAGCGGAGGTGCTTACCAGGAGGGTGGACTGGAGGCGAAGCGACACTATGTGTGTAGCCGGCAGAGCGGAGTAACTGAGTGAGTGGGGTGTTTGCCTTGGCTGAGGGTGTTGAGTGTGTGTGGAGAGGGAGAGGGTAGCTGGGTGTATTTATAGCTGAGTGTATGTGGTGTAGCACAGTGAAGTTCACTATTGGTGAGAATAGTGACGAATGAATCGACTGACTTAGTCTGAACAGGGAGATTATAAGCAGAATATGAGATATGAGTATTTTAGGAGTTTTCTGGAATATGAACCATGCTTAAGGGATGACATGTGTAGCATCCCAAAAATTCAAATCCTGAAATTTTCTCAAACTCGCTCTAAATTCAAAATGAATTTCAAATTTCATTTCAAAATGTTTGTTTGCGAGTTGATATCAACAAATAAAATATAGTGGTCTATATTCTCTCCAAAATCCTCCTCAAATATCCTACAAATGTTTCTCCAGTGATCCCCCTCAAATTCTTTCCAGAAATACTGCCCAGATATTTCCCGAGTAATCCCCTTCAAGTTCTTTCCAGAAATATTCCCCAAATATTCCACCAATATATCTCCAAGTATTTTCTTCCTAAGAAATACCTTTATAATCATTTTTCAAGTCCCTACAAATATTTCTTCGTAACTTTTCTCATGCTCATACGTATACGTATGCCTCCAGTGTCATACGGTGAGCTCTACAAGCTAATTACACTTATACAAGACAAATACATGCTAACCTCCCACTAATCCTCTCATCCTCCCACTAATCCTCTCATCCCTCCCCCTAATCCCCCCACCATGGCTATAAATAGAGGGGCAAGGGCCTCCTCTCTTCCCACCCCAAGCCATTTCATGGCAACTCTCTCCCCCCCACACACACCCACTCCATGTTCCACACAAGCACACACTAGCACAAGGATCGTTCGGTCGTTCTTCGATCGTTCGTCCCCCTGTTCTTAGTTTGTTCGTTCGTTCGTCCGATCGTTCGATCGTTCGTCCGATCGTTCATGGTTCGTTCGTCCGTTCGTCCAATCGTTCGATCGTTCGTCCGTTCATTCGTCCAAATATTCTTTTTCCTACCGTTATGCTGCCGAAATTCCGATCGTTCGTTCGTTCGATCATTCATCGTTCGTTCATAGTTCCTATTCATCGTTCATCGTTCGTTCATGGTCCCTATTCATCGTTCTTCCAGATAATCTTTGTCCTGCCGTTATGCTGCCGAAATTCCGATCGTTCGTTCGTCCGATCATTCGATCGTTCGTCCGTTCGTTCATAGTTCCTATTCATCGTTCATCGTTCATTCATAGTTCCTATTCATCGTTCATCGTTCGTTCATACGACTATTCACCATTACTATTTATCGTTACTATTCACATACACTATTCATCATCGTTACTATTTATCATTGCTATTCATCATCGTTACTATTCATCGATGATATCTATAATTACTTTTCCATCGCCACTATTCATCGTTACTAATCATCGTTACTATTCATCGGTCATCTCGTCATCCCAAATTTCAACTACTCATCCATCATGCTGTCCAGTCCACCTAAGACCAGCCAGACCCATGTTCCAATCATACGAACTCCGATGACTGTGATTTTCCTTCCAGTGGGAAATTCCCATCTGGTCACCCATCCCAGGTTTCCCCAAGTTGAGCATGCTTGACTTTGAGATTCCTTCGAACCAGGCTTCCAAACTCAGATTCCAATAATTCTTGTTTCTAAATTCTTATCAAACTATTCCCTATCCAACCATGTCATCTCTTAAGCATGGTCCATATTCCAGAAAACTCCCAAAATACTCTTGTCCCATATTCTGCCTATAACTCTCCTGTTCATACTAAGTCAGACGATTTATTCGTCACTATTCTCACAAACAGTGAACTTCACTGTGCTACACCACATACACCCAGCTATAAATACACCCAGCTACCCTCTCCCTCTCCACACACACTCAACACCCTCAGCCAAGGCAAACACCCCACCCACTCAGTTACTTCGCTCTGCCGGCTACACGCATAGTGTCGCTTCGCCTCCAGTCCACCCTCCTGGTAAGCACCTCCGCTCCACCACTAGTAGTATCTCAACACCACATGACACATATTCTACTCAAGACTCTACCCATCCATGTATCACTATTCTGACCACTATACTAAATATTTGTTGGTATACTTGCTCGTTTGTATGTTTGCTTGTTCATGTTGCATAGTTATCGGAGCGTTCGTGTCGTCTCGTGGAGGCCAGATCCGCGAGTCTACGCTAGGCGGTGGAGCCAGAAGCCAGTTCCGCGAGCTCTCCTTCCCCCTTCGCCGAATAAGCACGGCAAGCTCACTGGATCCCTTTGATGCATAAATTATCTATGTTTTACAACCACAACCCTCAGCCTGTTATTTTATGCATAATATGATTTTGAGACAAGTTATTATGGCCACCCAGCCGCTTGCCGCAATCAATCCCTGATATAATTGTTACAAATGATTTGAGGAAAGGTGTGAGTTTTCAAAAGAAAATGCTTTTCAAAATGTGTTTGATGAAGGGTTTTCACCCTTATCACCTTTGAGTAGGGATGATCAAGGACTCCCTGGTTTAGGGGAGGGCCTAAGGTGATGGCTCAGCTGGTTTAGGCGTGAGCAGAAGGATTGTCCCCTCATATAAGGACCGGTTTGTCATCTTCACTACCTGTACTCTTTAATAGTGCAACCACTCGAGACTGTGTGGGCAGTCACTCAATCTGAACTCGTGCGGTCCGACCCCAGGGTTATGAAGGCTGGGGAGCACCGGGAGGATAAGGAGGGGGAAAGTTTTGTCCGGTTTGGACATGGTGGTGGCCTGACTCCTTCCGGATAACCGTTAAGGTTAGGACGTGCGGGGAAAGAAAGAGATTCGGATTCGGGTCTCACTAGCTATGAGATCGCAGAGCCGGACTAGTGGGTAAAGTGTACACCTCTGCGCAGAGTTCAAACCTATTCGAATAGTCTGTGTCCACAGGAATGGACGAGTCTGGTATGGTATGGCAATTAATGTTTTGTTTTCAAAAAAAGGGTGCTTTTGAGAAAAGTGGTTTTTAAAAGGTTCGGCGGTTGAGCCGTGAGCTATGGTGGACGGGAAGTCCAGTAGCTGTTTTTGAAAAGGAAAACCAGTGGGAAATTGCTGAGATACCTGGAGGGTTTAGTCCAGGGGATTTTGTTATAATACTGAAAAACTTCCTGCTCCTTTTGGAGAGGATGCGCTTTGCAAAAATACAAAATGTTTTTTTCAAAATAACTCTGCATAAAATATTGTTGTTTCTGCAAAATATCCTGAGCTCCACATATTCCATGCATTATATCTGATTTCCCCATTCCGCGGGTGAAGGTGGGCTGCTGAGTACGTTTGTACTCACCCTTGCTTATTTGTTGTTTTTCAGAAAAAGGAGATCGGGTAAGAGTTACGACTGTTCCCAACCTTGCCTGTGGCTGTTGGACCGCTGATTTGCTTCGCTGCGTATATCGGGCTGCTTCAGCCCCACTCTGATGATATGTCCCGAGTTGTGGACCAACTCTTAAAGTTGTTCGCCACCTTTATAGGTTTGTCTCGTTTAAGCAGATCTGGAATCATCTGATGTATAAATGTGTTTACTAGCCTCCTGGGACTAGTAATTGTATCACATTTGAGTCCCAGAGGATCAGGACGCTTCAGGTGGTATCAAAGCTGTTAGGTTGGCCGCAGGACGTAACCCTTAGCCTGATCCAAAAGTTTTTGAGTCAAAACTATTTTCTTAAAAAATTCTTGCTCTCATCCCTTCATTTCAAAAATGCTTCCACCTTTCCTTCTCTCAGAAGTCAGATGGAGGTCCGCTGCCAAACCAGCTTGTGTCAGAATGAAGATGGTTTCCCCAAGTTGTTGAGAGCATGCATAGTCCGCCTCGGAATAAGGAGCCAGCCAGAGTATGATGGTCGTGAATTCGTCGAGCATGGCACAGAGAAGTGTGTCGTGACTGTATACATTGGATCCAGTCCGCACCATGTGGAATGGAGTGTCACTGCTGCTGGGCACAGATTCAAAGACACCTGCCAAGTCATCGCTCGCAAGGCATTGAGGGCCCTGTGTCAGATCTATGAAGAAGAAGTGGCCGACACCCCGCTCAGATTCTTTCCGCCCTTTCAGAGAGACCGTCCCGCTTGGATGGCCAGGATGCGTGCATTGGAAGGGAAGCAGCTGCTTGAGGACGACCCCACAGTCGTGTACCTCACTGCATACCTGCTCACCCTGGATGCGCAGTATGATTTCTTGGCTCGGCACCACCGTCAGATGATTGCTCGAGCAGAAGATGAAGAGAAGCTCAACCGTAAGCTCCATGTGGATCTCACCACAGCTCAAGCCCGTGCAACTGCATTGGAAAGTCGTGAAGTCATTGCTGTTGAAGCCCTGAAGCAAGCCAAGGATGAGCATGTCCAGAAGCTGATGGAGGCCTACTTGGTAACCCATAACCAACGTAGAGCCCTGCGGATCCAAGAGCCCGCTCCATCCAACCCAGTTCAACCCATGAGAGCTGAAGATCCCTAGATTCTTGAAGGTCACTCGGTCTCTGTCAGAGGAGAGAAGAAGGCTTGGGAACTCCCGGAAGGAGCCATAGTCTTGGAAGGAATTCCAGTCTTCCCTCAGGCTATGGATAAGCAAGAGCACCCCGAGTTCTCCCAAGATCCCCCGCCGGAGTTGTGTGAGCCCCTCACCATGAAGAAGATTCCAGCACCGCCCCGTGAAATCAAGGAAGAAGCTGCAAGCACCCCGCCAGCACCGCCGCCCTCTGAGGAGCTACAAGAGCCAGTCCAGCTTGAAGAAGAGTTCAACCCCATGTTGCCATCTCAGTCGCCGCCAGAAGAAGTCATCAACATCAGCTCCCTCTTGACCCATCCAGGAGATGTCTCAGTTTGAAGTTGTGAGCCAGCCTTGCCAGAAGGGAAGCTGCCTGGTCTGAAGTTAGTTATGCCCAGTCCTCTGCATGCATTGGGTAGTGAAGTTTTTCTTCACTTTGGCTAGAGCCCTGCATGTATGAGAGGTAACCGTGTAGCCCCGTGATTTGAAAAACTCTAATTGTGTGGCCCCCTAGGGCATTTCAAAATGAATTTCGCTTGATGTTTTCTCCCCTTTTGAGTGCATATGTGATGCTTTAACGTTAGTGCTCATAAGTTGCATTTAGCATAGTTCTCAGTTCAGGAGCCAAGCAATAGTAGTTATGCTTAGCCCCCGAATCTGAGTAGTCCGTGCTTTGGAAAAACTCTATTCTTCCCTTATTCAAAACATTTGATTTGTTTGTGCTTATCATTGCTGAGCTTGTGTGTTCTCTTTCTTTTTAAGAAAGGTTTTCTCTAAAAACATAGATCACAAATTAGATCTAATCCTCACCTTATGCTTCCATTCTCATCTTAACCCATCTCAAGAGAAAAGTGCTTTACCCAAGAAGATACCGGGAAGCTTACCCTTGAAGCCTGGAATAAGGTACAGAAGAAACTAGTCCAGTCGCTCAGTCAAAAGGACCGACCGTGAGAATCAAAGCACTGCCCCTGAGTCAAAGTAAACAGGAAAAGAGGACAGAAGGAGTTATTACCATACAGAGAGGCAAAGATTCTTGGAACCAAAGTCCACAAACATCAGGGTCATCGACCCCACCACTCACCCGTGCCCCCCCGCACTCATGCCTCGCCTCCATGCGCACTACCACCGCCACCCACCGCCCCCCTTTGCAGCGCACTACCGCCGCCCACGCCACCTTTGCAGTGCACCCACCGCCACCCTCATCGCCGGCAACACCAGGCCCCCCTCCCCTTATCGCACACGCTGCCGCGTAGCACCTACTCCATCACCACTACTCCGCAACCGGACACCCCCGCTCGCCTATAAATCCCCCCCACCAGCCCCCTCAACTCCCAACTCGCTCAAAGCACACTCCAGATAAATCCCCTCTGCCAAATCGCAAGCAACTCCATTTTCCACTCCCTCGCCCCTAAGATCACAATGTTTGGTGATTCTTGGGTTGAAGACTGTTGCACATGGTTCATAGTCTTTGGTTTCCTCTAGTGTATGATAGTAATACTCTTTGATAGAATCCTCCAGTGGGAGGAGCAAAGAGAAAGGAAGGGTCAGTGAAAAGAAGATAGTGAAGAGAAGATAAGAAGAAGGTTCTTCCAGAATCAACCCTGTGTCAGTCATTTCTCCGCAGCCTGCTCAAGCAGCAACAGCAGAAGAAGGCCCCGTAACACCCTTGTTATGAGGTACTTCAAGGAGTTCAAATCCCCAAGATTCAAGAGTTCTACCCTCATTCTTTTTAAGTGGGGTAGTGTTCTAGAAAGGTTCTTGCTGTGGAGAAAAAGAAGAAGGCCTGCAGCAAGCTTGTCGAGGACCAGATCACCGAAGCTTATAAGTTTCTGGATGAGAAGTGGTCACCCAAGTTCCGTTAATGAAGCACCAAAAGACCAATCAAGTAAGGAATCCATGTGGGAGTTTGCAAGAGAAAGGTTTGCGCGTTGGCATCGATGCTTCTTCAATAAGCTAGCTGCCAAGCAAAAGCTAGAAGCCTGAAGATGATCTTTGAGTAGCCAGAATCAGCGTTTGCAATCGGCAACCGGATGCTCCTGAAAGGCTAGATTTTGTTGAAGTTCCATCTCCTCGAAGAGTCTGTAAAGTGAAAATATGTAGCTGAAGTAAAGCTATACCCATAACCCTTCTAAGCCGAATCTCGAGGACGAGATTCCTTTTAAGTGGGGTAGATTTGTAGCATCCCAAAAATTCAAATCCTAAAATTTTCTCAAACTCGCTCTAAATTCAAAATGAATTTCAAATTTCATTTCAAAATGTTTGTTTGCGAGTTGATATCAACAAATAAAATATAGTGGTCTATATTCTCTCCAAAATCCTCCTCAAATATCCTACAAATGTTTCTCCAGTGATCCCCCTCAAATTCTTTCCAGAAATACTGCCCAGATATTTCCCGAGTAATCCCCTTCAAGTTCTTTCCAGAAATATTCCCCAAATATTCCACCAATATATCTCCAAGTATTTTCTTCCTAAGAAATACCTTTATAATCATTTTTCAAGTCCCTACAAATATTTCTTCGTAACTTTTCTCATGCTCATACGTATACGTATGCCTCCAGTGTCATACGGTGAGCTCTACAAGCTAATTACACTTATACAAGACAAATACATGCTAACCTCCCACTAATCCTCTCATCCTCCCACTAATCCTCTCATCCCTCCCCCTAATCCCCCCACCATGGCTATAAATAGAGGGGCAAGGGCCTCCTCTCTTCCCACCCCAAGCCATTTCATGGCAACTCTCTCCCCCCCCACACACACACCCACTCCATGTTCCACACAAGCACACACTAGCACAAGGATCGTTCGGTCGTTCTTCGATCGTTCGTCCCCCTGTTCTTAGTTTGTTCGTTCGTTCGTCCGATCGTTCGATCGTTCGTCCGATCGTTCATGGTTCGTTCGTCCGTTCGTCCGATCGTTCGATCGTTCGTCCGTTCGTTCGTCCAAATATTCTTTTTCCTACAGTTATGCTGCCGAAATTCCGATCGTTCGTTCGTTCGATCATTCATCGTTCGTTCATAGTTCCTATTCATCGTTCATCGTTCGTTCATGGTCCCTATTCATCGTTCTTCCAGATAATCTTTGTCCTGCCGTTATGCTGCCGAAATTCCGATCGTTCGTTCGTCCGATCATTCGATCGTTCGTCCGTTCGTTCATAGTTCCTATTCATCGTTCATCGTTCGTTCATAGTTCCTATTCATCGTTCATCGTTCGTTCATACGACTATTCACCATCACTATTCACCATTACTATTCACCATTACTATTCATCGTTACTATTCACATACACTATTCATCATCGTTACTATTTATCATTGCTATTCATCATCGTTACTATTCATCGATGATATCTATAATTACTTTTCCATCGCCACTATTCATCGTTACTAATCATCGTTACTATTCATCGGTCATCTCGCCATCCCAAATTTCAACTACTCATCCATCATGCTGTCCAGTCCACCTAAGACCAGCCAGACCCATGTTCCAATCATACGAACTCCGATGACTGTGATTTTCCTTCCAGTGGGAAATTCCCATCTGGTCACCCATCCCAGGTTTCCCCAAGTTGAGCATGCTTGACTTTGAGATTCCTTCGAACCAGGCTTCCAAACTCAGATTCCAATAATTCTTGTTTCTAAATTCTTATCAAACTATTCCCTATCCAACCATGTCATCTCTTAAGCATGGTCCATATTCCAGAAAACTTCCAAAATACTCTTGTCCCATATTCTGCCTATAACTCTCCTGTTCATACTAAGTCAGACGATTTATTCGTCACTATTCTCACAAACAGTGAACTTCACTGTGCTACACCACATACACCCAGCTATAAATACACCCAGCTACCCTCTCCCTCTCCACACACACTCAACACCCTCAGCCAAGGCAAACACCCCACCCACTCAGTTACTTCGCTCTGCCGGCTACACGCATAGTGTCGCTTCGCCTCCAGTCCACCCTCCTGGTAAGCACCTCCGCTCCACCACTAGTAGTATCTCAACACCACATGACACATATTCTACTCAAGACTCTACCCATCCATGTATCACTATTCTGACCACTATACTAAATATTTGTTGGTATACTTGCTCGTTTGTATGTTTGCTTGTTCATGTTGCATAGTTATCGGAGCGTTCGTGCCGTCTCGTGGAGGCCAGATCCGCGAGTCTACGCTAGGCGGTGGAGCCAGAAGCCAGTTCCGCGAGCTCTCCTTCCCCCTTCGCCGAATAAGCACGGCAAGCTCACTGGATCCCTTTGATGCATAAATTACCTATGTTTTACAACCACAACCCTCAGCCTGTTATTTTATGCATAATATGATTTTGAGACAAGTTATTATGGCCACCCAGCCGCTTGCCGCAATCAATCCCTGATATAATTGTTACAAATGATTTGAGGAAAGGTGTGAGTTTTCAAAAGAAAATGCTTTTCAAAATGTGTTTGATGAAGGGTTTTCACCCTTATCACCTTTGAGTAGGGATGATCAAGGACTCCCTGGTTTAGGGGAGGGCCTAAGGTGATGGCTCAGCTGGTTTAGGCGTGAGCAGAAGGATTGTCCCCTCATATAAGGACCGGTTTGTCATCTTCACTACTTATACTCTTTAATAGTGCAACCACTCGAGACTGTGTGGGCAGTCACTCAATCTGAACTCGTGCGGTCCGACCCCAGGGTTATGAAGGCTGGGGAGCACCGGGAGGATAAGGAGGGGGAAAGTTTTGTCCGGTTTGGACATGGTGGTGGCCTGACTCCTTCCGGATAACCGTTAAGGTTAGGACGTGCGGGGAAAGAAAGAGATTCGGATTCGGGTCTCACTAGCTATGAGATCGCAGAGCCGGACTAGTGGGTAAAGTGTACACCTCTGCGCAGAGTTCAAACCTATTCGAATAGTCTGTGTCCACAGGAATGGACGAGTCTGGTATGGTATGGCAATTAATGTTTTGTTTTCAAAAAAAGGGTGCTTTTGAGAAAAGTGGTTTTTAAAAGGTTCGGCGGTTGAGCCGTGAGCTATGGTGGACGGGAAGTCCAGTAGCTGTTTTTGAAAAGGAAAACCAGTGGGAAATTGCTAAGATACCTGGAGGGTTTAGTCCAGGGGATTTTGTTATAATACTGAAAAACTTCCTGCTCCTTTTGGAGAGGATGCGCTTTGCAAAAATACAAAATGTTTTTTTCAAAATAACTCTGCATAAAATATTGCTGTTTCTGCAAAATATCCTGAGCTCCACATATTCCATGCATTATATCTGATTTCCCCATTCCGCGGGTGAAGGTGGGCTGCTGAGTACGTTTGTACTCACCCTTGCTTATTTGTTGTTTTTCAGAAAAAGGAGATCGGGTAAGAGTTACGACTGTTCCCAACCTTGCCTGTGGCTGTTGGACCGCTGATTTGCTTCGCTGCGTATATCGGGCTGCTTCAGCCCCACTCTGATGATATGTCCCGAGTTGTGGACCAACTCTTAAAGTTGTTCGCCACCTTTATAGGTTTGTCTCGTTTAAGCAGATCTGGAATCATCTGATGTATAAATGTGTTTACTAGCCTCCTGGGACTAGTAATTGTATCACATTTGAGTCCCAGAGGATCGGGACGCTTCAACATGGTTGGATAGGGAATAGTTTGATAAGAATTTAGAAACAAGAATTATTGGAATCTGAGTTTGGAAGCCTGGTTCGAAGGAATCTCAAAGTTAAGCGTGCTCAACTTGGAGAAACCTGGGATGGGTGACCAGATGGGAAGTTCCCACTGGAAGGAAAATCACAGTCACCGGAGTTCATATGACTAAAATATTGGTCTGGCTGGTCTTAGGTGGACTACACAGCATGACGGGTGAGTAGTTGAAATTTGGGGTGATCGGATGATCGATGAATAGTAACGATGAATAGTGTCGGGTACCGTAATTAGGGGTACCCCCAACACTCCTAAACGCGGCTGGAAAACATCTTCAGAGCAAACCATAAACAACTGATAAAGCACAATTCAAGTCAGGGCCTCGTCTACCAAGGGACGCGACCTCATCCGAGCCCAGCCTCGGCCTTGGGCGGGAATAGTAGTCCCGGGCGGATTCACGCCTCGCCCGAGGGCCTCCTCAGGCAGTGAGCGCACCCTCGGCTCGCCTGAAGCCCAACTTGGGCAGACTCAGTCGTACAACGACCTCGGCCGGATCGCCCTCCCAACCGACCGTATCGCATGCGCATTTAATGCGGGGATCGCCTGCCACCTTATCCTGACATGCGTGCCTCAGTCGGCAAGGTCGAAGTGACCGCAGTCACTTCGCCCCTTTACTGACCGATCTGACGGGAAAACAACGCTATTCACCCCGTTTCGACTGCTGTGCCAACCACCAGGGTAAAACTGAGTCACGATCTCCAACGAGTTCGGCCTCGGGCGCAACAGGGAGCTCCGCCTTGCCCGACCCCAAGCCTCGGCGTCGGCCTCAGCCTCGGCCTCAGGAGAAGGTCTCCGCCTTGCCCGACCTCAGGCCACGGCCTCAGCCTCAGCCTCGGGAGAAGTCTCCGCCTCGCCCGACCCTAGGCCTCGGCCTCGGGAGAAGTCTCCGCCTTGCCCAACCTGGGCCTCGGACCGACTACGCTACAGGGGATGCATCATTACCCTACTCCTAGCTAGCTGCCTCAGGCTATGAAGGAACAAGACCAGTGTCCCATCTAAGGTTACTCCGGTAACAGGTAATGATAGCTCCCCGCGTGCACCCATGACGTCGGTTGCTCTCAAACCCTCTACGGAAGCAAGCAAACGTCAGCAGGATCCATGCCGCCCGACAGCTGTGCCTCTATAGGGCTTAAGGCACTTCTCCGACGGCCACGTTAGCTCGTGTACAGGGCTCAAGGCACTTCCCCGCCAGCCACGTAGCGCATAGCTACACCCCGTTGTACAACTGAACATCTCCTTACATCTATAAAAGGGGATGTCCAAGGCCTTCCTAAGGGGGAGGTGGACGAAAAGGGGCACGTTGAGGTGGGCGCAGGGGCACGTGGAGACACAGACACGTTGACAACGGGGCTCTCTCTCTCTCGCTCTCGCCCTCGCCCTCTCGCGACGCTTGTAACCCCTACTACGAGCACCCCGGTGAAGGATAACATAAGCCTCATTTTCCCTCTTGTGTTCCATCTTGCATCAACCCATCTGGGCAGGGGCACGCAGCAACAAATTCACTGGTTGGCTAACGGACCTCGCGGGTCCGAAATGCCGACAGTTGGCGCGCCAGGTAGGGGTTCGCTGCGTGTTAACGAACACTTTCCCGTTGAGTTCCAGATGGGTAGTCTCCAGCAGCCTCTTCAGCCGGGGACAGTGCTCTGCTTCGGGGGTCTCGAGTTCATGTCCTTTGACAGCAGCTACGACATGGTACTCCTCCCCCCGCAGCGCGACAGCAACAATGGTCGTCAGCTCGCCCAGCAGCGGCGAACTCGACGACGACTTCCCCCCATGGCAGAAGAGGAACACTCGGGTTTGCCCCGCCACCCTCCTCGCCGGAGGAGGAGGAGACGGGGCAACCGTGGCCTTGCAGGAGGCGGCACCTCGTCGGCTGTCGGGCCAGAGCGAGTCGACGACACCGGCACCCCTGCAGGGGCCATGTCGGGTGTTGTCCTCGCACCTGAGACAACGACGGGTGTCGCTTCCCCGCAACGCGCCAACCCCAAGCGGACTGATGACGCCAGCACCCTCGCGAAGGACTTGTTGGGCGTTAGCCTCGTACCTAAGATAACAGTGCAGTCCGTCCCCGACGTGACTTCCCCACCGTCCATCGACCAAGAGGTACCGTCCGTTTTCCACCCTGTCCCTTTTAGATTCAGCTTCGATCCACCAAGCGACCCCGCTTCGATAAGCGCTTTCATAAAGGCATATCCTAACCTTCCAGGGACCATATGTGGTCATCTTGGGACCGACTGACAGCCGTATCAACCACCGGACTTGCAGGTTCCGAGGAAGATGACGACTCCGACTCCGGTTGGGATTTCTCCAGGCTCCGTGATCCCAGTGCCATGCGAGACTTCATGTCCGCATGTGACTACTGCCTCTCCGGCTGCTCTGACGATGACCGTAGCCTCGGCGACAAGGGTTGCGACCCGAGTCGCGAGTGTTTCCACATCGATCAGGGGGATCACAGTGGAGACAACCACCTCGGCATGTCGGAAGATGACAACGCCCCTGTGCCTGCGTCTCGCGTTGACATCCCGCGGGAGCTAGCTGTGGTCCCAGTCCCTGCGGGCGGTCAGGACACACAGCTCGAGCAATTCCGCGAGATGCAGGCCAGGCTCGACGAAGAAGCGGGGCGGCTTGTGCAGCTCCGACAAAACATCGAGCAGGAATGGGCAGGCCGAGCTCTCGCCGGAGGAGCGCGTCATCAGGCCCAAAACGTCCAGCGTCGTATCATTGATGGTGCCAGGGCAGGGCTGCTCCCGGCCTCCAGCAGGGTCGGCCAGAATCTAGCTGCAGCAGCGATGCTGCTTCGAACGATGCCGGAGCCATCCACTACCGAGGGGCGGCGTATCCAGGGCGAGCTCAAGGATCTACTGGAAGATGCCGCAGTCCGACGAGCTGAGAGCTCTGCCTCCCGAAGGCAAGGATGCCCCTCAGAGCATCGCGCAACGTCCTCTCGACTCATGCGGGAGGCCTCAGTCCGCACCGGGCGCACGCGGGGCGGGACGCCTGCAGCCCCAGATCGCCTCGGTGACGAGCACCACCGCCACGATCGTCGAGCCCGCCTTGAGGAGAAGGTGCGCCGAGGCTACCACCCCAGGCGCGGAGGACGCTACGACAGTGAGGAGGATCAGAGTCCCTCGCCCGAACCGCCAGGTCCGCGAGTCTTCAGCCGGGCCATACGACGGGCGCCGTTCCCGGCCCAGTTCTGTTCCCCAACCACCATCACCAAGTACTCAGGGGAGACAAGGATGGAGCTGTGGCTTGCGGATTACCGACTGGCATGCCAGTTAGGAGGGTCGGATGACGACAACCTCATCATCCGCAACCTCCCCCTCTTCCTCTCCGACGCTGCCTGGGCATGGCTGGAGCATCTGCCTCCCGCGCAGATCTCCGACTGGGACGACCT